>NW_026020129.1:5590449-6330669 GCF_900185275.1 Solanum verrucosum
ATATAAATACTTTTTAGAGTCAAATTCTCCTTTTCTAACCACTCTTAAAAGAAATAAAAGAAGACCCAAACCTTTGCAATAATTCTCTCTCTAGAAGTTCCTCCATTGAAGAACCCCAAGAACTTGAAGATTAGGGCTCAAGCTCCAAGGTTCTAACTCCAATTCGTGGGCAAGGCTTTGATTAAGGTATGGGGACCTTCATTCATGGAATTTGTTTCTCCATGAAGCCCTTAAAACTCTAATTTCGAAATTGGTATATTGTTCAAAAACTAGGGTTTCTATTCTAACCATGAGTTCTTCTTAAAAACGATTTCATCTTGTTAATTTTATTATACTATGGATGAATTGATGTTTAATGGCGATTTTTATTGTAAAACTCCCCTAGAACCCATGTATACCCCATGACCCTAATTTCAAGCATTTTGATGGGTGTATTGATGCAAGATGATTTACTATAAATTGCTCTTATATGAATTTAGTTATTGAATCTTGTTCTATTCATGCCTATTGTAGTATCTTTAGGTGTAATTCTGAAACATGACTCATGAATCTTTGAAAGGGGCATATTGATAGGGTTTGTACATATGAATGAAAGATATGTATAAACTATTGATTCATTAATAAAGTAATCTCCTATGACTAATGTGTAAAGTTGGTATTGTTGAAAGGTAGTTCTTCCCTTACCCTTACACTTGAGATTATATGTATTGTCTAGTATGATAATATTGTTGTTGTTGGGTTGTTGCAAGAAAAATTACACACATATGCACACTTCATGCATAAGACATGATTATGATGTAAGCAAATGGTGTTAATTGAAAGTATAGTTCTTATATGCACCTTTACACATTGTTATGTATGAATTGTACATAAACCATGGTAATCCTATTGTGTTGATTGAAAGTCCATTCTCATGAGAACACATGATCTTGGTGTGAAAGTTATCCTCACATACTAATTATGATTCTAGAAGTTGAAAGTACATTCTCACTTTAATGAATCAATGAGCTATTTTATGAATTGTATTGAACGAAGGATAGAGTATTCCTTCACACATGCAAATACAATTCAAAGACTAATGACGTATAATTTGGGAAATATTGCTTAACACTGAATGGATATGGATAATAAGGTAAAGGCCCTCCCACCAATGCAATGTCGAGGGTCATCCACAAGGGAACTTATGAGATGGAATCCCCTCCGCCAATGCAATAGGGCGGGTTTCTAGAAGCAATCTCCATATCCTAGAACTATATGCCAACATAGGACCTTAGCTAGTGAATCCACCTTATAGCTAGACATTTTAGTTCTACCTTAGATAAGTAGAACACCTTTCTCAGTGTGGGGTTACATGACACCGAATTCCATGTAGCTTACATGGTCTATGTCGGTTGAGGCTACTTTACCCTAATAATGAAGATAATGAATGAGACACATAACATGTTATAACTTCTTGGTAAACTTGCTTAGTAGGAGTGGGGGTATGAGATTTCACTCCCACATTGCACAAGTGGGTTTAGTAAGGTGTTGTAGGGTGGTTCTTTTACTTTATGTTGAGATTCAATGTATGCATGCATATTTAATGGTTAGTTGATGTTAATGACTTTCCTTATGTTCAAAGTATTATGCATGACTAATTCCTTATTTATGATAAATGATATTAATGAGGTTTGAAGATGTTGTACGTGACCAAGGTAACTTCAATGGGGCATTTAGTAAGATAGGTATTATGGGATGCCAATTGTACATTGCACAAGTGCTTCTTAGGGGTTGCTAAGGTGTTGTTATTATGTTATAATGGTTATGAATGTGATTGTGGCTTGTGTTGTACATTGGATATACATGTTGGTTTCTAAACTCAATAAATGTATTCTTTTCACTAAAGTGTCTGTTTTTATCATGTTTAAGGATTTTATGCATGTTTTCATACTTAGTACATATTATGTGCTAACCCCTTTTCTCCCTTCTACTAAATAAGTGTAGGTTCCGGCTAGGTTATTACACTCTCGTTTGAAGAAGACTTGGATTTCTATCTCCAAGCAGTTGGTGAGTCCTCAAGTTCGAGGACGGGATCTCTTATTTTCTTAGTCATGTCGTATTTCGTATATTGAGACTTCTATTGATGTATAAGGGCTACGTCCCAAAACTTGTATTTTTTGGTTTACATGGTGTAAGAGATAAAAGTCTAGATTCCTATAATTTTCGTATATGAAATATGAAGTTGAACTTCGATTGTAAAAGTTTTAAATTTTTCACATTATTTCTATGTCTTATGTCATGATGATGCTATATGGCTTGTATGAGACCCCTTCAGGGTCAAGTACGCCATGTTATGGCTTGGGGATGCTCTCGGGTCATGACAAACGTGATATCATATACATATCTGATAACTATATATTCATTTTCGTTTCTTAAAGTATGTATCTATGCATACATATATTGATTGTGTCATAAATTTGATACAAGATATATGTATTTATGTACAAATACACTAGATACATCATACATACACTAGATATATCAATGACTTCTCAGAACCAAAATGTAATTATTCCTAGATACAGTTGATTCATCAATATATTTTATGTTGGATATATGAAACTGATACTATATATATTAAATGAAAATGATATACACATACACTTGATACATTAATGTATATTTGATATTGAATATACAAATACATGAAATTGTGAAGCACAAACATAGAGAAGTAGAGGGACGTGGGTATAAAAGAGGTGAGAAAGAGAATAAAACAAGTGGGATATAATATATCTAAAGGCAAATATACTGTATTTAGAGACAAATACAATATATCAAAATGAAATTCAAATAAAATACATAATTATTGAAAATATTGATGTGTTAAACAATCAACACCTATTGTAACGTGTTTTATAAAAGTTGCAAAGAATAAAGGGAAAATTACATGTATAAACAAACATATAGTAGTTAATTACTTAACATAACTATAGTTTGTCTTAATTACAATTCGTGACCTACTTTTAGCTATAATTACGCGACTCAACTTTTTAGTTTTGTATAATTCGCACATTTTAATAATTCAGAATTTGTATAACTTTTATATAATGTAATTTTTGTATAATATAATTTATATAACTATGTACACTACAGATGTTTGTAATTGTATAAATTTATTATTTTGAGTTTATACAAAAATAACTGAATTATACAAATATATCCGCGAATTATGCAAATCTGCGAATTATACAAACTCGCGAATTATACAAACGAGACATCTTAAACTGTAGCTACAGCCTGTACATATACAAACTATAGTTATGCAATATAATTAAGTTTATTATAGTGACTATTTGCGAACGTTACCGAGAATAAAAACATTTTTGTGGACTTAAATATTGGGCCTTGTGGGAGACCCGAATACACCTGCAATGCCGGACCCAATTTCACGTTAAAGCATAATTTTGTTCTTACTGTCGAGTTTCACATTTGGACCGAACAGCTTTTTCCATCGGCGGCGAAAGCTTTGCTCCATTAGCATCTCAATCTCCGGCGAATTATCGGCGATCGTATTTAAAAACTGAGTTGTAAGATCTCCTCCATCTCCCGTCCTCTCTATATTGATTCTCACCTCTATGTCTTTCCCCAAAATAAAACCCTAATCCCTCTCCTAAAAAAATGTCAATGGTAACTGTTGTGAATTGTTTTTCGATGTTTATTGTTTTTTTATTTTGATTTATCACTGTATTAATTAAGCCTCACATCCAAATTTATTGTTTTTTTGGGTGATTTTTACAAGTTAATTGTAGTTTAATGTGTTTGTTTTGAGCTTCAAAGTTAATGGAAACTAGTTTTATAGGTTTTAGTACCCTATTTTGAATTGACATAATCAACTTTTGGATTGAAAGCAACAAAGCAAAAGAAAAAAAAGCAATCTTTTTGATTACCAAGGTCATTATTCAAGGATATCTTCACCAAGGTCGAGCTCGTTGCACTGGGCTTGCCTAGTGTGGGCTACCTCTCCTATGTGGTTTGCGAGCTATTGCATAGGAGCGGGGTTTTACCCTGTGTGCACCCAAAGGGTAGCGGCTGCGGGTTTTCTTGTCATCAAAAAAATAAAATATCTTCAACATTTTTCATCTTGATTTGGTTTCAATTTTTATCAGCGTTGTTGCAATTGATATTAATTTGTAGTTTTCTGATATGGGAGATTGAAATGTTTGTATAGAGTAATGGTCCATATTCACTGGTTTGTGCCACTAAATTTGTTTGTTTCTTTTGGACCTCACCCTTTCTGCTCATTTTACTTCTTAACTCTTGTGTTCCTCTTAGCATAACCCGAGCATAGATGCGAGTTTGCACCTGTTTTATCATCTAGATTGAATGCTGAAACAACATCGAAGTTGCAAAGAAAGCGGTGTAGAATAGTGATGTGCAATCAACAATTTTAATGTTCTCTTACACTATAATAGAACTTTTATTTTTTAATATGAACAACTACCTCCATGGATCACTGCCTTGACTCTACCTTATATGCTATGGTCAGACGGGGTATATGTGGAGATGCTGACATATATACATGTTTCCATCTATATCCATGAGGACTTATAGTCAAGACGAAGCATTAGGTTATTCCTTGTCCTTCCAGCATGCTGGTGCATAAGCATGCTATTCTCATATTAGACTAAGTATGCTTTGAAGATAGAGTTACCACTTTGGGGTCTCCACATATCAATTTTTACATTAACTGCTGAGCTTATAATTGATATTGTTGGAGCACAGCAGGATCTGTATTTTGAAATATCGTATATTTTGTAGATTTTTCTAATTGACTGGTGTATAGTGGTTTGACCCATATAAATGCACATCAACAGCGACTTTTCACAGATGGGCATTACTTTCTTTGTGCTTCTGTTGCTAGTAATTTTTTGATGTGGTGGTGTCCTTTGTAGTGAAATTATCATGTGACTTTCTAATTTTGAACAACCAAAAACCATTATCTTTCTCCTAGAGATTAGTAGGCACTTCAGGTTCAGATGTTATTCAGTAACATTATATCTGATGATTCCTACATGGAGATCTTAGTTGTACATTACAATGTTTCAAGAGTTGTTCTGGGAAGATTTTGATTTTGAGGAGTCCAGTAAAGGGGAGGCCAAATCATGACGATTGTTTCCTGGTTCATGATGGCTTGACTATCTGTTTGTGCATGCATTACAGGAAAGCCTTACAGTCATCTTGCAGCTGATACTTCAAAAAAGAACATCAAGAGTTCTGCAGGAATAACACCAGTGGCTCTTGCAAGAGATGGATCCTGGTCGATATGGCCCCCATCAAGGATGGGAAAATAACAGCGTAATTGTGGTTCCTTTCTTAATCACATAATGGATGATATACAAGAAACTAGGGTCTTGTGATTGTCCAAAACTTTTTCCGGCATCTCTTAAAGAACAATGAATGAAAGCCATGGGAGAGTGAGGATGTGGAATGGTTTGCCTAAACTTCCATCCATGATTTTAACTTGCTGACACAACTTATTCTCTTGAATCCACAGGCTTTGGAGGGTTATAGAGGAGTTCACGAGCCAGATTTCCGGTGAGTGTTATCATTTTTCACCAAAAGGGTAATCAAATTGTTTGATGGTAAATTTATTTCCCTGAGATTTTAAATAATATTTTACTTGTCACCTTGATAGCATGAAAACATTTAACAGATATATTCTAAATCTATTAATGTACTCAGCTTATTATGCTGGTACTTGAAGTTTCATTTCTTCCATTATTTCTTTGCCTTTTTTCCTATTTGCCTTTGCCTCATAGTTTTCTGGCAGGGCTGGTGGTTCTTTTGATGATAGGAGGTTTCTAGACGATAGATTTTCAAGGGATGGTGTTTATCCCCGGGGTGCCTATCACCGTGATATACTGGAAGGAGAGCACTACCGTCATCCACCAGCAGCAGTTGGACACTGGCCTCAGACAAGGGGAAGAAGTTATGAAGAAGTGTACCCTGTGGAGAGGGATTCCAGGAGGCATGAGAAGCCGTACGTTGATTCATATCATGAAATTCGTGAAGCTGATAAGTATCATGAGATTAACACATCCAGAGATGGTTATCACAGTTTTGACAACTACCCTGATGCTGGATTTGACAGGCCTGCTAGGTACGGGGGACGGGAGCATGATGACCCCTATGATGATCATGACTACAAACATCGTATGGCTCACCCCAACAGAGAGGATAGCCGTGAAAGAGACTATGAGTACAGTAGATATAGTTATGACTCAGACTATGAACGAGGCAGTAGGAGAGATGGTAATTGGAGACGACGTGAATCCCACGAGCGTGAACGTGACAAAGAATCGAGTCGTGAGAGGGATCCGAGTCCATATAGAAGGCATGAGCATTCACGTTCACGTTCTCGAGGTCATGATGATCGCCTGAGGTCAAGATCTCCTCGAAGTCGAAGTCATAGTCGCAGTCACAGAGAGGACAGTTATGATGATGGCCGATACGATAGAAGTGAGAGACGAAGAGATCGTGATGATAAAAGATACCATGAAAATTATTCTGTGGTATGTTTCCTGTTTCTTATGTTGCACTTCCCATTTGCTTTTATGTTTGGAGGGGCTCATGGCTTCTGTTATTTTAATGCAGGCTCCTTCAGCGACTGTTGTTGTCAAAGGCCTTTCACAAAAAACTACTGAAGAAGATTTGTATCAAATCCTTGTACTCGCTACTACTCTCTCGTTCTCGCTCAATTTCCCACATGCTACTTGTCGCCCACCCAATTTAGCTGTATTTGTGCTCATCAAATTTGTCCCATTGCTATGTTTTTTTTCTTTAGGCTGAGTGGGGTCCCCTACGCCATGTTCGTGTGATCAAAGAACGAAATTCTGGCATTTCTCGTGGATTTGCTTTTATTGATTTCCCTTCCGTGGTATGAAAAATTAATTATATGCAAATGCTGCATTTTCCATTTTATTATAGCACATAATTGAATTTAGCCCTGTGAAATAGGATGCGGCCCAAGCAATGATGGACAAACTTGGGGATGAGGGTCTAGTTGTGGATGGGAGGAAGCTTTTTTTTGAGTATAGGTAAATATAATTTTGTTGCATTCGAGGGCACTAATTAGTTATCTTCGTTATCATCGTCAATTTATGTTTTGCGAGATTTTCTGTGATGCCAAGGTGTAATGCACCAATTGTCTACTTTCTCTTGCACATGTAGCGTCAATTGAGTCAATTTATTTATGCTTTCTTGAACCATCATTTCTTTGTTGATAGGACCACTCTATTTTACCTTTAGACTACTAGTTTTTTTTTTTTTTTTTGTGCTTTCTCACTGCATGCATCTCTGGCATTTCCTTTCATGGTATATCTGTCATAGGCCGCCCTCCATTTTGCTTTTTTTTTCCATAGAATTTTGTCTGTCTGGAGACTAGGGAAGGAAAGGGAGTAAGAGAGAACAGAAAAAATGTTTCTCTTCCTTTGTGAAAGTAAGAGAAAGTAAAGAAGAGGAAGATATATCCACTGGGCCCCGTTCAACTTCTCCTGAATTTTCTTTATACTTTTTCCCTGATCAATCAGGACTGTAATTAATATTTCTTCAACTTTTTTTTTGAAACTGGTAAATGTATTAATATTTCTTCAACTTAGCTTCCTCTGTTATTTTCTGCAATTTCTGTTTTTGTAGTAGTAGAGGTACCATGTATTGCGCCAGTTTTAAATATAATTATTGGCATTTCTGCTTAATATGAATAGATAGCACTCCAAAGTTTTAACTAACTGAACTTTTCTTTGTTGCTTGGCAGTAGCAAGCCAACTGGAGGGCCTGGTGGTCTAGACAGTGCTTCAAGATCTAACCATGGTCACCACCGGAGCATGACTGTTCCATCTGATTGGATGTGTACCATCTGTGGATGCGTGAATTTTGCACGGCGGACATCTTGCTTTCAGGTTCTTATTTGTTACCCCATATTTATAGTAATGTACCTTGCTATTTGATAATCTATGTTAATAAAAGCCCTTCATTACCTTCAAGTTCTATTTTATGAGGGGAAGAAGATAAGTTATTATTTATGAAACAAGTAAAACATTAGTTTTGTAACTTGCTACGACTTTGGTCGAATTCACAATTATCCAAACACGCACACAATTCAGCACTCAGACTCAAAGGACTCTCAAAGAGTAAATAGAATAAGTTGGTTACTTTTCATCTTTATTATTTTTCCTGTCCCCTAAATGATTGTAACTTTATAATTTTTTCACTGTATGTGGTCAATTATAGCTATTTTTTGGTAACTTAATTTGTATTAATCACCAAGCATCAACAGTACAATACCATAGTTAGGGGGTGTTTGGTTTGGCTTTTTGAAGTAGCTAAAAGCTAAAAATCAGTACTTTTTTGGCCTAAAAGTAGGTGCTTAAAAACACTTCTTATAGTAATGTACCTTGCTATTTGATAATCTATGTTAATAAAAGCCCTTCATTACCTTCAAGTTCTATTTTATGAGGGGAAGAAGATAAGTTATTATTTATGAAACAAGTAAAACATTAGTTTTGTAACTTGCTACGACTTTGGTCGAATTCACAATTATCCAAACACGCACACAATTCAGCACTCAGACTCAAAGGACTCTCAAAGAGTAAATAGAATAAGTTGGTTACTTTTCATCTTTATTATTTTTCCTGTCCCCTAAATGATTGTAACTTTATAATTTTTTCACTGTATGTGGTCAATTATAGCTATTTTTTGGTAACTTAATTTGTATTAATCACCAAGCATCAACAGTACAATACCATAGTTAGGGGGTGTTTGGTTTGGCTTTTTGAAGTAGCTAAAAGCTAAAAATCAGTACTTTTTTGGCCTAAAAGTAGGTGCTTAAAAACACTTCTTATAGTAATGTACCTTGCTATTTGATAATCTATGTTAATAAAAGCCCTTCATTACCTTCAAGTTCTATTTTATGAGGGGAAGAAGATAAGTTATTATTTATGAAACAAGTAAAACATTAGTTTTGTAACTTGCTACGACTTTGGTCGAATTCACAATTATCCAAACACGCACACAATTCAGCACTCAGACTCAAAGGACTCTCAAAGAGTAAATAGAATAAGTTGGTTACTTTTCATCTTTATTATTTTTCCTGTCCCCTAAATGATTGTAACTTTATAATTTTTTCACTGTATGTGGTCAATTATAGCTATTTTTTGGTAACTTAATTTGTATTAATCACCAAGCATCAACAGTACAATACCATAGTTAGGGGGTGTTTGGTTTGGCTTTTTGAAGTAGCTAAAAGCTAAAAATCAGTACTTTTTTGGCCTAAAAGTAGGTGCTTAAAAACACTTCTTATAGTAATGTACCTTGCTATTTGATAATCTATGTTAATAAAAGCCCTTCATTACCTTCAAGTTCTATTTTATGAGGGGAAGAAGATAAGTTATTATTTATGAAACAAGTAAAACATTAGTTTTGTAACTTGCTACGACTTTGGTCGAATTCACAATTATCCAAACACGCACACAATTCAGCACTCAGACTCAAAGGACTCTCAAAGAGTAAATAGAATAAGTTGGTTACTTTTCATCTTTATTATTTTTCCTGTCCCCTAAATGATTGTAACTTTATAATTTTTTCACTGTATGTGGTCAATTATAGCTATTTTTTGGTAACTTAATTTGTATTAATCACCAAGCATCAACAGTACAATACCATAGTTAGGGGGTGTTTGGTTTGGCTTTTTGAAGTAGCTAAAAGCTAAAAATCAGTACTTTTTTGGCCTAAAAGTAGGTGCTTAAAAACACTTCTTATCTTTCCCAAACGCCTTCAAAAAATAAAAAAGAGCTTAAAAGCTACTTAAAATAAGCCAATAACACCCTCTTAGTGCAACATCAATTATAGTTATGTTTTTAAGAAACAGGATTTACACTTCGTTGGCAAAAATTGTTGCATCACTGCCCCTGTCCGTTTGTGTTTATACATAATTCATGAAGATGTCCATTTATGTTATTTTTTATTTTATCGACTCAAGATGGACTACATTTGTTAGTAATATGGTCTAATTAACAGATGCAAATTTATCTTGTATGCATAGCTTGTAGAGAGAGAGTTGGAGTTAAGAATGCTGTAATTTGTGTTCAAAATAATAACAGCCTTCTTTGGTAGTTTTGTTCTTGTTTTATTTACACCAATCAGACAGTTTTTTATCTGCAGTCTGAGGAATATCCTGTCTGGGTTGTTTGTAGATACATAAAATAGTTCTAATGCACACAAATTTCTCTGTGACTTGATCTTGTGATTGCCACGAGTGATCTTTTTTCTCCTCTTTGGAACAGTGTAATGAGCCACGAACAGATGATGCTCCTCCAGCAGATATGGCATCATCCAACTCTAGCTCTCTAGGGAGGAGAGGCGAAGCAGGTAACTTATATATGCTATGTTAGCTTTTATCTAGGGTCTATTTGGAACATCCAAGTATGGAATAGATTGGATCTGACTTGGTTTAAGTAATTTATATCCAGCATAAACTAATCTGCTTTTGGTCCTTTTTCTTAAAATGTAAGTCACATAGGATTTCGACTAATCTTGGTTTGGCATGTTACTAGTTATTTGGATTTTATATTATTACCACCTTTATACCTGTTGCTCTTCTCATTTCTCTTTCCTCTGTATTTTTTTTCCATTCCAAAAAAAATATATGTAGGGAAGAGAAATATGTTATTACATTTGGGTAAGGAGAACCAAAAATATGATTTCAGCACTACAAAATTTTAGGCCTTTTTCTTTGGACCAAATCCGACTTATGGCCATTGTGGGATAATCTTGATTCCAAAAATAACGATCAGGTTCTTGCCAAACTAGGATTTTAAAATAAAACTGGAGTTGCTTTTCCCTCTTAATTCAGATCAAGGGAGTCCCAATTCCCCAAATGGGGAGCTTAATTAGCACATTTGGAGTGATTATAATTTGATACATTGTCAGGTCCCACACATGTCTTGGTTGTCCGTGGATTAGATGAAAATGCGGACGAGGAGATGCTTCGTTATGAATTTTCCAAACATGCTCCTATTAAGGTGAATTTTTTTCCTGCCATCTTTGCTGTTCAGGTGTGTTCCTGGCTCCTTATTGAGCTATCTAACAACTTTAATATGTGCAGGATCTTCGTCTTGTCAGAGACAAGTTCACTCATGTCTCAAGGGGATTTGCTTTTGTGCACTTCTATTCGGTGCGTGTAGTTTTGGTTGTTATTGAAGAAATTAAATATTCATCTATGGAACATAATATCACTAGGAGTAGGCATTCTTCTTTTTGGTCGCCATGGGAAAGTTTATATGAATATCTATTTTGAGAAGTTCGTGTAAAGTACTTTTTGTGTAGATCATTTTGGTGATTAGGAAGATAAATGCCAATTTTTTTGGGAGAAGACAAATTACCGCCTAAACTTGTTATGTTACTTGTCCCGGAAAATAACTTGCACACCTTAAAGCAATACTAAGACCCCAATAAAATGACTCAACTAGATTCAGTCCGGGCTGGGCTTTGTGAACTTACATGCACGGACACACGTCACTTGTATTTTTATTTTTTTTAGTTTTCTCCTTTTTCTTATAACCCCTCCTTCCCCTGCGTCTCTGTCATGTCTTCATTTATACAAATGCCACATCACTCATCCAAGCTTCCTTTTTTCCCCTGTTCTGTCTATTTTCCATCTAAACAAACCCAAACCCATCCACCTACCACCGTTACTTCCTTTTTTCTCTGTCACCTTTTCACTGTGGTGACCTTTCCTCCTTTAAGAGCTTCCGTATGTGCCTCATATATCCTCCATTGAATACACTGGGTAAAATGATCCATACTCTTTTTTCCCCTCCCTTGCTAAGGCTAAGGTGGTGTCAACCAAAGGGGCATTTCTTTTTTCTAAATATGCTGGGAAAATGCAGTTTATTTTAAGAGGAAGTTGGGTGTGTGATGACCACAAAAAGAGTTCTGAAATGCTTAAGCGAACAGCAAACACAAAAATGATGGAAAATCCAGTCATGCCACCGTCGATATCTGCCGCTCCTCTGATGGTGATAATCTTTCATAGGCGAGATTGACAGCACATTTAATGCTGTAGGAAATTGCGCATAATCTGATTCTGATGAATGACACTCTCATCAGTAGTGTTTTGTAATGAAGTATCATGGTGGACAAAAGTGTATGCTTCTGATGAGAAAATAACAGTGCAAAGCGTAAGCAAGACCATGGGAAACTCTATCTTGATCTTTAGTTATAGAGGGTAAGCAAAACATGGCAAGAGAGAAGAGAGAAGCAGCCACTTGTACTTTTATTTTGTTTCTTTTTTTCAGTGTTCCTAAGATGCTAATGGACTTTTTATGTTAAGACTTTCGAAAAGTCTTGAGTACAATTTATGTAGTGAAACTAGGAAGAATTGGCGGTTGCTTGGACTGGCATTTTTGTGGAAAAATAGGAGCTAATTGATGGATATGTTGAACAGGTGGTTGGTGTGAGAGAATAGTGTGATTGGGTGTAAAAGAAAGAACAGTAAAATACATAAAAGCACTTAATGTTTCCACGTGCAAGTAAGGAAAAAGAAAAATACGCATTGGCCGAAAAAAGTTCTTCTAACCTGTCTTAAATGTTCTTCACGCATCTATAAAAGGAGGTGACAACTTAGGGGGTGGTTGTAGTATCACTTTGAACAAGAGGAGCAAGGGGAACAAAGTTTAGGTGTGAATCTTGGGCTAAGTTTAGGGAGTTATTACGTATTTTCCCAATTTTTTCCGTATTTTTTATGTGCAAGGTTTTCATTCACAAAAGGGAACAACCTACTAGGTTGTTTCATGTTTCTCATCATGTTGTATTTTGTGATTGTCATGTATAATGTTTTGCTATTTTGTGCATTGCTTAGAGGCTTGCGGTATTAGGATATTTAGAGCCCGTTTGGATTGGCTTAAAAAAGTAGCTTTTAAGTCAAAAATAAAAAGTCATTTCAGACTTTTAAGTTTAAAAAAAAATGTAGGGGGAGACCTACTTTTGGTTTCTGACTTATTTTAAGTCATTTTTTATCTTGCCAAACACTTCGTAACTTATTTTAAGTTATTTTTTATATTTGCCGAACACTTCCAAAACTGACTTAAAAGTAGGTCTGACCAACTTTTAAGCCAATCCAAACGGGCTCTTAGTCTTTCTTTGTTAATGAGTAAATTTGATGAAGTGGGTACTAGGAACTTTACTCCTTTGCTGGGGTAAAAAATGTTTATCTTAATTGTGCTATTTTCATGTGATTCAGGTGGAGGAAGCTACTAAAGCTCTTGAAGCAACAAATGGGACAACTTTAGAGAAGAATGGGCAGCTTCTTAGAGTTGCGTATGCAAAAAGTATCCTAGGACCAGGATCTGGTGCTTCTCAGGCTAGCAGCCTTGCTGCTGCTGCTATTGAAGCAGCAACTTTTTCTCAACAGGTTTCTTCCCCTTCAACTTGGCTATAGCTTTTTTCTTTGTAATAATCTTGAGAGCAGGTTCCCATAGATACCTTTGTAGGATGGAGATAATATGTTTCTTTATAATGGTTAGATGGAGATAATCTTGATCAAGTAATTTGTGTTTGAAGGGGTGAATGCATTTCATATATACTTGTTTCGTAGCGCAAGCTGATTAAATCACATCTAATGCGACTGATCAGAGTGTATCATTCAAATAAATTAAGATATCCCACCATTTCCCAAATTTATAAGTGTCGTTCATCCATTGCTCAAATGCATTGTATTCGTGTTTTTGGTACTTTCTCCATATCAGTAAATTTGCTGTGCTTCTACTTAATTTCGTCCAGTAAGACAATGGGCTGTGCTTACTCCTTGGTGTGGCTGGGTGGGATATATTTTGGAACATATGGAAGTAAAAGCTGCCTACTCTTGTTTTATCCTTATATTCAACGGTTCCTGTTTTTAGTTTGTTCTCTTCAGCAGCAAGGTGGGGGTGAGACAGGGAACTGTTGCTACAAAGAAAGAGCTTTGAGTGTCCTAGGCGTTGTGTAGTATGCAGCTTGTGTTTACATTGGTTGGATGTAGACAGCTGGTCATCTTTTAATATTGGACTGTAAAATGTTGATGCTTTAATTGATGCATGTGGCACATTTATAATTGTCTGAGACATGAAGGTCAAGTGACATGTATGTCTAATTATTCCTCCTCCATGCTTTTAGTATGATGCTGTTGGATGGGCACCAAAAGAGTATAATCCTGATGATAAACTGTCCACTGGTGGACAAGAGCACAGTGGAGAAGTTGCTGGTCAAAATTCTGCTCCACAATCAGGATTTGTCTGGGATGAAGCATCTGGCTATTATTATGATGCGACTTCTGGTTTCTATTATGATGGAAATACAGGTTTATTTTCATTTTATGCTAAAGCATCATCCACTTTGTATTGTATGTAGACCGGGTTTGGTTAAGCAAACTTCATTAGCTTATGATATTTAACTAAAATGAAATGGTAGACACTTGGTCAGCTCACTTTTTGTGCCTTTTGGGTGCCATGGGCTTCTATCACAGTCTTAAGTGATATTTCACAGGTCCATTTAGTAGATAAATTGCAGATCTTGATGTCCATCAAGTCGACTCCTGAGAATGTAAAAAGTTTTGGTTTTCACGCACCTAAATTCAACTAATTTTTAGAGTAAAATTCGTCCTCCCTCAATTTCAACTTTCAAGTACTCTTTTTCAACTAACACTTTTTTTTTTTTTACCTTTAACCAAATATTGTTGAAACACCTTGTTTTTTGAGGGTGTGCTAGGTTTGATTCTTTCAAAAGGATTGTGTTCCATTGGGTAGTCTTGTTGAGCCGATTTTTATGTGATGTATTGCTGCAATTATATTAATAATATTCAGAGCTATCTTTCTATTTCTGCTTCATCTTTCATTGATTCTCGCTATTCTCAAGTTAGAATATGTCTTGGGGGCTGAATTATGTATTAAGATAAACCCTTGTACGTCCAACATTACCAGTTTCAAAAAAAAGATAAACCCTCGTACGTAGTTACAGGAGTAGGTAAAAGATGACACTATCACAATTACTGTTGTTATGCAGGGTTGTATTATGACGGTAACAATGGAATCTGGTATACTTATGATCAGAAGACTCAGCAATATTTACCCTGCACAAATCAGAATGAAAACAAACCAGCAGCAGGACAAACTGAAACTGCCAAGTCATCTGATGGCTCAAACACTAAGAAAGTCGTTATATCTGCACCAGCTTCTACAATAGCTGGTGAGAAGGCTGCCTCACTGCCAGATGCTATTCAGGCTGCTGCCTCTGCAGCAATAGCTGCTGAAAAGAAAGAGAAGGAGAAGGCAAAAGAGATAAAACTTGCATCAAAAAGCAGCATCCTTGCGAATAAGAAGAAAATGAGTAATGTATTGTCAATGTGGAAGCAAAGAAGTCATGAAGGTCAATCCCCCCGTGTGGCTCTTGAAGACAGCCAGACAGTGGGTGAAGACAGATCTAACTCAGCAGGTCCAGCTGTAAAGACTAAGTTAAAAGCTGAGCCTTTGACAGCTAGAGAGAATCCTACCGCCAGCTCAGTACTTGTAGGAAGCTCAACTTTTCAATCTGTGAGTTCCGAGACTCAGGATAGGCCTAGGTCTCATACTAACAGCTCTGGGGGTACACTGAAGGGCGTCATAAGAGGTTCTGGTTTAGGAGTGGTGAAATCGGATACTCTATATACAGGATCATCTGGAAGTGCATCCACGTCACACACCATGCCACCAACCTCAGGTCCATCTTCATTAGTAAATGCAGATGCCTCTGCAGCACCCTTTAGGACAGATGCATCGGCATTGGGTTCTTATACACCCCCAGTACCAGCTGGTAGTAAAAGAAGGTTCTCAGAGATGCCATCACTGCCTCCTCCATCTATTAAGGAACAGTCTCAGGCTACAACTGCATACCGAGACCGTGCTGCTGAGCGGAGGAGCTTATATGGTTCATCTTCAGCTTTTGGAGATGATGCATCAGAACATGGAGATTCAAGTAAGATTTTATAGAACATTTTGAGCTAAAGCCACTTGTTTTGAAGTCTTCTCAGCTTTGTATCTCTTCTCTCTCCCTCTCTTCTCCTGGTTTTGAATGCATTATGGGTTTTGTAAGTGTGTATCTTTGTTGCTATTATAGGATGTAATTCCGTAGTCGAAAACTTTTCCGTAGACCAAGACCTTGCTTAGTTGGAAAACTTCAAAAAATGAAGATTCCAATGGTGGTTGCTAGATTTGTTTGGATTTGTATTAACTTGTTAGAAAATTTGTTTTCTATTATTGCTTGGGCTTCAAGATCGGGACTCAACATTCAGAAGAGGTGTTTTTGATCCAACTCCTTTCCCCCCTGGTGTTGGAGGTGGACGTAGTGCAGAAGCGAATAGTCAGAGCTTTGAGGTTATCACGGCTGACCGGGCTATAGACGAGAGTAATGTGGGAAATCGTATGCTTCGCAACATGGGATGGCAAGAGGGCTTGGTATCATTTCTTACCCTAAAACTCTCAAAGACTTCATTTCTATATTATTATCACGGGACAATGTTGTCAATAAGCTTTTATAATCACAATAACAATAGCTACAGCTATATCCCAATCAAGTTTAGTCTGCTTGGCTTTATGGATCCAGAATGTCATGTTGCTCCATTTAAGATCATCTCACTCCAATATTATGTAATATATAATTTACAAATACAACAAAAGACACCAGAAGTTCTCTACGAGCCTATATATCTCTTACAAGGCCAAGATTATCCTAGAATACATGCTAACATGTCTAAGAGCCTATAGTAAACATGCTAACATATCTAAAACTTAAGCTAATTCTAATTTATTTTTTTAAAAAAAATAATCTAAAACGTGGCCCAACAAACATATAGATATATTTCTTCCCTTGTGCCCTATATAGATCCCAACTAATAAGCTTATATTGGTTTTACTGACTTTTAAAAAAGGTTATATTGAATGCATCAGTCTGATCCTGCTGAATTTTGTTTATCATGGTTTACAACGTTTATTTCTCAAAAAGATGGGGGGACATTTTGGTTGTCCTTGTATAAGTTCGTGATTCCCAGGCTGTAAAGTGGCAATTTGGAATTCTTTCTCGTAACGTGAAGCCTGACTGTATTTTGGGGTTTTCTTTTTGGTGTCTTTTATTGTTATGAATTCAGGGATTGGGGAAGGATGGAAGTGGTATGGTAGAGCCAGTCCAAGCTCAAAGCACTGGACATAGAGCCGGACTGGGAAGTCAGTCCAAGAAGGTGGACCCAACCCTTGAAGCACAGTCCGGTGACAGTTACAAGACTCTCATTCAAAAAAAGGCTATTGCTAGATTCAGAGAGATGTCATAAATGGAGAAGAAATGTATAACAACCATGCCAGGATTGGGACTGGAGATGGCGGTTAGAAATGTTTCCGTCTAGGGTAGTTAGGTGTTTTGTTGATTTCTTTTTTAGTTTCCCATTGTGCCGTTGGATTCAAAAACTATTCGAAAATGTGATGGATGAGACTTCATACTTCTTTCTGCACTTGACCTGCATCTGACGAATGTTTAGGAGTCTGGATGTCTCGCTTGTGTACCTGTTTTGCAATGTAAAAAAGTTATCTTCATTGTGACTGTTGTTATAAGCTATTCTGGTTTGTTGAATATCGATATTTTAAAAGTAATCCTGCTTCGATTGCCTGGCCGTTGTTAAATAATCTCATCTGTCTGGTTCCATAAAGTAGAACATTGGGTGATTTTTCAAGGCCTCGTCACAGAACTCAAGCGTGATTTTTCAATTTTTAGCAGATGCTATTGTAGTTTTTGTGGAGGCCAAATATGTTGATGGTACCTTAAAGTTATATCAATAATTAGTAATTAGTAATTAGTAATTAGTATTCAGATAAGTTATCTCTACTGAAAATGATTTAGTTAAAAATATTCTTGAGTTCCCTTCCTCAGACTCTGTGCATAGAGGGAACTTTAGTCTGCCGAATTGTTCTCTCATTAATGAGGTTCCTCACGACTTAAGAGATGGCATAAATTTCTAAAAATTCTTTATCATTTGAATTAATTACAAAAATCTCCTTTTTCCTTCTCTTTCTTTAAGGGCCCGTTTGGCCATGCGATATGATATCATGATATGAAATTGAAGGTTTGTTTGGACATGCGATATGGAAATTTTGTGTTGAATATTTTCTCCTAAACATAAAAATCTCATAAGTTGTAAAATTATTAAAATAGCCCCAATTGTTTATTCAATCTTATCAAACAAACAAAAAATTATAAAATCACATAATAAATTATTACAAAGTTATTTGTTCTCCACTTAAGTAATTGTTTCATCTAACTTTAATTTAATAAAAAAAAATGAACATAAATTGTAGTGTACTAGTCTTTAATATAATCCTCCCACATAGTACGGACAATTTCCTCACGTTGAACTTGCATTTCTCGATCATGTGATCGAGAAGACGAACCAACATTGGTACTTTGAGCCATTTGTTGGTCAATATCCTCCGCAACTATATCTTCATGTTCATAGACCATAAATATTTCATCACTACTTTGGTATTCTCGCAAATAATTATGTAACACTGCACAAGCTATGACAATTTTCACTTGTGTATCAATATCATAATGGTTCATGCCTTGTTTCAGTATTCTAAATCTATTTTTCCAAGCTTCAAAAGTCCGTTCAATCACATTGCGCAGAGATGAATGTCTATAATTAAATAGTTCTTTGGCATTTTGAGGCTCTCTCACTTCCTCGGTAATCTTGCAAATGATAGCATAGTCCTTTGTATGGAGCTAAAAATCCTTTTGTGTTTCGGAAACCAACATCAACAACACAATATTTATCTACCAAAAAAACATTTTATAAAGAATTACTAAAAGCATATGTGACGTAAATGAGACAGCTTTGTGTAAATAAATAATATTTATTCTAAGGATGTAATTTAAAGTTACCATGTAGCGGAAATGGAAATTGTGACGTTGGTTCAACAAGTGCATTCTCAAGTACTTTACTATCATGTGCAGTACCTTTCCAACCAGCAGCAACAAAGGTAAATCACATAACAAAATCACAAGCACATAAGACATTTTGTGATGTTCTTCCTTTGCGATTACGATATGCTTGTTGCACCGCTTTAGGAACCTCCCCTTCTATATATGTTCCATCAATCGCACCAACAGAATCCTACCAAATAAAAAATACATCAATATTAGTTAGTGAACATAAAATAAATTGGAAGCATTATAGAATGCACTTCATAAAAATAATGTTTGTAAGAGTAATAAAAATAGTGCTTCCAAGACAATGCAAAGTCATAAAATAAATATTATCTCTTTAAACAAAGTTGATAGGAAATATGTAATTAAATACTAATAACTTACACATAAAATATAAATGCTCACTTATTAAGGCCATAAAATAAATTTATTAATGTGATTGGAATTCTACCTTAAACCAAGGCCAAAATTGAGTATTATGTCGAATTTTGGAATGTACACCAGTCATATTTTTTGGTTGTATAAATGTTGGCGTCATCTTGCTAATTGCCTCGGTAACTATTTTAACATAGCGGTTAATTGTTTCAAGTGAATGTTGAAAAGTTTCACAATCGTGAGGTGTGAGTTAAAGTGACTATATGTTGGTGAGAATAATAAATTTTATGTCGGTGAGAATAATAAATTTTTAAAAGTAATGATGTGATTATAAATTTATTTACATATGAAAAAATGGTTAGTAGATATAAATGTGGGGTTGTTTTAACAAAATATAAACTCATGGATCAATTATTGTATTAAAATATCTCAGATCATGATATGGAATCACCATATAATTCCATATCATGGTTTTTGGAGAATATGGTATCACCTTTCATGATATTCCAAACAAAATATAAACTCATGGATCAATTATTGTATTAAAATATCTCAAATCATGATATGGAATCACCATATAATTCCATATCATGGTTTTTGGAGAATATGGTATCACCTTTCATGATATGGAATCAACGTAAAATCGCATGTCCAAACGCTGATTCCATATCACGATACCATATCGTGATATGGTATCACATGGCCAAACGCCTACTTAATATCCAGATACATCATTCCACTTCCATGACAATTTTGTTTGTGTATAGTGTATTTGATACAAATGTTATTGTTGATACATAATTCTGATTATTTCAAACCTAAATCAGTATGAATCTGGTTTATAGTTATGTACCACTTATGTATCATTTGCTATGTCTCGGACAAAAGAGTAATGTATTCGCGAGTTTTAAAATTTTTGGGATTATTATAATTTGAGAAACTTTTCAAATATGATATTATTGCTCTCTCTCCCATTTTATGTGAGGTAGTTTGACTCACGGTGTTTAAGAAAGAAAGGAAAACTTTTAAAACTTGTGGTCCAAAATGAATGATAGAAATTTGTGTGACTATAAATCATTTTATTAAGTATTGACATTTTAAATTTAAATTGTTACTTAATATATAAATGTATCATTCTTTTTTAGACAAACTAAAAAATAAAATAAGTCACATAAATTGAGACAAAGAGAGTATAATTTAAGAACCTTTTGAAATAGGATATAATTAGCGCCTGAATTATTGAAGTTAGGTGTACTTTTCTATATATTAGAAAGGACAGTTTCAACATGTTAGTTTTTTGGCATTAAATTAAAGTTTGGAGATATTAAAGTCTTTAAAATAAATTGCAAGATAAGCTTGCTTTAAAATGTTGTAACTTTTGCATTGTTATTTGAACCTAAGTAAGAACTCTTAAAAAGATCCTCCTTTTTCTATTTAATTACAAACTATGCCCTGCCAATGGTGAATATGATGGGTCGCACTTTTTATTTGCCATAGATGTTAGTATTAAAGTATTAGAAAAATTTTTGCAAGATAAACTTGCTTCAAAAAGTTGTATTTCTTGCTTTGTTTTTCGTACCTCAGCAAGAGCTTTAAGAAAAGTCCAATTTTTTTTATTTAATTACAAATCCTGCCCTGTTATTGAAGAATATGATGAACCTCACTTTTCTATTTGCCATAAGTATCATAAGATGTTGGTCTTGGTCCATTTCCGTTTTTACCCTCTTCCATTTGCCATAAATTTCATAGATATTTACTCTGTTTTTATTTATTTTTCAAATATTTTTAACAAATCAAGAAAGAATTCTTTTTCTCCTATTATACCCTCAATTTATTAACATTGAGTTAATATTTTTGAAAAATGTAGCGAGTAAATATGTTTAAGACTCTATCAATTACAACAAGAGTAAAATGATAAACTCATTATACCAATCATTATTTTCTTAAGAGGTGTGTCAAGTCAAAATTTGACAATTCAAAAGGGTCGGAGGGAGTACATACTTCATCCGCTTTTTACTTGTCAATTATTTAAAAATATTTTTTTATTTTTATTGTCAATTTTTCACATATTAAGAATAAATTATTTTAAAAAATTATATTATATTTTTAGTATTAATTATTTAACCTATAGATTATTATTTTTAATGAATCTATAAGTCTAAATATGACAAGTAAAAATGAGCTGACATAACATATAATGAGAAGCGATTGTAGAAAGGATAAATAATGAGAAGAATCAATTATAGGAATCAAGGAAAATGTTATCCTTTTATTGGCTGGGATTTTTCTCGAAAATCAATTCATATCCACTAATAATAATTAATAAAGTAAATAGTAAATGTTATCTTTAATTTGACTCTTATAATAATAAAATAATATTTTACTTGTTTATTTTAATAAATTAAGAAAATTAATTTTTTTGCCTGACTTTATCATTACCGTTAAATAATTCTATAAAATACTAATAGTCATGTTAAACTCCTAGGTAATTGAGAATCTAAAATTAAATTAATTCGTAGAGTATGCACGTTTTATTTATTTTTATCCTAATTGTTATTTTAACAAAAATATTTCTATATTAATAATTGGGCCTGTGTTGCGATGGGCGGTTTGCCCCTAATTTTAAAATATGGGTATTATGGTCATTTGCCCCTATCAAACTGATCTGTAATCACAGGCTACATACGTGTCTTATATCTACTTTGGAGTAGACACGTAGCAATACTTTGACTTTAACTTAAATAGTATGTCTCCCTCTTCTTGGTGGTATCTCTTCTTCTCTGTTTAGGAAAAGAAAGAGCAAGCACTTATGTAGTGGTGTTGTTGTATCAGATAAATTTATTATGTTGTATCATTAATTCAGTTTTTTGTTATCCTTTTTAGTTATTCGGTTAGATGTTTAGGTTTTGCTTTGAGATTTCTCTTCATCCTCCGTAAATTTTAATGGAAGAAAGAAGACCCAATTTGATTATACTCATTCTAGGTAATTAGATTAATTTACTAGATTTGTAGGTTTTGCTATGGACTATAGGAAGTGGGACTTTGTTCGATCCATAAATTTTGAGGAAAGAGTTGAATTTGCAGATGAAGTTTGGCTTGATTTTTTGTTGTGTGAGAGAAAAAATTAAAATAAAGAAATGCTCATCAAGGCTAGTTCTTTGTTGAGCTGGTGGATTCAAATGATTTTTTTGGTCAAAATTAGACAAGTGTTGTTTAATAAAGTACAGTATGAAAGAGATTTTGGAGGTGTCATAGTATGTGATTCATCGTATTTCACGTATAAAATTTAGTATTTTCTTCATTTAGGAAAGAAAAACTTTTGAAATTTGTAGTTCAATGTGAGTCATAGATATTTGTGGCTAAAAATCATTCCATAAGAATAAAATAAACATATTAAAGTTAAATTGTGGCTAAATAAAAAAATGTGGCATTTTTTGTATAAGGAAAGTAAATCTAGGACAAAGGGAGTATTAGTTTATGTTAGAAATCCATTTATATGTTGAATATGGTAACCTTTTCTAACTTCATTCTTTCTAATTAGAACCAATAACTAAACAAAATTCATTGACTTTGGAGTAGACACCACCAAGTCAATTTGTGAAATCTTTCTAACTTCAATACCATCTCAATTAAAAGGATAGTTGTTCACTCTTCTTTCCCCTTCCTTACATATATGTATGTCGATCATTTATAAGTTTGGAGAATAATCACAAAAGGATGTGTGCCTATGTTTTTCTTTTGTTGTAAATTTGGGAATAAAAGTGGTCACAACTCTATTCATTTTGATTATTAATCATTTCAAGTGATTGTAATTCACTTTAATCTCATCTTCTTTATGTAGCGGGTCTCAATTTTATGGTTAAGAATCTCAAACTTGAAAATATATCAGATTTTGTAAATTTATGTAAATAAGACGCACAAAATATTTTGTAAAACTTATGTAAATAAGACGTGCAAAATTATTTTGTAAACTTGGATCCCCTAGATAAATACTATCAAATAATTAATATATGTTTATTATTATGGATCACATCAATCTAGCTTAAACAATTTTTCTAATAGGCATAATACATATATTGGACCCTAAACTTGGCTTCAAATTTCAACTTTGACCTCCAACTTTCATAGTGCACAAACAAGCACTTTAACTATCCAACCTTTTAATAAATAAACACGCGATTTTTGGAGCAAAGAGCGTGAAATGCAAACGCTTCCACGTGTATTAGTGAGCCACTCAATGACTGCCAACTAATTAAACACTTTACACGTCCATTTTAGAACTAAAAAAAATAAAAAATTAATTAAGGGTAGAGTTGTCATTTCAGCATTTTTTTTACTGTTGTGTGCCTCAAAAATTACTTCTAACTCGCGCAAAATGCGTGCACATCACGCGTTTTGCCAGGTAAGACACGCGTGTTTATTTATTAAAATGTTGGATAGTTAAAGTGTCTATTTGTGCACTTTGAAAGTTGTAGGTCAAAGTTAAAATTTGAAGTCAAGTTTAAGGTCCAATATATGTATTATGCCTTTCTAATAATACATAAAAGTTAGACTTGTATTTGAACCAAACGACCCTAAAGGCTACAACTAGGACTTCTGTATTTCCTAAATTCAACAAGGACTGCATATTTCTTCAGGTTCTGTAATATTCGCGGGGAGTAAAAATGGCGGTTAGATTCAAACATTCGAAGCAGTCTCTCTCCCTTTCTTCAGAATACGTTAACAAGTTCATCAAAACCCAAATTAACCTTTCAAAACCCACTCCAAAACTCTGGTCTGATCATGATGATGCTAAATCTTTTGACCCATACAACAATGGTGTACATAGTACATTGACATTGAGCCACCCCATTTTGCGAATTTTAGATTCTTGCACCCCGAAATTGAGACAATTTAATCAAGTACATGCCCAGCTCATTGTTTCAGGTATCTTTCAACACCCTTTAGCTGCAGGTCGAGTTATGATGAAACTTTGCTCTTCACAATCCACTTTTTCTCATGCTGTAAAGATTTTTGAGAATCTTGAATACCCAGATGCTTTTATTTGTAATACAGTTATGAAATGTTATGTGAATTTCGATGACCCGGAAAAGGGTTTGGTGTTTTACTCTGATCAGATGGTTAAAAATGGGATCTTTCAGAATCATTATACGTTTCCTATATTGGTTAAGGCTTGTGCTGATTTGGGTAGGGTAAGAGAAGGGGAAATGGTTCATGCCCATGTAGTGAAATGTGGGTTTGAGTTGGATTTGTATACTAGGAATGTTTTGATTCATATGTATTCAGTGTGTTGTCGGATTCATGATGCAAGGAAGGTGTTTGATTTAAGTTCTGACTCAGATTTGGTGACTTGGAACACAATGATTGACGGGTACGTGAAAAATGGAGAAGTGAATCTTGCGCGTTATGTTTTTGATGTAATGCCTGAAAGGGATGTTTTTAGCTGGAATTCCATGTTATCTGGATATGTGGGGATCGGAGATATGGAGGCTGCAAAGTTGCTGTTCCAGGAGATGCCTTCGAGGGATACTGTTTCGTGGAATTGTTTGCTTGATGGATATTCTAGGACTGGAAATGTAGTAGCTGCCGGTGCTCTGTTTGAGCAGATGGATTATCGGAATGTAGTTTCTTGGACTACTTTAATGGCTCTTTATGTGCGGTTGAAGGACTATACGGGATGTTTGGGATTGTTTGATATAATGATGCAAGGAAGAGATATTCAGCCAAATGAGGCTATCCTCATGAGTGTTTTGACTGCTTGTGCACATTTAGGGAGACTTGATCGAGGAAAGTGGATACATTCATATATAAGATACAGTGGGAAGGTTAAGCCTGACATGTTGCTTTCGACTGCCCTATTGACAATGTATGCTAAGTGCGGTGAGATGGAGTTGGCGAAAGAGGTATTTGCTGAGATGCCAGAAAAAAGTGTCGTCTCGTGGAACTCTATGATCATGGGTTATGGAACTCACGGGCATGGCGAGGAAGCACTTGAAACATTCTTGGAGATGGAAAAAAGTGGAGTGAGGCCTAATGGTGCTACGTTCATTTGTGTTTTAAGTGCGTGTACTCATTCAGGGATGGTATTAGAGGGATGGTGGTATTTTGATGTGATGACTAGAGTTTATAGAATAGAGCCTAAAGTTGAGCACTACGGCTGCATGATTGATCTTCTTGGGCGGGCTGGTTTGATGAGAGATTCTGAAGACCTCATTAAGAATATGCCTATGGACTCCGGGCCCGCATTATGGGGAGCTTTGCTTTCAGCTTGCAAGACCCACTCAAATCTGGAACTTGGTGAGATCGTCGCCAAGAGATTAATTGAGAGGGATCCAGAGGATATCGGATCCTATGTGCTTCTTTCCAACATATATGCTGCACAAGAGAGATGGGATGACGTGGAGAAGGTAAGAAAAATAATGGTTGTAAACGGAATTAGGAAGGAAGCAGGATCTAGCCTAGTCCAATTTGCAAACTCGGACATGTGGTGTTTTCCAGAAAATGTTTCAGTACACAAGAGAATGATGATGTCTTCCATGTTGAGTGAGATGGGAGCTCAGATCAAATGTCAGATGGAAACGTGATGGAATGGAGGAACTTGAATATAATGGAATCCTTTGGAGAAGCAACAACAGGGACATAAATGCCAAAAGAGATATAGTGAATTGAGGACATCAAACTCGCAGAGCATAACTGCAACAGCTTTTGAGCTAAGATTACATTTCTTTGCATATTCTGGTACAGCAGAAAATCCGGCATAGTGCAGCAAGTCTATTATGCTTGTTTTACCGTCTACAACCGACCTGCAACTTTGTGGTGGGACGATGACTGACAATTGGAATAGAGAGTGAACATCTTCGATGTGGAATTTTTGAAAGATTAGATTTTTAAATTGGCTGAGATATCCTCAGGTTGAAGAAAAAGCCACTAGTGGATAACTTAAGATCATCACTTATTGCAGTGAAATCTCAAAGTTGGCAGGAAAGGCATCTGAATAAGCTGAGTACTCCAAAATCTCCTACTTCGGTTTCTTTTATACATAATATATCTGAAGATTCTTCAGGTTGAGATAGCTTATGGATTCTAATAACATAGCTGTCTTCCATTGTATCTGTAACTATCAGAGTTTTCCGCCTTTGTCTGTAACAACCACAGCTCTATAGTATGCTTACAGTTAACTTCTTTGCCTCGTCTTGGTTACTTGTGTTTTGTTATCAGCTAAGAGGTTCTCATGACTAGAGTCTTGTGACCAGGATTAGTGTTCC
Organism: Solanum verrucosum; assembly: GCF_900185275.1. Taxonomy (NCBI): domain Eukaryota; kingdom Viridiplantae; phylum Streptophyta; class Magnoliopsida; order Solanales; family Solanaceae; genus Solanum; species Solanum verrucosum. Next base: position 5,617,107 of record NW_026020129.1, read on the forward strand.
ATTTGTAGAGGTTAATTGGGGTGGCTGTATTCAGCATGTGCTTTGAAACACTGTGCAGAAATTTGTAGTTTAATCTAATGCAAGCAATAGTTTAAGTTGAATGATCAGATTTGTAATCTAATTGAAGAACTTTAGTTTACACATGAAATAATGTACTGTAGCAGTTAAACATAAACATATTTTGATTTAGTGCTCCCACTGTACCATTTATGTGAGATTCTTTCCTTTTTAGTCCGTTCCAAAAAAAAGTCACCTTTCTATATATAGAAACAGTTAACTCTAAACTTCCAATTCTATGCTTAACATCATAGTTTTATAGCCACAGAAATGTCATGGCACAGTTTAGACCCCAAGGTCCAAAAGGTTTCCTTTCGTCTTTGTCTCTGTTGCCATTCAAACACTTCACATAAAAATGAAACAGAGGGAATAATTACATGCGATGCAGAATTTAGGACTTTAAGGAATGCCTGTGTACCGATTGAATTTGATTTGGTGGATGCGGTTCAGGAAGATGATGGGCTCAAGGTGTGATTACCTGAGGTGGGGCAAAACCCATGCACAACTTAAATAATAGATGTAGACAAGGTCTGTATTCTTACATTCCGGTCATGAATCAATATGAAAAACTGTTTTAAAGCATAAACTTTATTTGTTGAAAATACATAATTGAGTCAGGATATTTTTTGTTGATTATATTTACTAGCCCGTAAAGAACAATAACTACCGCAGAGTAACAATATCAAAGAGACAATAAGCTTTTATAGTAAAATTTAATCAAATAGCAACAGTCCTTTGTGTTTATGCATCTGCTTGTATTCCTGAGTCGTATGTGTCACCAGCTTTCCAGTTTTCAGGTATATTATTGACAGGAACAACCCATGTCTCATCTTCGTCATCAACACTCAATAGCATTCTGATTTGCAGAGGTCCCCTTGGAGGTGAAGTAGTAGTCCACACTGCTCCACGTGTCCTGTCCAACAGCTTACATACAAAATTTTGTGTCTGCATATTGAAAGAAGATGGTATTCAAAACATTGAAACATAGGAAAAAATGGATGAAGTAGTCTTAACTTCTCCTATTGTTATTTCTTTATCGACTGTATGTAGAAACTTTTGCTGTGTGGATTCTGAAAGATGAAACAGCTGTTAGGTTCTTGCAAGCTAGCAGTTATACCTCACATAGTTGCACAGCTGTAATATCCTTTTTGCCTTGTTGATACCATATCACAAAAGCCAAGTAATGAGGATTGTCGCTGCTCTCTTCAATCTTGATTGTAATATTTTTGTCCGGGTAGGTGCATGAGACCCTGTTCGATGGAGAAAGAGGAATAGATATGTGAATCTCCCTTTTAACAGAAGAGAAATTGGCAAATTGCTTATTGGTACCTTATGCTGTACTCGATTAATTGATATCCAATGATCCATGTTTGCTTATATACTTTGAATATTTACAGGCCTAGCTATAAACTAACTTCAACTGGGAGATACATCTTACCTTCTGTATTCTATATCCACCACACCAAGTGGCAATATAGAAGCAGCAGCATCTGTTGTCTGAGCCATGCGAGCAAAGGCTCGCTGACTTAGAATAAAGTCTGTGCGATCACCTGCACCTTGGTCTGTTACAACTACAGTCACTCCTTTATCAGAACAGTAGTTACTGTCGGTGCACCTCACCTAGAAAAACAAGGTAAAGTCCAGAATGACATCTTATACGTGAAAATTTTGGCTAGTTATTATCTATTTATTGACTACATAATTTTTCTTCCTTTTTATTCATTACCTGGTAGCATGCACCACATCCTAGACCATTTCGATAGAGTTCTGATGCTGCTGAGACATCTCCGCCATTGATTGTTGCTCCAAAAGTACCAAATCCACAACTCCCAGCTGCATGCAACCAAACAGAAGAGGTTATTCTACGAGAAAACTTTAAACTCTCTACATTTTATGCACATGTTAATATGTTATTTGTCAACTATGCATGTCAAGAATCTCACTTTCTGTTCCTTTTTCTTCTGAATTTGGATAGTGGGCTGCACGAGAACGAGTGAAACAATCCGGGCATGTTTGAGAGTTCCCCAGAGTTTGCATGAAGATAAAAGATGCTACAAAGACAGAGAGAACTTGAAGAGGAGCCATTTGGATTAAAGATCACAAGAAAGGGTAATTAAGCAAAAGAGAACAAGTTGATGTTGCAGGGAACTGAAATGGCGTTCGAGTATTTATAGTGAACTGAAAGCAGCAAATAAGCCCCCACATTGGTAAAACTTAACTATGACTTTTGACATTCTGTTCAACTTCAATTTTGAATGCAGGGAATTCTGGCTTTACTTTCCCAAGCAACCTTTTTGGACCTTGCATCACTTGTTTTTAGATAATATAGGGAGTCACTTTCTCACTTTATTAGGTGAATATTTTGTTCTTCTTTAATCTCTTAGTTCAATGTGTTCCTTGCCAACCTTCAACTGCTCAGTTTAGTTTTTGTGTTACTATTCCCTAATCCTTCCGTCCTAATTTAAGTGATGGTTTTTGACTGGGCCCGGAATTTAAGAATGAAAGAAAGACTTTTGAAACTTGTGGTCTAAATCAAGTCTTACATATTGCGGGTTACCTCTCCTGTGTGGTTTGCGAGCTATTGCGTAGGAGCGGAGGTTTTACCCTGCGGGTTTCCCTTGTCATCAAAAAAAAAAAACAAGTCGTACATATTTGTGTGTTCATAAATCATCTCATTAAGGGTAAAATGAAAATTTTAAAGTTAAATATTTACTAAATACAGAAAGTTGCATTCTTTTTGGGACTAACTAAAAAAAGAAAAAGAAAGAGTATCACATAAAACTTAACTAGTGATGAAGAATTACTAATTACTCCTTCCGTTCTAATTTATGTGTCACCATTTGACCGAGAGTGGAGTTTAAGAAGAAAAGAAAAAAGATCTTTGAAACTTGTGGTCTAGAACAAACTTTAGACATTTGTGTGATTATAAATTATTGGGAAAAAGGACAAATATACCCCCAAACTATCGTAAATGGTATGCAGATACCCTATGTCATACTTTTGGGACATTGGTGCCCCTGCCATCAAAAAACTAGAGCATATATGCCCTTCACTCTAACGGAAGACTAAATAGGGACACGTGGCGCAATCTTATCTGTCGGTCCAATATTTAATAAATGTTGGGTTTGTGGATAAGATTATGACACGTGTATGTCTGTTAGTATAAAGGGTATATATGCTGACGGCAGGGGCACCAATGTCCCAAAAGTATGACGGAGGGTATCTGCATACCATTTACGATAGTTCAGGGGTATATTTGTCCTTCTTCCCTAGATTATTTAATTCAGGGTAAAATGAAAATTTGAAGTTTATGTTGTTCATAAATATAAAAAGTGACATTTTTTTGTGACAAATTAAGGGAAAGTGTGTAAAAAAATCGGAATAGAGTTGGTAGTTATTTCTTCTTCCTTCATGACATGGCCTCTTTCTTGATAAGAATAACCTTGAAACTAATATCTTAGTGGTCTGAACCAACTTGTGTGATACTGACTCCTCCATCTGCCCCTTCCACTGCTTCCTAAACTTACTCACACTCGGTGTTTACACGAAGCTACATTAATTTACCATAGTTTAGTGATTAAATTGAGGTGAGACCGTCATATTTATCAACTATGGTTAAGTGAATAAGTGATAAAAGTGCATGTAACGATACATGTTATGCATTCATTGAGTTGATGAAAACACCAAGTGTAAGTAAGTATTTTCCGGTTTGATATGGATGTATGAAGAATATATGAACAACAGATATAGCTTTTGACTTTGCAGGACAAATTTCATTAGGAATTTGCTTGTTGTAGAAGTAAAATTGGGGACAAGTTAGGTGCTTTTGCACAATAGAATCTAAGGTCCTACTAACGGTTTGCTTGAAAATTCCAAAAGATGTGTTTAAAAGTCACAAAGAATAGAAAAAAGGAAGGAATCTGAATAGCTTGCTAGTTGCCAAATTTGGGTAAAGAACAGAAGAATATCAATGAAGTTGAACCTAGGCGTAACTGGTAAAGTTACTGTCACGTGACCAAGAGGTCATGAGTTTGAGTTGTGGAAACAATTTCTTGTAGAAATGCTGCCTACAATAGACCCTTATGGTTCAGTCCTTTCCCATACCCCACGCATAACGGAAGCTTAGTACACTAGGCTGCCCTTTTGGTTGCTAGTTGTCAAATATGGCTAAAGAAAACAACATTAGCTATTGACTAAGAAGTTTAATTGGCACTTTCAAAGGCTATAATCATTTGGATATTAAATGAGTACTTCTTTTATTAACTTGTGAAATCCCCACCATCCATCAACATATGGCTCTAAACTTGCGGTGGATAATGACACCACTCCTCATGTGCCTAACCTACGCGTCATTACACTTTTATCACTAAACGAAAGCCCTGGGTTGTAGCTTACTATATGGTCATAAGCTCAAGAATTTCATCAAGAATATTGATAAGAGCCCAGAGACGTACCTAGGAGGGGGTCACCGGGTTCACGTGAATCCATGCTCCCCTCCTAAATCATACTCCCTCCGTCCCTTTTTAGTTGTCCACTTTAGAAATGGCAAACAGATTAAGGCAACAATGATTAGCACAGTGAAGTTACAATTTTACCCTTATGACAACTTTTCACTTCAAAATTACAACCACTTATTTGAATTAAAGTGAAATAAATTGGAGGGAAACAATATACACTTTTACAATTTTCAAGAAGTGTAAATAAGGGTATAATAGGAAAAAATTTGTTGTTCTTTCTTGATTTGTCAAAATGGACAACTAAATAGGGACAACTAAAAAGGGAAATATGGACAAGTAAATAGGGACGGAGGGAGTATATAGTACTGTCATATTTTTTTAAAAATATTTAAATATAGATATGTGAACCCATAGTTGAAGTATCATACCGTGCGATTATGATTGGGTGCACATTTCTAAGTGAGATTAGAAATTTGAATCTTTTATATCTAGTTTTATTTTCCTATCTAAAATTGGGTAACACAAATGGTTTGGATAGGTAAAAATAATTTTAGACCTATAATTTTTAATTTTTAATTATATTTAGTGATAAGAATCTAAATGTTAAACTAATCAAATTTATATCTTAGATCCACATTTTCGTAATAGTATACCCATCATCTCAAAATCCTGGATACAGAGTCATATGTCCAGGGAGCAAGTACTTGTAACAACACATCATCTATGACATGAAACCCACTGAAGGATTTTGACCCTACAATGTCTGCTACTACTCTATTATTCTTGAACCTTGACAAGTTCATTTCACAACATTCTGCTTTGGATATAAATCACCCCACTTGAAGGGTCTCAATGTACCACTATAAATTTGTAACTGGTTGTCTTGTTCACTTGGATTTGACCTCTTGATACATGAACTTAGTGCTAATTGCCCCAACTTCAAGATAATATTTTCGTTGAGGGAATTCAAAATATAAAGAAATGAACAACTGAAAAGATCAACGAGATTCAATATATGTAAATTAACAATGATTAATTACTCTTTGCTATAATTTATCTTTGTTACATTTTCTCAGTAATGAGAAACAATTTGAAAGAATCGAGTTGACTAGAACTACTAGGTTTAATGCCTTTTTTATTGAATTGAAACGTGTTCATTCATTTTGACTGTTTTAGCGAATTTTCTCATACTAATTTCTACTCTACCTTCTCGAAGTTCATTCTTCGGAGAACTCCTTTTAAATAATTTTGATTGATGCTTTCCAATCTATTTCCTTTATGATTTCATTCTAAATCATATAAAGACAATTCCTATTTGGGCAAGTATTTTACCATTAAGAAGCAATCATCTCTTGTATATATTTATCTATATATATAATATAATTTTTCGTTGAAGAAATTGAGTGACCTTTGATATCATGTTAGGGTTCTAATCGGTCTAAATTTTTGCTCCATAAAGCCCATGCAAGGCGAAACACTTCCTAGAAGAATTTTTTTCATACTTAGAATTCGAAACATTTGATTAAGGATGAAAGGATCTTATCCATCTTATTACAAGCTTTATTGATTTCATTAAAGAATGTAATGGAATCGTTAATCGTTATGATCAATCGTTTTTTTTTATTATTAATGACCTTATATTTGAATCCGAAAAATCAATTTCACTATTAATAGTTGTTGGGATTGAGATTACTTCTTTCTCTCTTGTGTGCATCGTTTTCAAAACAAAACAGGAAAAAGTAAATGATAGTGTGATCTGCTATCACTTATTGAGTTCGTTGAAATTCTGTCAGTATTGAAAATATTTGTTGGGATTGATATTTCTTCTCTCTCTCCTGTGTACATCATTTTTAATACAAAACAAAAAGAGTAAATGATAGTGTGGTCTGCTATTATTTATTGAGTTCGTTGAAATTTTGTTAGTTCAATTGTTAGTATTGAAGAACAATGTTTCGTAATATTATGAAAAAAATTAATCTAAATCTAAATAATTACAAGAAATTTTTATTTTTTTTAAAATCACAATTTTTTATTATACTCAAAACTTATTTATCCTACATTTTTTTATTTTTGTTTCCAGTATATTCCTCGAATGTGAGGACCTAAACATGTACAAGGATGGAAATAGTCATATATCCTATATAAATATACCATAAAGGTTGTTCACATTAAAAAAAAGTGAGAAAAAACTCAAATATATTTAACTATATATGCCATCCATTAATAGTTAGAGTTTATTCGTGCATTTACCGTGACACAATGTGAAAATTCGTGTTATTTTTTACTAACAATTCAAATAATAATAACAAAAATATATGTGTTATTAATCTCTTCACCAACAAATTAAATAATAAAAAATAAAATAAAATACACGTATTATCAAACTCTTCAGTAATCCTCAAATAATAAAAAAAGATGCACGTGTTTTTGATCTCTTCACTAACAACTCAAATAATTAGAAAGTGCATATGGTATCAATTTTTTCACTAACAACTCAAATAGTCAGAAAATAGGTGTCATCAATCTCTTCACTAACAACTCAAATAATTAGAATTTATACGTGTTATCGATCTCTTCACCAACAATTTAAATAATTAGAAAATACACGTGTTATCAATCTCTTCATTAACTACTAAATAATCAGAACATACATGTGGTATTAATCTCTTCACTAACAACTCAAATAATGACAAAAATACACGTGTTATCAATCTTTTCCCTAACAACTCAAACAATCAATAAAAATACTCATGTTATCAATCTTTTCATAAGCAACTCAAATAATAAAAAAAAAAACACATGTGTTATCAATTTCTTCACTAACAACTCAACTAATAAAAAAATACACGTTTATTAATTTCTTCACTAACAACTTAGTAATCTCTTCACTAACAAGTCAAATATAATAAAATACACATGTTATCAATCTCTTCACTAATAACTCAAATAATCAGAAAACACACGTGCTATAAATCGCTTCAATAATAATTCAAATAATAAGAAAATATACAGATTATCAGTCTCTTCACTAACAACTCAAATACACATATTATCAATCTCTTCACTAACAATTCAAATGAACGTGTTATCAATCTCTTCTCAAACAAGCTAAACAAATAAAAAAAATACACGTGTTATAAATCTTTTTGCTAACAACTCAAATAAGCATATATTATCAATCTCTTCACCAACAAATTCAATTAGTCAAAAAAATACACATGTTATTCGTTTGAATGACCCATGTTACGTAATCTATCCCGAATTTAATTTAACGCGCACTAATATTATAATCCGACCCGACCCACCTACTTCCCTATAAGATCCAATTAAGTTCATTTCTCTCAATTTATCATGATCCCAAACCCCTAACCCTCAAATTAGTTCATCATTTCTTCAATGGCGAACAAAATCATGGCGATTGGAGATCGACTCAGTGATTTGCCTGAGCCAATTTTAGTTCACATTCTTTCTATGTTGCCGGACGGTAAAGATGTTATGAAAAGTAGTGCAGTATCTAAGCCATGACGATTTCTTTGGAGGCCTGTTCCAATATCAGTGGATTTCAGCTTCCCTAAGGATACTTATTTCAGTCTCCCTGAGAGTGGGGAATTGGAGATTTATTTGATTTCGTGAATTCCACCCATAGAGAGCTTCTATATTGGAGGTCTGGCCAAAAAATCAGAAAATTCAATATGGTTGTCAATTTTTCTATCCGGAGAGGTTTCATAAAGATGTTGATTTGGTTGAGATTAGAAGTCTCACATCGGCAAAAACACAAGAGAGATATTGAGTATTTAAGTAAGCAGACCTTATCAACTAGTGACACGTTTTAAAGTCGTGCGGGCCTAGGCCCAAAGCGGACAATATTACTAGCTGGTTGGACCGTTATATGTACAATTTAGATATAGTCAAGGCCTTTCCCGACAGTTCTTATGTCACTCATAAAGGCTATTGTGGACACAATACTCTAGGTTTCTTGTAGGTTTTAGTCTTCAACCCATAGTAATTCCTTATTTTTAGCTTGTCTACCATTGTTTATATGACTTATTGTTGTTCAAGTCGTGACCTTAACAATCTAGACTTCATATTTCAAATGTTGTGTTTCCCAATCTTTGGGACCACAATTTAATTAGCTAGTATGTTTTAGTGGCTAACTTGATCGAACACGACATCGAGTGTCGGTCGTGCCTCCCTACTGTCACGATCCAATCCACCGGGCAGTGAGGGCATCTACTCTAACACCTAAGTAGGAGAACCCTCGATTTCCAAAACAATTTTAAGACATGTGAAAGATTAAGAAAACTGAAGAACAATTAACATTCATAAGATTTTTATAAAATAAGAGTTTTATTTTGGATAACAATTTGAGTTAAGACTAGTAAAGTAATTAACACCCCAAGGATCTAGTCTAAACAAGTACAAGAGCTACTAAGAATACAAGGTATAACAAAATTATAATTTACGCATATCCCACCATGCAAAAGGAGAAATAGAAGCCGCTGGAGATTGACTTCGTCTTCACCTATGAAACATCACTGATCCTACAATCAGACTATGCCAAAAAGGCATAGCAAGAGTAGTATCAGTACAACCACACGTACTGGTAGGCATCATCGGTCAACCCGATACCCACTGCATAATATAAGAAATCGACTAGCAAGAAACATGCAATAAGACTGTTCGTTCCTCCACCTTTATAATCCCAATTACTTTATAACATACTAGTACTTGACTATAACCCTTTTTCTTCTCCGTTCTTACTCATAGCTTAACCGTCTATCTATTAAGAGAGATCCCGAATATGACCACTACCAACTCGATCAACACTCATGACACGCCCTTACTTCACCCACGACACCACTCAACCTGTAACCCCGTGGTACGTCTATCAAGGCCTGTAAATCGTTTCAATATCAACCCCTTCCTAAATAACACTGATATCACCAAGGCCCTTGGCCCCCACTTACCATACCACATCCCAATTTGGCCCGACTGTTCGCAGTTCATTCTTTACGAGATATACCCAACCACCTTACAACACCACGAACTCACATATAAGAACATAATGTACAATCTAATTATCTTTCCAGGAAACATGTTCAATTCCACATTATCAATAACAAGTAATCATGACAATTTAATGGTCCTCTCATGGAACCCATACTCAAAATGTTAGTATGCCAGAACGTGACACCCGATCCAAGTTAGTGTGTCAGAACGTGACACTCGTTCCAATATGTATGTCGGTACGTGACATCTGATCCCAGTTAGTGTGCTTGAACGTAACATTCGATCCATTCAACAAGCTACAATCACAATCACAATGTATATTCTCAAAATCATACAATCAAGTGTTGATTCATGGCATACAATCATTCATTCACACTCGTTTGCATTAGGTGTGATCAATAGTGCAACATTCACATACATACACGCATTACAATGAAGCAATAACTAGCATACATCACACAAACAAGAAATCAAACCATCACCTACCCTAGATCACATGATAGGGTTTCCTCCAACGGTATACGTCTGATGCAACCCTAGGGATATGTGCTTAATCATCTCTTTTCGGTGCACAAAAGCCTACATATGAATTCTACCGTCCATTACCAATATACTACGCAATGAATCACAGATTTATACTACTCAATTAATAAAACCTAGCCTACCTGGACACCAAGCATTTGCAGAGGGATTGTAGCTCGAAAACTGGTTTCCGGACGACGGGACGGTGGATTTGATCGAAAATCCGCAAGCTATCGACTCATTACGCTAGAAATCTCTTCCTCCTTCCTTCTCAAGCATAGAACAACATTTTGAGGGTTTCTGGGGTGATCCTCGCATCTTTTTGGTGTTTTTGTAAAAAGGAAAAAATCACACTTCGCGTTATTTACTTTCTGCCTCGCCCATCCCGCTTTGGCGGCCACTTATCCCACTAGAGCGTCGCCGCCCTAGCGGCATCTGGCACGCTCTGGCGGGCTGACAGACCCAGTTTTCCTGACATTTTTCATTTCCTAATTAACGACGGTTCGGGTCGTTACACCTACTTTGGGGCGTGACAAGTGACAACACCGACAAAATTTCAAGAGTCAACCGAATGTATATGTCTATTAAATATATTAAGTTGTTAATTGTTATGATTTATATATTTTTTTACGTAAATTTCAAATATATAAAAGACTAAGAAAATTAAAATAAACAAATTAAAACAGAGAAATAAAAAAAAAATGAACAAAAAGCCCTTGGTTGCAAAAGTAGGCAGCCCTCCATTTCTTTAAAAATCAGCCATAACCCAAATCCCTAACCTTCAAATTAGTTCTTCATTTCTCCAATGGCGAAGAAAAGCAAGGAGAAAGAAGACCGACTCAGTGATTTGCCAGACTCAATTCTAATTCACATTCTCTCCATGTTGCATGATGACGGTAAAAGAGTAGTGAGAAGCAGCGTATTATCTAAGCGATGGCAGCTTCTTTGGATGTCCGTTCCAGTATCACTTCATATCCAATGCCCTAAGTCGGAAAGGGATGTTCTTGATTACTTGTATTTCCACCAATAAGGAACTTCATTATTGGAGGTGTTGTCACAAAATCAGAGAATTTTGTGTCCTATACAATCCTGGCGACTCAGAGATTTGCTAAAGATGTCGATTTATGGTGTTATTTTGCAAGTAAACTAGCAAATGTTGAACATTTTAAACTTATATGTGAAGGTGGATATAAGTTTCCTCAGTTCGTATATAAGAATACGTCCTGGAGAAAGTTGGATATAATGTTTTGTATGGAATTGAAACCCTTAGCTGATGTGAAATGGAGTGGTATCGTTTCTCTTTCAATTGGATACACATATTTGACAGATGATGCCATGGAATAGATATTATCTGGTTGCCCTAACTTGGAGTGCTTGCAATTGGACCATTTTTGGGGATTTCATCGTCTGGAAATCAGCAACGTGAAGTCAAGAAAATTGATCATAGACAACTTAGAAACTGATGAATGTGATGTATGGCTTGATATAACAGCCCCATATATCCAAAATTTGAAAATTTTGGGATCTTGCCGAGGAATATACTTGAGAAATGTGGCTTCGCTTGTCACTGTGGTCCTTGAATTTGACTTTGATTTTGATTTTGAAGAGCAAGACCCATTGCAGAGAAAGGAGTCTACCTGTTTGAAGGAACTTTTTCAAAGCGTTGCCCATGTCGAGAAGCTTAAATTAGGTCCCTGGTGCATCCATGTTTATTCCTATTCATTAGTTTATTAACATTAATTGTGACAGTATTTAGGATAATCTAATGAATAATTTGGTGAGTACTCAATAATTACATTCTTTTACTGATCTTGTTGCAAAGTTGCAATTTGGTGTTCAACAATTTGAATGTCATTATTAAGTATGCAGCATTTCCTTGTTTTGATATATTCTCATTAATTTCTCTATATGGTTTATAAGTACTTGTCCATAATGGAATTGGAAGGGTGGCAACCTCCACCATCAACCTGGAAATTCTTGCAGCTTCGCATGAATTTGAAGCAATTAGATTTCCCTGGAATTTGCTGTTTTCTACAGAGTTCATCAGATCTTGAGACTTTAGTCATTGATGGGTACAAAAAATCAAGAGTAAGTTCCCTTTGGACTTTATTTTTGTTACTTCATGTTATCAATATCAAATAACTATTAGTGAAAGAAGACGAGGATATATATCCACATATTTTTGACATCCAGTACACTAGGAAAGGAATCATAAAACTTAATGAAAAGTCACCTTCGTGAATAGTGATATACTTCATAGATAATGTTAAAAGGTTACAAGGAGGGGGGATTTGACTGATGAGAAGATTTGTAAGTACTTGGTGAACTATACAATAGCTTCTAATTTGTGGAGACTTATTTGCTCCCTTGTGCATTTTTTCCATAAGAACTTGAAAAAGTGAGGAGTTTTCTCAAGTAACATGTGTGCTCACAAAAAGATCCAATTGGGAAGGGAGCTGCCATTTGTCAACCCTTGTTTGCGTCCAATAGATGACTGTATCCAACTTAAGAATCAGCCACCCCGTTGGCTTCTCTATAATAGTGTGTCACCTCGACTTATGAATCAACTCTTTATGTCTTTCAATAATAAGTTCATATTGCCAAGAAGGTTTTGCAACTTGCTTGACAACATTCACAATAAGTTAAGAGTTAGCTTCCACCCAAATTCTTCTAATACAATGTTCAAAACACCATTTTAGCCCATAGGAAGGTGCAAATGCTTCAGTATCTTTTGATCAAATTTTGCTTTTCTATTCTCAAAAGTGTGTGGATTTCTCTTTGTTAAATCTGATGCAGTGGCATGCTTATTATTCCTTTTTCTTGTAAGACGTTCAGAAGAACTTTTTTGTTCTCTCAATTTATTTTCCTTCATAAAATAGTTCTGCTTGTGTTGCTTTGATTCATGTTGTCACTATCAAAATAGACTCTATGAGTAAACTTTTTGTAGTTGTTGGAAAAAAACGTTTAACAAGTGATCAGATGCTTTGAACATCTTTTTATGCTTGCATGTACCACATTGTAACATTTGCTAAGTACTGTGATGTTCCTTGAATTTAAAAATTATCACCTTTGTACTTTATTGAGAATTAACTCCTTGGCTTCCGGCTTCTATCTAAGGATAATAAAATAGGTTAATATAGTGGATTCTTTCCTACATGACCTGCTGTTAAAGTACACAAATAAGGATGAACAGACAAGGAGGTTTGAGACACATGATTTTAACTCCTCATTTCCACATTTGAAGACCATCAAGATCCTTAACTTTTCTAGATATGTGATGCCATTGGTGAAATATTTGCTCAAGCATGCAACAGTGCTAGAAAAGTTCATCATTGCTGCCAGACGCAAAATGTGTCTCCGAATTACGTCAAAATGGAACAGGAGCTCCTGAGCTTTCCAAGATCCTCTTCGCAAGTATCAGTTATCTTTTCTTACTGAAAACCGTGGACCCTTATCGTTTGTTTTAATCTCAACATACTTAACATCTGTTACTTTATGTTTGAAACTGGTTTGAGTTGATAGACAAGGCTTGGATTGCACTTATCAGTGTGTTCATTCTAAATGTTTTGTGATTTCAGTTCATACTGCTGAATCTTGATCATGCCTTTATACTGAAAATTTAAGTTTTGAGAATCATTTGCGTTGTTCGTGCCTAACACCTGGCCCTGTTTCCGGCTCTGTTTTGAATCGAATGGCTGCCCAAGAAGATTGGTGCAGCATTGTTCTTCCAGGCATGAAGAGTGTGTTGAAGGTGTACACAATAGCCCTTAGATTGTAACGTCAAACTAGAGTATATTATAAGCTCTAAATTGATACTACTAGGTTTTATTATTTTTGCAAGCTCATATATTTTGTATATTGTACAGACTAGGTTGATTTTTATTACCAAAGGGCGTATATATTCGTTAGAAAAAAGTTTTATGATTGTTGTTTAAGTACTATTATATGTATGAGCACTGATTCATCCTTTTTTTAGTCAGCTATATTTTTTGCAACATTTGTTTAGACAATCTGCTTTAAGATGTCTCTCATTTTGTAGTTTTCTCTCCTTGATTCTTTAGTCGTTTGCTCGACTACTTTAACAGACTCGTTGAACTTAGTGGCCTCGTTGTGTAGAGAGAGATCTCGTTCTTCTTTAACTCTTTTTTTAAACACGCGATGAAGCACATTTCTTTTCCATTCCAAGCCAAAAGGACTCATTTGTCTCTAATTTCAATATGTTTATTGTATTCCTATATATCACATCACATTTCTTCATAACAACATGATTTTACTATAACGATCAATTGATTTTCATAGTTGTTATTGTAAATTTCATAGTTTGTTATTATTAAAGACCTCATATTAAATTGATTTTCACTACGTAAACGGATAGAATTAACTTTATGTTTTTTTTTCCTTTTATCATTTTCTCAAATGTAACACGTGAATGTGAATAGGGGTGACTTAACTATAAGTTAACTGAATCAATGACTTGTTCCTCTTAACTTTTTTGGGATTCGTTTTTTTTCTAGGAGAAAATACAATATATTTTTTACCTTTTAATATGGGATTATTGCTATAATTGTAAATGAAACAGTGTTTTAAGTAATTATAATATTATTTCTTACATGGATATTTATGAATATGATTAATAATCTATTTACCTTTTCTATTTTTCCTTTTATTATCCTTATTATTATTGACTATTCTGAAGTCTTTCAAACAATCAAATCTTCTGCATTTTGTTAAACTTATTATTATTTACTTATAAAAAAGATCATAATTTATCCTTCGTTGCCTTCTTTAAGATTCCAATAAGCAATATATTGAAGCATTGCAATACTATTTTGGTATTTATTAAGTATAATAATCTTTCCTTTTAGAAAAATAAAATAAAATTAAATGGTCTCTTTAAATTTTGACTTTTAGCCCCGATGTTTTACAGTCCACTTTCTTGCCTTTACGCTTTATTGGAACGCTACACTATTCTGATTCTTTAGTAGATTCTCTTTTTTTTCTTCATAAAGTCGCGACCTTTGTTAATTACCTGAATTTTTTATACCACACTTTCCTGGTTCATCAAACGCAGCTCTTAAAATTATATTTGATTACCATTGCAAGATGACGTATCCTAATGGGGAAAATTCGACAGAAAGGTGAAATTTTTAATCTATTTTTAGCTTTTATTTGTCAAGATTTGATCTGGGGTGGTATTTTTGTTGATTGGTATAAGAAAGAGAGTTTTTTTTGTTGCATTTTCCCCTTTCTTCTGAGGAAAATTATGTAGAAAGGTGTAATTATTAATCCATTTTTAGCTTATATTTTCTGGATTAATTTTAGTAGTTGGCTTGATTTGATGTGGGATCTGATTTGTTGATGCATTTTTACTGATTGGAATAAGAGTGAGAGTTTCTTGTTGCATTTTCGCCTTTCTGCAGGGGGAAGTACTGTAGAAAGGTGAAATTTTTAATTCTAGTTTTAGCTTCTATTTGGTGGATAAATTTGAATGTTTGGCAAGATTTGATCTGGGGTTTCATTTCTTGATGGACTTTTACTGATTGGTAAAGTAAAAAGTGTCTTGTTGCATTTTCCTCTTTCTGCAGGGGACAGTTCTGTAAAAAGGTGAAATTTTTAATTCCATTTTTAGCTTCTATTTGGTGAATAAATTTGAATGTTTGGCAAGATTTGATCTGGGGTCTGATTTCTTGATGCATTTTGCTGATTGAATAAGAATCCGGGGTTCTGCTTTTGTATCTTTTGATTTTTCATGAATATGCTTAAGCTCCCACATTTTTGGTCTTTATGATGTGAGCTAGTTGTTTTGACGACTTCCTTGCAAATTATTGAATACATATATATCTCCATATGACTATTTAGAAAATTTTCATCTATTACTTGGAACTTGTGAGATTCTTCAATCTGATTTGTGATCCAAACAATTGATCTCAATCTCTTTGTTTTGATACTTTGATGTTTGTATCTGATTGAGGTAAATGAAAAATGTGTTCCTTTGGCTAAGCAGATCTGTATCTTCCTTTTGCCACTGGTTTTCTTGTATTGTTTTCTCTGATTCAAAACTCAATCTTCTTACTTAGTTTTCGATTGATCAAATAGGATCTTGGGCATGTTAGCAATTTCTTCTTTCTGGTTCATAAAATATAAGGCGAATGGGTTCTGTTAACTTCATTTAGTTGAAATTTCTTTCGTTTATATGATGCGCTTACTGTTTTATCCTGACTGATATATGACTTTCGTCATGACTATTGGACCTGGGGTTATTACACAATTTAAACTTTGTGCAGTCTATTCTCACTTTGTATTCTCTGACTGAATGTTTCTAAAATCTATAACCTGTTTGCAATGCCTAGAAACTGTACTTCACATCAACGGCAATTTAAGTTCGTATGATGTATGAGAAAATGTCTGGTCCAGACTCATACGTAAAAGAAAAATGATAACTGGATAATTCCTAATTGAGCTTGAGATGGATTTTGTGCTAAACAGTTCCTGGTATTGCCCCTATTGAATAGAAATCACAATCCTTCCTAGAAAGCGCAGCGACTTAGTGCACATTTAACTTGATTTTTCTCAAAATATGAACTTCATTATATCTTTGAGATACGGTTATCATCAATGCTTCATGCTTTTCATAATCTCCTGGTCCTCGTATAAAATGTTCAGGAAAGAGAATTACTAGTGTTTAATATTTTATTCTTTGAGAATGTATCAGAGGCAGTTCAAAATTTAGAATCAATGAATTCTGAATGGGTATGGATGTTTTTCAAATTGTTTTTTGAAGGACACGTATGGTCCTAACTCAAGAAAGTTGGTGTCATTTCACCAAATGTGTTATACGTAGATTTGTCCATGGAATGTATAGCGCTACATTGCGTTCTGTTTAATATTACACCAAATTGTGTTTGGAGATTGTTGTGTTTTGAAGACAGAAAGCAAAGCTAAACTACTATATTTTCTCTTAGCAGTTCACCTCTCGCGGTACTTGCTCCCCTTCAAGCAGTTCTATTTGACGTAGACGGAACTTTATGTGATTCAGATCCTCTTCATTATTATGCCTTCCGTGAAATGCTTCTAGAGGTACCGACAATTATTTACCTTTCCTTCAGAGGAAATCATTCTTATATGTTTTGACTTGTGGAATGCTCCCCTGTGGCTCATTGCTAATCCTTAAAATCTGGAATATGTCAAATCATTTCTCATAAGTCATAACTGCTGGCGATTTGTGTTCTGCAGATAGGCTACAATTGTGGTGTGCCAGTTGATGAGGAGTGGTTTATCAAGACTATTGCTGGGAAACACAACGATGATATCGCATCTGCCCTTTTCCCTGATGATCAGGAACGGGGTCTTAAATTTTGTGATGAAAAGGAAGCTATGTTTAGAAGGTTTGGAACTCCCTGCTTGTGTATTTCAATTGACCTTGTGCTACTAAACCGTATGTTCAATTTCACTCCTCCAGTCTCATAGCTGTTTTCGGTGCAATATAGGTTGGTGAAAGAACAGTTGAAACCTATAGATGGTGTGTACAAGGTGAAGAAATGGATTGAAGATCGTGGACTAAAACGGGCTGCAGTTACCAATGCACCTAGACTAAACGCTGAACTGATAATAGAAATACTTGGCCTAAAGGATTTCTTTGATGTTGTTATTATCGGAAGTGAGTGTGAACGTGCAAAACCATCTCCTGACCCTTACTTGAAGGCCCTTGAACTGCTTAAGGCGTCCAAGGAGCACACGTTCATATTTGAGGTCTGATTTCTTTATTGACCGCATTTTTCATTTACTTTATCTTCACAACCATTAAAACTCATAATCTGTCTTCTGTTGTTAGGATTCTGCTTCCGGAATAAAAGCTGGGGTTGCAGCTGGGATGCCTGTTGTTGGGCTGGCAACTCGAAATCCACCTCACATACTAATGGAAGCAAAACCTGCTTTTCTTATTAAAGATTATGAAGATTCGAAGCTATGGGCAGCTCTAGAGGAAATCGACACAAAGTCAGGTGCCACAACAACTACAGTCTGAGACCTACACATACTAGGTGAAAGATCTGTTATTGTTGTTGAGTTAATTGGACTTGCTTCATTGAAACCTTGGATTTTTTTTCATAAAGAGGGAAATGGTACTATCATTATTTTTCTTTCCTCCGTATAATCGGATGTACTAGTTTCCAACAGTTGATATTGATTTAAAAAATTATATAAAAGCCGGATATGGTGATTGTTCATAGACCATAGCTTGCAGACCTTGAGAATAAAAGTGATTACTTTATAATAACTTGTTTATTATACTCTCTGAGTCAAGATGCCACCTTCTTCATATCTGTTTGAATGCTTCTGGTCTTTGGTTCTTGTTCTTTTCCATTGCACATCTATGGCATAAGATGCACAAACAAGTATAAAAATTCCTTTCCATGTATGACCTGATAGCTAAGGAAAAGTCTTATATTTCCCTTGTGCAGTTGAATTCGACGTGGATAGACTTATAAATCTCAGGCTGTACAAGTACTTTTTGTAGCCTCGGTGTCATAATTCATAAAGCAGCCAATTGAATCCGACAGAATTCACACACTGCCAATGGTAAAAGATGGAGCATTCCTTTAAAATTTAGAAAAGCTAATAATGTATCTTAGTTTTAACCCATTACAAGATGATGCTCTATGGCTTTGAAAAGCATAGGTTTAGAGCAAAAAGAAACATTATCTAATTAGTTTGCAAATTATATACCCTTTCACATCATTTTCCCCATAATGTTGAATCTATTTCGTCTCTAGCAGACTTGTAAAGCTCAAGCCTTCTTGAACATTTCTGCCTCCGCTCCATCAAGACTGGATCTTCATTCAGTAACTGGGAGAGTCTATGACCCTACAAGTGGAAACAAAATCATTAAGTACCATCTACTAACTTTGAACCTGAAAGGAAAACATAACATAATTTTCAACCTCTTTTGTGAAAGGTCTTTACTGTAAGAGATTTTCAGACAATTTATTTGATACTTTATTTCGGCTAATTATTTGGAGAGTTTTGTGCAGAGAAGTGAAAAAAGGTTGTGTAAGTGCCTGTAATTGAATCAGCATTAATGAGCTTTCACCTAATGACATGTTCCCCAGTTTCATGAATAGATCATCATTCATCAACTATTGATTTCAGTAAGATATTAAAGCATATGGATATCTAATCTCTGGAAGGTATTAAGCAGGATAAGTGAAATACCTCCTTTTTGCCCAGTTGCGTATAGAAATGATCAAGTAAACAACGCTTAGCTTCCCGAACTTGACAATAAACCACAGCCTTTGGTATTGTATTCCTTAAGGTATCAGACACCATCCCGACATATGAGGAAATGTTTGAGCCTATCCTGCGCAAGTGCCCCTCTGTGTAACGGTCAGCAGATGAAGAAATTGGGCTTCCACCCTTATCCGCATCTTGTGGAAGTTTCCGGAAAAAGTCAACAGTAAGGTATGAAGATTCCATCTCCACCATCCGCAGAACAGTCTTCTTGCTGTCACTGCGGAAACGCTCTAATGCTTCAATTGCAGCGGAAGCTATCTCTGCTTGAAGAGTTGGATAGCGTCTTAGTTCCTGCATTGAAAAATATCGATTCATCATTTGCCATTACATCATGAAGTAGTCAAAGGTTGGGAACTTGGGATCATACCTGAGTTTCCCCTATTGACTTCTTCACCAGCTCTTTCAAGATGAAGTGGACCTACATAATCAATTCATGGAGTTAAGTTGAAATGAGCAGTTTCAACAATTGGTTTGTCTTTTAAGTGGGGAAGAGGGGGATATGAAAATATTGTGCGCTCTCAAATTAGAGCAGCTTTTAGATTATTTGCTCATTTCTGTACTATTCCAATTCTGTAAGTTATGCAGTCTTGAGATAGAGCAGCTATTTAACTACTGGCACTCCCTAGCCCATGCAAAATAGAGAATAGTTCTCCAGATGACACTCTCTGTGGGGGCCAGTGTCATAAAAAGATCTTCTTAACCATAGCCACATCAAGTAATATGACAAAAATCACATCCACAGGATAAAAGCATAGGTGCAAGCAAGTACTTACTGCATCCACTGAGGCTTCAGCAGGACCCCTGAAATAATTAAGAGCACCATCGATAAGCCGTCTATAACCTTGCTCTGGTGCTATTAAATGAGGTTGATAGCCATCTGCCTCAGAGACAACCTTCCTAACATTTTGCATCGCGAGATGATGATCCAGTGGAAGCTTTCTTAAAGCAGCAGGGAGCTGGTAGTCAAAGACCCCATAAATGCGATCTCCTCCTGGCCGCCTACACAAGCAGAGGTGGAAGGCCAAGCATAAGGAACTTATAACAAACAAGTTCAACTTAACATCATTGTAAGGCAATGAAATAAATGTCCTTGGTTTTTAAGACACTATGCCTGAAATCAACTGAAGATGTCCCCAACTCCTAATTAATGTGACATCCATTAAATGGACAGTACTTGATATATGAATGAAACCAAACATTATGGGTTTCCCTTTACATGACAAAATAACAGTTGTGGTTGTGAAGACAGAAGGAAAATTCAGCAATGTTTTCAAATCAACAAGATTTTCCTTCTGTCTTCTTACAATTCACATTAGTTAAAGAAAAATGCATATTCTTACCCTCCTTCAAGATGCTCCTTGAAAATCCTATCAAAAGCACGGCACAGCTCTAATATGGCATACAACTGCGCCTGTCAATTTAGGCAAAACTAGTAAAGATATTGAATCAAGCACTAAGCATATTTTCAGAAAAGGAAAAGGTTAGTATCATTACACTTGCATCAATTGCAACAGGTCTCCCAAGATAACTCATCAATGCTTGTATTGATCAAAGACAAAATGGCTGGTACACGGGCCTTGATCACAGATTCTAGATGCTGGGAAAATAAATATTTGGTATCAGCATCGTATAACAAATATCAATTACAAGAATTAGAGATAAATCTTTCTTGAGCAGCTTTGGTAGACTGTGTATACTTTTGAGAGTAATTTTGCCAGATACTCTGAACCCATTCTATTGGCCAAATGTCCATACTCGGGACTTGTAGCAAAAAATTCACGCTCCTTACGCCTTGCAACAACCATATCAAGGTTTTTATTAATATCGGCCTGTGAACGATTGACAAGTCCAACCCAAGGATGTTGTAACCGATAAGATCTTCCTTCCAGAACCTTCATCACATAAATTGAAAAGTAAACAAAAGAGGATTGTCAGTATGATAGAATACAGCCCCAAAAAAGTAGCAATTATCCGCAATTGATGAAAGACTTGCCACAGCAAAGGTAACATACAACTACTGCTGATTATTAACAGAGAACTTTGAGTGTATTCATAAAGAGAACCTGATGAATGTTGCACAATCTTAAGGGAACAACCTGACAATTTATGTTTCAACTTCCGTTTGCTTATCGTTTGTTTCGAGAAATCAATCAATCAATTCTGATTCTTTCCTTTTGTCTAGATTCTTTTCTTATCAAGATATATGGATCTTGTTCATGAATTAACGAAAATGTGCACAAGCTCTATTTGCCTCTGCATCCTGCAGTTATTTTAGGCATCGAGAGGGCATGAATGCCTTCTCTACATTCAACCATTCATCAGTATCTATTTACATCAATTTTGAACTTCAGCATGGTATAACTTAATAGAAAGTTCTTGTCCGCCAATATACAGTCTCACAATGGAAGCCTGTAGCAAGGTATTCTTGCACATCAACATATGACAAAAATAGTTATATGCTTATCCTAGTACTGTGCACTGTGTGCAGACATAAATCTCACACTTAAGCAATATTAGCACTTCAAAAGAAACACATAATACCCAAATTCAAAGTGGTGATGGATATTGCAGATGACCTATGGAAGAATCAGCATGAAACATACTTTTAAGAAGTTCAGTGTTTTTTGTAAATTTAGAAGATTTATTAGGTATAAACAGACTTTTAAGAAGAGATCAGTGTTTTTTGTAAATTTAGAAGATTTATTAGGTATAAGCCTGTGTATTATAAACCGTTCATCGTTAACGATGTATCAGGGATTAAAAGATGTTGATTAATACAGAGAAACATAACTCCTCTTCAACAAGGAAAAACCAATTGTTAGGTAGAAAGGAAAAAAGATGGTACTTACATCCAATGCATTTGTTCCCTTGTCCATCAAATCAAGCTTTGTCAACACACCAATTGTACGTTCACCTGCATGGAAGTAACTAAGTTCTCCAGTGACCCTCAAAGTATTTTGCAAATGTGAGAGAAAGAGCAAAGACGGGGAAAATTAAGCAAGTGATATATTACGGCCAAGAAGACTTGAAAATATTACCAGCTGGATCAACTTCTCTAGCAATCTTTATAGCATCAGATGTTGCAACATCCTGATTGGCTGGGGTAATTGCTAAAAGAATACAGTTTGGCTGCAATGCAAGAACCGAAGTTTTGTCAGTCAGTTCCTATAAATGTCTAGGGAAAAATTTACAAACTAAGCAATATCATCAAAGTCTATATTCAGTGTGGCAGGATCATAATTCTCTAAATGCTAATTTATCATCTCAAAGAGGCTACACAGTTATAATTTGTTACTCAACAAAGACATGCTCTGCCTCTCAGCATATTACCTTCTCAACATATGAGCGAACCATATCTTCAATTTCCTGAACTATACTTTCAGGCTGTCCCTCTGTCGACAACCACATATGCATTGAGCAAAATAGATCATGAAACATGTATTTATGGAAGACCAATAACATGAGAATGAAGAAACATACCAACAGCAACCTTTGTTAAGCCAGGTAAATCTACCAATGTCAAATTGACAACTGCAATGAAAACCCAAGATGAGTTATCTTATTGAACCAATAGCCAAATCAAAATCCCAATATTGAGTCCTATGAATACCACCAAGAATCTATAGAGTAAAAAGCTAAAAACTAAAAATGAAGCAATTGCACTGTCCTAAAATCAACGACGGCTTAGATATGTTAATATGAAGTTCACATAAAATAACTTTTTTTTTAAGCACTATATGAACAATAGGTACTAAACACACACAACCTGGGGCAATACAAATGTTGTTAGCAATTTGCATGATAATGAACAGGATAGAAAGTAGTACTAAACTTAAGAAATTTCATAGCATTCAATTAGGGATTTTTATATTTTGAAAGCACAGAAAAATGCAACATAATGGGCATATATATGGTATCAATTATGCAAACCATCATATGCCTGTCTTCCCGTAGATACACTGCTGAATCCACAACAAAAGCCAGCACATGGTAAATAAAAGTAACATAACATAAGTTATACGCACCATTTGGAGAGTAGATGCTGAGATTAATAGGAAGAGGAGAAATCTGTTTAGTCTTGCCAGTCACCCTGTCAGTTTCTTGCTGGATCTCTGATCTTACCATAGCTTCATTAAGAAGAAATGTACAAAGTGTCATAATCAAATCAAAGGCATAAATACTGCATTGTTTTAAATGATATTACACAAAATATTCAATTCCAAAATGGATATGGTAATGGACTAACAGTACAGCAGAAGAAATATGACAACGTAATCTGGATAGCATAATAGTAAAGCAGAAGAAGCTATACAGAAAATCTGCATTGTAGCACAACTTCAAAACAGCAACATACCAAAATCTAGGAACTTCTTATTTCCAGTGTGAAGAAACTGTGCATAGTCTTGTTGTCCTGGTTCAATCTTGTAAAGTTGCAAAACCAATGGCCTTCTCGTTACAATTCCTGCCCCAAAACAAATGTTGATATGTGAAAACAGAACAAAAGGGACGGACAGAGTATAAATATAGTAGTTTATAACTTTTTTTTTCAAATAAATTATTTTTTATTCTACTAACAGAGCAAGATTGCAGTGGAGTAGAATTTTAAGGTGTGTTTCTACAATAATTCCAATGTGGCATCCTGAAAATTATAAGTATCAATTTTGGGGTATGTCTAAAATAGTGAAGTGGAACAGTTGAAGGTCAAAGGCAAAGGAAAAGAAATATAATTTTTATTTTTTAAATAGACATTTAGAATCAATGTCATTGTGATAAGAAAGTTTAACTCGAGCAAATCATGATAATACCGATAAGCATAAACTCCAATCATTAGGTCAAAAGGTCTAAAACTAACTATAGTCTATAAAAGTTAGCATTTTTTCTGACTTATCAATTAATTGTCACATTTTCTCTAAAATTAAGAGCTACTGGGTTGTGTGCTGCAGTTCAATTAAAAAGACTTCTTTTTCTCTAAAGTAACCTTATTTTAGTCTGTCTTCTCTATCTGCACGTGTTAATAAAAGCATTTACTGGGGTACCAACTATCAAGTACTCATTTCTCTCTTCTTCTTAATGAAATAAAAGAATCTTTTTTTTTATATATATACTTTGCTGGAATCAGAGCAAACCTGTTCTAAAACGGATGATTTCATTTTATTTTCAGGAAAAAAAAAATCAGATTTTAAAGTTTTTGATATTCTATTCCAGTGATTCATCTCTATATGCATGCACTCGAAATGTCAACCAACATCCCGAAGCCTCACGATAACAGGATTTTCATCTCTATTCCTATTTTAAATTATTTGTTACCACCAACTTAGGTCTTAGTGGGGAAAAAAATCTCCAATTGAGAAACTACAGTCTAAAAAACTGAAAATTAACCCTACGAATACAATTCGTACAATTAAACCATTACCTGATCCTCTAGGTAGAAAATCCCGGCCGACGATACTCTCCAACACCGAAGACTTCCCGGAACTCTACAAAAACACTATCATTCAGTCAAATCATTTCAAAAAAACACGTCAACAACGCGAAATTAACCATCACGACTAATAAACCTCCATCACAAACACCGATCAAACAAAAAAAGAACAAATTACAGATATAAGCAAAAACAAAACCACAAAAAATAGGTATAGATGAATCGTACCTGTCCACCGAGGACGACGATTGTAGGAAGAGCATCCCAAAGAGTAGGCAAAGTTCGATCATCTCCGTAATCACCGAGGAGCGTACAAGCCCTCTGTATTTTGTTCACAAGGCCAATGACGCCTTCCATTTCACTGAAAAACCTAACCCTACCGGTTTCACGATGCCGGAGATTCCTATCGACGGCGGATGCGGCGACGAATGAGAGGAGAATGAGCAGGAAAAATGTGAAGCAAATAACTGAATCTATTTTTATATTATTATTTTTTGACTTGGTAGAGTGGAGTGAAGTGAAGAGTTGTGTGTGTTGGTGTTCAAGTTAGTGCGCCACGTGGGGTAGTCCTTTTATAGTTTCGTATCAGGCCATGAGGTCCCCAAAAATATTTTTTTAAAATTTTGACTATGGGCGGGATGTTATTTTATAATTTTTCAATGTGTTGTCAACTTTGGTTTTATCAAGTTTGCGTTTCGATATGTGATATGAAGTTATGATTTTTAAATTGAGGTTTGGATTGAGATTTGGGATTATGATTTTAAATATATATTTTGTAAAAAAAGAAGAAGATAATTTTGAATTTTATAAAATAAACTCGTTTTCGATGTGAAGAAATTATGCTTGTCATGTGAAAAAATTATGTAAAGAATAACTAGTTAATACTATTGATGAAATTATGTGTACTTGAAAGTTTGTAATTGTAGATATTTATTGATGAAAGGGACATGGAGAAATATGATTTATCATTGGGTCGTCTTAATTTCGTTTTCTTGTTTATGAACATTGGTTTGCTCATTTGATAAGCTTGTATGAGAATTGTAGAATTCTTTTGATAATTTTCTTGTGTTTTATACAACTTTAGAAATCTAAATTGTATGTCCTAACAAAACTTCTACTTTTTATTAGTTTGATTTCGTATTGCATGTTCAAATGGATCCTAAATTTAATTCGAGAAATTCGAACTAAGACATATTGAAATTTTAGTATCTAAAAAAATGGTTTAAGTGTTCTTATTAAACATGTCCGATAAAAAAATTGAAGAAAAAAATTATGTGTGATTCAGTCATTATTATGAAGATAAGTTAATCACTTAAAAGAATCGCATATCACAACGTACACACTACCTTTAATAAATCTCACATGTGAAGTTACAATGAATATGTAATTGTTATTGTTGTTCCTTTAATTATGTATTAATTTCAATAAGACGTAAAACCTCTAATGTGTGTTTCAATTGATGTTATTGTGTCGAAGTAAAGACAGAAATATATTTTATACAATTAACTTATTTATCCCATTTGTGTCTATGAACACACATAAAAAAAATCCGTTTTGTTTGGTTGATGTGATGTGCTTGTGCATTTACCGGAAATCAGTACTAAATTCAAATCCTTACTTAAAGTGCCAATTGGTAAATTAATACTAATTTTCTATATTTGGGATTATTTGCTTTTACTACTAAGGATTATTAAAGAGTAATGATTCAACAAATTATAGTAACCTTTAAATAGATTACATCTTTTTTGAAAAAAAGATCATATGTAACTGTCATCTAGATCGTGTAACTTATTTTATTCTTTCTTAAATTACTAATAATAGCCATCATTTAATACAATCAACCAAAATCACATTAATTGGAAAACAATATAATTGTAGAAAAAAGGAACAGCATTTTACGCAATTTATTCCCTTTGTTCAAATAAATTATTACTCTTTTTGTTTCTATACGTAGATTAATTGTGTTAAATATGTCGTAAGAAAAAATGTTTTTTATTTACGTACTTCTGTGCACATAAACTTATATCACTTAATCATATTAATTAATATATATTTTGACAATAAATAATTACTTAATTATGATAAATTAATATAGCAATATAAATACTACTAATAAGTATGAATAAATATTATTCGACAACTATAAATTGTTTCTTTTAGTGTTTGGTTTAGCGTGGCACTTATTAATTTGGTCATAGGTGTTTATATTGCGATTTAACTAAATTCAAATTTACAAATTATTATATATAGGTAACATTTTTTTTAGGACGATACTTTCAACTGAGTTTTTTTCCATTTTTGGAGAGACTCAAACCTAAAACTTTGAATTAAGATGAAGAGATCCGAAATCATCTCACAACATCATCTCCAACTTTTGTCATTGAACCAAAACTTTATTTGCAATATGGTTATTACTAATTAATAGCATTCAGTCACGTAAACACAAAATGAAAATTGCGTAGAGGTTTATTTTTGTCGTGACTAAATTTAAATTTATGCATTGCAAATTCATTGAATTTTTGACCCGTCTATTCCAAAATCTAACTAGTCTAAACCTTTCGATCATAACAACTTAAATATACGTTATTGAAGCTGAAATTATCGCGGCTGCCGGCACCATGATTTTTGCTCCAGACCAAGAAACTGTTCTTCGTATACTAAAAGTTTCGATTAACGACAAAAAGTTGTGTAGCCTTTTTGTCTGTACACACTTTGTACTATATTTTGGCTGCTCATCTATTATTAGTCATCCAACTTAATAATTTTTGAGACAATATATAATTAACCCCCTGATTTGTATTTTATTTTCAAGAAGACAATTTAATTAGTTAGGGATTTTTTTGTTTTTGTTTTCTCACTATCTGATATTTATATTGAAGTTCGACTAAATTCGAATTCACATAAATATCTGATATTGAAATATTGAGGATAAAGCGCTCCTGACCGTTCCAAAAGTGACTTTTGACAAAAAAAAATAAAAAATCCTATTGTTGGCGAAGAATAATAGAACTTTTTGGGGGCAAGAGCTTTTACCTTACGGAATGGTGGGAGGTTTGACATGATGACTTATTTTCTCCGTCTCAATTTATGTGATACTTTTTGAATTTTAAGATCTAAACAAGTTTATTTTTAATTGTCAATGATTGTGACTTATAGTATTTTTTACGTAGTTTATAAATATATAAATTTCATTTAAAAAAACTTGAAGATTTCATATACAAATTTTCGATCAAACTTAAACTGTTTGACTTTCGAAAAATAAAAAGTGTCATATAAATTGAGACAACAGGAATATATTAATATGAGAAAGATTACAACTTAACGTATATTTCATATAGTTTTCGAGCATCTAAATTTTAAATAATCCAATTTAAGCTTCAAAATAATTAATTAAAATGACTCTCGTAAAGTGAATTGTGACCGGTGAAAAAGAAATATAAATAGCAAAAAATACAAAGGAAAAGGACATAAACCTAACTCTCTAATTTTAATCCTAATGGTTGTTAAATTATTCAACTATGTTACTGAAGATGCTATAACTAATAAACCAAAAAACTAGTGGGGGTGGGTTAAATGGGATAACTAATTAATTACATATAAATTATAATTGACCTTTATATAGGGAAAATCTACCACTATATGTGCTTGTAATTGTAAAGTTGATCAATTTGATCACTTACACTTTGACTATAGTGAATAATATAAAATGTTAATGACATGATGGTTATGACCTTGATCAAATGAATCATCATATTGTATTCAATTTCCCCCACATAATAGAAAAGGATCATATTTTCATATCACACATTACATAACATCACTATTCTAAGGAATGGTAAAACTACGACACTAGAGAATTACGTTTTTCCTCCTGCCTCGAGCGTCATTTAGACTTCTCAATGAGTAATAGTGGCTTCATTCTCCTCAGATTTTGAAGATTTGGCTTTGGAGTCATCAAGATAATTCTGATACACATAAGAAAGAAATCCCCAAACAGCAAGCAACAATGCAATGATTTTTTCACCATCCATTTTATCATGAAAAAAAATCACAGCAAGTAGTGGCAAAGCAGGCAAACCCAAAGTACTTATCACATTAGAAAACAGAGAAGACACTTCAAATATCAATCCCAGCAATCCAATACAACAAATCTGCCAAAGCACAGCAGTCCAAATCAATGTCATCAAATACGAAATTTCGCCCTTGTTAAAACCATTCATCTCTGCTGTCAAAATTCTTATTTCTCCGCTCGCATATAGTCCCACAACACAAGCACAACTTGCAATGAATGAAGGAAAAACTTGCATTTTCAATATTGTGTCAAATGTCTCACTTTTGATCACTCTCTTGAAGGTTACTTCTAGTAAAGAGAGGTATAACGCGTAAGTTGCTGATGCAGCCACCGTGCATACAAATCCAATCGCGTATTTATCAGCTGATAATTTCGTACTAGTATCAGATTCAGAGTGAACTGCTAGTAATGCAGCTGAGATTGTAACAATCACAACAGAGTTGAGTATTAAAGCTGTGAACTTTTGCGCGTTTAGTAGGAGCGAAAACAGGCAATTGAAGGCTAATTGAGATGCACAAATGAGGGAATAAGTTGAGACAGGAAGATACAATAGTCCATATGAATACATCAAATTGTCACCTGCTAACATTAGTCCAAAAAACAGATAGATGAGAAAAAGGGAAGATCTTGATGGCTTTTCGCGCGATTGAAAGGCGGTATTTTTGGAAGATTTAAAGAGAAAAAATAGAGGAAGTAAGATTGGGAAACCAGCTGATTGAACAAATGTTGCCATCCATTTACTATTTCCACCTTCATCATAGTAAAATCTTCCTAAAAGTGTAGCTGCAGATTGGCCAACAAGTAGAAAAATGATGTATAAAAATATTCTAAACCACCATCCATAGTGTTTATTTGATCTTCTTGAAATTTGTTGCTGCTGATTTGTATTTATTGTATCATCATCTTCTGATATTTGCCTGCTTGATTCTTTGTGTCATACACCACAAAATGAATAAGTAGTACCAAAATAGTTATCGATTAATTTAATTGAACAATTGAAAGTTCAGATAACCAACCAGTTGAATTCACGTGATTGTTACTATAAAGAATCATAGGAACATACCCTATATACCTCTCCTACTTTTCTTGAATTATTATATTTACCAAGAAATATACCAAATTTTGATCATAAAAAAGGCTAAAAAAGAAGGGAAAAAACAACTTTTGAAAGGAAAAATAAGTGACAAACCTGGGATTTGTAGCTCCACTTGTTGAGTAGAGTTCTCCATGAATAAGTTAACACACAGAGTGATAATAAAGCCCTGTTCTTCTTTAATAGAGAAAGCAAAAAAACATAACCTACATTGACGGAGTCAAAATTTTCACTAACATGATTCAAAATATTAAAGAAAAATACGATATATTAAGAAGTCAACGAGATTTATAATTTTTCGACGAAGAAAATTTAGATAAATCCGTGGTACTCTAACTCCGCCCCCTTATCACGTATACAAAATATCAGAAAGTCCTACAAGTTGAAAATTATCTCTTTTAGGGCCAACTGTATTGTGTCTGTATGCCAACTTTGACTAATTTAAAGGGATGAAAAAGGCAAAAGTTGACTTATTCACAATGAGTTCTTTGGTTTCTCATTCGATTCGATATTCATATTGTAGTTTTGATAAATTTGAATAGTACATTATAGGATTTGTTTTGGGTAGCGCTTTGACATGATTTTCTTTATATTCAAAGTTTGAATTTGAGACTTATGATTACGAATAAAATAATTTTATTACTATACCATAATTATTAATTCATGTTGGTACGAGATTGGCTCAAATGACGTACATTTCTTCATGATTACCTTATAATAATATAATACGTAATTTAAAAGGCAATTAATAGATACGGCCATGTCCGTATTAGAAAATTTCACATCATGATAAAATATTCCTTACTAAAAAACAAACACTTTCATAAAAAAAAATTGATGACATCTAATTAAAAATAAAGAGCACTTATCGTCTTACTATTATTCTTACTTTACACACCACATGACTTTTTGTCTATTACTATTCTCTCCGTTCATTTTTACTTGTTCATGTTTGACTTTACATGACTTAAGAAATAATAAATAGTTATATTATTTCTATAAATTATAAGACACCTAAATATTAAAAAATTAAAAAATATTTAATCATAAGGATAAACTAAACACAAAATGACAAATTATCTCTTATTTTTTCAAACTAGACAAATAAAGTTAGATATTATTTTTAGTATATTAAATAAGCAGTAGAGATGGACGATGGGAGTAATAAATAACCGAATCAAACTTATCAAACACTGTCATGTAGGGGTGAACATAGTATGATATAGTACGGTATTTAAAAATTCGGTACGGTAATATTGATATTTGGTTTTTAAAATTATTATACCATTAACATACCAATTTAATTCGGTATGATTTGATATTTTGCGGTATCGTAAATCGATAATCATAATTTGTTCTACTGCGACTAATATATACTTGTATAATAGAATATTATGATTTCGACAATTCAAAAAAAGGTCTCAATTGTATCTTACTAACACATTACACATGTAGAAATATGTATTCAAAAGAAAGTAAAAACAACTTTTTTTGTCATTTCGATCAAAATAAAGTAGTCCAACTTTCATATTTATTAGTATTTTAATGATAACAATAATAACAATAATAATAATATAATATCTATATATGTTGTATATGTAACTATATACTTCAGTATGATATTTGGTATTTCACTATATATTTTTATATATCAATTATCAGGATTCATTTCTTGGCGCAAATATTCACTTATAGCATACCATATTTCAATGGATTGACGTAATTTTTCTACCGCGTGTACATTCCCATTGAATATAAAAAAAATAAAAAATATACACCATATATCATATCAAAAATCATAATAATAAAATTACGATATTAAAAATTTTAATATGATAAAATAATTCATTTTATATCATACCACAATCACTCCTAATGTCGTGTATGGAATGACTTCCTTACTAGTCTTAATTACTCATTGAATTCAATGCTTATACGAAAAATAAATTAGGTAGAATCTATAAATCACAAGGACCTATGCAGTTAATATACCTTGGTTCCTGCACATGATAAACATTGGGTTGGTAGCAATTGGAGATATAATCTCCACCTAAAATTTCAACATTAATGTTAGGATTTTCATAGTTTAGAAATACGTTTATTTTCTTTTTTAAGTTTTCTTTTCGATATTCAGGGCCTGCATTTGAGTTTCGATTTTTATATAAGAGTTTCGATTAAATTCAGATTATGCATTGTAAAATCTATTCAGGAGTGACACTTGAGGAGTCGTAATAGATTGAAAAGTGAGTTTCTTCACTTTAGGAGCTACTCATGCAATCGAAGAAAATATTGAAACTTCATGGGTAAGAATAAGATAATGGAATTGATAGAGAAATTCATAGACCTAAATAGAATAGGAACTATTAAACTTTACCCAATTACTGACCTAAGAAAAAATCAGTCTTACTTTAAAATTTATTCTCTCTATCTTTTACCTTAACCACATCGAAAAGAAATTATACCTCTTCTAATTTTTTGAATACGAAACCTAGAGTGCAAGCACTAACTAATAGCAAAGATAAAATTCAATAAGGATTTGATTGATGCAGTACATGTCATCGGTAAGCAACCGCCATTTTATATTCTATATAGAGTTATAGACTTGTATGTGATTATCAATGAGAGTGAAAATATTTTATATAATATGAATCTATCTAAAATTTGTATTTTATTTAAAATTATATATCTAAGAATTCAAAAATAGGTTTGAGGAACCTTCAAGGTATCTTTTAATAGTAAATATTTTTGTTTATGTATAACTAATTATGGTATAGTATATAGCTTTTGAATCTCTTAAACATAAAAGTAGAGATTGATTAATGATTAAGAATTTATAATTTATCTTGAAGTTTTAAATTCAAATTTTCAGCATTATATTTTTATTTTTTTTAAATGTCATTATAGGGACAAGTGAATATCTAAACATATACAGATAAAAACAAAGATGTCGATAGCTAGCAAAATCAAAATATTTAATACTTTCAATAGAGACTAGTGGATAAACTTGCAAGAAAAAACATGAGAGGACTTTGATAATAATACTTTCTCCGTTTTTATTTATTTATTTAATTTTAACTTGACAGAAAATTTGAGAGCATTAAGAAAAAAATTGAGTTTTGTGATTGATTAAATTAAAGATATGTTGAACGTATAAAAATATTGTTAATTAATCTTATGTTGTTAAACATTCTAAGTGAAAACTTATTAGAATTAAAGAGTGGTCAAAAGAAAAAGGAGACATTTTTCTAAAAGATAGACTAAAAGGCAAAATAAATTAATTAAAATGAAGGGAGTACAAGATTTGATGAGATCGAGTTTATTTGGGAGCGAAATATTTCAATATTTTTTTATCTGAAGTTTAACTAACTATGTTAGCTTTTCACAATCGAAGGTCATGGTGGGATGAATATCTTTTATTAGAGATCTCATGTTTGAGTATTCTTTCAAAGTGAAATTTTAGTGTGAATTCAAATTAATTAATTAACAAAAAAAATATTGAGGTTGAAGTGTAAATATCTCATTGTATGTTAAGCATAACATATACTTATATATTTATTATAGTGCGCACATTAAAAATAGTATAGAAAGATATCCTTTTCACAAAAAAATGATTCAAATAATTCTTGACGTAACATTATTTATTAGAAGAACTAATTATTTAAATTGAGATAATTATAAACCAAAAGTAATGAATCAAAATTTTGAGGTGAAATTACTAAGTTCATTTTATCATATGTTTACGTATTTAATTGAAATATATCATAATTCAATTATTTAAATAAAATTTACTGAAAATTTAAGAGGTTGTCGTCTAAAATATTTTTGATAGAAGGAAAATGTGATTATGGGAAACCAGTACTAAATTCAAAAATCCTTACTTAAATTGCCTTGGTAATTTAATATATTTTCTATATCTGGGATTATTTGCTTTTACTACTAAAGGATGATTAAAGAGCAACAATCAACAAATATAGTGACCTTCAAATAGATTACAACTTTTTTTTTTATAAAAAAGATCATATGTAACTGTCATCTAGATTTTGTAACTTATTTTATTCTTTTTAAAATAAATAAATAATTACTACTAATAATAACCATTATGTAATAAATCCTGGAATTTATTATCAAATATTCTTCAACTTTAAACAAAAAGGAGAATAAATGTTGCCATATTGAATTCATCACTCAAGAGCCAACGGAACACTCTAAATTTTCACAATTCAAAGAGTACAATAATAATAAAAAACTTCATATTTTCAAATCAACACACTACTACATAACACCACTACTCTAAAAAAAACTGACACAATTTGAAAATCCAAATGGAAAACTAACATATGACACTAGAGAATTACACTTTTTCTCTTGCCTCAGCTTCACGGACGGAAGGGAGAGCATGAGAATGTAGCATAACCTATGACACTAGAGAATTACACTTTTCCTCTAGCCTCAGCTTCACGGATGGATGGATAATGTAGCATGTACGCTCTATGTTTTTCGCCATTTAGAATTTGTCAATGAGTAATAGGAGCTTCAATGTCCTCAGTTTTTGTGGATTTGTCTTTGGAGTCATCAAGATAATTCTGATAGACATAAGAAAGAAATCCCCAAACAGCAAGTAACAAAGAAATGATTTTTACACCATCCATTTTATCATGAAAGAAAAACACAGCAAGTACTGGTACAGTAGGTAAACCCAAAGTACCTATAACATTTGAGAACAAAGAAGATACTTCAGAGATCAATCCCATCATACCAATCCAACCAATTGTCCAAAGAATTGCAGTCCAGATCAATGTCATCAAATACGAAATTTCGCCTTTGCTAAAACCATTCATCTCTGCTGTCAAAATACTCATTTCTCCGCTAACATATAGCCCCACAACACAACAACAACTAGCAATGAATGACGGATAAAACAGCATTTTCAATACTGTGTCAAATGACTCACTTTTAGTTACTTTCTTGAATGTTAACTCTAATAAAGAAAGGTATAACGCGTAAGCTGATGATGCAGCCACCGTGCAAATGAATCCAATCGCATATTTTCCACCTGAAAACTCCTCACTAGTTTCAGATTCTGAGTTAACTGCTAGTAATGCAGCTGAGATTGTGACAACCACAACAGAGTTGAGTATTAAAGCTGTGAATTTTTGCGCGTTTAGCACGAGGGAAAACAGGGCATTAAAGGGCAATTGAGACGCTGAAATTAGGGAAAATGTTGAGACAGGAAGAAACAACATTCCATATGAATACAACAAATTGTCACCTGCTAACAGTAGTCCAAAAGCTATATAGATCATATAAAGGGTGAATTTTGATGGCTTTTCGAGGGGCGAAGAATCGGTTTTTTTGGGAGATTTGAAGAAAAAGAAGAGAGGAATCAAAATTGGAAAACCAGATGATTGAACAAATGCTGCCATCCATTTACTATTTCCACCTTCATCATAGTAAAATCTTCCTAAAAGTGTAGCTGCACATTGCCCACCAATTAAGCAAATAATGTATATAAATATTCTACACCACCATCCATAGTTTATATTTGATTTCCCTCCAATTTTCTTCTGCTCATTTGTCTCATCTTCTGATATTTGCCTGTTTGATTCTAAACCACAAAATGAACAATTAGTACAACAAGGACTGAAATTAATCGAATCTTTACTAACCAGGTGAAAGTGATTTATCATAAAAAAAAAAAATTATGACGAGGGAAACCCGCAGTTGCTATCCTTTGAGACGCACAGGGTAAAACCACACCCTATGTAATAGCTCACAAACCACACAGGAAAAGTAACCCGCACTAGGCAAACCCAGTGCGACAAGCTCGACCCAGAAGACAAACCCAGGAGTTTCAAACTTTAGACCTCCAACATGAAAGTCTCAAGTCCAAACCAGGTATTGATTTATCATAATTTAATACATCACAGAAGTAACCCGCAGCAGGCAAACCCAGAAGACAAAACCCCTTATTTTCGCTGGCAAGGAGTTTTAAACTTTAGACCTCCAACATGAAAAGTCTCAAGCTCAAATCACTAGTTCACCCAGAAGGGCATTGATTTATCATAATTTAATACATCACATGTTAATATAATCGTCTATATATTAACATAGACCATGCGTCTCGATTGTCTAACGAGATACTATGTAGAATAAGATCGTTTTTTCTTTTTGAATTATTATATTTAACAAGAAGTGTATCAAATTTTGATCATAAAATAGTTTTAAAAAATGGGAAAATTAGTGACAAACCTGGGATTGGCAGTTCCACTTGTGGAGTAGACTGCGCCATGAATAAGTACAAAGAGTGATAATAAACAATAATCTTATTTAATAAGAAATATCAAGTACAGAGATTTTTACTAACGAGATTCAGAATATGAAAAAGTAAACCTACTAACTAGAGAGAAGAAGCGAGGAATTAATATCTCTAGCTTACTTATAAATGAATAGAAAAAAATTGCATTTCAGATCTCTTATATCCGAAAATGAAGATCTACTAGGGTATAAAAATGGACATACATTTTTTTCTTCTAAAAAGATAATTAAAAAATAATAATTATAAATAACCTACAAAACTAATTTCCAGTATAAGGAATAATTTCTAATCTTATCCCATATAATTTTCGAAAATTCAGATAAATCCGTTACAATAATTACGTATACAAAATAACAGAAAGTCCCACAAATCGAAAATTTGTTCTTTTAGAGCCAACTTTTACGAATTTAAAGGATGAAAAAGGCAAAACTTGACTTATCGTCACTAAATAAATATTAGTTTGGCTCAAATGACGTATTATATATCTTAATACTTAAAATTATCAATTATTATGATTTATAGGTTATAATACACTTTTTACGTAATTTTAAAATATATAAATTTTAAATTAAAAATTTCATGTCCAAATTCAAGATCAAATTTGAATTGTTCAACTCTCAAAATCAAAAATTGTGTCATATAAATTGAAACAGAAGTAATACTTACTAATTAAAAAGACAATGACATATATGGCCATATAGGTATTTAGTATACGATATACCAAATAAAAATGTAAATCGTGAACCCAACCAATTATTTTTGTAAAATTCCTATATAATATTTGCACAAAATCTAGGATTAGTAATACAATATTTAGTTAACATTTTGATACTTGTAGAAAATTCAGCATTAGCTAGTAATGCATTGATTGTCATCTTATATATATATATATATATTGATTGTCATCTTTATTGTCAGCATAAATAATATTTGCATATAATCTCGCATACTAAACACACTCTTGGTGAAGATATTAAAATCTAAAATTACGTTGATGAATGAACTTGTTTTGTAAGACCTATAATCTCGCATAAAATATAAAAACTAGTAAAAAAAAATATTAAAATGAGATAATATAGGCCTAAAATTACATCGAATGAACTTGTTTGGTAAAATTTACAATCTCGCATAGTATATTAAAACTTAACGAAATATAGAGAACTAATTTAGAAAGAAAAAAAAGATCTATATTGGCTATAATATAGCCGATCTATCATGCTAGTTACAAGATAGTATAGGGCTTTTATTACCTTTTATTTTTTTATTTTGAATAATATTAATATGAGATGAATTTAATTTGATATATGATCGAAAAAAAATCATATAATTAATTCCAACTTCATTGAGATTAAACATATTTGATATTGTGTCTAATTAATGTACATACAACGTAGCTTTTACCTTATACATGGTGGTGGACTTATAAAATAATTAATGAAATAAATTTGTTGAAATATCTTTTTAATTAAGATATATTTTAATATGTATAGTGTATACGATTTCCTATAACGTATCACGATATCATAATCCATATGTTATCAAAGTTTTTATTTTTAAAAAAAGAATATCTAAAATAAAAGGTTCGGATCTTACAACTTTTAGAATATTTCATTGAAATTTCATTAAATTTGTGCTAGAAAATCTAGGTAAAACACTCTTTATTAAAGATACTCTATATCCCACAAGATTCGAATCTTGATCATATTTAATTGAAAATAAATAAATACTTACTGTTACACCATAATCCTTACTCTACTTTAAAGGCTACACTTTCTGTCTATTAATAAAAATATAGATAGCCAAATGACAAATCAAACTTATCAAATAATGTCGTGTATGGAATAACTTGCTTACAATTCAATGCTTATATGAAACAAAAATTAGGTAAAATCTGTTGTATAGTTTGTTATGTATTTGGAAAAAATGAATTTTCTTTACATGTGGTTAATAGTTAGTATTAATTTGGCCGTCCTAGTGCATTTTATTCATTTGATTAAGAATATTTTCATGTATTTGTATAAAAAATAGTTATGTATAATATATATTAAATATTAAAGAGGACCCTTAAAATTAAATTCAAAATTGTATTAATTGAAATTCAATTTTATTTGAATTTAAATTTAAATAAAATTAAATGTGTTTATTTAGTAAGAAATGTGTCTCTTCTAAAAAATTCTAATTTTTGCTTTATAAATAATATTTTTTCCCCTGTAAAGTAACATAAAAAAAATAAAATCTGTTAGTAAATAATTAATAATAGTGGTTTGTTATATCCTGAAAATGATTGTCAATAGTTTCCCCAAATTTATGTATGAATAATATCTTTTTTTGAAAAGGTTATTCTCATACCTCAAGTCTTCTTTATTTTTATTTCGGATTATTAATTTTTCTAATAGAATCTTTTTAAAGCAGAAAAACATTTGATTGGTAGCAATTGGAGAAATAATCTCCACCTAAAATTCAACATTATTAGGAGTAGTTTAATTAAATTTTTAAATCTTTTTTAGTAGTTTAAAAATAAGCTAATATATTGTGTAGGGATACTGTTATTCACGAATAATGATGCATACTTACCGGAGTACCATATAAATTATAAAATGTGTGATAAAAATAAAATTCAATAAAGAGTTAGTTTATTCTAACTTCCTTTGCTAACTTGGTGTCTGTATTTGAGCATGAACTAATTTATCACTTCCCTCATTTTTTAAAGCTTTTACACTTGACAGTTTTCTGATCATAGGATGACCGGAGTAGAAAAGAAATACTTTTTAATTAAGTAAAGAACACACCAAAACTAGACAGATTGAAAAAGCCCCTTTTTGATATGATGACCTATGTAGAAGCTCATTCAGGACAAAGAAAATCTCTAACACAGATTTAGATTTTTCCAATTGAGAAAACCGATAATTACTTTTATAGTAGTTGCGAGCCTAAGATCAAAGGTAATTTCAAAAAGGAGCTTCCTACTTCCAGCTTGAAAAAGCAAAGCCTCAATAAGTACATGCAATCACATTTCTATATTTTATATAGACTTGTATGTGATTAGTAAAAGTAAAAATATTCTACATATGTGAATATATATTTCTATACTCAAAAATTTCAGAAATTAAAATGAAAAAAATATTGTTTTATCGAGTATTTAACATTTATTTTAACTCATTTTATTAATTAATAGTTAAATATATGTTGTATACCTTAAGTTTGTATATATTCGTCATATTAAGAGTTCGAAAAGGGGTTTGAGAAACCTTCAAGATATCTCTTTTAATTGTAAATGTTTTGTAAATATATACGTAATTATGATATTCTTATCCTATGTACTAGTCCATTTTGCAGATCACGGCCATATTATTAAAAGCATGTGGTAAAAATGGATTTCGTTCTACTGCTCGAAAATAATAGTTCAAAGCTTTCGTATGTTCTCCATTACTTATGTGGATAAGCCCTATATCATAGAGTATATAACTTCGATCATAGGGATCAATTTCTAGTCGCATAGCTTCATAATAATTCTGCAAAGCTTCGGCATAATTTCCTTCGGA
Source organism: Solanum verrucosum (assembly GCF_900185275.1). Taxonomy (NCBI): domain Eukaryota; kingdom Viridiplantae; phylum Streptophyta; class Magnoliopsida; order Solanales; family Solanaceae; genus Solanum; species Solanum verrucosum. Next base: position 5,656,886 of record NW_026020129.1, read on the forward strand.
TTGAGCCGACATCTGTTACGGTCGTCATTCAATTGAAAGAATCTCCGTTCCAGAACCGTACGTGAGATTTTCACCTCATACGGCTCCTCCCTTATGTGCATAATGAGAATAATCCATAGAATCAAAAAAGATTCAACGATGAAAATATTCTCATTATGAACTCAGCAGGGCTAGTGTTTTGTAACACCCCAACTTTTCAAAACGTCTAAATTAACTCGTATCTTTGTGGAAAGACAAGGAGGGTGAGTAATAAATTAAAAATGATGTGTTATGTGATATTTTAAGTGTTCAAGTGTTGTATCTCAAGTTTTGAAGTTAGATAAGTGGCAAAATAAAAGTTGGCGAAAGTTACCATAAATTTCTTTTTAAAGATTTGTCTGAAATTTGAGTCAAATGTCTCGGACGTTTTCTCCCAATCTATTAAGAGTTGTGGTCCCCGCAAGCTATGAAATCGAAGGTCTACGAGTCTAGTTTCCAACGCATCAAACCGTTCATTCATACGACTTCAGAATAGAGAGATATTCGCATTTGTGTGGGACTGCGCAAGCAGGCACGTGAGGTGGGCCCTAAGTCGGTGGAATGTTACATATATCTTCTCCTTCGACATTTTTCTTCATTTTTAAGCTAAAAATCAGAGAAATTAGAGAAATCCATTTCTAGGATCAAGTGAAGTATAGATTTTCTCGACTTAAGTCCTTGACGAAAGTTGTTTAACGCGTTGGGCTCATCATCGTGGTATAATTTGTTTTATCGATTGCGTAGCATATCACACTTTAGTGTTGGGACAACAGGGGTTTGAATATATTTGAAGGTTTTGAGGTGAATTACGAACCTAAGATTGAGGTAAGACCCTTCTTTCATCGACTCTAGCTTTTATAAGCAGCAAATAGCAATTTGCGACGGAAATACATATCTTTTATCGTTTTGTCATGGTATCTTTTATTTTGTGTGTTGATTATGGTCCTACCTTGTTGTAGTATCGAGGGAGTTATGAGTTAAAGTCTTTAGGCCACGTGAATTTAGCGAAAAAGGTATGTTAAGGCTATTCTCTTCCTATGGCATATTTCCTTAAAGCTTAGGAGCAATGTAATTGAGTTGTTATTGTTGTTATACTTGTAGCCATTATTGTTGATTGTTGGTTGCTCGAGTGCGTATAATCCTCTCTTATCGGGATTCTTATTCAGTAGTAACATTCATATGTTGGACACGACTTAGAGGCTATTTGTATAGGTTGCCTATAACTAAATTGCTCACTTTTAGCTGTTGGATTGTTATTGTTGCCTTTGGGCTATTGTGGTTAGCTGCAAGAATGTGATCTATGCCTAGCAGGGTTATGTTCTGCCTACAGGGCTATATGGATGCCTAAAAGGGCTATGAGTTGCCTACGAGGCTATATTGATGTCTAGAAGGGCTATGAGTTGCCTACAGGGATATATATTGACGCCTAAGAAGGTTATGTGCTTCCTACAGGGCCATGTTGTTGCCTAAGAGGGCTATGAGTTGTCTATAAGCTATGTTGATGCCTAAGAGGGTTATGTGACTGCCTGCGGGGCTAGGGGACTACCGATAGGGGTATACAGGCTGATTGGCACCTTTCGGGCTTATGGGGGCCTGAGTAGGTGGTCTTGTGTGCTGTTTGTACCTACCGAGCTTATGGGGGCTTGGTTAGGTCGTTGTTTTATTATTTTTGATAAATTTAGATTTAGAAGCAGGTCAGTACAATTATCTTATCCTTAATTTATTTATCAGATTATTCCAGTATATCAGGATATCTCATCATAGTCTATTGCCTTTCATACTCTGTACATTATTTTGTACTGACGCCCCATTGCCTTGGGGGCGCTGCATTCATGCATGCAGGTCCTGACAGGCGACCGAGTAGACCTCCTTATCAGCAGGATTGACTTTTATCCGGTTGGTCAGCCCCTTTCCTCCGGAGCTGCCAGAGTTGGGAAGTTTGTTACCTTTTGTTGTATATATTCTCATGGGTAGGCTGGGGCCCTGTCCCACCAATCTTTACTACACTTAGAGGCTTGCAGACTAGTGTGTGGGGTTTATAGCTACATTATGGTCATGCTGGCCTATGTTGTTGGTTTGCTGAAACTTGTGAGCTGTTTGATGTATTGTACTGATATTTACCTGTTTTTAGTTTTGGTATAGATATCATGGTGGCCTCGACGGCCCAATCAGGACTTCTGTGCTAGTTGGCTATTTATTTATATGATTTCCTGGGAGTAGTTGTTTTCTTTATAGATTAGTTGACAGAGGCCTTGCCGGCCTAGGGCTTAATTTTAAGCTAAGATATACTTATTTGTTTTCTTGACTGTTTGTGGCTGTCATGCGCTACTAGCAAATGGTTCAGCAGGGTCAGCTTGAGCCTGAGTTCTGGCATTAGGAGCCAGTTGCGCCCTTGAATCTGGGGCGTGACATGTTTTTACAAGAAATCTCTAGCCAACCTTCCTGCAAGAGATTCTTTCTTAACATCAAGCCTATTGGGACTAGATAGAAATGATAAGATAACTCCAACAATTTCTTTGTTTTTAACACCTCCTAATTTCTAGGAATTAGTCACTTCAATAGCCTTTAAATTTATTTATTTTTGTTTGTATAAAGTGAGAGAGGCGATGGCAAAGTGTTTGCTACAAATTAGAATTAAATGAAATTGTGATCATAACATTTAATTTGAATTAATAGTTTGTTATTTTATACAATTTCCGTTTTAAAAAAGAAAGAAGAAGAGTTATATTCGGAAAAGGGTCAAAATTGCCCCGGAACTATGTGAAATAGACCACTTATACCCTTCATTACATTTTGGGATCAAGATTGCCCCTGTTGTTATCCTAAGAGACCACAAATACCCTCAAGAGCTAACACCCCACATTTTTATTGACGTGGCAAGCCACGTGAGACTAATCCTTCCACCTAGCGTTGCCAATTAGGATTCACTACAAAAGAACTAGACCTTTAGCGGCGACAACAGTCGCCATAAAAGCCCAGAAAATCGTCACTAAAAGTTTTTAACATTAATTTCCAATTTTGTGTTTTTTTCTTCATTGTTTTTAAACAACAAAAAATGATATCGATTAAGTAGGAGTTTGAAGACACTGGATGTTTTATTTTTATGTCATATGTAAATGTATAAAATGTACAATGATGCATTATATAGTAGGAGATTTGAATCGAGAAGTAATTTTGATGATTTTTCGTAATAATATTGGATGTTTTTAATATTGATATTGCAAGTTATTTATTTTAGAAAATTAGGTTGCAATCGAAAATTAATTATCATATATTTTTGTTGAAAAAATAGGTTTTACTAGCGAATGGTTGTTGGAGCCTTAGTCGCCACTAAAAATCACTCATAAACTTTAGTGGCAATATTTTGGGAATTTGTGGCGACTTTGTCGCCACTAAAGGTCAAGTTCTTTGTAGTGAATCTTAGTTGGCAACGCTTAGGTGGAGGGATTAGTCCCATGTGGCTTGCCACGTCGCTAAAAATTTGGAGTGTTGAGTCTTGAGGGTATTTGTGGTCTCCTGGGATAACAACGGGAGTATTTTTTATCCCAAAATGTAATGGAGGGTATAAGTGGTCTATTTCGCATAGTTCAAGAGCAATTTTGATCCTTTTCCGTATTTTAAAACATTGAATACGGATGAAAACTGGCTACTCTATGCAAATTGTACCCTCATTTTGGATCCGAATATCTTGTGTTAAATAACCCGAAACAGCTCGTGGGTCGATACCCATTTAGGGTTTAGTAATAGGGTTTAAGGGTCTTCACTTTTCTTTCAATTTTTTTCATTTCAACTCAAATTATTGAATAATTATTCGAAGAATTTTCTCTCGCAGATGCAAAATCTCTGATGCATCAACGTATAGTATTATCCAGTTATCGGGTACTTCAATTTTCTTCATTTTTTTCTGCAAAAATCAATGCTTTATTTATCCCTGAATTGAGTATTTGTAACCCTAGAAATAATGGTTTTACTGTATTTCGTGCATTTATGTATACTTCCACACACTCTAATAGGAGAGCACCGGACCCGAATGATCCGGCCACCTTGATGAAAGAAGATAGTATATCACTTTGTTGTAAAATGTGGATTGATAATTTTCGAGAACCTGATAAGACAGTGAATAATTTAACTGATTATTTAAGGAGATTTGAGTTGTGGGTATTAGCTTATCAAAAAGTTTCTGCTGATGATACGGGTGCGTATATGCCTCGCAGTGCGATTACTCGGCCAGCCCTTGAGGATTTGTTGGCTTTGAGAAATGCAGTTTTAGACAATAGATTTAAGTGGGGAGCTAGGTTGGAGTTTTTTATTAAATCTCCGAGGGATAAGACGGATTATGAGTCGTTATCGAAGAGGAAGATTAAAGCTATCTTGACTACAACACAGCCAAGTGCATTTCAGGATAGGATTGTGCAGGAAGTGTTGTTTATGATATTGGAGCCGGTTTATGAGGCTCGGTTTTCGCAGAAGTCGTTTGCTTTTCGACCTGGAAGGACTGCACATACAGCTTTGAGGGTTATTAGGAGAAGCTTTGCAGGGTATTTGTGGTATATAAAAGGGGATTTAAGTACAGTTTTGGATGGGATGAAGGTTGGGATGGTCATTAGTGCTTTAATGAGGGATGTTAGAGATAAGAAGGTAGTTGATTTGATAAAAGCTGCTTTAACTACTCCTGTGGTAACTACCAGACCTGATGATGTTGAGAAAAAGAAGAAGACGAAAAGAAAGTATCAGAAGAAGAGAGTCTTAGCAGATGATGAGCCGAAGCCTGATCCATACTGGCTGGAATCATTCTTTGGGTTTGCTCCAGAGGAGGCTGAGAAAGTACCTTCATGGGGGCATTGTGGTATACTTAGTCCACTTCTGGCTAATGTTTGCCTTGATGAGTTGGACCGCTGGATGGAAGGTAAGATTCAGGAGTTTTATCGGCCTTCGAAGAATGATGTCATTTGGAATAGTCCAGATGGGGAAGTAGAACAAGGAAATACTTCTTGGCCCGAATTTGTTCCTACCAGTGGGCCTGACAAGACCAGGAAGATTGATTACATCCGTTTTGGTGGTCACATTCTAATAGGGGTAAGAGGACCAAGAGCAGATGCTGCAACGCTAAGAAAGCAGTTAATTGAGTTCTGTGATCAGAAATACATGCTCAAGCTTGACAATGAGAGCCTTCCTATTGAACACATAACAAAAGGTATTATGTTTCTTGATCATGTATTGTGCCGTAGAGTAGTCTATCCCACACTTCGATATACTGCTACTGGTGGGAAAATCATTAGTGAAAAGGGTGTAGGGACACTGCTCTCTGTCACAGCTAGCCTGAAACAGTGCATTAGACAATTTAGAAAGTTGAACTTTCTCAAGGGAGACAGGGATCCAGATCCACAGCCGTGTTTTAGAATGTTTCATGCAACTCAAGCCCATACAAATGCTCAGATGAATAAGCTTTTGTCAACAATGGTGGAATGGTTCAGGTATGCTGATAATAGAAAAAAGATTGTTAATTTTTGTTCTTATATCATTAGGGGTTCACTTGCTAAGCTCTATGCTGCAAAATACAAGCTTCGGTCACGAGCAAAGGTTTACAAGATTGGTTCTAGGACTCTTAGTCGTCCTCTGAAGGAGAAAAAGGGACAGTCACCAGAATACCATAACTTGCTGAGGATGGGCCTGGTGGAATCAATTGATGGGCTCATGTACACCCGCATGTCCCTGGTACCGGAAACTGATTATACCCCGTTCCCAGGGGCTTGGAGGCCCGATCATGAGAAGGCACTGCTGGAATATATAATGCTGAGTGACCAGAAAACTTTAGAGGAGCAACAGAACTGCCTAAAAGAACAAGGTCTGATCTCACCTCAGGATTACATTTCAATGCTCGTTTGGAACTACAAAAGAAATGCTGTTCCAGTAGATCAGAAAAGTTTGTTACTAGGCACAGGTGAGGAAAAAGATAATGAAGGAAATGAAAGTGATGATGATGAAGGGGTTCATGCAGCAGAAATTTAAGCAAGATTAACACTTTTGGAAGTCTTGCTCACACTACTTTTTTCGAAAGAAAAGCAAACTTTTTATGGTACTTAACGTACTTGTGTTACCAAGAAGGGTGTAGCAGCTTCTGTGTAAGTACCCCTCTTCCAGTGGCAGCCTGATCCATGAGAAGGCATTGCTAGGGTATATAAAGCTGAGTGACTGGAAAACATTGGAGCAACAGAGCTACCTTAAAGAACACGGTCTTACATCACGTCAGGATGATAATAGGAGAAATGAACGTGATGAAGAAGGGGTTTATGCAGCAGAAGTTTAAGCCATATTAGTGCTTTTGGAGGTCCTTCAGGCTTTGTTCTTCCTAAACCTAAAGAAAATCATATTTTACATTTTACGGGTACTAAAGTTACTTGTATTGCCAAGAAGAGTGTAGCAGCTTGTATGTAAGTATCCAATTTTATAAAATGAGATAGTTCCTCTGTTCTCCGTCACTGCTTTTGTTTAAGCTTCAGTTTCCACTAGCAAACTTTACATTGTTATGCTCCTTACTTATTCATAATAATCTATGAGCATAACTGTTTACTGCTCTTTCCTCATTGAGAAATGGTTTAAAACATATAACTTGTACTTTTCAATGCAAACATATTACGTTGTTTGAATTTGTTATGTATACACATTGATCTTAGTAATAACAGCTAATCAGTTTTTTTATAAGAACTAATCAATCAGCATCTAAAAGAATTTCATTTAGACACTTGAACTATATTCAAATTGTGTTTATTAGACACATTCTTGACATGGCATAGTGTGTAATACACCTATTATAAGCACGTGCAAGTCATATTTGCATATTTAACAAAAAAAAAATTATTTCTTCTTCCTCATTCTCCCTCCCAGCCACCACCTCCTCCACCATAATGCATCATCCTCATCACCACTGCCATCACCACCACCGAACCTTCACTCTTACCCTTCACGTTCTTTTCACCTGCCGTTCTGCCACAACCTCCACCACTAGATCTGTCCTTTACACTTCTCCCTTCTCTCTCCTCGCTACATCACTGCCACCACTACCCACAACCAGGTTAGATAAAACAATTAAATATTGAACCTCATGCCAAAGTTAAGATCTTCCATATTTGTAAATTTTGTATCTTCAGTTTTATCTTCTAATTTCTTCTCCCTGCCCCCTCTCTGTCTGTGTTTTTAGCAACTCACGGCATCATCATTCGGTTATTTTCACTTGTGCTTTATACCATGTCAGTCCCAGAGGGTTTTCTAAACTTCCTTGTTCCAATTATAGTATAGAGCTAAGTTTACTTAATCAAACATCATCAATAGTTGCATTTAATGGCAAACAAGTGAGAAATCTAGCCTTTTGAAAGGAGACAATTGTCGGGAGAGTTAAACTTTGAAAGTGACTGACTGGAGGTCTCCAGGTAATGTTATCTATCTCCCTGCTAAAAGACTACAGCATTAACAATTTGCTCTTTTTGCTAAATATTAATGTATTTATCTTTTATACTATTGTTGTAAATGCTAGATGTTACAGTCGTCTTATTGATTGGACAACTTTATAAGCATGGTACAGGAATTCAAGTAAAGTACTTTATACAGCCTGAGGTTAAGCGCTTTACTGCCTTGGCTAATCCTGAATTGGGATATTCTTATCATGATCTTAAGCTTTTCTTAATGAATTTACTCTTGCTCGCTGAGTACAAACACTCGCGCTCTTCATAGTTAGACAGACTTAGACTACTACATATTGCATGATTATTGTTCTAGGAATGTTGAAAGCTCAATCTGCTGTAAACTTTGTTACAAATTTGAAGAGCCTATATAATCTATGTCAGCTTGCAGGATTAGCAGTATCTAGGTTTAGTTGAATAACTCTCAGCTATGCATATTTCTGAGAGGAGGAAAGCACATGACATGTCATGGTCAGATAATTTCAAACTGAAACAAATACATATAAGCAGAAAATTGATGATACTGCGTTCATTTTCAGGCAGATGTCTTACCTGGTTATTAGTAAGTAATGCAACAATGTGTTTTTATCATATGTTCTACCTAATTTCCTTAATCAATATTGAAAGAGATGATTAATCCATGCTTTTATCAGAAAAAGAACTCAATTGGAACAGTAGAGTTCAGATTTTCTCCTTTCTGTTCGGTGTGGTATCAACAATTTTGAGAAATCATATTTCCAGCAAGTTTAATTAGTGTGGTAAAAATGATAATTCCTGTTTTGCATCTTTGGTGCAGTGCTATAGAAAAACATGTATCAAAGATGTTATACTAGACGATGGGCAACAATCAAAAAACATACTGGACAATGGACATGATTGTTTCTTTTTAAGCATTCTACTAGTGCCAACTGGCTATATTAGTGCCAACTGTGAAATCATCTGCTGTCCCCAATCAATAAAAGAGAACATTTTGGGCTTAGCCAATTGATAACTTTCTACTAGTTTTCACTTCTTAACTCTTTATTTGTTTGGATGTAGTTATCCCCAAATCATGGAAAGAAATGCAAATTTGCTCTGAGAAGGTTCCATGAAGCCACACCAGTTTGGACCATTGTGAGTACCAACTGATCAGTACGTGTACCTGCAGACTGACTTCAAATTTTGTTGTCATCATCTCCGATGCTTGGTTGGTGCACTGCTTCTTAGATAAAAATGAGAAGGGAAAAGGAAATTTCCACCCCTTCCCTTGGTTCATTATCATGTCTGTTTACTTACAAAAGATTTGTTCTAGTTCATTCAAGTATTAGGGAGTTCATTGATGTTCATTCGACAAATATATCTTCATGAGCATCCCAGAAAACCCTGCTTTATGTTATGCCATACAAACATGATATTTGTAATGTAACATTTTTGAAATGTTCTGTGCATGTTTGTCTTAATGGACTAGCAAGTTTATCTTTGGTTTAAACAGTGAGGGTATTGGGTAATCATATACTCCAGTTACATTTACTTCTGCGTTGACCAATGTTTCTTGCTAACAAAATTGTGCACTTTGTTTCCCATAGCTGTATGTTTTATTCAGCTGTATAATTCATACCTACTGAACCTTGCTTTATCAAGGGTTCCACCAGTTCATGTCTTGATAAATCATGACAATCAGCTGTGGCTTGCAAGTACTGGTAATCTCCTTCCTTGACAGCACACAATTGCTGAGAAAGCAGCTAAGAGCTGCCTCTTCTGAACAATCTAGACTGAAATTTATGAAGCTAGCACATTGTAACGTGAGGTTTAAGGGGATGGAGATGGGTTTTCAGAAACAGTTCGGGGAGGGCCTTTGAAGTGACAAATCTCATCTTTAACTATATGGATCTTAACACTTGATTATATAGTGCTCTTTTTGTTGTTACCATTTATCTTGTGTTAGTCCCAGTTCTCTTGTTAATTGACCTCTAATGTGTATGTTTTCAACTTTGATGTGCAAATATCCTTGCCAGGGGAAAGGAAAAGGGGGATGGGGATAACAAGACTTGTTGATCAGTATTTCTACAAGAATTTAGCAACCCTTTGATGTCCCATTCAGTACACAATTTATAGCTGCCACATCTTAAGAAGATACATTAGTTAGCTGAGAAGGAACAGAGGAAACTTGTTGAATGATGCATGAGGAGATGTCACTCAATTGGAAGAGATTGTAATTCTCCTTTGCTAGTAGTGTCAACTCTCCTTGCTTCTCAGTGAACTCTTCATCACATGTTGATGTCGCATCCATAACTGTCCTCATTAGTACAGTAGCTATATCAAAATGCTCAGCCAAGAACGCGACAAAAGCATCAACCAGCATGGTAATAGCATCTACATAAAGTTCCAAGCAATCTCTTAAACAGTTCATAGCAAAAGGATCAAACTCTTTGCTACTGAGCATCTTCTCAATGCTTGAAATCGTGTTGGTAGCATTTTCTAGAGCAAGCTCCATTGCTACAATTCCTACTCCTTGTAAGTTGGTAACATGAGTTATAGGAATTGCTTGGAGTGAAGTAACACAGAAGTTGTAGTTTATGTTTGCTGACTTATCTGAACATTCTTTGCAGGTTGAGTTGATCAAGTCTAACAATGGTGGGGAAATCAGGTAACAGTGTGTAGGAATTGTTGTTAATAGTAAGAATAAGCAGCAAAGTGAGAGGGAAGAGAAAGAGCAATGCCACATTATTCTGAGTTATAGGAATTGCTTGTGTTTATTGTGAAGTGATATTTATATACATTGAACAGAATTACAGAATGGAGAGTTAACACCAGGAGGAAATTTCCTAGAAACTCATCAAATGAATTGAGCAAATGTGACTAAGGTTTAGGAAATTTCACTTCAAAATTTGGATCTTTCCCCCCTTTCTAGTACAGTTCAGAGTGGGATAAAGATGATGGGGGAGGAGAGGTGGAGGAAAAGTCAACCCCCTCCCCCCCCAAAAAAAAAGAAAAGAAAAAGCCTAGAACATTAGCAAGTTAAGCTATAAATTGATGTTTTTAAGATTGTCTAAAACTTGAATAGCTCTTTAGGATTCACATACTTGGTGGAAAGTCTTTTTACCAAAGATAATTTTATATTCATGTGTCAAAACCCGAGACATCTAGTTAAAAGAGGAGTAACATCTCATCCTTTGATAGAAGCTATTTAATTTCTTTTGAGCAAAAGGTCAAAAATACCCTATCACTTACCCCAAAAATGGATGAAAACCCCTAAATCACCGCCATACTATCACCAATCACCATCATTAAGCACTTATGTTATCATCCTAAATCACCACCAGTAACCACCTATGTCATCACAACTATCATTGACAACCATCACCACTCCCAACCATTATTGTCAACCGCTATAACTTCACCTTCATCGTTATAATTATATTAATTACCATTAACATCGCTACCTCTAACACCATTATAAATCACGCGTACCGCTATTACGGTCAATCCATACTACCAACCAACACCGCCAGTACCACTGCTAACTACCACCAACACATCGTCAATCATCATTATCACCGTCATTTCCATATCACTATCAGTCATTTCCACCACTACGATAATCCTTATATATGACTAATCATTTTCACCATCACAACTAGCATCGTCACAAACTATCATGTCTACACATCGTCAACCACCACATATCCCTCAACCACCATCATCAACGCTGTCAACTATTAACATCAATCAACTTCACCATCATAACTACCACCACTATCAAACAACACTATCTTCGTCATCATCATCATTATTAGCCGCTAGCATTGTAGTTCACCTTCACAGAATCACGACCCTTTGTCCCAGACATGATAGCAATCCCCACCAGCACTAACAAACATAAATATTTAATTAAATAATAATTTTAATTATTTAATACTCAAATTTAAAAACAACTTAATCATCATTTAAAGACATGCCAAATCTTAGCAGTGTGAGGTGACACGTTTCATTTACATATTTGGTACGTGTCTTTTGTAAACTTGATAGCATTGTGTCAGCATTCACTCTGTGTATTTCTTCAGTACTCACCTCTCTCTCTCTGATCATATCAAACTAATAATTTACACACACCAAAAAAGAAGAAGAAAGTAGAAATTAGAGTATTGTGTTTGTTTGCAGAGGAAAAATGTCATCAGCTCAAGTAGATCCACATGACAAAATGAGGGGTAGAGATGTTAACAAAGTAGCCAAAGGCGAACAAGCACCTCGCCCTGTTCATGAATTTGGCACTGTTTCTAAGCCGCCTCCTCCTTCCTCAACTGATCATCTGGTCTCCACTCCATCCTCCTCTTCTCACTCTCTCAAAACTCTGTATATTTCAAAATTTTGAATGTTGATTTGAATTCAAGCTTCTAATTTCTATCTACTACTAATCAATAGTTGGATTGGATTTTTATATATGTTCTATTGATCTGTGTTTATTGAGTGATGAATTTTGTGGATGTGAGATTGCAGTTTGAAACGGAAGAGAAAGCTAAAGCTAATGCAATTGCTGATGAAATCCGCCGTTGTTATGCTTGTTTCCGCAGCTACCTTAAGTTTGTTCGCTTTTTCCTACAATGTTAATTATGATTATATCCATTAATAGAAGAAAAAAAAGAAGTAGAATTATTATTTTGCTGTTAATTTACACTTTTGATAATTCTTTTTTATTTTTGACTTGTAACGAATGATTAGATGCCTTGAAGAGAAGGGCAACAAGGACTCGGAGTGTGACAAGCTTGGGAAGGCTTTCAAATCATCTTGTCCTTCAGAATGGGTATGCAAAATAGAGATTTGTCATAAAAATGTGAATATTTTTCAAAAGCGAAAATGATATTTGAAAATTGGAATGGTTTGGGGTTGACAACTTTTTGGTGTTTTTTTTCAAATGTTGAATTTTGGATGGGAAAAAAGTAAAAACTATTATGGTAATATGCATAAAGGCATACTTAGTTTCACAATCTCAATTATGGTGTGATTTAAACAACCAGATATAACATCATATGACCTTTGACACCTAACACCAAAGAAAATACAATCCAAAATAGACAAGTTTTCTACATATATACTTTGTTTAAGAGTTAATTTGAATAAAGTTATATAAGAACTAAAAATTGAACCAATTCAAATGATCATTTATAAGTTATTTCTAGTATATATTTTTTTTTATAACTGTACACATGGGAATAATATTGTATGATTTGTGTGCTTGTGCAGATTGAAAAGTGGCATGAAGAGAACGTGGTCCGTAGATAGGGGCTTCTGCAGTTTATAATGGCACCTGCCTTTGCCAATAGAGAAAGCTTTTAATAACACTTAGCATTTTTTTAAAGGGAAAAATGTCTGAAATATATCCGAACTTTGATCGAAATTGCCGTAACAATACCGAATTTGGAAAGGAATTTTTACCCCTGCACTATTTAATAGTGTATTTTAAAGTAAATAGTGTATTTTAAAGGTATATATGTGTCCACGTGGACATCATAAATATTGCATCATTATAAATAGTAGTGTATCCATGTGGGTAAATATATATTTTTAAAATATACTATTAAATAGTACAGGGGTAAAAGGTCATCCATAAAATTTGGTATCGTAACAATAATTTCGGTCAAAATTGAAATATTTTTCAGACCCTTTTTCTTTTCTTTTTTTAAATTATGAAATGACACACCAGAACCATTTTGTCAATTCTATATGTTACACTTGGTATAAACTTTTTTTTTTATATATATATATAGTCATCGATGTACAACTTAGATGTAGTTACCATTTCTCAATGTTTGTTCGCTACCATTAGAAATGGAATTGAAGATGACTTGAACATGACCATAATAAATTCATTATCTTTTCCCAATGCAAATGCCTCAATTCCCGCACCTTGCCATTTCATCACCTGTCGGCCTATATGCAAAAAAGTGAATTTAGGATTTGAAGATTTCAGGTGCTTAGGTGCTTCGATATTATATGAGTTCTAATTTAAATTTAAAATAAAAAGAATGAAAAAGGGCTTTAGCCAGATTCAAATCTCTGCTTTTTCATGGATGAACTATTAACTATATTATAGTTTATGTCGATTTTTTAAACGACATATACATATGATTTTTCTGTTGATTTCTCAAAATAGATATACATATTATTGTTTAAGTTAACGGGTGTGTGGCCCTCCTAAGGTCAATGACGGATTCCGGATTTTTGCTCAGGGGATCAAAGTATAAAGGAGAAGTTCAGGTGGTAATGCAAATGCGCAGTAAGGGTAGTAGTCCCTCGGCATGCTCTTTGTACAACAACCATAGATATTTCATTGGTTCATAAAGTAAAAACTAAACTAATCAAAGATATCGAGGACAAAGATACATTCATAAGAATTTTAGTGGATCGACTGTATTACATAACTTAACTCCTAAAACACGTGAAAATTAAATGATGAAAAAAGAGCAAGACGGAAAAGAAAGATATTTACCTTATCATGTTAAATTTAACTTACTAATTTATCATACCATATTAATCATTTCTTCCTACTTTTATCCTGCTCTATCGAGCATTCTTAAAATTTCTTGTGCTTTTTATTCTTTTATTATTCTTTTATTTTGTAATGTTTTACTTTATTTTTCACTTTTTAAAAATTTTAAATTAGCATCCATTCAATCACATATTACTATGAAAATTGTCAAGATTGTCTAAAAGTGTGTAAAAATAGAGTTACTAATATTATAATGCATATTCAGAAGATAAATAAATAGCATCGTCAATTTTTTTTAGTTCATATAGTTCAATTTACTAGGTTAGTCATAATTTGTAAAAAAGACAAATAACGAATAAATCAAATATGTTTAATTTTCATCTCTCTAAAATAGAATTAAAAATATAAAAGAAATTTCATGAATTCTATAAATTAATATTTTTGAAAGGATGTTGACGATATTTAAGTTTCTTCATTCAATTACATTTAATTTACCTTTTTTAAAAAAAATAAATTATATTTCTATCTCAATTTCTAGTTAAATATAATTCATCATTTTTTTTAAAAAGTTATTCAAGTTAGTATATGAAAAAATAGTTACCTTGAAACAAAATGAATAATAGTTATAAAAAGAATAAAAAATAAAATTAAAAAGAATGTGTCTAATAAATTTAAACAAAAACAAATTAAAAAGAAGAAATAGAACAAAAGGAAAAATAATGAAAAAGAAGAAGAAAGTCTAAGCCAAAAAGTTCCATTTTCCAAAGCATTTAAAGGAGGGCAAAAATGTTAACGTTATATATACCGTGTAATTTTTTGACGAGGGGGTTCGGGTGAACCCCTAGGTCCACCTAGGTCCGCCCCTGCCTAAGGTGTGGGTCTGCCTCTACTATCATGCATTACTAAACTCCTATCCCGATCAACGACAAAATTAGGATTTTTTTTTGTCAAAATACGAAAACGTGTAATAAGTAAAAATAAATAAATAAATTATGCATATAATAACAATAATATTTGAACTTGGTAGAATATTTTATTCAGATACTTGACTAGAGCCTTGTTTAGAAACTCCTCAACTCATAATACGGTAATACAATTGGATACTTTCGATTTAACTAGGTTGTTAAGAAAATAGGACATCTCTATGAATTACATGAAATTTTAGAGGATTTAGTTGATGCGTCGTAATATACGATTAAAAAATGACATATTTTATATGATTTATTTACTATACCTAATAGAGAAATGAAAATACGCATAATTTTTTTTTTTTGAAATCTAAACTGAAAATATCTTATTAGAACTTTATTAAAAATTAAGAGATTCAATTAAAATTTCAAAACATAATTTTTTTGAAATCTACTCCTCAGGCGCATGCGTATCCATTAATATATGCTTTTAATCATAAAGATAATTTAAAATTTAAATTTTATAAATTTAATATACAAAAACTTTGTATTAAATTTATTATTTTTTTAAAATTATAAATTTAAACATATTATTTGTTATGATTTTTCATATTAAGAAAAAATAGTTACTCCTAAATTACAGCTAAAATAATAACATATTCAATGAAATTTCACTAAATGGCTCTATGGAGGATAAAATGTATACAAAAAATTATTTTTCAAATATCGATGACTCAAGTACATCAAATTCAAGTAAACGAAAAAAATCAATGAAGAAAGCATACCAGTTAATAAGAAGAGCATTATAAAGTCTACAAGAAACAAACAATAACATAATAATAATGTAATAATCAAAACATAATAAACAACATTGGAATTCTGAACTAAAATACCTAGCGATGCCGGTGCCACCGAGTTCATGATCATGACAGCCGTTGGCCAGCCTCTGAGGGAGGCAGGTCAGCAGACTTTTGCTAGTCTTTTTAAATCACCATGAGGGGAGGTGACACCTTTGCCTCTCAAACCAATCTCGTATTTACATGGAGAACCACAAATCATATGGGAAGAAGCAAAGGTGGAGCAGATGATTGTTAATGAAAACCTTTAATACGCAGTGGTTGGAAAGTTTTTGTATGGGTTGCCAGACATACAAGAACTACGTAAAATCATTCCAAAACAATGTGAATTGAAAGGGGAGTGCAATATTGAATTATTAACTAACAGATATGTGTTAATCAGGGCTACGCACTTGGAAGATTATGTCAATCTGCTTTCTAAACCAGTCTTTTATTTAACGCAGCAAAATTGGACATATCAGATGAGGACACTGAAGTGGGATCCGTTGTTTAATTTGGAGGAGTAAACATCTTTAGCTATAGCATGGATTCTTTTTCCCTCACTGCCCCCAAATTTCTTTGGGAAAGAAATAGTATTCTCATTAGCAGCAGTGGGGAAACCTTTACAGGTGGACATGGCGACTAAAAATCAAACAAGACCTAGTTGTGCGAGGGTTAAGGTAGAGGTGGACCTGCTCAAGGAGTTCCCCAAGAGAATTAACATATGGATGAAAAGGTCTACTGGTGAGGTAGTAGAGAAGTGGATTAAGATAAAGTATGACTATATGCCCAAATATTGTAAAATATGCATGATTCATGGGCATGACGAGCCACAATGCTATGTTAAACATCCGAAATTACACCTGGCCAGGCAAAATTCAGATACAAGGGAAGGAGATACAGGAAAAAAGAATCTTAGGCAAAAGTAACTGACGAAGGAGTTGGAAACAGATGCAAACAATGATGAGAATCATATCAAGGGGAAGGAAGGACATGACAGGGTATTGGAAGGAGAATTTGAAGAGGACAAATTCTTTGAAGGGAAGCAATACAAATGGTAGCGAAGCAAGAAGAAAATAAATCAAGTGTGGAACAAGGTAAGAATTATTACCACAAACAAATTTGAGGCTTTAAATGGGAAGGAGGAGACAGATAACTTAGAACAACAACATCGAGCGATCAGCGAGGGCACAACGATTACTACTAAGCAATGGGTGGAGGACACCTTCTCAGTACCAAGCAAAACAACACATGAGGAAAAGGACATTGAGGAAGCGGGGAACACAAACTCAAATGTAGAGAAGGTCATGAATCAACCGGAGGAAAATAGTCCTAACATGGGAAACCAAGAGGCAAGAAGTGATAACAGTCAACGGGGTATTCACACAAAATTAATGGACATGAAAGAAGAAGGAATACATACTCTTATAGGTTTGCAATTAGTACCTATACAAATAGCTGCAACATTGAGAGAGGTATTGGAGGAGCAAATTAAAAACATACATGATCTTGGTGAAGAGATGGAAGAAAATATTCAACAAATCAGCCGAGCAGGGGATCTCTCGCCTAGACATGTGAATAGTCTGAAAAGGGATTTTAAAAAAGGGAAAGCGATTATACCTCTCCAGGTAAAAATAAGGAGTAATAAGGAATGACTCATAACAATTAATCAATGATTGACAAAATAATATTATAGAATATAAGGTCAGTCAACACTCATAAATCTTTTGAGAGATTGATTGATCTTAAGCGAAGACATCATTGCAAATACATAGCGACTATGGAACCATTCAGGGATCCAAGTGAGCTGGAACAATATAAAAGGAAGTTGGGTTATCAAAATGCATTGTTTAACATAAATGACAAAATATGGGTATTTTGGGAGGACGTCTATGAATGGCAGATTGTATCAGATATGGATCAACAGCTGACACTAAAATTGATCAGGTACAATACTATTGTACTAATTTCGGCGGTGTATGCTAAATGCAGTAATGAAGAAAGAATTGATCTCTGGGAAGAGTTAGAACACATTGCTGAAGATTCAGATATGTCATGGGTGATAGGAGGAGACTTCAATGTAATACTGAGGGAAGAAGAAACAATGAGAGGTTTAACAGTCACTCAAACTGAAGTAGCAGTTGCATATTGTATAAATAATTGTGTGTTAACGGAGTTAAAATACACCGGGAGTATGTACACATGGTAGAATGGAAGAGTTGAGGAGGAATGCATTTTCAAGAGACTAGACCGGATCCTAGTTAATCAGGAATTCCTGGATTTATACCCTTCCAGTGAAGTTCATCATCTTGTGAGACAGGGATCAGATCACGCCCCTTTGCATATGATTTGCAATACTACTGAGGAACCACACAACAAGCCCTTTAGATTTCTACACTTCTGGACGAAGCATAAAGAATTTGAGGATGTGGTTAAATAACATTGGAAATCGGATAGACATGGTAGCCCATTTATAGTCTTTCAGGACAAGCTGAAGAATATTAAGAAGGCATTATCAAGTTGGAGCAGAAACACTTATGGTGATGTTTTTCAAAAGATAGCTACATTGGAGGAATTAATCAAGGTAAAAGAATTACAGCTAGGATTTTTTTCATTAATAGTCGTTACATGGGAATACATCACATAGGAAGCTTACACACACATAGACCAGCCTTCACCAGGTTCTACCACTGCAGGGCCCAATCATAGTCAAAAGCGAAAAAGAGAGGATTTGCAAGAAAAAATTGACAGGCGAGGGACAATGTTGGGTGAGGGTTCCCTGCGAGCCCCTCTCTGATAAGGTGTGAGCTGAGTAAAGCGGAAGCTGAGTTATGAAGGTATCTAGCAATTGAGGTGTGAGCTGAGTAAAACGGAAGCTGAGTTATGAAGGTATCTAGCAATTAAGGAGGAGTATTGGAGACAAAAAGCTGGCATGACATGGTTCAAGGATGGGGACAAAAACACAAAAAAATTTCCATTCCTATGTCAGGGGAAGGAGAAAGAAGTTGCATATTGATCGCATTAAAGATGTTAGAGGGAATGAAGTTAATACTAATGTTCAAATGGGTGAGGCAATAACTGGATTTTTTCAAATTCAGCTTTCAGACGAAAGCAATATTCAGAAGTATGATATGCTTCAAAGTATTCCTAAACTAATTGAGGAGGAACAGAATGAGGAGATGACTAAGCTGCCAAGTAATGAGGAGGTAAAGAAAATGGTACTTACCTTAAATGGTGACAGTGTGAGTGGACCAGATGATTTCACTGGTAAGTTTTTCCAACACTGTTGGGATATTATAGGAGATGATCTAACGAGATTGGTCAAAGCATTTTTTTTTGGGCAAGAATTGCCCAAATTCATTACACATACTAACCTTGTTTTGATACAAAAAAAAGGAGAATGTGCAGGAGTTCAATGACTTGAGGCCCATCAGATAAGGTGATATCAAGAATGCTGCATGAAAGGATAGTTGGTGTTTTGCCAACTACCATCTCTCCCAATCAATCAGGATTTCTAAAAGGAAGAAGTATTGCAGAGAATGTATTATTGGCTCAGAAAATTATCAGGGATATACACTTAAGAAGCAAAGAGGCTAATGTATTGGTGAAGTTGGATATGGCTAAAGTATATGATAGAGTGGCTTGGATATTCCTAACTAAAGTCCTACAACAGTTTGATTTTTCAGAGATGATAATAGATATGGTTTGGCGACTGATTTCTGCAAATTGGTACTCAATACTGATTAATGGACAAAGTCATGATTTCTTTCACTCAACTAGAGGACTAACGCAAGGGATCCTCTGTCTCCAACTTTGTTCATCATAGCTGCTGAGGTATTATCCAAAAGCCTCAATCAACTCAATGATCAAGAGTCTTTTAGAGGATTCAGAATGCCCAAATAGAGCCCTAAAATTAATCATATGGCATATGCCGATGATACAATTCTATTTGACTCAGGAGACAGACATTCAGTGATCCAAATGATAAAGATATTGAGGGATTATGAAAGGGTATCGGGTCAGATGATTAACAAGGAATTTTTTTTTTCTACCTCCATGAAAAGACCCATTTGATTATCACAGTAAGACTGAGGAAGCTAACTGGGATTAGGCCTGGTAACTTTTCGTTCACATATCTAGGTTGTCCTATATACTATGGAAGAAAGAAAAGAAGCTACTCTGAGGGTTTAATCAAGATGATTGATGCTAGAATATTCTCATGGCAGAACAAGTTCCTATCGTTTGGTGGAAAATATGTATTGATAAATCATGTACTGCAATCGATTACGATCTACATGTTATCTACTATGTCTCCACCAAAGAGTGTTATCGACCAAATCCATCAGCTCTTTGCTAAGTTGTTCTGGGAAACTATGCTGGAATAAGAGGTAAATATTGGATGACTTGGATGGATATGTGTTACCCAAAGAGTGAGGGATGAGTAGGCTTTAGATCCCTATATGATATATCTAATGCCCTATTTGCTAAACTGTGGTGGGTTTTTAGAACTCAAACTTTTTTGTGGAGCACATTTCTGTGGAATAAGTATTGTAAAAAACATAATCCCATAATGGCTCAAAACAGAGGTATCTCACATGTTTGGAGGAAAATGGTAACAATCAGAGAAGATGTGGAGCATGAAATATGGTGGCAACAGAAGGAAGGTACTGCTAGTTTCTGGCTGGACAACTGGACTAAGCAAGGTGCTCTATATTACACAAAACCAATAGGTGTAGAAGAGGAAGTGTTAGTTAAAGAAATGATCCATACTGGGCAATGAGACACATTAAGACTAAGTCAATTATTATCTCAGGAAATTATGGAATACATTCTGGAGACTATTAGTCCTGATATGAACATGGAGGAATTAGACAAGGCATGGTGGATAGAGAATAGTCAAGGAGACTTCACTGTTAGATCAACTTTTCAGTTAATAAGGCAGAAAAGAGAAGAGAATGAATGGATGAATAATATATGGATCAAGGGGCTACCATTTAAAATCTCTTTTTTTTTTTTAGGGTATGGCGAAGGCGAATTCCCATAGATGATGTTCTTAAAAGAATGCGAGTACATGTGGCATCCAAATGTTACTGTTGTAATGTGGGAGAGGAGGAAACAATGCAACTCTTTTTTCTAACAATTCCCATAGCTCAAAAATTATGGAAGCACATTGTTTCATGTGCAGGTATTAGCATCGAAAGAATACACCTTCAACAACTTATTACTATTTGGTGGGACAGGCCAGGACAGTGTAAGGAGAACAAAGCCTCAAGGCAATACCAACAATTATTTTGTGGGAGTTATGGAAAAAGATGAATGCTAGAAAACATGAAAAAGAGATGACATATGCTAGAATATTGGGGCAATTTCAACACACGGTCCAAATGCTAATAAAAGTAAAATATCCTTGAGTTAGACGAGGATCTCAGGATTGGATAGAGATACTTACCACTCTTAGTATTTGCAAGCCAACACTATACTTTAGAATAGTGTACTGGGAAAAACCAGCAGTATGATGGGTGAAATGTAATACAGATGGTGCATGTAAAGGAAATCCTGGACAAAGTTCATATGGCTTTAGCATAAGATACAACAGGGGAGATATAATATATGCAGAAGCCCAAATCATAGGGGATGCAATAAATATGGAGGCTGAAATTATAGAAGTATTGAAAGCGATACAGTTCTGTGATACTCATAAATTTCATAAAATTATACTGAAAACGGATTCATTGACACTCAAACACATGCTTCTAAAGCAGTGGAAAGTGCCTCGGTCACAAGTGAAAAATATAGAGGACATACAACGGAATATATCAATGAAACAAGTTCAAATAAGGCATATATTTCGGGAAGCTAATCAGTTCGCAAACTATCTAGCAAATATGGCCCTAGATCAAGCAAAGAAGATACAAGTAAGAAGTTTCTACAATCTACCAAGCAAAGGTAGACGGATCATTAACATAGACAAACAACAAATTATGTCATTGAGAATTAAAACAAGGAGGATTAACCCAACAAGCTAAGCTAAGTGTAGTTACAAAGCAAAAATACACAACGATAATATGTACAGATCAAAGTTTTGTTTTCTAAGAGCCGATCTAGCTGTATTGAAGCTTTCTAGCCTAAAGCTATCTCAACTCACAAAAAAAGACCAGAAAAAAGAGAAAATTCAAATCGATAAATCACTGAAAGTGCAGACTCGATCCAGCATGTCGTTCAAAGCCTTCAGGAGGAGTGTGATGGTTAAATCCCCGCAAAAAGTTCATCTTGAACTACAAACACCTCCACCGAATTTCACATCTGCAAAAAAGATGAAGTTAGTTGCTAGTTTAGTTAGTTGGAGGTGGAACAACATCAAAAAGCAAATACCTTTGTTAGATGATACAACACTTCCACAACCACAGATGGAGCACATTAATAACCCAGAGGAAGATAATGAGCTACGACAAGGAGAAGGGAGCAAGAAACATGGGAGCAATGGAGAGTAGGATTGGAATTTATGGGAAGCTCTAATCTGGAAATCCTATTTTAGGGGAAGACTAGTACTTATCTAGTCTTAAATTTCCTAATATGGGCTAGTTGAACATTTCTTATTTTGGGTTTTTTTCTAATTGTTTGTATGACTTCTTGATGAAGAGAAATAAACGGATCACTAGTCCAAAGTATTTAATTAAAAAAAATAAAATAAACATTATAGGACAAAAACTACAAGAATACAACTAGTACTATAACAAACATTTACAAGCCTCAAATTTCGCAAAGCAAGACGATACTCTAACTCTATTAACCTTTTATCCTAATACGCGACCTTCACTCCTACGGAGGCATTTGTTATATCCAGAAAAAAGAACAATTTAACGCACCACCCTTGACTCACGTGCCCATAGTCACGAGACCAAACGAAAATCACCCAATCACACAGAGCATCAAGTCTTTCAAATATCGATGACTCAAGTGCATCAAATTCAAGTAAAAGAAAAAAATCAATGAAGAAAGCATACCAGTTAATAAGAAGAGCATTATAAAGTCTACAAGAAACAAACAATAACATAATAATGTGATAATCAAAACATAATAAACAACATAGAACCAAAACTACAACAATACAACTAGTACTATAACAAACATTTACAAGCCTCAAATTTCGCAAAGCAAGACGACACTCTAACCCTATTAACCTTCTATCCTAATACGCGACCTCCACTCCTACGAAGAGATTTGTTATATCCAAAAAAAAAGAACAACTCAACGCGCCACCCTTGACTCGCGTGCCCATAGTCACGAGACCAAACGAAAATCACCCAATCACACAGAGCATCAAGTCTTATCTCACGTGACCTCCCCGTCGTTACTTCACCTCCCCCCTCTCATGATGTCTTCATGAAAAAAATAACAACACACTCACCTATACATTTAACATTTCTGTATTATCTCTATTTTTCTTCGATCTCCCTCAATCTCTATACACTGTAAATCCTTAACTCTCTCCAACAAATCTCAAACAAAAACGTAATTTGTTTCCTTCTTCTTCCTCGCATTCAAATTCCTAAACCCTAACCCTAACGCTGACGCTGAATTCGTATGTGATTAACGAGTACTGTCATCACCGAAAATAGATTCTCAGGGGAACAGTTTGTACGACACAGCGTCACAACCGGACACGGGTAACGATGCGTACACATTTTTGGAATTCAACACATAGGGAGAAGAATTTGATTATCCTGAGTTTCATGAGCTTTCACAGCCAATTAGATCATCTGCTTGGCCTACACCGTCTGATTTCTTAGTCTCTGAAGCTCCTGATCGTCCGCAGTTGTCGTCTGATGCTTCTCAAGTGTCAGGTAAATCACGTGGTGGTGATTGTGGACGGAGTAGTAGTAGTAGTAAGATATGTAATAATAAGGCGGCGGTGGTGGCAGTGGATGCATTGGCGGCAGGAATGAACGGGTTGAATTTTGAAGAGACTGGTGATGATGAGAGTTTTGAGTATGGAAATGGAGATTTTGCGGTTGAACATGCTTGTAAGTACTGCAGAGTGACGAATCCTGCTTGTGTGGTTAGGTGTAACGTCCCATCTTGCCGCAAATGGTTCTGTAATTCGAGAGGG
Organism: Solanum verrucosum; assembly: GCF_900185275.1. Lineage (NCBI taxonomy): Eukaryota > Viridiplantae > Streptophyta > Magnoliopsida > Solanales > Solanaceae > Solanum > Solanum verrucosum. The sequence goes on from NW_026020129.1 coordinate 5,680,681, forward strand.
AATACTTCAGGTTCTCATATTGTTAATCACTTTGTATGTATGCTTAGTTTTTTCTGTGTTTTGTCAAATACTTGTGATTATGAAAATGGGCCAAAAGAAGGACCAGATGCTTTGGTACAATTGACAACCTACTTTCTCTATGTTGTGTGATGTTTTAGGTAGTGTGAATTGTGAAATGATAGTTACTTTACTTTTCAAAAAGAATTGTGAGTAATAGTAGTGTGGACCTATGGCTAGAATAGTGTGTTTTTGAAATGGAAACTTTAAACTTGTGAGTATATTGTTGCTCTCAATCACATTATATGATTTTGCTTGTAATGAGGTATTGTGACTTATACACTCTACCAAACGACCCCTTAATTTTTTTTAAAAGAATGTGGAGGATTTGTACAACCAACTCCAACTAGTTTGATTAAAATGATCTAGTATTAGTCGTTTAATTTAAGGAACTGAGCTTATCGAAGAATCCTTTGTGCCTCTTAAAATGTTTTCTTTCACTTTCGGATACTCTATTGTTATCTATGAGGTCTTTTCCCATGTTCAGTTCTTTCTCTTGGACATGGTGATTGATAATCAACATGCTAATATCAGGGCCTATAATTTTGTTGTGTCCCTTTTTTTCTTGTTCTGATTACTAGGTTCTTGTCAGTTTTTTGAAGACGTTATTTCTTTTGCAAGTCTACTTTCTTAGATGTAGAGGGAAAATTGAACTGATCTTTGTATTTTATCAAAGCAGAAAAGCGAAGGCATTATCTACTTATTAAAATAAATAAAGAGCGAAGGCAGTACCTTTTGCTGATTTATTAAAGGAGTTAATGTACTCTATTTGATCTCTCTCTTTTACATGCTCAATGTCCATTAGATGTGAGTTCACCTATAAATTGGACACATATTCATGTAAGCGTGGTGTGCTAACATTTTGAATCTTGTTACTATAGTAAACAGTGGGAAATATTTATGCATTGACAAAAATAGGTTATGAGCTACATCTATTTGCTAGTTGTATCTTGGTTTTTCCTGTAGTTGGTACATCTTTCATTCTCACTCTAGAAGCAAGGCATTTAGAAATTACTGAATTTAATCCACTACATTCACCTTAGGTCCGAGCGAAACACAAGGAGGTTTGTCTTCATAAAGATAGTCTACTGGGAGAAACAATTCTAGAGTGCTACAACTGTGGATGTCGAAACGTCTTTCTTCTTGGTTTCATCTCTGCCAAGACAGAGAGTGTCGTTGTTCTCCTCTGCAGGGAACCATGTTTAAATGTTAATGCGCTGAAGGATATGAATTGGGATTTGAGTCAGTGGTGCCCCCTTATCGATGATAGGTGTTTCTTGTAGTGGCTGGTTAAGGTTTGGGATACTCTTTCTTGATTCCTCTTATGGTGCTTTCTGAGTTTTGCTCCTCTCCTGTTTATGTAACCTATTGCCCGCTTTAGGTTCCATCAGAGCAAGAACAGTTGCGGGCACGACAAATCAGTGCTCAACAAATAAATAAAATTGAAGAATTGTGGAAGACAAATGCTGATGCTAACCTGGAAGATCTTGAGAAGCCAGGTGTGGATGATGAACCTCAGCCTGTTGGCTTGAAGTATGAAGATGCCTATCAGGTGTCTTTGATTTTGCTATCCTATATTGTTTAGCTTTTGTTGTCTAATAAATGCTCCATAAAATTGCCCTGGATTGTATTCATGAATTACTTCTCTGGGTGACATGTTAATTAAGTTTGGTTTTATCCTTCTATGTAGTATCAAAACATATTTGCACCGCTGATCAAGCTTGAAGCTGACTATGATAAGGTATGTCAGCCATTAGATATTTTCCTTGCTGAATTTTGAGTGCATTATGTTTTTTTTTTTCTTGGCATTTTGTTCCATCCAAAAATGTCGTTTGCTTTCCTTTAGTGGATCATTTTCCTTTGTAGGTTTTTCTTTTGGATAGTGTAGTGGTTCCTTTTCTTTTGGGTGACGTAGTACCATTAGAATTGCATTTCAGTAGAGTGAGGGTCTATCAAATAGTCTTAAGTCATTAGTAACCTTATTTTTGCTCCTAAATGTTTCTAATCTTTAAATTATGCGATATTTATTCTTTCTTTTATGATTGAATTATGTAGTCAATCAATCTAAGACATTGTTTCCTCTTATGTGTTCTATCCTTGTCAACTACCTAATGATAGCATCTTTTTTTTTTCTATAAAGAATACCCTATGTGGGATGTAAGTTTCCAATTCATCATTTTTTGGATGATGAATTTTTTGGTGTGAATACAAGTTACCCTTTTATAAAAAAAAAAAACAGTGTCCTTTTTTTTGTGAAACTGGTAATGTTGTATGAGACCTCAAAAAGTTTTACTGATAGCATCGTTTCTCCGTTTTGTAATGTTTTATTTTGAATTTTCGTACTGCTTGACATAACAAGATTTTATTTCTATTTGGTAGATGATGAAAGAGTCTCAAAGTAAAGATAACCTCACTGTTCGATGGGATATAGGTCTCAACAAGAAGTAGGTAGCATATTTTGTTTTCCTGAAGGTATATTATCATCCTCATAAAAGTTGCCTCCAATGCCTCTCATCAAGCTTGAAATTCTTGTGTTGTTACATTGTTGTCATAGCCAATTCTTTCTTGAAGTGGGATTTCTTTTGTGTCTTCACTCATCTGGACTGAACATAGGGTGTTGTTCTTTTAGGAAGACAATGAGTTACGACTAGTACCTGGTGATGAGATACGACTGCGTTATTCAGGGGATGCAGCTCATCCAACATGGCAATCAGTGGGGCATGTGGTATGGACCTTGATCTCTCACCCTATTTAGAAGGGAAAAACTATGGAGCCTCCTTCAGCTGTAAACACCCGTAAAACACATACAAGATGACTTAGAAGGAGAAATGTATTCTTCGACATCTAGTATAGGTGTGTTTTAGCTGGCTTTTTGACCAAGATTGGTGAATTATTTGTTCCATTTTCAGATAAAATTAACTGCTCAAGAAGAGGTTGCCCTTGAGCTTCGTGCCAGTCAGGTACATTAGTTAGGACTTCCTATACTCTTTCTTGTCCCCTACCCCCAACTAACATAAAAGTTACATTGCCATTTGTGTTCTTAATTCATTTGCAACATTCCTGTCTTGCAGGGAGTTCCGGTTGATGTGACCCATGGGCTGAGTGTTGACTTTGTTTGGAAGAGTACGAGCTTTGACAGGATGCAGACTGCAATGAAAACTTTTGCTGTGGATGAGACAAGTGTTAGTGGGTGAGTGAGAATGTCTGAATTTACTAAAAGAAGTTTAAAGAAAATGATACATGTCCTTCTCCCTCTTGTTTGCGTTATTTTGCTTTAAATTTGTACTTCTACATCTTGCTTATACACATCTCATATTGCTTTCTGACTTTCTTCCAAGTGTTGACATATTGTGATTCTTGGAGGCATTTATGTAGCAAGAATTCACTATTCCTGCTTTACTTTGCTGTTGCTGAATGTGATAGATAATTCACTTTGCTTTGCTGTCCAGTCTTGGTGTCACGAGGGAACTTTGAAGTATATGATATAGCTGTAGTTTTTCATACTTGATGACCTTTAGCAGATAATTTTGCTTGCTTGTGTCAACCAGATTATAACTTTTTTATTAGGATACTTGTGTTTGATTCATTGATTCTACTATGTAGGTATATTTACCATCACCTGCTAGGTCACGAAGTTGAGATGCAAATGGTTCGGAATACAGTTCCTCGCTGTTTTGGTGCTCCTGGTCTTCCAGAGCTTAACGCTTCTCAGGTTGGCGGTTCTGTCTTTCTCTGAAGTTTTAGCTCGTTTCTCTAACAGAAGAGTTGTCTATCAAGTTTCAGTATCTATCTTGCTCCTACCCGTTTTTTAGGAATATTTTTAATATGTATTTGGGGGCAAGTTCATAGTTGCAAGTGCACACCTTAGGAATAGAAGTTATGGGATTTATACACGTGCACACTTGTGCATCTAGAGAGCTACACATGTTATGATAGTTATGTTAGCTGACTTTGGATTCTTACTAATTATTATTTAGTTGCTTGCATCATGAATGTCACCACCTGCATCCAATTTGTTGGTAGTCTTGTTTGGTCACTCTGCTCACAAAGTTTTCCCTCCGCTCAGCTGTTAGTTTATTAGCCTGAGAGTGGTGCCTCAAATCTGCTTGCTCCAACCCCCAAAAAGAGAAGGGGGAAAAATGGTCACCCCATCACATCTTTGATGGATAGAAATGAATAAGAGGAATAATATTGTTTTTTTTTAAAAATAGGTAACTTTGTATTCACACAAAAGACCTCATCAAAATCGATGAGGTGGGATTTACAAACCCCCAGGGGGTGCCATCATACTCAAATCCAAAAAGACAAAACTAACTTTACGATTGGCTTTTAAACTCCACAAGGCTATCTACTTCCCCCACTAAATTTTGCTTACACCAAAAATACAAAAGACTAAGGCATTTCATCTTGATCTCCTCTGGGCTGCTAACCTTTCCTTCAAAACATCTCCCATTCCTTTCCTTCCATAGTGTCCACCATATGCAAGCAGGGATATTTTTCCACCAATCTTCTTTTGATCCTCTCTTTCCGATTCCTTGCCGGTGTGTTAGGACCTCAAAAGTGGTTCTGGGCATTGTCCAGTTAACCCCGAGTATACAAACGAACATGTTCCACAGATCTGTAGCTATTTTGCAATGCAGAAACAAATGACCATTTACTTCAGCCTTCTGTCCGCACATGTAGCACTTTGAACAGATCTGTATACCTCTTCTTTGTAGCACTTCATGGGTGAGACAAGCTCTTCTAATTACCAACCAAGTGAAACATGCAACTTTTAAAGGAACCTTAATTTTCCAGATTAATTTCCAAGGCCAAACTGTTGTCAGGAGATGATTAGTATTCCTCTCCCAATAGCATTATTTAACTGTAAAAACCCCTCTGCTATGCAGTCTCCAAACTGGTTTGTCCGGCTCTGTGACAGTGCCTGGAAACAAGTTTAAAGCATGCAGTAGGTCTGCTACTCTTCCAACCTCCCAATCATTTAGAGTCATTTTGAACATAAGGTCCCAACCTTGAGGGGTCCACATTTGCGTTATAGTGTCATTCTGCTGTAGACTGATAATGTACAGATCGGGAAAAAGTATCCTCAGATTTACGTCACCTAACCAGGTCTCGTTCCAGAAACTGGTCTTCAAACCATTCCCCACTCTGAAGGTCACCTTTGCACTGAAATCAGGCCACATTCTCCTGATGGTTTTCCATACAGAGCACCCAAAAGTGTCATTCACCTTTTCAGTTATCCAGTTGCTTTGTAGGCCATATTTCTCTGCAATAAACCTCCTCCATAATGCCATATCTTCACAACAGAATCTCCACAACCATTTTTGCAGCAGGCTGGTGTTCTGAGTACTCAATTTCTTAATGCCCAGACCTCCTTGTGCTTTGCTCATTGTCACCTCTTCCCATTTAACCAGGTTGTATCCTTGCTTTTCTTTATTTCCTTGCCAGAGGAAGACCCTTCTCAGCTTGTTGAGTTTCTTTCCAATACTTTTTGGTAGTGGGAAAAGACTTAGCATATAAGTCAGAAGTGCATCCAGAACTGATTTTATGAGAGTCAATCTACCTCCCAAGGATATATATTGACTCTTCCACCTTGTCAGTTTCATTTCACTTCTCTCCAGAACTTCACTCCATACTTCCAATTTTTTGTTCTTGGTGCCCAAGGGCATCCCCAGGTATTTGGTGGGAAGAGAAGCTACTTGGCAGCCCAGGTTGTCGGCAAGGCCTTGCATGTCATTTACTTGATTAACTGGGAACAAACAACTCTTCTGCCAGTTCACATGTAGTCCTGATATGCCTTCAAAAATGGTTAGTATTGCCCTCAAATGTCTAATTTGCAACACTTCTGCACCACAAAACACTAAAGAGTCGTCCGCATAGAGAAGGTGTGTGACCTCTATATTATTGGCTCTGTTTGTGTGTGCACCAAAACCTCTTATCCACCTCATTTCATTAGCCTTTCTGACCATGTAGTTGAGTCCCTCCATTGCTAGGAGAAATAAGAAAAGAGACATGGTATCTCCTTGTCTCAATCCCCTTTGTGATTGAAAAAACCTTCAGGACTCCCATTTATAATGATTGAGAACTTCACTGTTGACACGCAAAACTTGATCCAATTCACCCATTTCCTCCCAAACCCCATTTCACTCAGAACTTTCCAGAGGTAGTTCAAGTTGACATGATCATATGCCTTCTCTTTATCCAATTTGCATAGGATACCTGGTATCATTTGTTTTTCCCTGGAGTCCACCAACTCATTTGCCAATAAAGAGGCATCTATTATTTGTCTGTCCTTCAAAAAAGTCATTTGGTGCTCATCAATCAGTCTCCCCATCACTGTTTTCATCCTCTCGGTGATAAGCTTAGCGATGATTTTGTACATTCCACCAATCAAACTTATTGGCCTAAAATCCTTGAGTTCCGCAGCTCCGAGCTTTTTGGGGATTAATACCACAAAAGTGGCATTCAAGGATCTTTCAAACACTTCATTCTGATGGAAATTGTGGATTGTTTGCATCGCATCGCTCTTTATGATCCCCCAACTCTCCTTGAAAAAAAGCATAGTAAAACCATCTGGACCAGGGGCTTTGTCTCCATCGCACAATTTGAGAATGTGTACCACTTCCTCTTCTGAAAATGGTCTCTGCATCCATTCCTGCTCCTCTAGGCTTATTCTTGGGCAATTTGTCATCACAAATGATGGCCTCCAACTTTCTGATTCAGTGTATAGCTGTTTGTAGAACTCTGTTATTTGATCTTTGATTTCTTTTGGATCTTTATTCTCCTCCCCATTGATAATCAGCCTGTCGATGGTGTTGCACCTCCTATGAACTGTTGCTACTCTTTGAAATAACTTGGTATTCTTCGCTAATTCTTCTAACTCGACTAGAACTGTTGCTCTAATCATCATCTCATCCTCGGTCAGCACCCTATCATTCTGGATCAGATCCATCTCAGCTAGCTCACTTAACAAGTTGTTCTTCTTATTGTTAAGTTCCCCGAAAGTTACATTGCTTCAATCTTTAAGTTTTTGTTTTAGCATCTTTAGCTTCATACTGAATTTGAAATATGGGCATCCTTCCACAACAAAACCATTCCACCAGTTCTGGACTAGATCTTTGAAACTTTCTACATTAAGCCACCAGTTCTCAAATTTGAAGTATGCCTTCCTCTGTTCCCAGTCACCACATTATAGCATAATTGGATTGTGATCAGATATAACTTTAGGCATAATTTGTTGCCTTATATTTCTGAATTGTACTTCCCACTTAATTGAATAGAGAAATTTGTCCAGTCTCGCAGCACTGTCGTGGCCAACCCCTCTGTACCAGGTAAAGGTCCCACCATTTAGATGAGGGTCATGTAACTCCATATCCTCTATCCAACTCGAGAAATCAGCCATTACATTGGTTATTCTTCTGCATCCTCTCATTTCTGCCATTGTTCTGACAGTGTTGAAGTCCCCACAGGTGACCTAGGGGCCTCCACATAGCTCCCTAACTGCTGCAATTTCTTCCCAGCACTCCAGTTTCTCAGCTCTGGTGTGTGGAGCATATACGCCAGTAAGAAACCAACAAAAACCATCGTGGACAGCTTCAAATTTGTAAGTGATTGAGTATTTGCCTTCCTCCACACAACTACCCATCCATACTCTTGAGTCCCACATAATTAGTATCCCCCCACTACTACCATCAGCTTCAGAATACCCACATTTCATCCATCTACTAGACCACAATTGTTTGGCTAACCCCTCTACATCTTTATTGATTTTTGTCTCCTGAAGGTAATAAACATCAGCTCTCAATTTTAGAAAAGAGCTTTTAACCAGATTCCTTGCTGAAATCTTGTTAATCCCTCTGACGTTCCATGATAAAATATTTACTTTCATTTAAGAGTTAGTGATAGGACTCTCCCTCTGTTCCTTGCACCTTTGACCTCCTCGTTCAGATCTGACTGTAAGTTCTTCAACTCATTCTTGCCAATTCCTCTTTGACGAGGTGTTGACACTGCACTGTTTGCCCCTTTCTTTTCCATCACTCTTTCTTTCATCGAGCTTCAATAGTAATGCATGTGTTTCTTCCCTGAAACCTTCGAATGCCACTCCATAAGTTTTACTGAGCTACAAAATATGTGACTTTATCCAACTAAATGCTTCAATCTCGCTGTCTGTATGGTAGCCAGGGTTTTGTATGGAAACCGGCTCCGCATCGTGAATCTGTTGAATTTGCATGCCTCCTTCCACTAGTTCTTGTACCCCTGAAATCTCCCCAAAATCCTTAGAATGATCAATCCCCTTTGCTTTGTTGCGTAGTAGTTCAACAGCCTCTTTCGTCTTGTTTACTGACTCTCTATTTTTAGCTGAGATGTCGGTGTTTTCCACCATACTCGAGGTTTCCCATTTGTTGTAAGCATGTAAGAACTGCATCGCTAATTCCTTGATGCCACTTAACCTTTCTAGAAATTCCCCCTTATTATCACTTGTCAGGTCAAACTTTTTATTGACCAGGCCCCCCTCTTTATTTTGTTCTGGCCCCAATCTTAGAATTGGGCTTTGTTTTGAGTTGGGCTCGCCCCGGCCTACTATTTCGTTTGACTTGGAGGACTGCCCACATGCCTCTGACACAACACGTGCTCTACCAGCTGTAGCAGTTACTTTTTGACTTTGCAGAGGAGCCTCACCTTTACCCAGTGGTTTTCCACCTCGTGACCGCTGGGTACTGATCTCGGAGTTCAGGTCTTCTACGGCAAATACTTTTACCGGCGATTCTGCCCAAATTTGCATCGTGTAGCATATTCCGCCCCCGTCGATGGTCACTTCTTTGGGTATGTCTGCTCCATCTCCTTTGATTCTGATTCTTGCCCATTTGAGATGATTCCTCAATTGGGTTTCCTCTTCCGTCTCTACCCACCCCCCGCAGAAATCTCCGATGACCTTGAAAATTTTCTGATCCCAAAAATGCAAAGGCAACCCTACAATTTTTACCCAAGTTGAATTTTTTTTAATCCTTCCGCATCTCGTACCTATTGTTGGATTCCACCATTGGAGGATAACTGGATTATTCCTCCACTCTCAATCTCCTTCAATCACTTGCTCTACTGTGACCCTAAGTGCAAACTGAAAATAGAAAGAAGTCATTGCCCATTTCGTAGATGTTCAAGCTGTGTGTTTGTTTCCACAGTCGATTAGCCCATCCCCTGATTTCTGACAGGGTCACTGTCTCTCCGGCTCTAGGTTCAAATGCACCCACCAAACTTCTCTTTAGCACTTCACTGTACTCATCTGGATCCTCGTTGATAAAGATTGTATCCCCTTGTAGAGCTGCCTTCTTTTTTTCAACAAGCTTAGAATCTTTATTAGCCCATTTAATGCTCCTTAGCACTGTAGCATATGGAATGTCTCTGCTCACCAGCCTGTGATTGGCCCCATTCATTAACTTTCTACGACTATTAACGAATCTTCCAACCTTTTCCGCAAAGCTCAACCACCCTGAGTTAAAATTTAATTCAGGAATGATGATAACTTCTCTCTTCCTGCCTTTTACATTTATTAAATTGATGTAGCGACCAATATTTATTGTAGTTCCTCGAACAAAAAACTTCTGAGAACCCATCTTTTTTCTTCCATCACTTCACCATATTCCCCCTTGTCATTGATGCCTCCCGTAAAATCTGCACGATCCATTCCATTGACTTCTCATTAAAAGTCATTCTCGTAATAGATTTTCTATTTCTTTTCGTCCAGTCGTACCATGCTCCCGTCGTACCAGGTGTTCTTGTGATGTCGTAGGACTTGAATCCAACTGAAAAGTAAATACTATCTTTCATTTGAAACTCGCCTGCAAGGACAGTGGGAAAGAAAAGAAAAGAGAAATGAAATCCGGTGATCAGAATGATCAACGGAGGACGTAAGAGAGGGGGGTCCTGCTGATTTAGACCATTCGTCGATTATTGTGTCTGAGAGCTTCTTTTTCTTAACAAGGTCTCTTATAGAGGAATAATATTGTCTTATAGTACATGTGCATTTTTCTAGGTTTTTGCTGTAAAAAGTGTTCTCCAAAAGCCCGTCAGTTTAATTCAAGGTCCGCTTGGTACGGGAAAAAATGTTACCTCCGCTGCCATTGTGTATCATATGGCCAAGCAAGGCCAGGGTCAGGTAAGTTAATTGTTTTACAAGTTGACCTGTCTTCATTGTTTAGTGTAACCCCTTGATTCTAAGCGTATTCTCTACTATTTCTTTGACAATTTTTCATCAGGTTTTGGTCTGTGCACCCAGTAATGTGGCTGTGGACCAATTAGCAGAGAAAATAAGTGCTACTGGACTGAAGGTGAGGAGCAGCATTTGTGTGGATCTCCCTCTGCTGGATAGCTTTCATTGAACTATTCTAACAATTTCTCATTCACTATTTTTTTTTGTATAGAAGATTCTAAGATTATGCATCAAAAATAAAATACTCACTACTAGTTCCAGAAAAATAACATTCAGTCATTATTTTTGCTTGGTTATCAACACATGTTTCTTTGTTGTTGTATAATGGAAGTAGCCTATTGAAATTTGAACTATTCTTCCTTGTCTTTTTGACATCACATATTCCTTTTTCCCCTCCGCTACCCCCTTTCTATATGTTGATTGGTCAGGAGTACTTTTCCATAACATGAAGGCGCCTTGTTGATTGTTATATAACCACACAAGTAAAGGAAAAAGAAAGAGAAATCAAAAGTATTGAGAACATAGGAGTCACGGAAAATGAATAGAAACGTCATCAAATGTTGGATTCTTCAGCTCTTTTCTTATGAATTATTTTCTCCCAGGTTGTAAGGCTCTGTGCTAAGTCGAGAGAAGCTGTCAGTTCTCCTGTTGAGCATTTAACCCTTCACTATCAGGTTAGTTCTTTTGTGAATTATCACACACTTACGTATAAGTTTTCTTTCAGAACCTTTTATATTCTTTTCTCTCCATCCATTCTTCAACTCATTGTCCATGTAGGTTCGTCATCTTGACACATCCGAGAAGAGTGAACTTTACAAGTTACAGCAACTGAAGGATGAACAAGGTTGGTGTTCCCTTCTAGTTTGTTTATGCTTTATGGATATTGGTGTTCCAATTGGACTTGTTAGCTTGAAGACTTTGGTTTTCTATGTAAATACACGATCACCTGTTTGCAGCATTGGTAAATGTGTGCACATTTTCCAAATTCATTTAATTTATGCACCTGTGTTGGTGCTGGAGATCCTAGATTGGCAAATTTTAGATTCCGTCAGGTTGGTTTGCCTCATAAGTAAAGATGTTGAGGATTTTTAGCTCTTTTCTCACTTTCTTATCCATTTAGTTTTTTGTGTGTGTGCTTTTTCATTCATTTGGATGTTTCCTTGATGGTTTCAACATCTCTGCTATGCAACCTTATTGTAGGTGCTCATTGATGAGTCCACTCAAGCAGGTGAACCTGAATGCCTTATTCCTTTGGTTTTTGGAGCAAAGAAGGTAACTGCTGCTATTTATTTCATATTGAGGTATGGCTATACATATAGAAGATACTTATTGTAATGTATGTGCTAGATTGTCCTCGTTGGTGATCACTGCCAGCTTGGACCTGTCATTATGTGCAAGAAAGCTGCACGGGCTGGACTTGCTCAATCCCTGTTTGAACGTCTTGTACTGCTGGGTGTGAAGCCAATCAGGTTGCAGCCTTGCAGGTGATTTTCTGGGAGGTTTTTTTTATGCATAAACTTTTCTGGGATTTATGAGGTTGGATTGAATTATGAGATCCAGTGTTTTCTCTTGTTCCTCATGCAATTGATATAAAGATTTGAAGCGCTCATGTGTTTTATGTAGACCGTTATTTCTTCTTACCTTTTTTCTGGGTGGGGTGTTTATGGACACAAATATTCAAAACTTCTTCAGTGTCCCACTATCTTTTTTCTTCAATATGAGGAGGATTAAATATATATATATATATATATATTGATAACCGTGGTGTCGGGGACAGCTTGCCCGCACCTCGACTAATTTCACGGGATACCTGTCACCTCCCGCAAGCAACAGGTACCAGAGTTCTCTGTCCACCAAGGCTCTAGGACAAAAGATTTCTAGTTTTAAGTATGATATTCCCATGCTTCATACCAAATTGTGTAGAGGGATTAGCAAGTCCCTATCCTGCTTAAATTTAGATGTCAGTTGTTGAGGGATTAGCAAGTCCCTATCCTGCTTAAATTTAGATGTCAGTTGTTGAGTTTCTGTGCATGCCATTCTTGCCCTTTTAATTTGCCCGACAAAGTACAGTCGTAGATACTCTGCTTCCATTCCTTTCATGATTGTCTATCATTAACTTATTGATTATTGTCTATGTTGTTCAGACTCCTCTTTACTGTTAAATGTTTGTACCTTCTCTGTTTTTCCCTTTATATTTGCTCAATTGATATATAATGTTGGTTCTCATGTCCATTGAAATTCAATATTAGGTACAATACCGTATGCATCCTGCACTGTAAAAGTTCCCGTCAAATAGTTTTTACAAAGGTACACTTCAAAATGGTGTAACCATCAACGAGAGACAATCATTAGGCATTGATTTTCCTTGGCATGTGTCAAACCGTCCCATGTTCTTTTATGTCCAGGTATGCTCAATTTTATAAAAATAATTATTGTCCGGGTATTCCCAATTTATCTAGTTGATTTCCTGATGTCCTTCCTAGAGTGAAAAGATGTATATATTTTGTTTCTGTTCTTCCTTGATTATCTTTAGATATTTCTGCTATGGCTATGAGATACTAAGGATTATGTGTTGTAGAGATATAGCCATATACGCTAATGATTTCTTTTTCACTTTCTATTTTGTGTATTCCCATTTTCTGGCTATATAAAGTCATACACAGTTGTTAATCTCTATAGATGGGACAAGAGGAGATCAGTTCTAGTGGAACTTCCTATCTAAATAGAACTGAAGCTGCTAGCGTTGAGAAGCTAGTGACTACGTTCCTCAAAAGTGTAGTCCCTAGTCAGGTATGTGGTTGTTTAGATTTTTAACTTGTCATTTCGATGCTGAGGAAGTTGGTACAAAATTTCTGCAAAGTAAAACTTTAAGATGGAATAATCATTTTCAAGCATATATTTAAGAGAAACCACAATCCTTAAAAATTGGCAAGACTTAATTTGAAGAAAGGTTTTCTATTTTTAAGTTTAAAAACCTGTACTCACACTTACCTACTTCCAAATGCATAGTGGCAAATAAGTTTTCTTTCCGGTACTATCATTTTCTTTTCTCAGCAATCAAAGTGCCTAGGAGTTGAATAATTCATTCGTATACAACTATGTTTGTATCTTATTTGCCAGATTGGAGTTATAACACCATATGAGGGTCAACGAGCATATATTGTAAATTATATGTCTAGAAATGGTGCTTTAAGGCAGCAACTTTACAAGGAAATTGAGGTAACCTGTGAATAGAGGGGCTACTTACGATTCTCTTAAATTCTTCCAATTAACTAGGTAATTTCTATCACCAGGTTGCAAGTGCAAATTCATTTCAAGGAAGAGAAAAGATTATATCATCTTGTCTTGTGTCAGGAGCAATGAACATCAGGTTGGTATAGATATCCAGAATTATCTGTTTTCACTTGTTGTTCATGTTAATATGATACCAATGTGGTTTAGTGTGCTGATAGTTTGTAATTGTTAGAATAGAATAGGTATACACAATCCTACACAAAATAGGAATAGTTTATAGTCTCCTAATTGGTAAGGAATTGTATCAGTGTCTATAAATAGGGTTCTCTATGTAATAATTGAAACACAATTTCAATAATATTCTTTTCATATAATTCTCACGTGGTATCAGAGTAGGGCCCGTCTCACCCGATGTTGGGGCCCCCAAAATACAAATTGCCCACGCACCAGATGCTAAGCACTGGCATGAGGTGGGGTGTTAAAGAATGACAAAAGTTCCACATCGGTGGTTAATGAGATGGGTGGAAGGTTTGGGCAATCCTCCTCCCTTTGAGCTAGCTTTTGAGTGTGAGTTAGGCCCAAAACCTAATTTAACATGGTATCAGAGCAATTGTGAGAAAAAAATGTTTTTGCAGTTTTTTCGGTAACCTAAGTGGCTGTCCGAGTAATTAATTTTTTCGTCACTATTTTTCGAAAATCAACATCACCACTAGGTGTAGAAATCTCCAGCGAGCAAAGCCCAGTCAACCTCACCGAAAACAACTGCCACACGCGCCCTCATGCGCCGCTGGTAAATTCTCCAGCGAGCTTGTCAGGTTCGTCTTTTCCGGCCATTTTTTCTTTTTCCAGTGGGGTCGCCTCTTCATTCCGAGGGTGCCCATATATCTTTTTCCTCATTCCGATCAATATTTGGCGATCAGATCTACCTTTTCGATAACAACCCTATTTTCCAAATTCTGACAAAAAAAATCCTACATATTCTAATTTCACAACATGTCTTTCAGGATTAATACTTTTGGCTCCAAGAATATAGGAATTGGAAGTTCAAGCCTTATGATCACTTCAGAACCGTTAATGGGAAGCTCAAACTATTTGGCTTGGGCTTCCTCGATTGAGTTGTGGTGCAAGGGTCAAGGTGTCCAAGATCACTTAACGAGCATTGCTTGTGTGGTAGACGAAAAGGTAAAGGCTAGTGGAGAAGATGCAAAAGTCAACGCACAATGAGAGAAGGTTGATGCTCAGTTATGTAATCTCCTATGGCGATTTATTGATTCCAAGTTGATGCCTTTGTTCCGTCCATTCCAAACATGTTATTCAGTTTGGGAAAAGGCTTGTGCTTTATACACTAATGACATATCTCGATTTTATGATGTGATATCTCGTATGACCAACTTAAAGAAACAAGAATCAGATACGTCCACCTACTTGGGACAAGTACAGGCAGTCATGGAGGAATTTGATACATTGATGTCAGTCACTACGGACGTGCAAAAACAACAAAACCACAGAAATACATTGTTTCTAGTTTTTACACTTGCTGGACTTCATACTGACCATGATTCAGTGCGCGATCAGATTTTAGCTAGCCCTATAATTCCTACGGTTGATGTATTATTCTCTCATCTACTTCTTCTTGCCGCGCCTTCCAGCCACAAAGCAGTTTCATCGACTATTGACTCATCTGCTCTCGCATCTCAAACAATAGAAAAACGAACATATCAATCTTAGAAAACCTGGGTCCAAGTGTAGTTATTGTCATAAGTTTGGACACACTCGTGACATATGTCATAATTTGCATGGTCCACCACCCAGTTATGATCCTGTTGTTCTAAAGGAATATAATGAGTTCCTTCATAATCGTGCAAGTAAGCAGACATCTCCACAAGAAGCATTTGGTGCTCCGCCTGATCGACCATCCCATAATGCTCATATTGCTCAATCAAAATATGATGAGTTCCTTCAATAGCGAGCAAGTAAGCAAATGTCTCCACAAGTAGCTTCGGTTGTTCAACATAATGTTGTTGTTGCGGGTAATTCTTTTGCTTGTGTTTCACAGTCTCATACTCATGGATCATGGGTCATGGACTCAGGCGCTTCTGATCATATTTCTGGTAACAAATCACTTCTATCAGATATTGTTTATTCACAATCTCTTCCTGCTATTACTTTGGCCAATGGGATCCAAACAAAACCAAAAGGGGTTGGAAAAGCCACACCCCTTTCTTCTGTCACTCTAGACTCTGTTCTTTATGTCCCTGGTTCTTATTTTAATCTGGCATCTGTTAGTCGTTTGACACGTGCCCTACATTGTAGCATAACCTTTTTTGCTGATTCTTTTCTTATGCAGGACCGCAATACGGGACAGATGATTAGCACAGGACATGAATCGCATGGCCTTTACTAGCTTACCTCTTCAAATTCCTTCGCAGCATGCTCTGTTACAGATCCTCTGGACCTCATTCACAAACGTTTGGGACATCCGAGTCTATCCAAACTGCAACAGATGGTGCCTAGTTTATCTAAATTAGATTGTGAGTCATGTCAACTTGGGAAACACACTCGTGCCATATTTTCACGTGGTATTGAGGGTCGTTCAGAGTCTATTTTTTCATTAGTTCATTCTGATATTTTGGGTCCTAGTAGAGTTAGTTCCACTTTAGGATTTCGTTATTTTGTTAGTTTCATTGATTATTATTCGAGATGCACTTGGGATTTCTTAATGAAAGATCATTCTGAGTTATTTTCTATATTTAAAAGTTTCTTTGTTGAAATACAAAATCAGTTTGGTGTTTCTATTCGTACTTTTCGTAGTGATAATGCCTTAGTACTTATCATCCCAGTTTCAGAGTTTATGTCTCACCAAGGAATTATTCACCAAACATCTTGTCCATACACTCCCCAGCAAAATGGTGTAGCAGAAAGAAAGAATAGGCATCTCATTGAGACTGCTCGCACTCTCCTCATTGAATCCCATGTTCCGTTGCGTTTTTGGGGGATGCAGTCCTTTCATCTTGTTATTTAATTAATAGAATGCCCTCATCTTCTATGTTGAATCAGATTCCACATTCCATAATGTATCCTCAGTTACATCTCTATTCTATCCCTCCTTGTGTATTTGGGAGCACATGTTTTGTTCATAACTTAGCCCCAGGAAAAGATAAATTATCCCCTCGTGCTCTTTAATGTGTCTTTCTTGGTTACTCTCGAGTTCAAAAAGGGTATCGTTACTATTCACATGATCTCTGCCGATATCTTATGTCTGTCGATGTAACATTCTTTGAATCTCAACCTTACTACACATCTTCTAATCATCCTGATGTCTCTAAGGTCTTACCCATACCTCAAGTCTTGCCTGTATCGACTTTTGAGGGACCTACAGTTACTTATCCATCTTCAGTTGTCGTGCCACCACTCCTAACTTATCATCAACGTCCACATCCAGCAATAGTCTCAAATGATTCATGTTATGCGCCGGACCCTGCTCCTACTGCGGCCTTGCCTCCTGCTAGCCAATTGATTACACTTCAAAAAGGTATACGATCTACTCGAAATACTAATCCACATTATACTTTCTTGAGTTACCATCGTTTATCTTCACCCCATTATGCATTTGTATTATCTTTGTCCTCTATTTCCATCCCTAAGACTACAGGAGAAACACTTTCTCATTCTGAATGGAGGCAGGCTATGATTGATGAGATGTCTGCTTTACATTCGAGTGGTACTTGGGAGCTTGTCCCCCTTCCTAGATGTAAGTTTATTGCTGGTTGTCGTTGGGTTTATGTGGTCAAAATTGGTCCTGATGGTCAAGTCGATCGGCTTAAGGCTCGCCTTTTTGCCAAAGGGTATACTAAGATTTTTGGGCTAGATTATAGTGACACTTTCGCTCCTGTGGCCAAAATAGCATATGTCCGTCTTTTTCTATCTATGGCTACCGTTCGTCATTGGCCTCTTCATCAGTTGGACATTAAGAATGTTTTTCTGCATGGTGATCTTGAGGAAGAAGTTTATATTGACCAACCACTTGGTTTTGTTACTCAGGGGAGTCTAGTAGCCTTGTATGTCGATTGCGTCGGTCACTCTATGGTTTGAAACAGTCTCCTCGACCTTGGTTTGGGAAGTTCAGCACAGTAATTCAGGATTTTAATATGACTCGTAGTGGAGCTGATCACTCTGTGTTTTATCGGCATTCAACACCAAATCTGTGTATCTATTTGGTTGTTTACGTTGATGATATCGTTTTCTCCGGCAATGATCAAGTTGGTATCGCTAATTTGAAGTAGTATCTCTTTCAGCATTTCCAAATTAAAGACCTCGGCAGACTGAAGTATTTTCTAGGTGTTGAGGTTGCTCAGTCTAGATCAGGTATTGTTATTTCTCAACGCAAGTATGCTTTAGACATTCTTGAGGAGACAAGAATGATGGGATGTAAACTCATTGACACTCCTATGGATCCGAATGTTAAACTCCTTCCTTGACAAGGGGAGCAACTCAGTAATCCTGAAAGGTATAGACGGACGACGGTTGGTTGGAAAGTTGAATTATCTCACGGTGACTAGACCAGACATCTCTTTTCCTGTGAGTGTTGTAAGTCGGTTTATGACTTCTCCTTGTGATAGTCATTGGGATGCAATTGTTCGTATTCTGCGATACATAAAGTCAGCTCCTGGTAAAGGACTACTCTTCGAGGATCAAGGCCATGAGCATATCACCAGATATACAGACGTTGATTGGGCAGGATCACCCTTTGATAGGCGTTCTACATCCGGATATTGTGTTTTAGTAGGAGGTAATTTGGTGTCATGGAAGAGTAAGAAACAAAGTGTGGTTGCTCGATCCAGTGCGGAAGCAGAATATCGAGCAATGGCATTAGCAACTTGTGAGCTAGTTTGGATCAAACAGTTGCTTGGAGAACTGAAGTTTGGAGAAACGGTCATATGGAACTTGTGTGTGATAATTAAGCGGCCCTTCATATCGCATCAAATCCAGTGTTTCATGAGAGGACTAAGCACATTGAGATTGATTGTCACTTTGTCAGAGAAAAGATACTCTCAAGAGATATTGTTACCAAATTTGTGAAGTCAAATGATCAACTTGCATATATCTTCACCAAGTCCCTCATCGGTCCTCGTATTAATTACATTTGTAACAAGCTAGGTACATATAATTTGTATGCACCAGCTTGAGGGGGAGTGTTAGAATAGAATAGGTATACACAATCCTACACAGAATAGGAATAACTTATAGTCTCCTAATTGGTAAGGAATTGTATCATAGTGTCTATAAATAGGGTTCTCTATGTAATAATTAAAACACAATTTCAATAATATTCTTTTCATATATTTCTCACAGTAATCTTCATGTGATGTTTGCTCCTTTCTTTCCCGCTCTTTCCACGGCATGTATGCATCATAACCTTTGATTTTTTGCATTCCATCTTTTTTAAAGTGTTAAAAGGCTAGTTTTTCACCCCTTTTTTATTTGGGGGTACAAGAGGTAGACTGGGTTTCTTATACTTTGTTGGTTGTTCTGGCCATAAAGTTGTGTAAAACAAAAAAAAAGCATGTTGTGCGAAACGTCCCATATTGCCAGTGCCTTATAAATAACTGTTGAACTTATAGTTTACTTGTTATTCATTTCAGGGCATTGGGTTTCTGAATGATCCTCGCAGGCTTAATGTTGCTCTTACACGTGCTCGTTATGGAATCGTTATCCTAGGAAATCCTAAAGTGTTGAGCAAGCAGCCTCTCTGGAATGGCTTGCTGACACACTACAAGGTAATTTCTTAAATAGTTCTGAAAGAAAATGCTTAAGGTAACTTTTTCTTTCTTATTTTTCTATTGTAATGCTGATTTTTAAAATGCTTATTACCTAATATTCTGCATTTCATGATTATTCTAAACTAAGGTGTTGTTGAACTGGAAATTTTTGACATTTTGCTCATTGCGTGTTATTTTTGGGCCAATCCTCTTTGGAAGAGGGGGTTGTATTGTTGAGTTTGTCTGACTACATCATTATTGCTTTAAACTCTTGGAATCACTTCAATATCTCTTCTTGTTTATTACGCCTCGAGATGCTCAAACTTTTACATGTTTGTCAATCAGGAGCATGAATGCTTGGTAGAAGGTCATTTAAATAACTTAAAGCAAAGCATGGTTCAGTTTCAGAAGCCAAAGAAGGTACTTATATGTTTTTATATGTTCTTTCTAAGTTTGATGTTTGTGCCTCAGCAGAATGTATCATATTGTGGTTCTGATGTGGTGTTGATCTTTCGTATCATTGGTTTTGCAGATCTACAATGACCGCAGGCTTTTCTTTAGTGGTGGACCTGGAATTGTTCCCAGTGATAATTATGGACCTCCTGCCTCATCAAACCCCAATGCTGACAGGCGAAGTAGTCGCTCTAGGGGTATGTTGGATTTTAATTTTTCTCCTATTGGCTTACTTTACACTCATAATTCAGTAGCTTTGATCTGTATAGTAGGAAATGTATTGATATGGATGTGACTATTTCCATATGGATCTCATTAGTCATGCATGTTTCCTGTAAAATAGCTATTTGTGGAATTTCTTTTGAGATGATGACCCCCCCCCCCCCCCCAAAAAAAAAAAATAAGGTACCATATTGACGCAATTGGGGATAAACCCGTATACAAGCATAGACAAAGTAGATGATTCAGATAAGAATGTGATTTTCTAAAAAAGTACCTACTCGTAATGGGAATCCTGTAGGTGCTCCAAAAATTATACATCATAATGGTCCTCATAATTGGGTAGAAAGCAGTTGTTTGGTGTTGATGACTCCACGCTGAGCAGGTTTCATCATATGATAAGGTTGTTAGAATCCAAGCTACCTCCTTTCCCTGCCAAGTTTTCTTGAATTAGCGCCGGAAAGTGAAAGCATGTGTTATGTTCCAAATTACAGTGTGTTCATACATCTAGTCCTGTCTTATGGCTCAGGTTTTGAACTTTTTATCTTTTTAATAGGTTCTTACATGGCACCTGGTCCATCCAATGGTACTCACAGACCCGGTGTCTATTCTTCTGGTTATCCAATGCCTCGAGTTCCCATCTCCCCTTACCATGGCGGCCCTCCCCAACCGTATGCAATTCCTGCTCGTGGTGCTATACACGGGCCTGTTGGAGCTGTACCTCATGTTCCACATCCAGGTAGCCGGGATTTCGGTGCCGGGCGTGGGAATGCCAATGCTCCGATTGGTAGCCATCTTTCTCACCAGCAAGCCTCCCAGCAACCTATTGGAAGTCATGGGGCTAACTTCAACTTTTCTGCACTTGAAAATCCAAACACTCAACCATCTGGCGGAGGACCTTTATCTCAGCCTGGATATGCTTCTAATGTTAGTAAACCTGTTAATTCTTTCACTATTCTATCATATTCTTATTGTTCTAGTAGCAAGCATGTTTTTATAATTTTAAAAATCATAGATGGCCATTCAAGGACCAAGCCAGACATTTCGCGATGGATTTTCAATGGGTGGCATGTCACAGGTAATCGATTTTGCTAACCATTGTTGTTTGCTTCGCCAAGTATCACATTTATCCTTTAATTTTTTAATCAGGACTTCTTGGGAGATGATTTCAAGAGTCAGGGATCCCATGTTCCATATCATGTTACTGACTTCTTTACACAGGTACTGTCGTACACATTCTCTAGCTGGCAGTTTGTATAATATCTTGATGTTCTCACCCTTGTCCATCTAATTTGTACGTTCACTTTTTTCCCTTTTTGTTAAGTAGTACTAACTCAGCTTTGTTTCACTTCCATTCAGGCTTCTCAAAGCGGATATGCTGTTGATTATGTAAATCAGGGAGCACAGGCTGGTTTTCCAGGAAATTATTTGAACCATAATTCACAAGCTGGGATACTCACGTTTTGGTTCAGGAAATGAATTTATGTCACAGGTAAGCTGTCCGGCCCCTTGGCCCCTTCATTTCTTGCTCTTTTAGGTCTGTTGGGGGGAAATGGAAGGGTCGACAGTCTCTTCATAGGTGGTGAACAACTGTTATCTTATGTGGTTTTCTTTGCTGATGTTTCTCTTCTTCCTGTTTACATGGGTCTAATGCTTATGTCATCATTTTGATTACTCTGCAGGATTACATGGCTCATGGATCCCAAGGTCTCTTTACACAAGCTGGATACAGCGATCCATCACAAGAGGACAGTCCACAAAACCATTTTGGCATGTCCAATGCAAATCCACTTCAGTCTCAGGTTACTGCATTATTAATTCTGCTTGGTAGTTAACAAGATCATTGAAAGACCTCCAGATATGAAGTATGCACATCACGTGAATCTCCAGCTACTGGGATTTAGGGGACTTCAGGTGTTGCAAAATGTTCCTTTTTATTGGTTAGTTCATCAGTCTAATTAATGTCAATATCAATTTTGTTTCTGTTTTTCTTCAGAGTTTACTCAATCCACTGTACTCTCAGCCTTTTGGGCACTACAACACCCAACCATTGAACATGCAAAGCTCCCAACCTCAACAGCCTCAAGGCTCACAAAATCAGAAACTCCATTACAACGGTTAAGGACCACCAGTTTGTTGCTTAATGGACTATGGGTTTGCATCCAGCAACTTGGTTTGTGCTGTCATGTGTGACTGTATTTTGTGTAAGATGGAGTAAGAGTGCTGAAATTCAGGTCAGTTGGTGACAGCATGATGACTCTGAATGATTTGATTCCGAGGGATGAGGTGGAGGAAGGCTCTCTGATAAAGAAAAGCATGGGCAGCACATCCGGTGCTGAGAAAGGTGAAACAACAGATGTTATCTGCTTGAGTTTGTGTGCTGTGCTAGAGAAGGTGACTGTTTATTCAGGAGAGAACATTACATAGCATGGAATTAGTCTGAGGGTGCCGGTTGTTATTACAGACATGCATGGAAGCTGCTAGCACTATCGTCCTGTACAGGTATTCTGGTAAACATCAGCATAATCCTTTCAGCTCTTCCTGACATGTAATTAATACTCACTAGTATGTAGACTACGATGGATGTGTTTGTTAATAATGCAGTAGTGCCACTGCTGTTATAGACTCTTAGGTACCTAAGCTTGGGCTGTCAGCTTTCCAATCAACTTAGTTTGAATTTAAATTAGTGATGGAGTCTTTTTTCTGTGGGTGGTTGTTATTTAAAGCACTTAATGGTATAGTCCATGAAAGTATTTAACGTGTTTACCTTGCGTTTAGCGCAGTTTTTCTGGCTGTAGCCATCCCCTTTCTTACCTAGTTGGTGGTGGATTTGCAATCGTGTTTTAAGTAACATCTATGGCTAAGTTCAAATGGTGTATGTTGAATTTCTTTCGAGTTCTACCTTCCACCGTACGTTGTTTGTGGGGTTGGGATTCAGACTTGCAACGAAGATAAAATGAAATTTGCTGGAGGCAGATTCAGTTGATCATGAACTTCAATGCTTTTCCTATTGGTTAGTAATAGAAATATGAGGTACAAATTTTCTAATCTAGCATAATTTTGGAAAAAACACAAGTATAAGAAATAGCAGATTGTAACAATGGTCAAGAACAAGAAAACAGATATAACAAATTAAATTCGAAGGACCAAAAACTATGGGAGCAATACTACGAACTACTAGTGTAAGTTGTCGAACAACTACCTACCTAGTAACTTGGAGTTCATATGAAATAAATAAGAGTTCAATAGCATTTACTATGGAAACAACTTGGGCAAGTACAAATTATTTGCTTATACACCTTACATTCCTAAATATTAGAAATCTGATTAACTGAATCTATTTAAAAGTATTTCACGTTTCAGTAATTCGAAGATGATTTATACAAATGTCTCATTTTTAGGCCACTATTTAGACTGTCCCTAATTTTAAAATTATGCAAATATAGTCTTGAGACTTGACAAGACGTTGAACACAGTTTAACGTCTACAAAATTTTAGACCATGGTCTATAATTTTCATTTGATCAAAAGAGATATTTAGATCGTGATCTAGAATTTTCACAAATTATATATATAAATAAATTTTAAAAAAGAAGATGGCAGGCGGAAATTTCTGCAATTTCTTGCATTTGATTAATTGGACTTTGTATAAACTTATTAGGCCTAAAGTATTACCCTTACAATCGACCCGTCAACATGAAAAATATTAAGATCAACCTTCTGAATACTTTTTTGTAGTAAGCAAATTAAGATTTACTGCTACAAATGAATAATATTTATATGGAAATATTTACCTTTTCAGTACCATTAAGAGACGAGCTTTATAATAATGTCCTACAATTCCCACTTATTAAATTTTAGTCAAAGAAGATAAAACTTTTTCTTCAACTATTCCCTACACTAAACTGAATTTGATTGGAGACATCAAAGCATGTATTAAAAAAACATTTAACTTTAGTTTCCAACCGTTCAAGTCATATCCAATAATCATTTAAATTATAATATAAAGAGTTTAAATTCCACATACTTCAAAGATCGTTTGGTTGTTCAAATCAAGGTTATAGTAATAATTATGCCTCAATTCAAAATAATGTTATTCTAAAATTATAATCAGGATAGTTAATCTAAATTATGTAAAAAAAATTAAACTTAAATCCAATGTAATTGATTTAATAAATTGACAATACAAATTGGCATTTTCCAAGTAAGCATGGTGACAATTGCTAAAATTTATAAACAAGAGATGTGTAGTTTCGTCGTTTGTCTCTTATAAGTAGCCCACTTTGATTTAGGCACGCTATTAATAATTAACTCTAATTGGTCACATATGATAATTCTCTATAAAATGCCACGTTGCACCAATTGTGACTCATCAAAGACCAACGTGCCACCTTTCAAGGCAATAGAAATTATTTGAAAATGACAAAAAAATAATGTCTTATATTTGTAGGAAAGGTTTAACTTAAAATAACAATAAGAATACATCCAACATTAGTGGCGGAGTCAGAATTTAGTGAAAGGTGTGCACATTCTTTTCAGTTAGGTTAAGAGTGTACAAAATTAAATATACAGTCTTAGTTGTTAAAAATTAATCTTTGTACACCATATAATTCTTGGGGTGAAAAAAGTGCATCAGGCCACCCTTTGTCTAAGGTGACTCCATCTATATTTGGCATCCGGGGCGGAGCCACCTTGTACTAAGGGGGTTATCCGAACCTCCTTCGATGGAAAATTATATTATTTATATATGGTTAAAATATTTTTTTATGTATATATAGTAGATGTCGAACCTCCTTCGGCTATTTCATGTGTCTATTTCTATGGATTTTGAACCCCCTTATTGAAAATTCTTGCTCCACCACTGTCCGGCATATATAGTCTTATATAAGTAGAGTTCGGAAAAAATAGATGTAAGCAAATGTTATTTCTCTCTTTGTGGGATAAATAGGTCGGTTTCAAAAATATCTTCAACTCAAGAAAGTAAAAGACTAAAGTAGTTCATCAAAATACATTTCTTAACCTAAAACATAACGGATAATAAAATGGATCAATTTTAAATAATTCAACGATATATTTATCCTTCTCCTCTTCAAAAATATTTAAAATTGAACGACTCTCCCAATAAATCAAATTGATTAGATTTATATGTCAACTTCAAATATAATTAGGCTCGTGACAAAAGGTAATAACACTGATAATTATTCCATAGGTTATAATATGACATTTATGTTTTATAATTAATGACATTATATTCATAACGTACAATATAAATCATTCAAATTTAATTTCAACCGTTAATTCAATTAATTAACTGTTAAACGCCTTGACCAATAAACAATCAACTCATTTACATCAATCACTTCAGTGTCCCTCCACAATATTTTAAATCATAGATAATTATGACTGAAATTAAAGTACTTTTTGTGTTGATTTTAGACATGCTAATTTTATTTCAAAGAATCCACTTCCAATTTTACAGACAATATTTGAAATAAATGTAACCTTTTGATTTCCGAAAATTAGTACTGATATCAATTATCGTAAAACAAAATATGACAACTAAAAATAAACTGAGAGAATATTGCAACAAAACAATTACTAATATAATTATAATTCCCTCTTATTAAATTCAGTCAAAAGAGTTAACTAAAAGCGATTTCTCTCTCAATCATCCGTATTGAATCAACTTGATTGTATCATTAAAATTATATTAAGATGGTAAGTATTTTTTTATTTTAAATCTCAATTTCAAGTCAAATTCGGTTGCCTTTGATAAAGACGTATTTTGTTTTACCTTTCAAATAAGTTTATGATATGAATTTAAATTAATCGAATCTCACGTCAGACTACTAAAAAGTTTATTTTTTAATGTTAATTGGAAATAACCCAAAAGACAATCAAATTGACCGTGACATCAATATTTAATTGGTTCTTCATTAATTATAAATGTCATTCATTCAAATCATTTTAAAAAACAACTGTTAACTTTAATTCCAACCGTTAAAACTAATCTCCAAAACATTTTATTCCAAAAAAAATAATAATTAAGAGAGACGAAAAGAGAATCACTCTCAAAAAAAGATTTTTAAAAAAATGATGTCATGAATTAGCTCTGATTGGTCACAAATCATGGATGCCAGCCTATTATAAATTAAATCAAGAAAGACAAATATTACCACTTCATAATAACACCAAAATTTATTTATATTATGCATCTAAAGTAAATGTATTATGTACTAACGTGGCTAAATTATAATCTCAACTAATAAATATCATTAATATTGAATTTTTTTTATTATGTTTTATTTTTTGATTGATTTGCTAGGATCATACGATATTTTAAGTTTTTTTAGATAATTTTTATGTAATTTTAGGCTTATCTTATCCTTTTTAATATATTATATTTATGTAAAAAAAAAGGTTTAAAAAAGAGTAATCTTTTATACTTTGTAAATAATTAGTTTTAGGCTTAATATATATTTTTTACAATCTAACCGTGTTATAACATGATTAATATCATTATGTTTTAAAGATTTTTTAGTTACATAAATGATGTGATATATTTAGACAAAACAAAGCTACAAGATATATATTAATTTAGTCCGTGCCTAAACTATTTTACCTCGACTCTAAAATATATAAATTCAAAATCTTAATTTCACTATTATATTTAAATTCATTTTTTAAAAAAAATTATACACATAAATTTGGAGGGTTAATGATTAGTGAGTATTTTATAAGACAAAAACAGCTAAGCCAAGGATGAATAATAATGAGGTACAGAGCACGTGTATGCACACGCATGTCAACATCTAACTTAATAGTCTATTTTCTTCTTAACACATAACTTACTTTATGTTTCAATTAAATATGATAAAATATTTTTATAAATATTGTTGTTCAAATTTTAGAATAGCTTTTGTATGTGTTGTCAAATTCCATATTAAATAAACAAGTTGATCATGTAATATGTTATATGTAACATTTTTTTAGTTATATACATTAACCTTAATTAATATATAAGCATGTTTTTGTGCTTTATTGAGGTTAATATGTATAATAAAGATAAGTTGTTAATTTATAATTTTATATATGTAATTGATATTTGAGAACATATAAAATAAAACCATTTTCAAAATTGTTATGGAAATGTATAATAATAATAATATTTTAGCATGCGATCAGATGTTCACGAATAGTCAAATAGTAGTTCGAGTGTCTAAACGAAATGAATCGAAAAAAGAAAATGTTTTTTTTATTTTGTGTTTTCCTTTTAGTTTCTTTTTCCACTTGGTATCTTATATCCACATTGAAACCCAACTAGATTCGACTCTAAGTACCACATTGAGGGGTAAAACACTTTTTAACAAAGCGACTTTGTATCCAAAGAAATTCAAATCCGAGAGCTCTCATTAAAGATGAAGGAGTAATTACCACTCCACCACAGCCTTTGTTGGTTATTTTATTTTAGAGAAAACTATTAAAAACACTCCTAAACTTGGTCTGAATTATTAGTTTCCGTCATGAACTATTGACAGCCTTAAAAACACTTATCTACTTGACTAACTCAACTTAGATACACTTTGATCTGCCGCATGACATAGCAGGTGGTCTCAAGCTCTTGCAGGAGCATGAAGATCTTTATAAAAAAAACTGAGAGAAATGTTGAAAACACCTCTAAACTTGACGAAAATTTAGTGGTGTATTTCACTCATGTGGCAAGATCAAAGATGTATTCAAGCTCAGTTAATCAAGTAGTTAAGTATTTTTAAAGCTGTCAATAATTCATAGATAAAACTTGTAATTCACGTCAAATTTAACGGTGTTTTCAATATTTTTCTCTATTTTATGTTTTCTTTGCTTTTTAAAAAAACAAAAAGAAGAGGAGAAACGTTAATTACAAGTGTGGGGCTACGTAGCAGGTGGAACAGAAATTGTGGGGTCTATTTGAACTTTCGCAGAAAATATGTTTCCATAATTGTTCTTTTACCATGTTTGTTGTTTTTCCATAAATACCCTTTTCTTCTTCCTAATTTTCTGGTTTACCCACCCCTTTCCCGCCCTTTTGCGGTAAGATTATTTGAAGGTATTTGGGTAAAAGTTTTGGAATTAATATCTCAAAATTATTTATCTAATAAAGCCATTAAATTTTATTTTGTATAAAAAATTATTCAACTTAAATATTTGCATTAATAAAATTACTCATTAAATTTATCATTAATCTATATCTCGTTAAATTCATAAAATGTAAGTAAAAGTTGTTTTTACAATTTGTGAGAGTTTGAGAGACGTGAAAATCTTAAACAACTTTGATTAAAACAAAATTCAGATTGTGACATGACATTTTGCTTAATCAACTAGAAAGACTAATTAAGATATTATATTAATGTACATGTTAAGAACACAAGACAAGTAGTGTGGTGTAGTAGTGTACGTACTGGTCTATACAAATATTTTACAATTACATATTCATATCATATATAAAGCTGTCTTCAATCATTTCTTACAAAATTTATTATTTATGATTTTTATGGGCCATTTGTATTTGCAAAATTGACTTTACTAGATCTGGCCAGCTATGCATGATGAATAAAATATTATATTTCTGAAATTTATAAATTTATTTGTTATGATCGTGTTTCTTTTAATCAATAAAAATCTTTGCCTTTTTTTTTTCGAGTTTCTACATGATCCTTTCAACTTTCTTGTTAATCTTAGTTTAAACTTGTTATAATTTCTATTTTTTTTCGAGTGTCCAAAAGTCCGCACTCAAATTCAAGCGAAGCAAGTCTGTTCTTAGATAACTAATTAATCTTTATTCAATTGTTGACACTACTAAATGTTAGCAATTGTCATTTCAAGTACAACATATGTTGATGTGGCTAATGAAGTTCGAGGAAGAAAGTTGTTGAATAGCTATGTACATGAAAATCAAATATTTTTAATTAACCGGTCGACTAAAATAGTTTGTAATTGTTATTGGTATATATAACGTATAACATATATATACACATAAATTATTTAGTGATTATACATTAATTATAATTTAGACACTATATTGGCTAAAATAAAGACTATAGTTATCCTAACTTTAGTTGTGAGCCGTTGTTTAGTGTAAAGTTCCCATCATTCTTTTTTTGTTTTATTTATGGAAAACCAATCTATATCTAGTGCTATTTTTCAGGATAAACAAGGGAGATTGGTAACAACTCAATTCCATCAACTCAACAATAATTTTTTTTATTGGAGAGGAATAAAGATGCTTTACTGATTAACAAAAATTAATACTGTTTAAGTTTCCAATCAATTTGCTAGCAAAATTTGTCAAAAAAAGGGGTGATTTTGATTGAAAAATAAAGGACAAATTCTCGTATATTAGTGATAGATTGAAAATTAAAGGATAATTTTCTTGATTTTTTATTCAGTATCAATACTTGTTTTGAAACCCCGATAAAAAAAAATGTCTCGTAATAATTATTTTTCTATTTTTATAATTTAAACTCGAAATCGACCGGGAATCTCACAACTTTGGACGGTGATAGAGAACTAATTATCCATTTGACCATATCCAAGATGGTGCCCCATTCCCACTTAAGCTCCTGTCTTATCATTGGACCACTTAAATAATTGTTAATATCAATGATCACCTAATACCTTAAATTAATTCATCAATTAAAATAATCAACTCTTTGGGACCAAAAACGAAATTTCATCTAATGCTTTTAGGCTTTTGTAAAATGTGAATATAGTATTTTTTATAGTAGAATAGTTTCTTCAATAGGATAACCTCGAAGCAATAATAAATTTATCTTCATACTAGACTTATAGATTGTAGGTGTATTAGAATAAGTTATTTGCCTTACATCTTTTGAAACACAATTTTTTTTTTTAACTTTATCTACTAACGTGAGATGTTTTGTATACTGAACTGACGTAGTTTCTTTCTTTTCTCTCGTTTGGGAACTCATCAAATGATAATGTTTTGTAACTAATCTCAACCTTAGACGTCAAACCATCCTGTCTTGTCACTTTGTGTGTGTTGGAGAACATTTGTCAAGAATGTTCTGTTCAAATGACAAGAAAAACACCTGTTCTAAATAAATATATTAAATTAATATAATAATATGTATTACATTTAATTACAAGTCAAGTTTAAAATAATGGCTTCATGAATTGTTCGTTTGTATTTGTTTATACTTATCAAAATAATAAGATAACATTGCTTAATTGTTTATACTTATCAAAATAATAAGATAATTGTGCTTAATTATAATGAAACATGTATATTTGAATAGAGGGTTCATATACTCAACTTCAACAGATTTCTTATTCAATTATATTTTCGAATAGAGGATTCATATACTCAATTTTAATAAACATCTAATTCAATTATAATAATTTGATTGCAAAATTAAATTCAGATGGAAAAGTAATATATAAGAGGTTAAAGTGCTGGTAACAAAGGTGATTTCATACTAAAAACTTGAATAAAAATTTATAATTAAAAAAAAGGAGCACTAATTTATCACTCTATGCAATTCTTGTTGGTTATACCTATTAATTTAAAACGAAAAAGATGAATCTTTCATATGTTGTAATAGGGTGTGTATTATTCAAAATAAAGTCAAGAAATCAAATCGGATCAAATCAAATTAAAATTTTTTGTTATTTAGTTAGCTTTTTAAATCTTTTTTGTTTCATTAATTGAATGAAACTTTTTTTTTTTTTGAAAAGTTAGTTTCTTTGTTTGATTACAAATTTAATAAAAACAGAAAACATTTTGAAACCAAACTATATAATTTATGTATACATATTATCTTTGTATAAAAACATACTTAATTTCTTTATTATAAGTAGTAAAGAAATTAACTAGCATTAAATAATTTTATCCAATATTCCACTAAATGATGTAAAAAATCTCATGATTTATGATTCGAGTAATTCGAATTACAAAAGAAAAAGAAAAGAAAGTAATTCGAATTGATACGGTTAATAAGACAAACAAAAGAGGAAAATACATTCGCTTATATTTTTATTTTCTTTAAAAATAAAATCTCCAATTCAATATATAGGAGTTAGGACAAAGAGATCTCGTATGTTCCGCTATAAATATGGGTGATTATATCTATAGACTGAGCCATATGTTTCAAAGTTTGTCGGAAAACTATATATATATATATATATATATACCATGCAATTAGGTAAGAAATACTTCTTTAAGTATTATATATTGATTCTAATGGACTTTTGCATTATTTTGAGAAAATCATGGCTCCTCCACAGAAGATATACCCATTGACTAAGCCACATGTTCTCAAAATTTGTCGAAAAATTATACTTTATAATTAGATAAGAAATACTTCTATATATATGTTGATTCTCATGATCTTCTTCATTTGAGAAAATCATGGCTCATCTACAAAAGATCCAAGTTAAGGTCACTCAACTAATTTTAACTATATTTTTGATAATATGGATTTACTTCTTCTTCGTTAATTATTTATCAATTTTATTTATCAGATTTTGTAAAATTTTATATACTAATTAAATTCGATTAGGATGGTCCTATCTAGAGTAATCAGTTATTTTACGTTATACAAAAAATAAAAAAAGCTAAATTTTTTTCTAATAGTACGCTTAAATTTTGTTCACGTTTATAATATTTATCGAAAAATATAACTTGAATTGAGTGAACAACAAAATTGAAATAACAAAAAGCTAAATTATGTTATAGGTAAAATATAATTATTTTTTTGTGATAATAGAATGGAGTATGGAGACAGAAAATAAGAAAGAGAAAATGGGTTTTGTGCTTGAGTTAATATCTCAAAAAGTCACTCAACTATGTAAATTTATCTAACAAAGTCATTGAACTTTATTTTATATCAATAAAATCACTCAACTTAAATTTTTATATCAATTAAATCACTCAACTCAAAACTTTGACAAACAATTATTTTTTTCAAAATCAAAATTGGTCATCTTATATTTGTTATGTTATTTTACTTTTTTTACAAATTTCTGGCAATATACTCAACCAAACAACAATTACATATATTCGACCTTTGTAATTGGTTGTTAGCAAAAACTAGAAGTCTAGAAGCTCAGCATTTCTAAGTTCATCATCGTTTCCTTAATTTGATTGTTCCTATGTTTCAAAGCTAGTGGATTTTCAGTATTTCCCTTCACATTTTTTCCTTTGACCGAATAGCATATGAAGAAACTAAAATAATGAAATAACTGGATTTACGAAGTAGTCAAAGAAGATTTTTTTAGAAAAGAAATATTAAGGCCGGGAGAGAAAGGGAGAAACTAAGGATTAAGATTTATTTTAATGTGAAAGAGGGAGAATGAGAATTGGAAGAAATGAATTTAGGAGTATGTAGATTGTAGACTACAGAAACACGAGGGCTATAGCAAACATAGGTTGGATCTAATTACATGTTGATTAATATTATATATTTTGAGTGATTTTATTAATAGAAATATTTAAGTTAAATGATTTTATTGATATAAAATAAAGTTTAATGATTTTTCTAGATAAATTTACATTAAACCTTTTCTGCTTAAAAGTTTAGACAAGAAAATGGCATATCCGAAATTAATGGCATAGTATAAGGAGAATCTCGTAACGGTTCGAGTGGATCTCAACGAGAGTCCAGCTCATAGTACTAATAAACACCTTTTGCTTCACTTTGAATGGCAACTCTTTCTCTCTCTTTCTCCCTCTCGCTGTCTTTGCCTCTTCACTTCACTTTCACTGCTCCATACATACACAAGCAACAAAACAAGTAGCCATCAACATCAACATCATCATCATCCACCATTGCCAACATCACAGGCAAAAATTGAAGATTGAAAATGAAAAAATGGAGTTGTAATTGAAAGAAACACGGAAAGCTACTTATATATATATATACACACTTTGCTTTACTTCACTTTAGATTTGACCGGAAGAGATTTGCATCATTTCAATTGTGGAAAGTTTCGTAAGTTCTCCGG
The DNA here is from genome assembly GCF_900185275.1 of Solanum verrucosum. NCBI lineage: Eukaryota > Viridiplantae > Streptophyta > Magnoliopsida > Solanales > Solanaceae > Solanum > Solanum verrucosum. Next base: position 5,713,611 of record NW_026020129.1, read on the forward strand.
AATTTCTCGTTTATTTGGTTGGTATTTGGATATAAGTGTGTTTTCACTTCTGGTGATCGGTATGAGGGTTTATATTGAGTATATCCGTATTTAATTGTTGATTGAAAGTGATTTGTATGAGTGTTGTCTGTAGATGTGATTATTTACTGTACTGTGCGTTTGAATTAGGATTTTGTTTGTTTTTTTGTTTAATTTGATTTACTTTTGCTGATTGAGGAGAATTAGTATTGTCATTTACATGATTTTACAATGCGAATTGTAGTCTATTAACGGGAATATAATATAATTGTTGTGCAGTAAGTATGAACTGTTATTATAATTATTTTTCAGTTTGCAATTGTAGACTTTGATTAGCTTATGTATGTTTTTCTCAGGGTGGAGGTACTAAGGATTACTCCTATTTTGGGTTTAAAGAGAGAAAATTGAATGGATAAGTATGATTTGCGGGAGATTCTGTATTTACGTTGGCTTTAGTGAGCTTGTGAGCTGAAATTCTGTTTTGTTCTGAAAGCTAGCAAATTGGTTGAGACAAGTAGTGATTGAGCTTATTTCTGGCTTTATCAACACAACTGTTATGCTTTGAGATTATTTGTCTATTTTTCTTTGGGCGGTGATGCGTCCAATGCTAGAGAAATGCTTGCTCAATTGGTGCATTTTATGTCACTTCTTTATAGTAGTGTTTTCCCTTGGATTAGAGCAGTATAGAGATGAGCCTGTTGCATTTGAGAAGCGAAGAACAGATTATTATTCTGGCTATTCTAAAATCAATATCACGTCGTATTATCAGGAATCAGGACCTCAATTATTGACAAATAATTCAGTTTCTTGTGAGGACCTTGAAGGAGTTGGATCATTTGATACAACTTGCTTGCTGAATTCAAACTTGTATATAGATTCTGACTTGTATGTGTTGGGTACTGGGAACTTGGAGATACTTCCTCAGGTTTCTATTAACTGTCCAATTCAAGGCTGTATTATAAGTTTCAATTTGTCTGGCAATGTTAAAGTTGGGCAAGATGCAAGAGTTGTAGCTGGTTCTGTTATTTTTTCTGTGCTCAGTCTGACGTTGGGACACAATTCTTCTATAAATACTACTGCATTGGGTGGAGAACCACCTTCTCAGACTAGTGGGACACCGGTTGGGTATGATGGTGCTGGCGGAGGGCATGGTGGACGAGGTGCATCCTGCCTGAAAACTAACAATACAAATACTTGGGGTGGTGATGTTTATGCTTGGTCTACATTGTCAAAGCCATGGTCTTATGGAAGCAAGGGTGGTGGTAGCTCTAGTGAACACAAGTTTGGAGGAAGCGGGGGAGGACGCGTTTACCTTGATCTGAAAGATCTCCTATACATAAATGGATCCATACATGCAGATGGGGGAGATGGAGGGTCAAGCGGTGGAGGTTCCGGTGGAAGCATTTTTGTACATGCTCAAAAACTGTGAGTAATCTTTCTTCTTGTGCTTGCAGTCTGAATCATTATTTCTTTGTTTTTTAGGAACGTGTCAAAAAACTTACTTTATAACCGTTCAAAAAACTTACTTTATAACCACATAACTATTCTCGAGCAATCGAAAATTCAAAGTATATGCATCTTGATTATTGTTCAAATAATATGGAAATTGAATTTCAAGCTGAAAATGTCAAAAATTATTATGTGAAAAGTATGAACTCACAGTTACCATGTCCTTTTTATTTTTAAAATGTCAATAGCAATCTATTTGTACTTATTGGTACTCGTTTTTTAGTAGCTTGTGCATTCTATGTCTGCCAACTCTCAATTACAAACATTAAATTCTTGTGCATTAAGCTTCTCATCTTTCAAATGGATTTTCTCTGTTGTGTTCTAGGCATCAATTGCTTAGGTGTTATTAAGAAAATAAACCTTGGACCCAAAAAAACTTTGCTCTTGAGGTACGAAAGATCATATAGAAAAGGCAACGGCCTATTCCTTCAAACCCCTTGGGTACGCTAGGGTTGGCATTTGGTGCGTGGACAAGTTTGGTTAGACCATGAATACAAATGAGTTGGGTTCCAATACCACTCATTAAGAGACGGGGGGCCTAGTTTGGTTAGACCAAGAATACAAATGAGCTGGGTTCAATACCACTTATTAAGACCAAAATAACCAAGTGTTAATGCTGAAGATAATAACGAAAATTGCGAATGATGATAAATCAGGCATCTAAAAGAGAATTATACCAAAGGACGCAATTTCTTTTAAGGTCGTTAAGCAAATTGGATTGATTGGTCCAATGACTTATGGTGGATGCTTAAGGCCGTCTTAGTGATGATGTGGGCCTGTGTTCGAATATCACTCTTAACATGTTTAGTTGCACATTTCTCAATTTTTTTAATGTGGTTAAGCAAATTGACATACATCTACCGATGAAGATGAGCAACTCACTAGTCTAAAGAGAAAATATAAGAGAGTACTTTTCAAGGAATAACCTCGCATATTTAACTCTTGAAGAGATTCACACAGATGACAACTAAACCTTATGGCTCACAAACTCTCTTCCTAAATTTAACTCTCTAATCCTACAAGTTTGCATTGTAAATACTACCAAAAGACGAAGGAGTGAATTATATTTATAGGAGCACATAATGTTCTCCTCTAAGAAAGGAGAAAGCCAAATATGAAAGTTTAAATTCTTCTGTATTTTAAAGAAAAGAAAATATCAATTACGGTAATTGTGTTGTCGCGGACCCAAGGATGTCACCTAGTTAGTGATCAATGAAGTGAGTTAGAACAATGAGATCTCAGGTTCAAATTCCAACAAAGACAAAAACATTAGGTGATTTCTTTCCACATGTCTTAACGAGAGTTACTTGTTGTTGGTGGAATGTATCCTGTGGAATTACTCGTGGTGTGCACAAGTTGGCTCGGACATCGTGATTATTAAAAAAAATTGTATTGTCCTTCCGTGAGGAAAAAGGAAACACCAAAACATATTAAGGAAATTAAGATAAACAACTAACAAATCTCCTTCGTCCCGAGTGTTCTAACAAAATAAATTTGTTCCACCTTCTCCACATAATACTCAATACGTTGGATCATAATCTCCTCCATGGTAACCATAATGTGCGGGATGAACATCAAAAACTTCCTTACGAAGTCTTTCTCACTACTTGGAGTAGTACTCTTGGCAAAATTTCCGAACAAAAATCTTCAGTCTCGTCGAATTGGATGTACCTAGAACCTAAGTTGCTTGGACTGGGGTGCGGGTATTTGACACGAATGTGAATCCAAGGGTCGGATTCGGCAAAATCCAAATTTTAAGATTTAGGGGTACAAATCCATGTATGGGATACGACTGTTGGAATTTGGCTAAAAAATCTGTAATTAACAAATGGAGTGATAACAGTATTCTAAATTTTGAAAGATCTTCTAGGTCTTCATTCCAAGACCCCCTAACTTCTTCTTTCAGGCTTTGTGGTTCTTCCCTAAAAAAATGAAAAAGAAAGTCATTCAAGGCCTTCCACCAACTCCTTATAGATCGTTGTAACTGTCTACCAAAAGTTAGAACACAACCACTTGAATTTTTAGTTTCTCTCCGTTTGGCTTGAAACATGAAACAACGAATATTGACCAAGAGGAAAAGCTAAAAAAGAGACAAAGAGACTATAATATTTAAGGTATGCTATTTCTCATGTCTTAAATCTATTTTATCTTTGATCAAATCTCAATTTTCTCCAAAATTTGTTCATGGACTCTGGTCAAACTATCCAATGTGGATTGACCGAATCTCACATGTATCCTGCACCTAGCGGTGGCAATTGGGTGGTTGGGTTAAATTTGGGTGGGTCAAAACCCAATCCAACCCAAATTTGTTTGGGCTAAAATGGGTTGGGTCAAAACGGGTCATAACCCAACCTGCCCAATTTTTACTAAGTTTTATTAGCTTTATTTGTTATTTTATAAGCTTTTAGTACCTAATAATTTTTTTTCTTTATTACAACTATATATAACATATAAAATAAAATAAAAAGTTTTTTAAAAATATTTTTGACAAGATTTCTCAAAAATCAATTTGGCTTACATATCAACCCAATTTTTAATGGGTTGAAATGGGTCTGGTTGAAATGGATTGAGCTAACAAATGAGCGGATGGATCAATAACCAACCCAAACCTAAATGACTTCGATTGGGTTGATTTTGCCACCCCTACCTGCACCTACACCCACACCCACACCCATGTCGACACAGGGTGTGGCAACATAAAGGAAGAGTCCCAACTAAGCCTAGAACTAGATCCGCTTTGAACTTGCTCTGAATCTTCCTCTGCTACCATGTACTAATAAGTTTTCTTGAAATTAAAGTCCCTCCAATGAATGAACAAATTATCAGTCTACATTGGATACAACTCATTTCAAATAAAAAATTCTATAGCACATACAACTAAAATGATCTAACTGTAACCTATAATGCTATAGACCGTACTGAGTGGCTAAAAGTTTTCAACACCATTGGCAACTCTGGCGATACAGAATACTACTCTGCTAATGCATTACCCTCCACATTCACAAGAAGTGGCAAATTCTTTGGACATACTAGAACACCCTATCACTTGAAAAATGGAACCACATTATAAAGAAGAAATGACCTTCCAAACGTGATTAATCTTGAGAGTATAATGATTGTTATAACAGCTTCCTTGAGAGGATGCCACTATCTTTGTAAATCTAATACTTAATAAGTTAAAACTTTACCCGAAATTATTTTAATAAAATAGATTGATAACTAAATTCAAGAATAAAACTAATTGACAATATATTCTGCACAAAATAAATATATACAAGAAAGAGTTGAAGAAAGGGTAGTGGCTGCGCGTTTCCCTTGTCATCAAAAAAATAAAAATCACAAAGTTTAGAAGAAACCAACTTAAAAAACAGTCCGTATAATTTAGTAGCACAGAAATAGGAATAGGCCCATGCAAAAGAAACAGGTTTAAAAGTGTAATATTTTTCTACAATAACCTCTCATAAAATCCCTTTAAAAGAAAGGAAAAAAAAATAATACAATATAAGTCAATTTGCAATTATTTTTTTTTAATCATCACAAAATCTTTTTCATTCCTCATTCAACCTCATTGTTATTTATATCTTTTCCTTTGATGCATAATGTACTGTGGTATGCGAAAGTTGTTCAACTCCCCCCCCCCCCCCCCACACACACACACACACACACCCAGAAAAAAACTATGATCACTTGTGTCGTTTCATTTGCTTTGTTAATAGAGTTTGTAAGAACCTCAATATTGAATTGTTTTAGCAGTTTGTATAGCTATAAACTTGATTTCAGTCTTAAAATGCTGATTGTATTCATTCTTTTACTGCAAAATTTGAATAACAATTTACAGTATTTGCAAGCCCTGAATTTAACATCAATACGGGATAACTGGACAGGAAAGGGTCCGGAGAAATAACCGCAGCTGGTGGGAGGGGATGGGGTGGAGGCGGTGGTGGAAGGATCTCATTGAACTGTAACAGCAGACAAGAAGATGTAAAAGTTACTGTGCATGGTTTGTGTTGATCATACTTGTTTTTGACACATTTTATTGATTGCAATATTTTACGACTTGCTAAGCTTTTCAGTCTTCGTTTGGGTAAATGGGTTCTCTATTTGATGCACACTCTGTAGTCTTATGTTGCTTTTTCCTACTTATTTGAAAATGATTCACTCTTTCCAAATGAAAAGTAGTGGGTAAAGAAAGGGAACGGCATGCATGGTGTATAAATTAGTTGGATCCTTCAAATGCATTCATATGGATAAGCAGGCCTGCTTCAGTATTTCCTCCCTTGATACATGTGGAGCTGAGTGAACTAGTTCCTCAAAATACCTTGACAACAACCCAGCCCTCTGACCTATTAATCTTGATGGTAGCTCAAGTAGAACTGTCGGAATTCCTAAATTGTGTAAGTTGTTTAGAAAATTAACACTCTTTTGATTCAATACTCTACAATGGAATTGTTACTTTTTATTTTAGTCAACAAGCTTAACCTCATTTGAAAACTTTCATATGTTATCTTTGGCTTCCATGTCTTTCAAATTGAACTGAATTTTTTCATGGGGGTTAAAAGGCCAAAATTCTTACCTTTGTAAGGAAAAGTTGGTTGCTTGCCAAATTCAGACAGAACTTTATCATTCGGGATGGAAGGAATAAACGTGAAACCGTTCCCGTCACACTGCTAGTGGGTTTTATGTAATATCAAGAGTGAGACGTGTAGCAAAGCCTAATGGAAGTGAGAAAACAACTCTCTTTGTTTTTGCCCTCAGGGTTTTGGTCTAGTGGTGCGGGTTTGGGTTTGAACCTTGCTGCAGACAAAAACTTGGTATTTAAATGGAGAGGAGTAGAGGGGTGGGCACATTGCCCACATAGTTTTGTTCCATGCGCCATTTATACTCCCCGCCTTGTTTTTACTCACAGAATGTATATTTGTACGAGATGAATACACATTTTACTTTGCTTGAGTACCTAAGATGAATTCCAGAGAGAGTTGTCACTTGTCCGTTGTCCACACATAAAATAACGGAAGAGTGTAAAACATCATTCGAACACGGTCTTCAAAAAGGCTGAACGGATGTCATCTCTCACCCCTATGTTAATCTGATCTTGAATCTGTGGTCTAGGTGTGACAGAATTTTTATGTTTATTTGAGGAAAAGTGATATTATTCTGACTGGAGTATAAAGTTGCCCTAGTCCAAGTGTTTAATGCCTAGCTAGATAATCTTTATTTGGTCTTTTGGCAGGTGGTCGGAGTATTGGTTGTCCTCAGAATGCTGGGGCAGCAGGTACTTTCTATGATGCATATGTACTGAGTTTACGGGTAGACAATGACAATATAACAACAGAAACAGAAACCCCTCTGCTGGATTTTTCAACTTCCCCACTCTGGACTAATGTTTATGTTGAGAACAATGCTAAAGTTTTAGTGCCTCTACTTTGGTCACGAGTTCAGGTCTGTATCTTCTTTTTTCCAAGATTATATATTGTTTGTGTTTGTTGGTGAAGATCTGGACTCAAATTATCAAGATCTCTCATCTGTTGACTTCCAGAGTCATGTCATTCTTGCTAAACCACTAGTTACAAGTGTTCTAATTTTCAAATTAGTGATGGTTTTTCTTTTGGTTAACAAACATTCTGTTCATAATTTCTTTATAAAGGTGAGGGGCCAAATTAGTCTACTTTATGGAAGCAGCATTGTCTTCGGGTTGTCTAATTTCCCAGTTTCGGAATTTGAGCTTGTAGCAGAGGAACTTCTGATGAGTGATTCTATAATAAAGGTAAAATTTCATTTGAGGATCTCTTATTGCTCTCTAAAATATCTACTTGCCCTTTCCAGCATGGACCATTGTCTATTCCAACATTTTAAAACATTTTCTAAGTAATCACTGGCTAGTAAGTTGTTGGACCAGATTTGTAACCTCACCTATTTAAATCCTAATAGTCTATTTCTTTTCTTGAACATGTCTCAAAACATATTATGGAAATAGTTAAATCTCCTACTATCTTCTGTTACAAAATTGCATTCTGAATATATCTTGTTGAGATACACAAGCAGTATTAACTGTACTCTCACCACTCCTAATACAAAAACCGCATTGAAGGTTTCTGGTGCACTTAGAGTATCTGTGAAGATGTTACTAATGTTGCAATCCCAAATCCAAGTTGATGGTGGAGGAAACACAGTTGTTACTACATCTGTCCTTGAAGTCAGGAATCTCGCTGTTCTGAAGGTAATCATTAAAAGTTTACCTGATACATCGATACTGGTTTAGTTAAATTCCTGGTAAATTAACTTCTGTAGTACTTCTTTTGCAGGGAAAGTCTGTTATTAGTTCAAATGCAAACTTGGCTTTATATGGTCAGGGACTCCTAAAGTTGACTGGTCATGGTGATTCAATCATAGGCCAGAGGCTTTCCTTGTCACTATTCTATAACATTACGGTAAGATGTTGATATATATATATATTATTTTGATAACGGGGGTGTCAGGGTCTTCCGGATAATATGCCTATCAATTCCACCTAGTACCTGCTACATCCTACTAGAACAAAAACTGGATCGTATGCCTATCAAGGTTTAGGCAAATGAACAGGCTATAAATTTGAATTAAACCATGCTACTTTTGAACTTTGGTCAAACCTTGTCTATATAAATGTGCTTGCGTCACTAATTGAATGCTCGCTCTTCTCAGTTTATGCAATACACAATTAGACCCTCTGGAAATATTGGAGGTCTTTTACCACATCACTTTTTATAGTAGTGTATAAGGAACAAACCTTGTGATATTTGTAAGGTTTGTTTAATTGGTAAATATCACATGCTAGTTTGAATTTGGATTGTTCAATGGATAATAAAATTCTTGAAACTGCACCAAAGATGTATCTTACTAGTTCATGAAGCAGGATGATAGGATACCAGGGTTCAATTGTAGCAGAAGCAAAAGAGCGCTAGGTGACCAGATTTTAGTGCTTAGAGTTACCAGATACCTATGCTGGTGGGATATTTAGTTATCACCCAGTGGAATAATCTCGGTGCACCTGAGCTATCCTAACACCACTGTTTTCAATTTTATTTTTTTAAAATATTGTTGAAGCTTTTGAACCATGTATCAGGTATTACTTTCCTTTTGTATGACATAGCTTGACTAGGCATTAATATTAAGAAGCTAATGGGGCATGCATATTGAGTATATTGATAGCGGTACAGGAAATTCTTAAAGCTGTTAAAATTGTCGGTTTGATAGGGAAGACAAGGAACATGGTTTAAAATTTTGGTTCCTTAAAACTTTGGAGTGTTTTGTAGAAAATTTGTCATGACACGCCTAGGATTTTCAAAAATGGGAATGTCGCATGAATTGTGAGGTGATGAGTACTAGGTTCGCAAGAAGTATAGTTGTCAGAACGGGTTCCAAATGGACAATTTGTGAATTAAATCTTGTTCTTTAGGGACATAACAAGAGAAAAACAGTGTAGCCACAAAGAAACAGTTAGGTATTGGCGTGTAGCAACCAACACTACTAAAGGTAATAATGAAATAAAAACTCAAAATCTTAGATAAATTTAATCCATCTCAAAGATTGATATCAGCATCATCACGCCCATGACCAACTCAGGATATAATGAATAACGTGACCCAAGAAAATTCTGAACCACAAGAGTTGTGAATATATACGAGTATTACGAGTATCTCTGGATACATATGGGTTATAAGTTATATATTGGATTCACACAATGTATAGATATATTAATAATATATGTGCTTTTAACTGCTTGTGTTGAATCGTTTAATGAAGTACTTATAGAGTACTGTCATACGTCTATTTTCGAATATCCAAAATGAACGGGAACATATATATGACGGACGAGCGGAAAGCTTAATGTAAATACTGATGTATGGTTCTATTGGAGAAGACTAAGAACCTAATGACAGCTTAATATAAATCTGTTACCAATGCAGATTTATCGATTGCTTATTGTTTCCTTTTAAATTTTCTCTTTCTTCATTTGCAATAATTGAGAGGGGGTCAAAGATGAGAATGAGATTTGGAGCTTGTTGAAACTTACCATCGTGGTTGACTTTGTGCAGTTTCCTCTACCAATTGGACTTAAGTATGAGATAGCAAGTGCTTGTTTTCCCCAATGTTTTCCTTAGATTTGATCGTCTTTTCACTGTTGTTATTTCCCATTAAGCTCTAAAGGGTTTCTTATACTTACTGCGTAATTCTTTTGTGAACTTTCCATCGTTAGGTTGGCCCAGGATCTCTACTTCAAGCCCCCTTGGATGACCATAGAAGTAGAAGCAAGTATGGTGTCTTACTTCCTCTGTTGTTTGATATACTATCCAATTTAGTGTTACTATTTCGTTTATGCCATTTTTAACCTCCTTGGCTCCAAATAGGGTGACTGAATCTCTGTGCGACAGCACAATCTGTCCAATGGATCTGATTACTCCACCTGATGATTGCCATGTGAATTACACGCTGTCCTTTTCTCTACAAGTAAGATAAACCTATCTTATACTTTGTATACTACCAATAATGTGTGTGTGACTTAGATTCTTATTATACCTCTAAATTTATCTAAAAAATGGATATATTAAAGCAAAAAAGCTCAATTTTTCTTCACTTTATGTACTATATTTTCCTCCTTTTCTTGCATGATTGAGTTAAAATCCATAGATAGAAGAAATATTGGAGAGATGATCATGAATTAAAAGGTAGGCCTATGTGATGAAACATAATCATCAAGAGGATTCACACATCCTTTACTTGTTTAAAAATATATCTTCTGCTTCACCTATCTCAATACATCATAATTTGTTGTTCTGGTAAATCACACAGTTTTCATCTTTTACTCTGTTTGATAAAGCTAACGATGGTTACTTGGGACAGATGCCCCATTGCTTGAGATTAACTGTTCATTTCCTTGTCTTACGTCAATATTTAGGATAATAGAAAATGGCCAACTGAATATCAGTGATGCTCTCACACCAAATTTTGCCTCTTATTAAATCAACGTACATGTTGCTTGAGACTAATTTTTCGTTTCCTTGTCTGCTAATGGCAGATTTGTCGAGTGGAAGACATTATTGTCACAGGCATAATTAGGGGTAGCATTATCCATGTTCACAGAGCCAGAACTGTCATTGTGGACTATGATGGTGCCATAACAGCCTCTGAATTAGGTCACGACTTTTGCCAGTGATTTTTCATTACGTTGCTGTCCTTTTTCTTGGGTTCTGATTATTTTGACCCTGCTCCTCCGCTGAGCCAGAGAGCAGGAGAGAGGTTTCTAAAACGTCTCAGCTGATGGTGTAATTTCAGGTTGCAGTAAAGGTGTTGGCATGGGAAACTACTCAAATGGAGCAGGTGGTGGCGCCGGACACGGAGGAAGAGGTGGTTCGGGATTTTTCAATGGGAGGCTGAGTGAAGGTGGTCAAAGATATGGCAGAGCTGATCTTCCCTGCGAGTTGGGCAGTGGGAATGAAGGTCCAGGCCAGTCCAATGGACCTGTTATTGGAGGCGGAATAATTGGTAAAATATTTTACTTAGTTATTATGCTTGAATCTGTTCACCTTTTTGTGCTTGTTATCATATGTTTTATGGTGGCTGGTAAATTAGCACACATTCCTCTTCATTTCTTTCCATCTAATTAACAAATTCCTTTTCGTTTATTTTTTCTTAGTTTTTGAACTACTAGTTTGCTGCTTATCTGCTAGGACATGTGCTGTGTTAGTGGAATTACGTTGCTTAGATTGTGCTGGGTTTCTGTTTAAAATTTTCTGGTTGTAAGTGGTATTGGTGGGGATTAGGTTAGTAATATCAGTACTCTATTGGAAAACCCCAATGTGGTGGAATGCATCAAATATCTGGTTGATATCGATAACTAAAATAGAATGCAAGGAGAACTCTTCTACTTGTCGTTTCCTCTTCAACCAAGAAAATAAGTTGTTTGCGTACTAGTTTGATTGGAACGTGAAGTTCTTTTCTTATTGAATACGGAATTCCATATTTATTACGATTATGTGTGGTGTGATCGGTGTTGGCTGATTATGGCGATGTCAGAGATGGTGATTCTATGGAATTCATCTCGATATCATACTAATAACTTGGGGCTCTTAATAGCAAAACAATGTTGTTTAGTTCCAGTGTTAATCCTTCTTGGACTGTCACCCGAAGAATGGGTCCCAAATAATATATTTAAACGTCTAATTGCTTTCTATTCTAATTTTGTATTGCTACTTCAAATAAAACAGCATTTGCTGAATTTGCTGTCTCCCACATTTCGTCTCAATCAGTTTTAGTTGGGTAAGATAAAGTATGTAGAAAAAAGAAAAAAAAACGTATGTAGACTTATGATCCCAACTATAGATTAGAACGAAAGGAAGGGTAAGAATGTGTAATCCTCTAGTAGAAGAGTAATTAGTATTTCAGCTTGCTACCCTATATCAAGTTCATGCCTAAGCTGGTCGATACTCGGTGGAATCACATGCGTTTAGCACAATTTTCTCTAGTAAGCCCTGCATACTCACTTATATAATGTTTCCAAGTGTATGTTTTCTGTTTGAATAGTTTGTTAATGCAGACTGACAAAGAGGTCATAATGTACAAATGCGTACGAAGTTCTCAGAATTGACTCAGATGCGTATGGTTTGATATTCACATACTTACTTTTTGACTGTGACACTTTTTCATGGTTGCCAGTGTTGGGATCCAGCCAGTGGCCCCTTCTGAGACTTGATGTCTACGGATCTATGAGGGCTGATGGTCAAAGTTGTCGTACCCCAAGCAAAAACAGCAATGGTACTCTTGCTGGCGGCGTTGGTGGTGGCTCTGGAGGAACAATTCTACTTTTTCTTCAATTTCTTGGTCTTTTGAACAACTCATCGATATCAGTTGTTGGAGGATATGGTGGCCCACTGGGTGGAGGTGGCGGTGGGGGTGGCAGAGTTCATTTTCATTGGTCTAAGATACACATGGGTGAGCAGTATGTCTCCCCTGCAACTGTAAATGGCAGCATTTACTATAGGTAGGTTGTGTTCATGATACTTGTGCATTTTACCTGATGTTCATTTTCTTTGCTTTTCTTGTTTCTTCCTACTATGCTTTTACACTATCTAGAGGTTTTGGTTAGAAATTCATTTCAAATTTTGTTTGCACTTTCTCCTTGAGATGCTGTATTTCGGTTGTGCTTTTGCTTCACCTATGCTTCTTCTTTTTTTGAAATTGGTGACATCTTATGTTTAACTTTTACTAGTCTTCCTCTTCAGGATTCGGACTTCACAAATTTCATTAAGATTCTCATGTTGCAACCAATAAAAACTATGCTTCAATCTCAAGCAAGTTTAGGTCGATTATATGAACCTCCATTGACCACGCTGCTCCATTTAATCTTACCATATTGCACAACAACAATAATGTACCAGAAGTTCTGGTCATCAAAAAAAAATGTACCAGAAGTTCTACGGGCTCCTAATCTCAGATAGGACTAAAAGACTGTAGAAAACAAAAGACCTAGAGTAAATGTACTAACGTGACTAAAACTTAGTCAACTAATAAGAATCACACATATAGATCTTTTTTTCATTGTGCCCTTTTTTGTGCTAGTCTGCGCAGATTCCAAGAAATTGTAGGTCTTTTTGAGACAATTTCCTTTCGTGTAATCTTTAGATCTACCTCATTCCTTTCTTAACACCATCATTCGCCATGATTTCACACACATAGTACATCTGGAGGTCGATGCAGGACATGACCAAACCATCTCAAGCACCTTCTCTCATGTTATCCTCTATGTGCTACTTGCACCTTCTGTTCGATGTGGAAATTTTTAATCTTATTTCATCTTGTATGACCACACATCCATCTTAGCATGCACATATTAGCAACACTCATCTTGTAGATATGTGACTTCAGCGGCCCAATTCTCATTCCCATATGGTATTGCTAGTCTTATAATTGTTCTAAGCTTACCTTTCGATTGGGTAGATATTCTTCTATCACATAATATCCAAGTAGCACTTCTCCATTTCGACCATCCTATCTTGATATCATGTGTAACATTTTTCATCTATCAACTGCATCTTTATTTAATTCTCATCTCCCCAACTAGCAAATATGAGTTACTCATATTGTCTTGACTCTTGAGGCCCGGCCCATCTATTAAGAAGAAAAATACAGATGTCGCTTGCGATCCGCTTCCATCAAGTAAAGTGCTTTCATGGCCTAGTTTCCCTTCCCTTATTGGCATTTGGCACCATACGTAAGAAGTGGCCTTCCAAGTATAGCCTTTATGATATGACATGCATTTGCAATGATCATCAGTTTCTCAATAAGTTGAATCTCTTGGTGCAAGCAATGTCATAAAAAGGCATCGCTTTGTTGCTTAAGTGCTTAAGAGAAGTATGTGTGTTCAAACAATGACACACAAAGTGATCCTAACAAAGATGGTCGATTTTTTGAATCTTTAACTTCTAAGTAGTTGATTAGTATCAATATTATTTTAATTGCAATTTGATTAATACAATACTAAATTCACATTTGTTAAGTACTTTATCTTTTCGTAACTTGTGCGCTTCACTTTACAGAAGCATGTGTTTTACTACTCGTTTTTTGCTTCAAGCCCATTGGACTATGTCACTTTTTTGCACTTTGCACTTTTCACTTGTAGCAACACTCTGCTTGGTTTCTTGAATAGAGGCTAAGAGGAAAAGGAAGTCTTGCAAGCCTGCATCTCTCCTTAGTTCCTAGCCTATTTTAGTCGACTAGCCCATCTTCTAGATACTAGCTGTATATGCTAAGTGATCTTCATTATAGTAATACTGGATTAGCAACTTCAGAGGAGAAGGAAGGACATCTTTAAGCCAATTGTGTTTAGTGCAAAAGTTAGATCTGGTTCAGATTGGATTGCATCGAGTTCAGAGAGGATGAAAAACAAAATATGGCATGTTTCTCTTAATCTTAAAGGTGGAAGATATTTAATAGCACCCGGTGATAGGTTTTTCTAGATGTCCTGTTTTACTAAATGCGAATTCCTGCTCCAATACAGATTATTCTTCAATTTTGCTCCAATACTGATTATTCTTCAATTTTTTAACTGGTCCCTTTTATATGTTATGATCTACATCAAAAAGAAAAAAAGGTTATGATGCTGTATTATGTTATGTTTGCGAATGTTTGTCTCAGTAAATAGTACTTTGTCACTGAACTAGTTTATTTCTCAATTTATTACAGTGGAGGTACAGGGGACGGTGGTGGTCTTCGTGGAGAGGAAGGAACAATAACCGGAAGGAAGTGTCCCAAGGGCTTGTATGGTACTTTCTGTGCGGTAATTTTTCATGCTACACTGTTTCGTTATTGCATTTTATCCTATGTTTTTAATTAGTACCTTTTTCCCTATCTGTTGCTTACTATTAATTTCTTATCTTATGAAATTCATTAATCGGTAGCTGAACCAAGTGATGCATTGTGGCACTTACCCCATTATATTTCACCCACCATTGTTGGATTAGCAATATAAACATTGTTCCTGATCAGATAGACAGTAGTTTAGTGTTTAAAAAAGATTAGACAGTGAATCACAAAGCTTGTATCACTCATGATCTAGAAGAGCTTGACCATAAATTTATCATCTTCTCTTAAGTTCAGGTGAATGACTAATGAGGCCAACGAAAAACGCAATGGCACGTGATTGTTATCAAAATTGAAGATAACTGTCTATAATTGTGCTACATGTTGTACCCTAGCAAAAGTTTAATAAAGTTCTATACAATCTATAGAAGTCAAGGCAAAATAAAAAGAGAGATTGAAGCAAGTGGTGGAGAAGCTAGTTAATGAACTCTGAGAGATTGTAATTCTTTTGAAACACTCTGGGTGATTTTAGGTCTTTGTTCTCTTCCAACATCTTCAAGCATCATAGTATAGCACCTACGGGCTGATACCTCTGGAGGTCTATGTAGGACAGAGCCAACTCATCTTACGCTTAATGCCTCCTATTTTATCCTCTAGGCTCTATGTGTGCTACTTGTACCTTCTGTATGATGTCATTTCTGATCCTGTCTAATCTGATATGGCTTTGCATCTATCTTAACATCTGAAGTTCTAGGACATTCATATTGTAGTTGAGCCTAACATAGCAGGTCTCAAAATCGTTTATAACACTTACCTTTCACTTTGGTTGATATCTTCCTACCACACAACACTCTTCCATTTCAGCCATCCTATTAATTCTAGTGTTATATCTTCATATATCATACCATTCTCCTTTAGGCATTACAATTGTGCCTGGTCTCACTTCAACTTCATTCTTGTAATGCATACAACTCTTGTTGCTTTTTATCCTAAAACCTTTTTGTAGAGTACTTCTCGATAGTTCTGCTAGTTTCATTGACACAATATCACATGCAATCGCACACACCAAGAGAACTCATCTTGTACAGTTTCAGTTAGCTCATCCATAACTAAGGTAAGCAAGTATGATTTCAAGGTATATCCCTAGCGTAAACCTATGGTGATGGAAGTTTATAAAGGGAGGAGGAAGGATCTCCACATTCATTGACCTAGAAAACATACGAGGAGGAAGAATCCATTTCTCTCTATTAGGACCTGTTTCATTCTAATAGTGTACCTTAGTGCTTTTCTACCCTTCTATCGGAATTCGTGTTGCAATTTATTGAGTGGGTACCATATGCTTTTTAAGAATTGTGGTTTTGGTAGTTTTTTTTTTTTTTTTTCAAATTGATTGTTCCTTAAAGCAAGCCCCTTATAGCAAGTTCTTTCTTAACTTTCGATTTGCTTCTTTGAAACATTATTGTTGACACTGAGGATTTCTCTCAACAAATTTTGAAACTGAAATTGTTTAGAGAAGTCCTCAGTGTCAACAATTGCTTAAGAGTGTTATTAGCAAGCTGTTGTCTTAATATGGCCTTTTGCTATTATTCATTTGGTTAATTTGATAATCTCTATCATATTAAATTGAATCAGGAATGCCCTATTGGAACATACAAAGATGCTGAAGGATCAGAGACTTCCCTGTGTATTCCCTGCTCCATTGAGCTCCTTCCTAGACGTGCTTATTTCATTCATAGGCGAGGTAATGGCCAGTTTTGAATGATAACTCTATGAGATGTTGCTTACTTTCTCAAATTTTTTGAGAGTGTGTTGTACCAGAAGTCAATTATAACTGCTGCTGCAGGAGGAGTAACTGAATCACCTTGCCCCTACAAATGTGTCACTGATAAGTATAGGATGCCAAACTGCTATACACCTTTGGAGGAGCTCATATACACATTTGGAGGTCCCTGGCCGTTTTCCCTGTTGTCGTCGTGCATTGTTGTGCTGCTGGCCCTTTTATTAAGTACTTTGCGAATCAAACTAGTAGGATCAGGGAGTTCTTATAACACTTCAAATTCAATGGACCATCACAGTCGTCACCATTCACCTCATCTCCTTTCATTGTCTGAGGTATAAAACTCTTGAGATTTTGTATGCTCTTTTATCTTTTTAGTGAATTAATCAAGATCTGTTTGTTTCACTTAGTAATTTCTTCTTCATCATCATCTGCTAAGATTCAACATTTTTTTCTAATTTTAAGGTTCGAGGTACTAGAGCAGACGAAACTCAGAGCCATGTCCACAGGATGTATTTTATGGGCCCCAATACCTTTCGCGAACCCTGGCATCTTCCTTACTCACCTCCTGATGCCATTATTGAGATTGTGTAAGAATTATATATACTCCTATTAGGCCGTATTCCCATGATAAACATGGTTTTGGTATTCATCAATGATCAGTTGACATACTTAGTATATCTCTTCAGCAGATACATACATTTCTTGTAAGATGAACTTTCTGCTGAAGTTCTGAGAGTGGCTTGACCTATCGCAAGCCATATCCATTAGGGATTACCCAATAGCTTCCAGTCACTAACTTCAGCATTTCTTTTATGACATGGAATTGCAGGTATGAAGATGCTTTTAACAGATTTATAGATAATATTAATTCAGTTGCAGCATATGATTGGTGGGAGGGTTCAGTACATAGCATACTCTCTGTCCTTGCATATCCTTGCGCTTGGTCTTGGAAACAGTGGAGGAGGAGAAGAAAAGTTCATCGCCTTCAGGAGTATGTGAAGTCCGAGTATGATCATTCTTGCTTACGGTCCTGCCGTTCACGTGCTTTATACAAAGGAATGAAGGTTTGTGTAGTAACTTTATTTCTGTAATAGTCCTTATTGTGATTGTGTCAAGTTCGATGTGGCGGTTATTGGTTTTCTTTGCATTCTCTCTAGGAGTGTTTTCTCATATTCTTCAATTCTCTATGTGAATAATTACGTTCTTGCTGAGTTGCATTGCTACTTGTGCTTGCACAAAATCCAAACATTATGTATCTAGGTGACGAGTCCCTCAGCACTCTAAATTTTAAAAATGAATTGAAGGAACAGGGCGGTGTGGGAGAGCATAATGAATGTGTACATAGATTTGGATGCATTCATTTGTTGTGCCTTTAAACCTCCATCGTGCCAATAGTTCACAGGAAATATGTTGTACTACCTCTGTCCACTTTTAATTGTCATAGTTTCCTTTTTTAGAGTCAAATAATAAAAGCTTTGACTAATATTTTATGATGTATTTTTTCATCATATTGATATGCAAAAAATCGCAATTATAGTACTTTTCATATAGTTTTTGAATATCTAATTTTTTTGTGACAAATAAAAGTGGATAGAGGGAGTATAACTTAGTGTGTCTAATTCAGATAATCAAATTTTCCGAAGAACTTAGCATGAAATGAAGATCTTTTGACAATACGTCCTCCCACTTTGGTGGTCAGGATTCGCATTTTAGCTGCAAATACCGTTTCTTGATTTAACGAGTGTATTGCAGGTTGGAGCAACACCAGACTTGATGGTTTCTTATATCGATTTTTTCCTAGGAGGTGATGAGAAACGTTTAGACATAGTAGCAAGTATACAGAAGAGATTTCCCATGTGCATTATCTTCGGTGGGGATGGAAGTTACATGTCACCATATTATCTTCATAGTGACATGTCATTGACAAATCTCCTTGCTCAGGTCTGACTTTCTTGCCCTTTGATTTTGTATATTAGCAATTGCTACAACCTGGTGTGTTGATCATTAAAGGGGAAAGATCTTATTTGTTTCCAGCATGTGCCTTCGACTGTCTGGAATCGCCTGGTAGCTGGTTTAAATGCCCAGTTAAGAACTGTGAGGCATGGGTCAATCCGCTCTGCACTCCTTCCTGTCTTGAATTGGATTAAAAGTCATGGAAACCCCCAGCTTGAGTTTCATGGTGTTAAGATTGAGCTTGGGTGGTTTCAAGCAACTGCTAGCGGGTATTACCAATTGGGTATTTTGGTGCTGGCTGGTGATCATTCTTTCTATGATCTTACACAAGCTGAAAACTCGGAAAGCTGTGATGACTGCTCTAGGTAGTCTTGATTAGACTTTGCATACTGTTCTTTTTACGCCCGTTCTTTTTTGAATTTTTGTGTTCCACCTTAAACTTTCATGATAGAAGTCTTATCTTAACTTTGACCATATATGTTATCTGTGTGGTGCATATGGCATGGTATTGCTGATTATAAATGCTAGACTCTTTCCAGTATCGTTCTTACAGATTCCAAAAGCATTAAAATGAAAAACTGATTTCTGTCATAACATCCTTGATTGTAGATTATCTTACAGGAAGGTTCCAAAAATAGTACGAAGGAATCTTAAGCAGCCTCAAGAAAGCCAGCAATGTGCGAGCCATGCAGTATCCCGCAAAAAGATCACTGGTGGAATGAATGGTGGTCTCATAAATGATATTACTGTGCAATCCCTTGATTTTAGAAGGGATTACCTCTTCCCATGTTCTTTGCTATTGCACAATACCCGCCCAGTTGGTCGTCAGGTACTGTGTAGCTACTCAATTTGAGAATTTGATTTTATCATAATCTAATTTTTCGTCTTACTATGTGTTTCAGGACACTGTACAGCTGCTGATCACTATCTTACTATTGGCAGATCTATTTGTTACCCTTCTTACTTTAGTTTTGTTCTATTGGGTATCCCTTGGGGCTTTTCTAGCTGTACTGCTTATCCTCCCTTTATCTTTGCTTTCGGCTTTCCCGGCTGGCCTGAATGCCTTGTTCAGCAAAGGTCCGAAAAGAGCTACTCTTGCTCGAGTTTATGCACTGTGGAACGCTACATCTTTATCCAATATTGTAAGTTTCTCTACGGGTGCATTACATTTTGCATTGCTTCATTAGTAAATTTAGCATGGATAGACGTCATCCTAATCCGACTTGAGATGTCATATAATGATACTTATTTGATGACGTGATAATGTCATTCTACAATAGAACTCTGTTCTAAAACTTTTGGCTATAGTAAACTCTGGGTGAGCAAAACTGTAGAAAGGTTACTTCAAACAACACATCTTTCAAACTCTGGGTGGGCAAAACACTTAAAAGTCTTGTGAAGGAACATTTAAAAAATGAAGTGAAAGTTTATGAAGGCAGTCCGATTCTAGAATTTTATAAAGTAATTGAATCAAGAATGTAGTAGGTTCAAGTGTCTTTTTAAAAAACAGGTCTTGCTTTAATGGGGTAATTATGTATTTTCTCTTTATTTTTCTCTATAATTGATGAAAATAAATTAGGTCTTGAACTTATTGTACTTGTTTGAAAGAATCTTCTTTTGGCTTCATACAGGCTGTTGCTTTTATCTGCGGTGCAATCCACTATGGAGTTGCTGCATTGAAGCCCCCACATGATGAAAGCAGTTGGGTTACGAAAAGGTGAGTATCAGTATTCCTACATCCAAAGTGTGTCTTGGCCCCTAACCTCATAGAGGCTGTAGAGGAATAGTGGCAGAAAATACAGCTGAAATTGATTACTCACTTGTCAATCAATCAACTCAAACTGAATCCAAAACTTGTGAGCAATTTATATTTAAACGTTTGAATTGTTTGTATTGTCAGGGAAGATGACAAATGGTGGCTTTTTCCTACAATTCTGCTGCTATTTAAGTCTGTTCAAGCTCGATTTGTTGATTGGCATGTAGCAAACTTAGAAGTTCAAGATTTTTCTCTGTTCAGTCCAGATCCTGATACGTTTTGGGCATACGAAGCTGTTTCTTGACATGTAGATCTTTGG
Organism: Solanum verrucosum; assembly: GCF_900185275.1. Taxonomy (NCBI): domain Eukaryota; kingdom Viridiplantae; phylum Streptophyta; class Magnoliopsida; order Solanales; family Solanaceae; genus Solanum; species Solanum verrucosum. The sequence continues at coordinate 5,734,278 of NW_026020129.1, forward strand.
ATATAGGATGGAGAAATTGTGCAAATTTTTGGAGTGGCACTTGGAATTTCGACCTGTATATATATGTCCAGATCAGTATAAAAGCATTGGTATACATGTGCAGTTTTCTTTGATGTAATTAGTGTTTTGAGGAGAACATGATAGGGGTTTAGAAAGAGGTTTATTTTCATTAGAGGGTTTTTCCTTGTAAAGGGAATGTATAGATGATTTAAATTATTTTTGAGAGAACATAGATGGAATAGGAGCAAGTATTTCTCTTCTTTATTTAACTTTAAGTTGCTACTGGAAATATTGTGAAATGTGATGCAATTCTGTTCTCTTATTTCTGCTTGTTAATTGTGGAACAAATCTGTTGCAATTTCTTCAGTACTTCTGTTTTATCCTTTTTGAATTTGCTTTGATATGTGTTATTTGAGCCAAGGATCTTTCGGAAACAGCCTCTCTACTTCCATGAGGGTAGGGATAAGGTCTGTGAACACTCTATTCTCTTTAGACCTAAGACTCGACTTGTAAGATTCACTGGGTATGTTGATCTCTAGATGTCAAACACAACCCAACCAAGATTGACAAAAAAAATGAAGTATATATCATAGCAATCACGATTAAAGTATATAACAAAGTGTTAGCTTTCAACAATATGGGTTTTGGAAATCTTAAAACTCATAGGTTCCCAATTTTAAAGCAAATGACGGATCAACTTCTGGTAACTAAAATTAAAAAAATAAAATTGATTACATTTGTCGTGGCCTTAAAGAATGACTCCTTCACCCAGTACGTTAATTAAAGTGTTCACTTTTTTTTATAGAGCAATCAATTTAAATAACATACTATGAAGGAGTTGGTTGGAGGACTATACACGAGGATCTAGCATTGAAGTTATGAGTTTGACAAAATTTAGTAACTTTGATCCAAACCTTATGTTGTATTATGAAATTCACTTAATATAGTTGATGATGTATTTAAAAATTCAGAACTCATAAACTTAAAACTGTTTATCGCTTGTGCTTTGTTACTACAAATTTGGAGAATAGAATTTGCTACAAGGCATAAAAAGGGTATCCCGAACAGATAAGTAACAATTATTCACATTAAATTTGCAGCATTAAAGTATCAACAAATCAGAGTGGCGCAGCGGAAGCGTGGTGGGCCCATAACCCACAGGTCCCAGGATCGAAACCTGGCTCTGATAACTTTTGGCCATTTTTTTTGGGCTTTTATGGCATAAAAACAAAATGTTAAAATGTCAACAATCCATGCAGCGAAGCCTGCTAAAATATAATTTTCAGTATAGTTTTGACTTATTTAAATAGTGTAATTTTTCGATGAAGGCGTGACAATTGACTCCGGGTTGCTCCACCACTGTATACAAAAAACAGTGTTTGGCATCCCCATTACCCCTTGAATGCCCTATCCATTACTTATGAAAGGGTCTGACTTATTGAACACATTTATCTATACTCCAACTGTGTCTAAACAAACGAGTATTCAATAGGTTAAATCCTACAGATAAAGTCGCAACATCATACCTAGTGTACTTCCATGATTGGAGTATGGAGAGGACAGTGTATATGCAACCTTACCCGTACCTTGTCAAGGTAGAGAGTCTGTCCCCGATAAACTTACGGCACAAGCAAAACCAAACCGAAAAACCGAATGCACACCTAATGAAAAAAATACATTGCAAATTATATATATGAATGCTTGGAAAAGCAAGCAGCAACGTGTCTGACCTTGTTGTTTAAGTGAAAGCTTATACAGACCACAATTGTAACAAATATATTCAAAAGAAAGAATATTAATTTATAAATACATACAGCTGAATAGGAGGCAAGAATAATACATGGAGAACATTTTCAGAGACATCTGTTAAGTATGTTCTTGAATATCTGTTATGCGTTAATCGTGTTAACATTTCCTTTAAGGTATGATGAGCTCTGGCCTCCGATCTACATGCCCGAACTGTTTTTTGTTGGCAGAGTTTCTCACTGTTAGCCAAGGGAAGTCTGTTGAGTTTTCATAATTTTGATTGCTGTCTCCATGGGCAACCACCTTCAAATGCTTGGTCCAGCACATCTTCCACTCGTTTAGCAAGTATTATCTGTTGAGCAAAAAGATTATTACAGTTTAAAATACTCGCAATGCTTCTACCTCGTGAATCATTTATAAAACACACACTTCTACTGTACAACCCTTTGTTTTTGGTATAGTGACCACAAACTGATATGACACTCTCAGGGCCGGCACAAGGGGAAAGCTAGTAAAATATATGCTTTAGGCAGCCAAAGTTTGGAGGCTCAAAAAACACTTAATAGTGAATGTTATGATTTTATCCACTTGAGACAATACTGAAGTTTATAGGGACAAAAAGTACATAATCTTCATATAAAAAAAACTCCTTACCTTAATAGTAAAATATTTACAACTTCAAATGAAACTACTTGAATCTTCATATTAAATTTAAATTTTTTTTACAAAAAGGTCCAATACGATGTATTTCAAACCCACGGCTAACATTTTATTAACATGAATAAATCGATACCAATATAAATAATAATATTACTGTGTGAAAATAATGGTTTTATGACTTTTAAGAATGCTATATTATAACAAGGACAAAAACGGAATGACAACATACCTTTTTGCGCATTAGTGTGTGTGAATTAAATTTTTCTTATTAAAATTGAGTTAGTCCATTAATTATATTGAACTAAGTCACCACAAACTCTCAGTAAACACGAAAATTAAGAGTTATACTTGACAAATACCTCAAGACTTGAAAGCACAGTTGCTGGGACTTCAACCAGGTCCTTCAAGTTCCTCTCTGGCAGTATAACTCTTTTAATACCATATCTATGGGCAGCCAAAACCTGTACAGTACATTGTGAGAGGGACTAGTCAAAATAAGACCTCTTATTTGGGTATCGAATACACCCATAGTGAAGATATATGAGCGTTTTCAGATAGCAGACAAAAGATATGTAACCCCACACACACCATAAAACGGTGGTTGTACTGGAGCAAAAGCTTCATCGAACATCCATTATAATGAGGGAGTTTGGGTGGAAACATATTGTACCAAGTTGGACACATACCTTATCCTTGACACCACCAACAGGCAAGACCATACCCCGGAGAGTCATCTCTCCGGTCATTGCTGTGTCTGCTCTTACTCTTTTTTTACTGAACAATGAAACCAGTGATGTAACCAGGGTTACACCAGCTGAGGGTCCGTCCTTAGGTACAGCTCCGGCGGGGAAATGAATGTGAATATCTCGTCCCTCTAGAAGATTAGTTTCTTCAGAAATAGCTAGCTTCAGTTCTGTGGCTCTGGCACGAACCTATATATTATACAAATAGAAGATTCTCTTAACAAGGGTGTAAGAACTACTTAGATCTACGACTATTATAACAAAAACCAGAAAGTTTTCCTTGTAATCAAGACCTAGAAAAAAGAGATGAAATTTGTGGGCGGGCATCAGGTGGAGTATAACATGTTCTCCAGGTCCAAGTGTGCAAATTCACAGCATGAACCCTCTCTCCCTATTACCTATTTCCACTTTTTGCAGGCTACCAAGACGAGAACCTTAGTTCTGATTTCATAAAAAATGATAATATCCAAGTAACTTCATGCAGTGTTGAAAAATCAAGCATAATCATTAATGCAGTAGTAGATGTATGAAACATTTTTGTTGTTTGTTTTGCAGGCATAAGAACGTGTAGAGTTGGACCAAAATGTTAGTAATGGTAAAACTGTGTTTCTTGGAAGCAAGAAATACGTCCAAATTATGGAAACAAAGAATATGCGTTCATTTGTCAATGATACAACGTAATATCTGAGAAAGGTGATGCGGAATCTAAAAAAGAGTAAAAGAAGGAAAGAAGAACAAAAACAAGCAGACTTTTTATGTACTCAACAGTCAATTAAGATTCCTTGTATGCAAATTTAAACTACACTACCGATCATACAAATGAAGAACTAGAGTCCTCCATTATGTTTTGGAGTAAGTTCCTTAACAAAGTTTCCACTTGTGCAATGAAGTTCAGTAAGATCATGTGACGTTGGACCTTGTATGTACAATACCAAAAGAGATTACTTGTATGGCTTAATTCCTGAACAAATTAATAGCAAGAGAGAAAATTACCCATGTCAATGCAATCTGAGCAGATTCTTTGATAACATCCCCAAGTTGGCCAGTGAGATGAAGATCACCTTTTCCCACCATTGCTGTGGCTTCAACAAACTGAACCTCGCCACCAAATGCCGTCCACACCAGTCCAACAGATACACCAGGATTAGCAACTCGTTCTGCGGTTTCTCTATCATCATACCTAGGTGGCTGCACCACAAATCACTACATTAATCTCACATATCGGAAAAAATAATTTCTAGATTCAATTAGGTATGTTGCTATGAAGTAATCGAGAAACATTGAAGGTCATGAGTCATGACCGGCTACATTACAGGTATTGTGTCCAAGTATTTTGGGCATCACTCTAACTAAAAACCCTTTTAAAATACTATTAAGGAAAGGGCCTAACTCAACCCATAGCTAGCTCATGAAGTGAGGAACTGAGGATTGTCCAAGACCATATAAGGAGTCAGCCATTTCCTCTACCATTGTGGAGCACTTAATACCCCCATGCATGCCCAAAACTAGATATTAGGAGCATGGATGATATAACATTTGGGCCCAACATTGGGGAGATCACCAATTGGGATGGGTCCAGCAGGTATCAGAAGAAAATGGACCTCAGGCCTAACTCAACCCAAAAGTTAGTTTATGATGAGAAGATTGTCCAAGACCACAAAAAGAGACGACACACCATTTCCTCTACCAATGTGAGAGCTGGACAAATACTACAGATATCATTACACAGACAATGACTAAGAGAGGCTGGAAAAAATACTTACACCAAGCACCTTTTCCACCATTGGTTCATCAACCACCATAGGTGAGGCAACCCTAAACGCACCGGAGATATCATGATTATTGACACCCATAGGGATAACTTCCATTTCAACCTCGGCGCTCTCGGCAAGTTTGTCATCCAACAGTGGTGAAGAAAGTCGTTGCACATCTTTGGCGAAAGGCACTAGATGTTCTTGTTCTGCAACTTTGACAGCCGCTGCACGTGCTAAGGCAGCTAAATTCCTTTCTAGATTACGTACACCTGCTTCCCTTGTGTACCTTTGGATTACTAGTTTCACCATATCCTACAATAACCATAGACCAATACAAAAATCATGTAAGCTTTCAGTTTCTTTATCACAAAGAGATTACCTCTCCCCCAAAAAAATTTAATCAAGGAAAAAAAAATCTTTTTTTTTTGAGAAGGAAGGAAAAAAAAATCTTAAGATAATGAGTATGTGGGTAAGGGCATAAAAGACAGACAACATCCTCGACACAGGATTGATTACCTAAACACACCGAAAAGAACAAACAAATGCAGGAAATGTCAACCATTTCACTACATGCTGTTATAGTAAAGTTTTGCATATACAGTGTACATGGCTGAAATCCTGTGAAAAGTGTAAATTTTTGGAAGCTTTGTGGAAGATAGTTAAAAAGGATGTTAATGCATTGGACAATATTATTTTATTTTTTCCACATGCGTTGGGACAATTGAGAAATAAAAAATATGACCACAGGAAAAGATCCTTAAAGGTAGTCTTTGTAATGGTAAATATATTAGCTTTGTTCAGATAATACAGATTTAACAAACAAAATGTGACACTAATATGATGCAACAATAAGATGTGAACAACTGCTTTTAGTAATCTAAGATATCGTATGCAAGTATTTCAATTACCAATATTACTCCAGGAAAGTGAATACAGTATGCAATCATTATATGAACTTAAAGAAACATAAAGCATGCTTAATGTTTCTCACATTTCAGTACCTCGGGTATCTGAAGGAAGTCAGAACTTAAACCATGCTGATCAAGAACTCGAGGAATTAAATGCCTAATTGCTATCTTAAGCTTTTCTTCTGGTGTATATCCAGGCAACTCAATGACTTCCATTCTGTCCAGGAGTGGGGGAGGAATTGGCTGCATCCTGTTTGCAGTTGCCACAAAAATAACCTTTGATAGGTCAAACGGCACATTCAAGTAGCTAAATTTGAATTAAGGAATCACTGCAAACACACGTGTAAGCTCAAGTCCATGACATTATTTAAGTAAATGAATCAATTAGCCAAGACCTATACAACAGTCTTTTCAGCAATTAGTGAGAATGCCGGCAAGTAGCTTCATATGGACCTTCCAACTATGGAATAAGATATGCAATGATAACCAGGTAAGATTAGCCATCAATATCCATGTTTGTTACTTAAAAAATACAAAAGATACTTGAAAGAGAACAAAAGTGAAAATGCAAATGTATCATAGCCAGAACCATTTGGATCCAAATATATAACAAAGAAAAACAACTCTGAAAGGATACTGATCATTGAACGTTTTGTTCTGTTCGGGATCAAGAACCTCCAGTAATGCTGATGCAGGATCTCCCCTCACATCAGACCCAGTCTTGTCAATCTCATCCAGCAGCATAACTGGATTGTGAACACCTACTCTCTGAAAGTTTAAACCTTAATTAGACCTCAACAAATGAGAAACCAGTAACAATTCTTAAGCTTGTGCTCTATAGAGTAGAAAGACGATGCATCTCTTGTCAAAATTTAGTGTAGACTAGAGACATAGCGTTACCATGAAGAAATTTTTCAGCTAAACAATGTACACATCCGTGGTTTTGTTTTTCTAAAATAAAATATATTCTCGCTGCATTCAAAACTGCAGTAAGGAACCCAAGAGAAAGATGCCAGCTACTTTGTTAATCGTGTTACTTAAGAGCAGCAAGCTTCTTGACAGAATACTGGAAATTCATATGAAGGCAGTAGTCAAGAGAGGTGGCTTCAGTATTTAGGGGCCAAAAGTTAACATGAAGCTCTTGGACATCAGAACCAAATCACTCTGCCCTCACGGGGTAGTGGTAAGGTCTGCGTACATTCTACCCTCCCCAGACCCTGCTCCTTACCTTATCCACTGAAACTAACACAACTCCTGCTCTAGATGAAACAGACAATCCTTTGACACCCAAGCAAGAGCATACAATAGGATCTATGTCTAGCGCAACTAGACCAACAATAACGGAAGCAGGTCAAAAGCAAAACACATCACTTGTTCACTATGCTAGACGGATCCTTCAAAAACCAGTGGGACCCATGCTGGTCAGACAAAATTTGGGTGTGATTGTGGAATACACACCATATTTGTTCTTTACTAGGTGTGCATAGACAACTATGGCCAAGAAGCGACTGACTAGGATTTGGGCTTTGATATGCGTTTATACACACAAAGTACTACTCCCTCCGTCCCATTTTATGTAGCACCATTTCCTCTTTGGTCAATCCCAAAAAGAATGTCACATTTCCTTATATGGTAAGTATTTAAAGGTACAATTCCTCTTTTACCCTTGTTGGTCCCACTTAATCTTAAAAATAGTACTCCAATACATTTATGAGGAGAGAGAAAAGTGAGTCTACTTTCTAATATGACTATTTTTTGAAGGGGCAATTTGGTAAACATTTCAAAGTCTTCATTTATTTCTTAAACTTCGTGCCTGGTCAAATGTTGCCACATAAAATGGGACGGAGGGAGTATAAAATTTTACAGTTCTATAAGACAACTTTTTTCTATAAAGGCCATTATGTAAGACAATTTAATGAAATAAAATCCAGGTACTTAAGGAATCTATTTGTACAAGTTTTGATTCAATGACTTCGCGATTAACTAGATGTGTGTATTCATTTTATTCTATACATTTAATTTTATCTCAACACCTGCTTAAGTACTCATATCCGTATCCCCGCATCCTAAAATTTAGGAGATGATCAATCTTTCAGATCCACATACCCAGATAAAACACTCATGTGACCAAGTAACATGGCTTATTCCTAATCCTGTTGCCTTATTCTTTAAAGCTTTTCTTTCCTGGGTAACTTAGTTGACACTGTATTCAAGATATTGCAACCAACAGATACAAAATGAAATGACAGAAATCATCAAAACTAACAGAAAGTTAAGTCTGCACCTTCAACCCATCAACTAGACGCCCAGGCATGCTTCCAATATATGTTCTCCTATGCCCTCTGATATCGGCCTCATCTTTGACACCACCAAGGGAGATGCGTATAAACTTTCTGCCCAAAGCAGCAGCAATAGATGAAGCCAAAGATGTCTTCCCAACACCTGGTGGACCCACAAAGCACAACACAGGACCTCTCGCATCTGGTTTGAGCTGCATTTAATGTTCAATTTACATTAGATTATTTTGAAATCAAGGCATATTTTAACATATGAGATCCCCAGATAAGAGCCCAACCTTCCGAACAGCTAGATATTCGATTATCCGCTGCTTGACCTTCAATAAACCATAATGGTCAGCATCAAGACGCTCTTTTGCAGCTTTTAAGTCCAATTCAAGTTCTGGGCTGGCCTTCTCCCACGGAAGATCAGCAAGTAGCTCCAGATAAACACGGGAGCTATTGTATCCAGGTTGCTGAGGCTGCATTTTTTTGAGTCTCCTGATATAAGAATTTGTAGTAAAAATTAAAGAGTAGAAATTTAATTGAACATGTCACCATAAACTCAAGCGCACAACATGATCTGCTACACTGGGTTTGATTATAATTAAGTGCAAGCCAATCCTAAAAGATCAAGTAGCTAACAACAAAAGTAATTTGAGAAAAGAAAAACAAATTAAGCAACACCTAACTTGTGCCGGAAGGGTTGTGCTAAAGAGTAGATAGAGACATCAACAAAAAATCCTCAATGGAGAAAGAATATGATGAAGTATAATCTCCAGCACATTATAGATTAATTCCAATGAGATATCCATTGAGGTTTTGGTTTGTATTCGCAAGAGGAGAGGAGGGATTCTCCTCCTAGGTAATCCACAGCATGCAGATTTCCTCCACAAATCTATTTTTACACATGGGTAAGGACCTGCCCCTTCTTTATCTTCTCACTTCTTCTCCTCCTTCCTCTTTCCCTTTCACGTTCTTCCTCTTCTCTCTCCTTTTCCTCCTTTCCTTTCTCATTGTATTCACCTTTCTTTTTTCGTTATTTTGAAAAAAAATAATGAGGATGGTCCAAACATAAATAAATCTCATGAAGGGCATTTTGAGTTTCAAATAGTGTACCTTAGTTCCCTCAGAGCATGTTTCCAGATACTTGCAGGCATTCCTGCTCCTTGCATCTTCCTTTCCAAGGCAACCAAATCATCTTCTTCATCATCATTGTCACCGAGTTCCTCTTTTATGGCCTTCATCTATAAGATGAATAAGAGTTACAAAACAGAAGCAAAATGAGTAACCAGAGGATATCAGTTTCCATCAGAACCATCTATTACTGTCTTCAGAGGGTTGGGAGAAAGGACTTCAATCATAGAGACCTCAATGTACTGCGGAAGATGAACTGATCTGAGCCAATATGAAAGAAGGAAGAGAAGGACAACAAAAGTAATAAGCATATTAAGACCTATTCTAATAGTTTTTTGGCAGGCACACTAGCACGTGACTAAAATTTTGCAAGAAACTTTGGTAGCAGTGGCAGTGTGAAGGGGAGCAAGTGTGGAGAAAACAGACAGTCCTTAGGTTTTGAAAGGTATACCCCTTATCCTTACTTAACAGTTTTGGGCAAATAACACAATGACAGACTTCCAATAGAACCCAAAACCCAATGCTAAACTCCTCTGCCATTGACATTAAGAAGGTGTTGACAGCAAATACTCCCACTTTTTTTTTTTGAAACAGTAAATACTCCCACTTATTCGAGAGATTCCCTCATCGCCTAGAAAAATGTGGCAAAACTTAAAATGAACTTTCAAAATAAAGAGGAAAATATCAAAAATACAAAGATACCTGCTGTCGCAACAGAAATTCTTTCTGAGACTTTGATAACTGCCCCTCAACCTTTTGGGTAATCTTCTCTGCCACCCGAATTGACTGGACAAGCAAAGGATAGATAAGATGACTCGAGTGCATGAAATCAAGAAGCAACACATCAAACACAAAAGCACAACAAAAAAGTAGGTACCTGTAGATGCCTATCAACTAGCTCAGTAGCTTTTGAAAGCCTTACTTTAACATCAACAGAGTCCAGCATGGATAATTGTTCCTCAAAGCTAATCTCAAAACTAGCTACAAAAATATCAGCCAATTTATGGACAGGAACTGTCTCTAGAAGAACCTTTGTTCTCCCACCAGTCTTTTGTTTCTGTCAAAAAAGGATAACCCAAACATATATTAGTAAAGAATAGATGTATCATCAGCTACCCTACTTTTCAACTTAAGACATAACAACTGGTTGCAGTTTCCTTCCATGTCAATAGAACTCATTCTGGGATATTTTTCATGCTATTAGTATATACACCTTTGAAAATTGGGGTAGTAGATGCATTATTAAATTTTACTAAGATCAAGAAGACTTCATTGAAATTTTAGGTTTAGAGAATCATCCGTCGCGCATAAATCTTTCCCATAAAAGAAGAAATTACTAGCTTCTAACATCAAACAGTAAGGGGTTATTAGGTAGGATGTACAAAAATAGTGTTGAATACGGTGTATTAGTAATGTTGGCATTGGTAAAGCTAATATTAGTTATGTTGAAATTATTTCTTATGCACAGTTTAATTTGGTGTATCAAAATAACATGTATTGTATAATTTCTAAATAAAATTATTTACAAAAAAACCCTCCACAAATACAGTGGAAAGAATGTGGAAGAGGTCCTCGGGGACAATTGTGTCTAATGCATGCATTATAAAACCTTGCATTGCTAATACCATGGTTTTCCATGCATTAGTTATACATTGCATAATACCAAATAGAGTGTGTATAGCTAATGCAAGCATTAGTTATACATAGGTTAAAAAATGTATCAAACAAGGTATTAGTAATACACAAAGCAAATGCATGCATAATGCATCCTACCAAACGACCCCTAATAGTTTTCACATGCCACACGGCTAATAATAGAGGACGTATTTCTTCTTCATTTGAGGTATGTACGACGTACTTGCAATACATCATTCTTGTTTCTCAGGATGCAGATGGTTTTTTATATTTAATCCAGTTTTGCTAATATGTCTATTATCAGAGAAAGGGGCAGGGGAAAGAATCGAAATCAAGGAAAGCAACATTGGATGCAGGTTGTATCCCCTGTTACATGTAACAGAATCAGAATTACATATCTTCATCCACCCAAAAAAAAAATCCCAGACATAAGTGCTGGAAGTTTTTAAAGAACTTTTTAGCTACTACATAGAGGTAATTGTTTTACCAGTTGCAACTTAATTGTGCTACAAGGAAATTCAGCAAAGCAGGGAAGTATTTTAAAGAAAAGCTAGCCTCAAATTTCACCTGCTCAAGGATGGAAATGAGCTCCATCGCAGTGGCTTTAAATTGACGAGACAATGCCACGAATTCTTGGTCTTGCTCAATTAACTCCAGCTCTGATAAAGACAGTAAAAATGCTAGCAATTCAGAATTCTTGTATGTTATTATTTCCAACATTAAACACCTAGCACTACCTCCTGTCTCTTGGTCTCCACACCCCACCCCACCCCCTCCTACCTCTTCCCCTCAAGAGGCTGGGGTATAAATAAAAGGAAGGGCTATGGTTTACCTATCTACATATGTCCAGTCATCTAAAGAAGAAGAGCAGAACTCTTACCACCCTTGGTCATATCAAGAGAAGTGATCCGTGCTGTATAATATGTTCCTCTGGTACTAAGTTCCTGCACATTGAATCTGCATAACCCCTCTAGTACAACGATGTATGTAACTCTGCCACTTGGTTTCTCAACTCCTCTTGAGAGATGTAAAGCACGGGCAGCAACTCCCCTGAGTTGAAATAAAATATTAAACTTCACAAATGCTTTAACAAACATGTAAAAAGAGAGAAAAAAAATGATAGTTGACATACTAATTTGTGATATAATGAGTAAACTAACATCAAAACACAATAGCCATATGGCATATACAAGCCAGGGCATCTATGTCAATGCAACTATAAAGAGAATGCATCCTGATGTGTATACCTATCATGCCAGTGTATAACTTCCTGTTGATTTTTTGAATCAAGCTTGTGGCTATCTGATGTCTCTCCACCCATGCCTGCAGTAATTACAACAACTAAATTCAACAGGGCATAACTGTACTGTTCTTTCCATCCCAAATTACTTGAACTACTGCCCTTTACAAGTCATCCAGGTTTATTTAACCCATTTCTCTAGGAAACCAAGGTTTCCACCCCTAAATTTACTACTTGAAATCACACTTGCATTTTCAAGACATCTTTATGACAACTTACACCATGTACAATTTTATCAAGTTAACAATTACCTCAAATATGTCTCACTATAAAAGTTCTTTGAGCAAGATGTTTTTTTCTTCTTTTTTTCGCAATAACATTCAGAATAAGGAAGATCACCTGAAGATACTGCAGTACCCGAAGTGGCACTCTCAGCTGAATCTCTAACCGGTAATATTCCAATCAGTCCCTTCTCTTCCCTCTGCCATAACTCCTGCTCCACCAATTTTACACTGCAACACACATTTATTCATATATAAGAAAGAAAAAAAGAAACATTACTCCCTATATTTTGATCTTTTCTCTTCTCCACAATCATTTACACAATTTACTGTGCAATATCAGCTTCAAATCACACTACATCAACCAATTTCATAAAATAAAAATAAACGTGGTTATTTCACATCACGTCCAACAATTAACTCAAATTCATATGCTTAGCTGAGAACTGCAACTCTTCGCTCATCGTTTCTCCTAAAGCTAACAATCCTCAAATTCTACCAATTCAAAGTTCATCTATACAACAAGTCAACGAAACACCTGTAATCCTCGCGCCAATTCACAAACAACTAACTACCTTACGAATCTCTTACATACACAATACACAGCTCAAGCAACACTCATAAATAACAAATATCACAAATTATAAATTTCAACAGTAAAATAGCGAATCTTATTGAAATCTACCTACCTGCTGGGAGAAGTGCATCGAATTCTAATGATCGCACCAGGTAACAAAACTTTGTTCCTGAATGGAAGAATCGCTAAACGGCTCGGAAGTTCCACAGATTCCGCCATAGTTATCTTCCCCAAAAAAACTCTCGAGTTTTTACTTCTTCTGTATATTGCTTTGAGAAATCGATATTTATATAGGGAAAAATTTTGTACAGGAGAATGAATAAGGGAAGTAATGAAGGAGAGGTGCAGGTTGAATTCCTATAAAACGACGACGGTTAGTTCAATATTTTCTATTCTTCTTTATTTTATTTGTTGTCCTTTTCGTTTTATTTGTTTTTTTTTAATTCTCACTCCTTTGTTTATTTATATTATTTTATTTTAATTGGATGTTAGTGACTACTAAATACTAATCATGATTAGAATGAGGGAAAAAAATCTAATTTGGAATGCTTGTGTTGGTAATTTGTTACTTTCGTCGTCCATTTTTACTTGTCCACTGTATTTTTATTTGTTTAGTTTGAAAAGTTAAAAGATATTTTATTAGTTTATCCATATTTTATCTTTATTATACATTTTTATTTGATTACTATACTAAAAATAAATGTCTACTTGTACTTGTTCAATTTTAAAAATTAAGAGATAATTTATCATTTGGTTTTTAATTTACCCATATTATTAACGATAATTATTTTTCAAAGCATTAAATTTATTATATTTAAAGGGTGATATAATAAAATTGTCATTTTATTCATTGTTTCTTTGGAGTGTCAAGTCAATACTGGCAACTAAGATGGACCGAGGAAGTATTAATTATTTTCAATTCACTTCTCAATAAGTGAAATATCGTTTGATTATTAAGAGTGATATGATAAAATTGTCATTTTATTTATTGTTTTTTTTAAGATGTCAAGTCAATACTGACAAGTTAAATGAAAAGCGGGAGTACTACTTAATTATTTTCAATTCATTTCTTAATTAATGAAATGCCATACAATTATTAGGAGTGATATAGTAAAATTATTATTTTATTATTATTAAAATATATCATGTCAAATGGACAATTAAACATTAAGCTAGCTCCTAATGATCCTGTATTTTGGCATAAGACCTAACTTTTGGACTCTGTGATGGTCGTAAAAACTAGTATAAATTAGGCAACAAGGTACCAAGATTAGAAGCAATGATTATCAGCTTAAGTTAAATGGGCTTATTTAACTTAAAATTAAGAAGAAGGTTGTAATAAATAATAATCTACTATCAGATTTAAGTATACTAATATAAATATTTTCTTTAGTTCATTTTAGTTATTGTGTTTACAAAATATGAAAAATAATTTTTTAAAAATATTCTTAAATTAAGTAAAATTAAACAAAAAATATCTTCGATTAATAATTTGGTCTAAAAATATTCCGTCGTCACCGATTTGATCCCAAAATAACTCTACCACAAATAATTTGTACATATTTTACATAGTGTTAACTTGGTGAGACAAGTCAACTAGTCAATCACTACTCGTCGACTTGCACGCTGATTGTTGACTAATTGATGTCTGATGAGCTTTGCCAAGTAGTGAAAAATTTGAGATAAATATTAAAAACACATCTAAATTATCTTGTTTTTTTAAGTTTCATATCTAAATTATTTGGAGTGTAAGTTTCATATATAAATTATCACTCTTTAGTTTGAGAAACACACCTTAGTGGTGTGTGTAATACGCTCTCTCTATTATTTGCAAAAACCTTGACACATGGCATTCCACATAGATAAAATATTTCATCTTGACAAAAATTAAATAATAAACTATTAATATTAATTAAAAATTGAATATTAAAGTATTATTATCTGGAAAGAAAAAATTATTTTCTTACCCCACTCCAACCCCCCCCCCCCCCGACAATCCCCGTCCTTTATTTTTTTTAATTTCTTTTATAAAATATTTTTAAAAAAATCATGCTTCACCCCCTCTCCCCAAACCACCCACTCATTCCCCCCTCCCCCCCTCAAAAAAAATAAAATCTACCCCACCTTATCTAATCCTCCGCTCCTAATTTATTTTTATTTTTATTTTTTTACATTTATGTCGTAAGATATGTACATATATTTTTAGGAATTTTTTTCTACTGGTATACCGGCTATAACATAGCATAAAGAAAAAAATTATTTTTAAAAATGTCTTGCGACAAATAAAAGAAATATTTTCCTAAAAAGGTATATATATCTAACACAGAATGAGAAAAAATTGAAAACGGAGGGATAGGTGGATTGGGGTAGAATTATTTTTTTAAGAATATAAAATAATATATAAATTATTATTTGAAGGGGGGGATGAAGTAAAAATTAAATACTTTTATAAAAGAAATTTAAACAAAAAAAAACTAGAAAATGGGGGGGGGGGGGGGGTGTACGGTGAAGAGGAAATGATGGAGTGGATAAGAAAAATAATTTACTATTTTAAAATTTTTTATTTTTTTTTGGGATAATAATTATCTAATCTTTAATTTTAACTAATACTAATAATTTATTTAATTTTTGTCAAGGTGTAATCTTTTGTCAATGTGGAGTGTGATGTGGCAAGGGATAGTTTAGGTTGTTTTTGACACTTATCTCAAAAAAATTAATATATCTTCCTTTCTTTTTTAGTTTGTCATCCGATTCAATGTTTTGTATTATATTAAAATACGAAAATTTCATATTGGAAGATAAAAACGCTCTATAACAAAAGCGACTCCATATTTAAAAATATTCAAATTCAATACCTTTGATTAAGAATGAAAATAAACTCATAAATGTATGTGAAAAAAGAAAAAGAAAAAGAAAATGTCATTAAGTCTAGTCTTTTTTTTTAAAAATAAGTACAACCCCCCCCCCCCCCACCCCACCCCACACACTCCAAAATTCATTTTTATTTATTATATTAAATAGAAATAAATATTTACTTTTCTTTATTTAATTAAAAATTAAGACATAATTTATTAATTAATTTTCTAATTTATTTGTATTACTTCCTCTATCCACTTTTAAGGGCCATTTAGGATGATTTCAATGTTCTATATTATATTAAAATATGAAAATTTTATGTTGGAAGACAAAAACGCTCTATAACAAAAGCGACTCCATATTTAAAAATATTTAAATTCAATACCTTTGATTAAGAATGAAAAAAAAAACTCATAAATGTATGTGAAAAAAGAAAAAGAAAATGCAATTAAGTCTAGTCTTTTTTTTAAAATAAGTGCAACCCCCCCACCCCCTCCAAAATTCATTTTTATTTATTATATTAAATGGAAATAAATATTTACTTTTCTTTATTAAATTAAAAAATTAAAACATAATTTATTAATTAATTTCTAATTTATTTGTATTACTTCCTCTATCCACTTTTAAGGGCCATTTCGTATTATCAAGGATGTATTATAGAATCTAATACATGTATTAGTTATCATATTATTTAGTATGATTTTTAGCCTAGATATAATTAATATATGCTTAGTTATACACCTTATTCAGTATTATAGAGTGTACAATTGATATATAGCAAAATATAATATTAGCAATACATGAACTATTAATACATGGATAAGCATGAATAAAGATAAAATGTCTTTAATATACCAAATAAAAAATATATAAAATAATTGTAACATAATTAATTTCAATATTATTAATATGTGTTATTAAGTACTTTTTTAATGCACTGCCAAACGATTTTAGAATTTGTTCATCCGTTAATCATTGTCTCTTTAATTTGCAGGAGTCAAAATTGTTAACTATTCTTTTCAAAATTATTGAATTTATCAAATTCCTTTTCCCCCAATATGGTTGTCTTTTCTACTTTTCAAGAGTCATATAAAATTTTCTTTTGGCTAATATATGAATTAGGTTGTCATCTGGCAATGCATTTTCTAGATATAAATAAAAGATTTATTTTAAAAAATAATCTAATTTTATACGTATACTATAATAACTAACTATATATAAAGATTAAATATTGACCACAAAGAATGAAATTTTATTTTAAAAAATGTTGTAGGCCCTTTTCTTTTTTTTAGTTGGGTAGGAGTTAGTTCCTACATGTTTCAATTAATTTTACGAAGAATTGTCATTTGTAGTAGTACAAGTGTTGAGATACTCGATATGTTTGCAAAGGTTTGACTAAATAGAAAAAAAATAAATCTAGTATTCTTACTTCGTTAAAATTTACACATGAAATATTATATTTCTCAATAATTTTATTGATAAATTAGATTACGCTGTTTAATACAAAAATATTCAATTTCTCCAATATTTTGAGCATATGTCAAACTAATAATGTTTCCTTACACACATTCATGTCATTAGTAATAATTAAAATTAATGATATCATAAGAAAGTTAAGCTTTATCCCATTGTTCCTCCTATATCTACATTTACCTTTCAAACTATTGTAGAAAGGTAGAAAGATTCATTGCGATAAAAATGTAGTATTCATCTTAGCTTTACTACTAGAAATGAAACGGTATATGGATTAAGATAAATGATTAAGCATAATTTTTACTTATATAAATTATAATATATGTATTATAGTTGCTTGGCATTTTGAGGACAATATGGTCATTTTTGTTAGTTTTGTGCATTGAATTAAAGGAGTTATATATATACTCAAATGGATGAGAAAAATATCTTCATTTCCTCGAAATATCTTTGGGAAGAATTATTTATTGAGCTCAATTACAAAGCATGGTGGATCCCCCACCCTTTATTTTTCTTTAATCATTTGACTTGAATTAATTTATATTTATGTGATATAATTTTATTTTAAAAGAGGATATTCTTATAATAAATTTTAAATTTTAAACTCAAATTTATATGATAAAAATGTTATATGACTTTCGATAAGAAAATAAATATTGCTGAAGAATTGTTCAAGCTCATATAAAATATGAACTCTGACTATCTCTGCACGAACCCAAAATTAAACATTTGATGCCAATTGTGGTTCCACCCTTGTAGTCTCGCATTTAAATTTGTGTATTATAGTAAATATGACTCCATAACTTTCAAATTATAATATATAATTCTAATTAATATAAAGTTCAAATTCTAAATACTATAGAATATGGTTTATAATTGGGTGAACAATAAGTTGGATGGATGACGATTCAATTGATGGACCAGTGTGGTTGTCGACATATAAAGAGAGGGTCCCACATTTTAAAGGGATCCTTGTGGGTCCCAATCTATGTGGATGCCACGTGGTGTAATGGATAGGGATAGACTTAGAAAACTAAGGTCTACGTTAAAAAAAAAATTTGGATAGAAAAGTCAATAGCCACCTCATGATTAATGCAATATCTTACACGTTGTACTCAAATTTTCCATGCAAAAATATTCTATCTTATCTCTTTTTTTTTTAAGTTATTAATTGGTAAAGTCGTGATTAAAAAGTTTAGGTGACGATTTGAGTCAAGTATAAATAAAAATCTTTAAAGTTTTTCCGCTTAAATAAGTAAATACGAATTTTGAATTTATGATGTTAAATTAAAAATATGTAGAATATATTAAATTGTTATTTGTTAAATATGATATGTAGAAAGTTAGAATTTAAAAAATTATAAAAAGAGATGCATTCTTTTTTGGAAGCTTACATAAATCTCACTAGTTTAACAGTTAATTACTTAGGTATACTTTATGTTGCAATATTAAGTATCATATCAGATTTTGGTGCATACAGATACGTTCAGATACATGCATCTCGAGATACATGGGGTCAAAATTAAGTGTAAATTGTTCTAGATACCATTGTATCTAGGGGTGTTCACGGGTCGGTTTGGATCGGTTATTGGTCAAAACCAAAACCAAACCAACTTAATCGGTTTTAAAATTATCAAAACCAAACCAAATCAAATATAATATACATTTATCGGTTTGGTGGTTATCGGTTATTAACCATACACAAAATTAAATAAAAGAAAAAACTCATTCAAAATGTGAAAAAAGTGACAACAATCCATTCAAAACAAAAAATAGTTAGAATGACTTAAATTACCAAACTTTCGATCACTGAATTTACTATCAATAAAGCTTTAAAATTCACTATATTGGCCTAGAAGGAAGAGACAATAACATTTTCAATCCTACAAAGAATTGTACTCATATACATGAAATCAATAAGAAAAATGTTTTCACCTTGGGTATTTTTGCTTTCAATAAGTAAAGTTTAAAGAAATTTGAATGAAAACATATATATAAGATCTTTCAAATTGTTTATAAAAATAATATATTAAGTATGTATATTAATAAAATATATGTATGTAATTCATCGGTTTGGTTCGGTTATTTCTTCGGTTTTTTTGAATAAAACCATAACCAAACCAAATAATACCGGTTTTAAAAAATCTAAAACCAAACCCAAATAAAATCGGTTTGGTTTGGTTTTTTGGTTTGGATCGATTTTTATATTGTATCCAAATGGATTCGTATGTATCTGGAATACATAACAAATATTGCTTTACATGTATTTGAGATTCATAACAAATCTCATCCACCTCCCTTTCCATCTTGCTCGCCTCCCTCCCTATTTTAGTGTATCTGATAACAAAAATACATGTATCTAAGGATATATTTTTCAATATTTGGTAGGAATCCATTAATTAGTGGTAAGATACGTAATATTTTGAAAATATAAATAATAATAATATATATGATAGTGAAATATGTTTAATTATATAATTTCTCCTTTCTTTTAAAATGGATTGATATTTGAAAAGAAAAGTAAAACAAAAAAAATTAGGCTTTTGATCCATTGACACAAACGGAACCAACTTATGTTTTGACAAGAGTTTGATTCTCCTCGGGCGCTTAATTATATTCTTTTTAATTTAAGATAACTGAAAATTTTGATGATGATTTAATTGATCTCTTTGTGTGCTTAATTCTTTTTAATTTAAGATAGCTGAAAAATCATAAATTTTAAATTTTGAATTCGCTGTCACTATGGAACTAATCGTTTATAGTGAAATGTTGATTTTTTGAGTCCGGAGCCTAAAGGGGCAAAAAAAATTGATAAAAATTCTAAAAAGGCACATCAAATTTTTTTCTAACAAAAAGGGCAAAATCGCTACTGATAGCGATTTTGTTTGACGCCGTTAACAGATCAAAATCGGAGTCAATTCCCTAAATGATCACCCAAGTTTAGGGAATTGCCTTGAAATATCATTTATGTTTCATTTAAGACCAAAATATCACTCAACTATCACTATTTTCCTCCTAATATACTTGACACTCCAAAAGTCTCACTCTCTCCTAGTTGGCATGACATGTCATTAAAGTTTTTTTTTTAATAATATACTAATTTAATTCATTAAACCCATTTAACTAAAATAATGATCATATATTTTTTTAAAGATTTATTAGTTTATTAAGAATAAATTTTCATACTTAAGAATCATTTATCATAATTTTTTTTTTTTTTTTATGTGATGATGAATAGTTTTTAAAAAATTATCATAATGTCATCAATTTTGAATAATTATAAACACATATATTCAAAAAAAAATATTAATATATAAATTACTTACGAATGTCAACTTACATCAATTAATCTATATTATATAATGGATCAATAATATTAAGGATCAATTAACTACTAAAAAATAATTAATTGGGTGCTTTGAAATTCATATATATATACTTGCAATATCTTTTTTTTAAAAAGAAAATAGAAAGTGAATAATATTTATATTATAAAATAAATTTTGATCTTTATTTATCAGTATATTAATCTCATATAATATGTATATTATTGAATTAAAATAGGAAATTCAATTAATTATTACTTGTATTTCATAAATTTGGGATGAGATAAGAATATATATTGGTGTTTAATTGTATGAGAAGTTAAAATATAATATAATATAATATAGAATAAAACAATAATAAAAAAATTAAATTTTAAAAAAGCTAAATAATAATTTTCTCTTTCATACCAACTTTTTTGTCAACCTTACAAATTTATTTGAATACTTTTATGAAAAAAAAAAATTAAAATTTTCAAATAATTTACTTAGAAATTTTAAAAACTACCGGGTAATAATTGTACACAGAGATTTTTCATTGAATTTTGTTTAGTAAAAATATATAAAGGAATTAGATTTTTTAATTTTTTTTATAATCTTCACAAATTCTCATGTAATTTATATATTTGTTTTGTAGAGACATAAGTTTGATGAATTAAATAGGTCTATTATTTTTTAAAATGATGATTTAATGACATGACGTATCAACTAGAATAGAAGGAGACTTTTGAGGTATTTAGTATTATTTTTTGGATCAAAAATATAATATTATTCACTTTCTATTTTTTAAAAAAAATAAATATTGTAAGCATGAATTTCAAAATACACAATTAATATTATTGTAATAGTTAATTGACCTTTAATATTATTGATTCATTATACAATTTATGATTAACTGATGTAAGTTAGCATTCATGCGTGATTTGTATATCAATTTTTTTTGAATGTATGTGTTTATAAGTATTCAAAATTAATGATATTATAATACGTTTTAAAAACCTATTCTTCATAACATAAAAAAATAAAAAATTTAATTATGATAAAATATTCTTAAGTATGAACATTTATTCTTAATAAACTAATGTAACTTTTAAAAAAATAATATGATCATGGCTTATTTTAGTTAAATGAGTTTAATGAATTAAATAGGTCTATTATTAAAAAAAAGACTTTAATGACATGTCATGTCAAATAGGAGAGAGTGAGGCTTTTGGAGTGTCAAGTATATTTGGAGGAAAATAGTGATAGTTGAGTGATATTTTGGTCCTAAATGAAACATAAATGATATTTCAAGGCAATTCTCTAAACTTGGGTGACCATTTAGGGAATTGACTCATCAAAATCGCTGCCCTATCAGCAATTTTTGTCCAACTTTTTTTTTTTTTCAGAAAATCGCTGTCCGTACAACATTTTTGTGATTTTTTTTTTAAAAAATTAAAATCATTGTTGTGGCAGAGTTTTTATAAAAATAAATTTATTTTATTTTTTTGGAAATCGCTGCCAAGACAGCGATTTTCGTTATTTTTTTTAAATAGCTGTTGTTGCAGCATTATTATAAATTTTGTGGAATTTTTTTTTTTCTAACCAAAAGGGTAAAATCGCTACTGACGTAGCGATTTTGTTTGACGCCGTTAACAGATCAAAATCGCTGCTCTATCAGCGATTTTGTCCAACTTTTTTTTTTCTTCAGAAAATCGCTGTTTGTACAGCATTTTTGTGATTTTTTTTTTAAAAAAATTAAAATCATTGTTGTGGCAGAGTTTTTATAAAAATAAATTTGTTTTCATAAAAACACTGCCACAACAGTTATTTTAATTTTTTTTTAAAAAATTTGCAAAAACGCTGCACGGGCAGCGATTTTCTGAAAAAAAATAAAAATAAAGTTGGACAAAATCGTTGATAGGGCAGCGATTTTGATCTGTTAACGGCGTCAAACAAAATCGCCATGTCAGTAACAATTTTGCCCTTTTGGTTAGAAAAAAAATTGATGTGCCCTTTTGAAATTTTTATCAATTTTTTTTTGCCCTTTAGGCTCTGGACTCCTATTTTTTTGTCATGACGCTAACTAAAGAAAGTTACATATAACTAAATAATCCGATCATTATAATTATAATAATAAGAAAAAATATAAGCCATATATAAAAAAAAGTAAACCTAACAAAAATATTGGACTTCTCACAAGTTTTCCATTCTACCAAATATGATGATTCTGTTTGGCAACATGTTTTTATAGAATTCCAACAATTTTTGAATTGCAATTTGCAAACGTAATATTTTGACGCACTAGGTGACGTGAAGACAACTTATGGTGTTAAATAAAAATAAATTTTAAACCTAACTTAAATATTTAAAGCAAGTTTGAGAGAAGGATTTTTAAAAATATTCGAGGAGATCACCAGGAACTTAATGTTTATCGATTTGAGACTCAACACTTCCCCGTATATCCAACAACACTGCAACATTTGATGAAATAATGAATTGAGTTGAACTTGAATCTGATACCATGTTAAGAAATGAATCTTAATCTTGACTCAATCATAAAAATTAGCTTATGAGGGACGGATAGATCAAGATCATATAAGAAGACCAAACAAAGAATTTTCAATTAGTGCTAGTTTATCTCATTAGAAAAAAAGTTTCGCTTTAAAAATTTTTAAAAAATAGTGTTGGAAATTGAATAAACCTTTACAATATTAATTTTTTGGACGGTACAGTTTAGCTATTTTTTGTGTGTAGTAGTCTGATCATCAAAATATTATATATTGTATTATTTTCATTTTTTAGTTGTTTGCTAACTAAGGAAAGTTATATCCAATTTACTTTGAAATAGACTGATCATTAAAATATTATATTTTCATGAAAATTCATGTGTGTACAGAAGTAAACCTAACAAATACATAATAGGTTCACATTTCCAATCTTTCCATCTTATATATAACTCCCTCAATTTTTAATTTATTTGTTTAATTTTAATTTGTCAAAATTTTAAAAAGTAAAAAAAAAAACTTTTGAATATTATGATCTCAGACTAAACGTATATAAAATATATCAAAATATATTTTAATCTTATAATCTTAAACATGTCATGAGATAAATTAAATTAAAGAATTGTCAGACAAAATATTATTTCTAAAATAAATAAGACAAACAAATTAAAATAAACGAGTAAAAATTTATACATAGTAGAATTTGGGGGGGGGGGGGGGGGTGACGAACTTGTGCCGGTGTCACCAATGCAACGTTATGATGAGGTACTCAATGAAATATAATTTGCCTCATGTTTGAAATGCCTAGGTCTTTCTTAGTAATTGTTTTTCCGAGTTATTATTTTAATTGAATAATGAATAATTCAGTAATATGAACAACGACTGTTTACCTATTAAAAACAGTTAATTGATATGGTGTACGTAGTAGATGGGTTATTGCTATTCCTTTTTTTCAATAGAGGTCTTGGTATATCGAGTTTTGAATATAAAAAGATTTCGATTAGAAAACACTAAAAAATCCGAATTAGTCGATTTTAGGTGTGAGAACACTAACTAACTTACCTAGTCAACTTCTTTCTAGTTTATCTCCTATAAATATATCGTATCATCCCACATATATAAATGATTCGCGATTCAGATCCAATATCCAACATAACAAGAGAGTCTAATTTAATATAGTTGCTAATTAATGACATTATATTGCTAAGATGCCTTACAAAGTAATTAAAAATATCGAACATTATGACTATTGTTGTTCGTGCTTAATTTAGATTGTAGTAGGAATAGACCAAGGACAAGAAGAAAGTTCAAACACGAGTTTTTCAAGATTAATTCAATATTGCACTATCAACTACTTTTTGGTTGTGTAGGAAGTTTGGTAGGGTTCCTCTTCTCACCGGCCTCTTGTATAATATTCTAGCTAAAGTCCGTTTCAATTTATTTGTCTGATTTCAATTTAGTATTGAGTTTCAGAATGTTTAAATTTTATGAAGTTAAATTAATTAAAGATATGTATAATATATTAAAATGTTATTTAATCTAATAATCTTAAACTTATCATGTGAAAAAATAGAATTAAATAAAAAAAGGAATACATTTTGTAAAACAGAATAATTGAAAGAAAAATATGACCGACAAATTTGAAACGAAGGAAGTATTTAATTACTTTGTAAAAAATGACGTTTTAGTGATGGTGTCATCATATGTAACGTCAGTCGTGACAATATGTAAAAATTAAAATCAACTAAAGATATTATAATGCAATGCTACAAATTGTCCATAAAAATTGTCACTTTTTTGGGTGCTTTTGGTGAAAGTCAAACTACTATAATCAATAATTATCAATATTGTGGAGTGCATAGAATTTCTTCCTAGTTGTCATAGACTCATTTCGGCTTATAATTTCGTCTTTTGCGTTGATCTTTGAAAGTTAGAAATAAAATTTTAGTTTCTTCAGTTCTATATTAGTTTAATATTAATAAAAAAAATTGATTGATATTTTACGTAAATAAAACCAATTACATTTAAAAATGTTAATGATAAATTAATAAAACACATGTTTGACTTGTAGTTTTCTTTTAAAAAAAATTATGTGAAAGAGAAATGCGATAACTAACATAGACTACTAGAGTATTTTTATAAGAAACTTTTAGAAGGCAAATTCAAAATTGTCTTTTTAGTACCTACATTTTAGGAATCATGCATAGCTCAGAGTAGGTACCATAGTTATGTCGATCATAGGTGTTGGCCGTTGAGGTTTGTAGTTGTTGATAGGGCATTCCTCCGTGTGTCGCCAATGAAAGGCATGTTGAGGTTCGGGATGCGGAGCAAGCTTAGCTGATATTTGAGTTTAAGAAATCTAAAATATTTTTAACACATAATATGGTATGATATTATTCATTTTAGGCGAATTCAGTATGATTTTTCTTAAAGGGCATCTTATAAGTAGCTAGCTTTCTTTCTTTCCCACATCAATGTAGACTTCACACCATACATGAAATTTACCAATTGATGGTACACCTTTGTCTTGCATATAAAACTCTCAATATAATATTAAGTGTTTTTTTTCTTTTTCTTTTGAACAATATTATCGTAATGTCTAAAACAAATATTGTTTTATTGCATAATGAAACAAAATCTCAATTGAATGAAAAAACAAACAGCCCCCCACTCCCCCCCCCCCCCACCCCTCCACACTCTTAAAAAACAACTTCCTCAGTTAGAGTTTGTCGCATCAGACTTGTCTAGTGTGATTTACATTCTTTATGTAGTTCAAGTTAATTCAGTATGCACTCAAAAAATAACAATTACAAATTTTCTTTAAAGTATAAACAAATAAAACTTTATACGAATGAAATTCATTTGTATTTTTTTTAAGTAGTCAGTATGCAATTGAAACTGAATACTACTTTCATTAGTTGAGAGAAAATAACATAAATAGTCTCTTAACTATAGGAGTAAGTCTAAAATGGTCCCTTAACTATACACTTAATGAATTTAGTCCTTTAACTATTCAAAAACTTATTAGCTTTGGTCCCTTAACTATACACTTAACAGATTTAGTCCTTTAACCATTCAAAAACTTACTAGCTTTGGTCCCTTAACTATACACTTACCGATTTTAGTCCCTTAACTATAAACTTAATAATTTTAGTCCTTTAAGTATTCAAAAACTTATCAGGTTTTGCCTTTGTCCATTTTTTAAATTTAGGTTTATATTAACGGGAATCTTCGTGAAATTAAATCTTTAACCCATTTTTAAGTTGTTATCCTATCCCCGCCCTTTTTCTTCAAACCACTCTTATGAAAAGAACAATAACGTCAACGATTCAAAATAAAATTAATGAGGAAATAAGATATAAGTCCTAATTTTATTCCATGGAGGATAAAATTAAGCATATAATTGTTGTTAATGGCTTGAATATGCTAATTAGTGCAGATTTTATTTAATTTACTCAAATTTCTTTACATAAAATAAACTGAATAGAATAATAAAATTGATCCATTTAAAAAAATTGCATATCTACCATTTTATAAATTTCAATTTCTGAAAAATTAAACAAATTCTGCTCAATGAAGTTGTTGGAGTACAAACTTTGAATTTAACGGGTAATAATTTTTTTTCTTTTTAATAATAAAGTTTAGCATATTCAAGTCCTTAGTAGCAATAATATGCTTCATTTTATCCTCAGTTGAGTAAAATTATGACTTATACTTTTTTTCCTCGTGAATTTTATTTTAAATCGTTGAGGTTAAGGTTCTTCGCATAAGGTTAATTTGAAAAAAAAAGTAGTGGAGAGAGAGAAACAACATAAAAAATTGCTAAAGGATTTAATTTCTCGAGGCATAGATGCCTTTAATATAAACCTAAGTTTTTTGTATTAAAAAAATGGACAAAGACCAAACCTAATAAGTTTTTGAATACTTAAAGGACTAAAATCGGTAAGTTTATAGTTAAGGGACTAAAATCGGTGAGCGTATAGTTCAGAGACCAAAACTAATAAGTTTTTGAATAGCTAAAGAACTAAATTCATTAAGTGTATAGTTAAGGGACCATTTTAGATCTACTTTTATAGTTAAAGGACTATTTATATCATTTTCTCCATTAGTTGACATAACATTTAATTGTACGCAAAACCCACACAAAAAATCACATTAAATTTTCTATAGAAATTTTTTTACCGGTAGAAGGTCTCCTAGTTTTTTTCATTTATATTTAGGTGGGCAGCCAATTGGGCTCCAATAAATGGGATGCATAGTATTGTACAAACTAATGGTCCACTATGTTTAGATGAATCGACTACACATGTAAATAATTTTTATATTATTATCTCATTTTAATTATCAGTTATAAATAGATCATTTATTTTATTTTTAAATTTTAAAAAGACTAACATAAATAATTTTTTCGTGGGAGATGACATATATTTCGTAAAATTAGTCAAAATATATGAAAACTGGCCCGACTACGACCATAAAAGAATAAAAAATTTCTAGTGACATGAAAGTATAGAAATTTCGTTCCACAATTCGACGTGTATATAGTCAATAGCCACCTTATGAATGCAAATTGTTACACTTATAATTGCTATGAAAGGAAGCTTACGTGGTGGTGAACTTAAATAAACAATATTAAATTTGATCATCATCTCCATCATTGAATACAGTATTAAATAACTAAAACAAATTTATCTTGAAGCAATTTATATTATATTATAAGAAATTTGGTCAAATTGAACAACTAAATAAATGGACTTTTAGTGTTAGATTCGTAGTCCATTTTTTGGTTGTGCTTGTTCATTTAATAAAGTACTGATATATACTAAGCAACTCGACAGGTTTGAGTTTTTAGAATGATGAAAAAAAATCGAGTAAATTTTTTAAAAATTGATTTTGAAATAAACGAATATATTAGACATTAAATGCGAAATAAAAAATGTAAAATGTCGATAACACGAAAATGTTGCAAAATTTTCAAGCTTAGTGTGTACTAACAACAGTGGCAAGTTGAAATTGTCATATTTCCTAGCATAAAAGTGTGACTTTCATTTTAGTAAGAGAAATAAATAAATAATTTGGATTTTTTGGGTAATGCTAAATGACCAGAAATTTAAAAAGTCTATAATATCTTTTTTATTTTAAAATAAATTGATCATTTTTCCATTTTTTAATTAAAATGTATTAAAATTAAAAGGGTAAAATGTTCAAAAAAGTAAAATAACATAGTATGAAATATATTATTTTACCATTCTGGCTAAATTCTGACCAAACGGATATATATATATATATATATTATAAAATAAGAAAAGTGAAACGTTTAAAATAGTCAAATTTCTAGAACGTGACACGTGTTAGCCATGATATCACCAAATGTTAGTGGTCCGGACTTAAGGCGTAGCAATTAAGTTAACTAAATACTATATTTTTATAATGTAACGCTCAAAAATATACTCTTTGAAATTGTGAAGTACAATTACAAAAAAGTAGAGGATTCGGAAAGGCGAATGAGAGAGAGGAAAGAAGCGAGACATGAAAGATACATTTGTTAGATATAATGTATTTAAAGATAAATATAATTTATCTAATTAAAAATAATTCAAACGAAATATGTAAATTGTAATTATTAAAATTATTATTGCATTAAATAAATAACATCTATACTAATGTGCTTTATGAAAGTCGATCTTAATTAATTCACTCTTTAAATTTTGATACTTTTTAAGTCGATATAAGTAGCCTTTTAATCATATATATAGATAGATAGATAGAGTACAACTAAAGCGTACTTCTTGAGTGACAAATGTAACTAGACTAGATCTTTGTTATGCTCTTTATATTATTGACATGGTTCAATATAGAGATGCAAAGTATGATTTATTTAATTCTTATGTTATTGCCTAGTCCTAATTATTTGAATGCATATGATTTGATTGTTATAAAATATTTGATCATCTAATTTACAAAATATAAAAATAATATATTTTATACTAAATATACACATTATATATATATATATATATATATTGCCTATATTAATAAACTAATTGAACAAAAGGTAATAGATATATACCTAACTTTCTCTAGAAAAAAGTTGCTCTGGGCTCAGCTCAGACTAGGGATGGCGATTGGCCTGGTTGGGTTAAATTTGTGTGGGTTAAAATGGTCAAGACCCAATCTAATCCAAATTTGTTTAGGCCAAAATGAATTGGGGTAAAACGGGTCATAACTCAATCCGTCAATTTTTACTAAGTTTTAATAGCTTTATTTGTTATTTTATAAGCTTTTAGTATCTATTTTTCTCTCTCTTTATTATAACTATATATAACATATAAAATAAAATAAAAAGTTCTTAATAATATTTTGACAAGATTTCTCAAAAATCAAATTGGGTAACATATCAACCCAATTTTTAATGGGTTAACATGAGTTGGGTTGAACTAACAAATGGGTAGGTCAATAATCAATCCAAACCTAAATGAATTGGATCAAGCTGGACGGGTTGAGTTTAGTTTTGTCCCCCCTAACTCAGGCCCAACAAATTTGGTATGATAAAAAGTTCAAATAAATCAACCCAACTTAGTATTACCGTCAAACCTTGTTGTACCGACAATATTTCTTTGAAAATTTTATGTTTACTATAAGAAATAATGTATTTGTTAACTAATTTCATTAAAAAAATTAGTAGCATACATGATGGGCACTATTTATATACTAGTTTTTTCTTTTAATATTTGTACGAGATTTATTATGATTTACTATGTGCATGACATTAATGATGATTATCATGAATATCTTAATATTTTTTTTATACATATGATATTTCTTACAAATAATTTTATATGATATGTGAGTATGTTTTTCAAAGAGTGTACCACCATAATGAATGCCATTGTTGCTATAGGTAGAATGTTGTTATAAAAAAATAAAATATAAAATCGAGTCTAACGAAAATTAGGACGTTATAATGAAGTGCAAATATAAAAAAACTTGATTGCATATTATATCTTGCTTGATTTAGCTTCACTTGATTTGATATCTAAGGCTAATTGTCAATTATTCAATTTAACCAATTATTTTTTTTAAAAAAATTATATCATAAATATTTTTTTAATTTTTTTTTTAATTTATTGTGTATTATCATGATTAGGTTTTTTAGAACTATTCTGATCATCTCAGTTTCTGAATTTCAATATTTTATTTTATTTAAATAGGAAAAAATTCCAGATATTGGTCAACTTTAGATATTAAATCCTTTGAAAATAACTTTAGATTCTGACAAGAAAAAAGAAATCTAATTACGTGAAAAAAACAATTGAATTTATTTTTTTATAAATTACCAATGAGGACCTCAATAAGTATAACTCCATAAGGTAAATGTAAGGGCAAAACAGTCCTATAATTCCTTGATATAAAACCAAATCTTTTATGACTGATGAGCCTTTTACCCAATCGAAGACAATTCTGTAGAACATTTCAGCAGCAAAACGGAGCAATTGAACCCACGCGCCGCCGCAGTTAACCGTTACGAGAATTCTTTCTCGGTTGCTCCACCAGCTCAATGAATGAAAGAGTAAAGGTGAAGCCTTTGAATGCCTAAGTTGTTCATCAATGGCTGCATCGTCGCCTGCCCTAAGTAATCAGAGCGCCGATAACGCTCCGTCACCGTCACCTGCACCCGCCGTTCCCACCGCAACCGCTGCTGCCTTTTCCAGCCTTCCGACGACAAACGCATCAAAAAATCTCCGAGGTCTTAATAAGCCGAAGTGCATAAAGTGCGGCAATGTTGCTCGCTCAAGGTGATCTCTTTGTTCTTTGTCGTTTCTGTATAGCATTTTTTCAGTTTATTCCATTGAAATTGTGCTTCAGAAACCCTAATTCCCAGTTTTATTCGGTTCATAAGTGTATGTCCATGATTATTGCACATATCTTGTACTTTCTAAGTGTAGTTTTATGCTACGTTGCTTGGATGAACTCAGAGATTTAAGTGTTCCCTTGAATTATGTGTTGTATTAATGTTAGTGGAACCAGATACCTAAGTGATAGTTGAAAAATCTGTTTGATAGAGAGGGCTAATTTTACAAGTTAAATGAACTTGAGGTTTTGAAAGTTGAACAAATTGTATAGGGAGTACTATTTTAAGTGGAATGCAGTCAAACCGTTCAGAATTTTTCCAAATGGAAAGAATATCATTTAAATTTTAAGCAAATGCAGTATCTATGTATAATTAGTAGACAGATTAACACAAATGCAGTTTATTAAGGGCCAGGGAATCATTTGGTCATTCCTTCTTGATGTGATTACTGCTTTCAGATTTCATGTTCTTAACCACTGGATTTTGTCTAGAAGATGGCTGAAATTGAGTGGCCTTTAGTATTTGGTTCAATTGCAGCTCGTCAGTCTCTCAAGAGAAAGGAAGAATCTTTGTACACAACCGAAGAAACAATGAATTTGACATGTATCACTGTAGAGATAAAATGAATTATTTGTAGGCTCTCGTTTGTGGCAGAGTGTTGGCCAGTCAAGAATGCCCACGTTCAGAAGATGAAGGTAGCGGAGATGAGAATACTCAAATAAATGTGTGTGCATATTGGGAGAGATATGATTGAGAACATAGCTATATGGGACAAGGTGGGAGTGACCTCTGTAGCGGACAAGATGAGGGAAGTAAGGGTGAGATGGTTTGTACATGTGAATAGAAGGTGCCAGTGAGAAGTTGTGAGACATTCACTATAGCAGGAGTCAAGAGAGGTAGTAGAAGCAAGCCGAAGAAGATTTGGGGGGGGGGGGGAGTGATTAAACATGATATGACACGGAGTGAGGACATGATCTTACATTCGAAGGTATGAAGGTGGAGGATTAGGGTAGAAGGTTAGTACTTAGTCGAGTGTTATCGTGCTTTTAGTAGTATGATTTAGGTATCAAGTACTTCCCTTTTATCCAATGTGTATTAGTATCTGTTGCTACACTTGTTTTGTACATTTTTATTTTGTTGTTCTCTTGTTCTTTCTTACTTTCAAGCATCAGCTTCATTTCTTTTGAGCCAAGGGTTTACCGGAATCTCTACCCCACAAAGGTAGAGGTAAGATCCTACCCTTCCTAAACCCCAGTTGTGGGATTACACTAGGTATGTTCTTGTTGTAGTTGTTGCTCGTTTGGGTTTGGAAGGTTTCTGAATAATTTAAATTCATTTATTTTTGTGCATGCATTTGTCAGGTCCATTAATTGTTTGTGGAAACAATCACTTAGTGCTTTACATTTGAAATATAAGCTGATTGTTAGGTTGCTTCAAACACTAAATCATTTGGTTTGGTTACTCAGAGAATCCCAAGCAAAGCAATCTAAGCAATTCCAGGTTACAAAGCAAATCAAAATGCCATTTCATCCCCATCGATTATACAAAATAAACTAGAGCTTTTACACACAGATATGTTGATGGTGATCCGATACTGCTAGTAAGAGGAGTGTCTTATTACTTAGCTGGATGAGCTGACAGTATTCGATTTGCCAATTTTCAGAGAAGAGGCCTGGAAATACGAGTTAGATGACTCTGTTGTTGCATTGACCATCTATTGTTAGCTTCAGTAGTAGGTGCAAATTTAGAATCTAGAGGGTTCTCGTGGAACTGGATGATTGTTTTAGGTTTGATGGAGTTACATGGGCCTATCTATGGTATTGCTCGGGAAAAAGAAGTTTTGAATAGGGGGAGCAACACCTGTAAGATACTCGTTGGAAACCAAATTTGGTGTGACTGATTAAATTTTCTTTATCAGATCCTTGCGGACAGAATATTTTGCCACAAACATTTCACTTTGGATGTTAGTCGGTTAGATTACTAGTTGAGCGTGTCAGAGATAAATTTGGATTTTGCTTCCTCATATTTACAACATTGTGCATTAGTTATTTGCTTTGGTATGCAACAATATATCACTTTTCTTAGAGCCTGTTTGGACTGACTTATTTTAGGTGCTTTTAAGCTAAAATAACTTTCAAGCACTTTTGAAGTATTTGAATAAAATTAAGAAGTGTTTACAAGAACTTTCTAAGCCAATCCAAACAGGCTCTTAGTCATCATATTTTACTTATAAAACAAAAGGACAGTTTTCTGATAAGTTTTTCCCTCTTTTTTTCTGATTTTGTTATGGTATACTTGGAGAGTTTTGTGAAAGCAAGGTACTTTTAGATAGGGAAACATGTTCAAATAATGTCAGTATTCTAGAAATAATACGGAAAAGGAAAAGTCTTATGAGAATACACCGTCATAGATATATATTTTTATTAACAGAAACAAGAAGTGAAATATTACTTGCATTATCGATTACTTAAGTCGAAAGAAAGGTTATAATCATGTAACTTCTTTAATGGGTGAATTAACAAAATGATATGTTTTCTCCACCCGATTCAATTCTTAAATTTTTTAATTTCAGTGGCATGAGAATAAGTGTCTTTACAGTTTGCAACTTTGCTTGTTTAATTTCTCTGATCATGCTGTGGACTCGCCTTTTCATACTTTAGTGTGGAAGTTATAATAGGTATCAAAATTTAACTACCATTTTTTACTTGTATAAAATATAAAAAAGAAGTTCAACTACCATTTTTTCTTTATTTTTAGTTTCCTCATCCGTTTTTCGGTGACACTTCTTTTTATCAAGAACTGATGTATTCTCTTTAGCTCTCGTAGTATGTACAAAGTGAAATAAAGGTTTACTTCTTTGAGGTTGTAGTGGAATGATATTTTATTTCCCTTAACTTTTTAATGGTTAGATGTTCTAAAAGTGATTATGACAATTCTTTTCGTCAAGAGCTTGTGTGGTCACTTTAGCAATCTAGTGTACTTGCACTGTAAACTAAGAAGTTACTTATTTAAGCACTAACGAAGTGCTATTTCTGCTTGATCATCCTTTCAATTTTACATTCATAAGGCAAAGACCTTTTGATGAAGCTGCAGTCTTAAGGGTACAATTTTATATAGCAATTACTCCGCAATCGAGAAAGCGGGCAACTTTTGCACCCCCTTCCACTTTTGCTAAATGATTTTGCTTTTTCATGGAAAATAAAGACAGATGATTAAATTTAAATTTCTCTCCCTGAAAAGCAGGGAAAAGTTAAATTTCACGTCAATTTTGAAGCTGTTACAAGTCATAACTGAGACTTGTCATCATTCGACACCTTTAATTGTTGTCATTATGACAGAAATCTAATGCTCGATATTAGTAGCCAGTTCGTCAAAGTCTGACACAAGAGAAGTTAATATTAATTGACTAACTAATCAAAAGAGGAATAATTCATTAACTATAATGAAAATCGCCTTATAACTTGTGTCTGTTTCCCCTCTTTCCTCTATTCCTCCGTCCTTTCTCTCTATCTGTGTAAAAGAAATTTTAAAGAAACTGGGTAAGGTAGAAATGGAGGAAGATATCAATGGTGATGCAGACAGGTGATTCTATTTTTAAGCTTCAGATAGCAGTACTCCATCACCTTTTACTATTTCTCGTAGCATTTTGTCAAATATTTGATCATCTGCTTTCTTAGCCTTACTTGATAATTACATTGGTGTATTCTTTGATTCTATTCTATAAGTAATTTGATGTGAATTATTACCCTCTATTGCAAGTGTAGACAATAAAATTATGATTATTTTGGAGTGGTG
This sequence comes from Solanum verrucosum, assembly GCF_900185275.1. Classification (NCBI taxonomy): domain Eukaryota; kingdom Viridiplantae; phylum Streptophyta; class Magnoliopsida; order Solanales; family Solanaceae; genus Solanum; species Solanum verrucosum. The sequence goes on from NW_026020129.1 coordinate 5,769,020, forward strand.
AGCTTGGCCCCTTGGTGCTAAGTGAGTGGTATTCGATCTCAGGATCTGGGGGTTAGGGCTGGAAGTTGAACATTGAGTAAATCTCTAGGTTTAAAATATGTTTCTTTTAGCAGGCAATGGTAATCTCTGGGCAGAATAATGGTAATCGTGAAAGAAGCTAAAAAGATTCCTTGCAAACACTGAGTCTAATCTAGTTGGACTAAGCCTTAATCCCAATTAGTTGGTGTTGGATCTTTTGCCACTATTGTATTCTGTTTTTTGCTTATGGATTTTAAAAGATTGTCTATCATTTGAGACAACTAGCCTCCATATGATTTTAAGTCAGCCTCATCTATTTTAACACCTTCAATCGTCATAGTGACCGCACTGATGAACTTGTGCATATGAGGGTTTACGTATGACATAACCATATTATCTCCATGTGTACTACTTGTATGTTCGGTGGGATCTAATCATTTCTAGTCTTATATGATCACATAGTTATCTTTAACATTCTTATTTCTGCTTCACTTATCTTGTGTATGTCTAATCTTGTCGTATGACCAGTAAGTTTAAAACCACAGCAGAACTCTGAACATCTCCTTTGTTCATATACATTTTAACCATGATCCTCCTTCTCCATTCGGTATCTCTCTATTTCTTAACATAACATTGAATAGCTTGATAATGAGTACGACTCTAAACCTTTTTAAGGCATTAGAAGGTGTCGTTTCTAACACAAATATTTCTAACCTTCATATTTTTCATGGCATCCTTTACTTTCAAGGCTTCAATTGTACATGGAAGAGTTTCTGTCTTGCATGATCTACCAAGATATGTTAAGTTACCCTCATGATTTAAGTTGATCAATTAATCAAAGTAGCATCACGATACCTCATTGATTTCATTCTCTCATGTCAAAACCTTTTTGGTATTGCTTTTAATTTACTTATTTAAAGTTTTAATTCCTATTTTCTCTCATTCTTGCTGGTTTATTCATGCCCCCCCCCCCCCCCCCCCCCCCCCTTCTTTCTCCTCTCTTCATATGTTGTCTTTCTAATGGGTGATAATCTTTGCAGGTGTCCATTCCAGTCATGCAAAAGCTGCTGTGCAAAAGCGCAAAATCCCTGTCATATTCATGGTATGATCAACTTAAAAATTTCACAGCTGCTCTTAGTATTCCTCAATTCTAGTTAATAAATTGCACCTATGCCTTTTTGTTATGTACGGTGAAGAATTTGCTCTTTTTAGTATTATCTTTTATTTATCGTATTTTTTTAATCTTATATTTACCTTACTCTAAGATTCTTTTTTGTCTCCAATAATGCTATTATGAAGTTTAACGTCTAAAGATGGGCACAGTGCTTCATTTGATTTATTCCTGGCTTTAAAATTTAAAAGAGTATCATCAAACTTGGACTAGAGGCCTGGAACCTAAAGCCTTCCCCTTTCAGATTACTTGTGAGTTATTGCGGCACTGAGAATCTTTGAAATTGGTTACCAGGAGGTCCCAGATGCTTACCGGCTTACTTATTCGTTCACCAGATGTTGGTTGTGAGTAGTAGAGAAACATGCCACCACATGTAGACATGATTAAAATTTGCCCTCCAACTAGAGTCAGGCATCTGTAAGGGTAGTGTGGAGTACCTGATACCCAACCATAGTTGTTGGGGAATCATGGCTTCATGGTTTGAGTATCTGTAGATGTTTTCCGCATTAGAGTAATTGTTCCAAGCCAAAAAGAAAAGGAATATTTTTAGCTTCACACTATCAACCATGGCATTAACATTTGGTGTAATTTTTGTTTTGACATCATTAGGATGTTATGTGGTAATGAACTGCATTTGGGGCTTTTGACATGTAACCGATTAGTCAACTTTTCATTGACTGCCTAGTTCTTTAAAAAGTTGAAAGGATCACATATTTAAAAGTCATCAGATGAAAGAGACTGATAGCAGGGACTTTAGCACACCTTCTGTTAAGGCAATTTCTTGTTTCTTAGAAGCTTTTACTAAAGGGCTGCCTGATAGAGAAAATGTTCTAATGTGATTCTATTACTCCTTTCTTCTGCTCAAGAATATGTATTCTTTATTTGGCCTTGTGCAGTTCTGAAAGGTGGTTCAACTCTTCCAGATAAGATACCAGCTTCTGGGTCTCCTGTGGTGGACCAGCAGTCCACTGAAGCATCTCACGCTGGGTAAGTTTTACTCAAATATGCATGATCACGTTTACATATGACAGCCTTAGTGATGAACAGTTTGACTGTTACTGTACCAACCATCTATGATGTAAAGAGTAAGTTACAACCATCAGCTGTCTCAGTTAACAATCCTTCATTAGAAAAATGCGCTTCGAGGATCCTTCATTTTGATGTGATCTCTTCTGCATTTGCATTGCAAGTTCTTGGCACTCAATTTTTTTTATGGTATTTGATTATTATGTTACCTTCTTTGGAATAATCTGTTGAATAACTAGGGTTTGTCACATGCATTTCCATATCTACTGCATGCTCCCGCACCCAAATCTTCTGTTAATTTAGGCAGAATAAATTTCTGATTACTGAGCTTCTTGCTCTTTAGGTAGAATATTGTATTAACTTTTATTTTCTTTACTCAAGGAGCTCGCACAGAGCTGTTTCACTTCGTCAACTTTCCACCAATTTTGCACAATTCAATAATTTGCAGACCCCACTAAGGTCGAGGAGGCCACTGAGCAGAAAGGTATGTGGAGTTTTTGTGTTTTCTCCATGAGTTTACTTTAAAAAAAATTGACCTTAATGATAAACTACAGGATGCACAAGTCATAAACGAATGGAGGTTTATGCAGTTGAAGGAATACAGGGACAGCAACATTGCAGCTGAAAATGAAGCTTTTGATCGGTACATGCAGAATATTGGTCTATTAGAAGAGGTGTTTGGAGTGAATTCTGCAGAGGATGAGAAGAATGAGGATGGTTCGACAGAAGATGAGAATGAAGCAATGATGAACCGAGTGAAGTTACAGCTTAGGTCAGATCCAGTTAGAATAGAGAATACCAGAAAGAGAATGCAATATGTCATAGATCAGGGATTGAGGAAGGTAAGGAAGTTGGAGGCAGGTGACAATGCTACTGACCTTAATGATCTAGATGCACTTGGCAAAAAGAAAAAGGCCAAGACTGCTGAAGCTGAGCATGTTGCAGCATTCACTGATCTGATGGATAAGTTGAACAAAGCTCGAAATGAGGAAGACCTGAAAGTTTGCTGGGAGATGAAGTCCCAGCTATTTAACCAACCTAAAAAAGAAAAGCAAGCAGAGCCAGAAGATGCAGAGGCATCCATTGAGCAGAGTTTGAAAGCTAGTGTCCCGCCAACAATGCCATGGGGTCATTCTCAACCTAAGTGGTTTAGCACAGTTACTATTGATGATGAAGAACTTCGTCGAATTAATGAAGAGTTTGATTCACTTGAGGATATAGAAGAACTGTAACTTTATACAATCTTTAGGTTGGGTTGTAAGTCATGTAGCCATTAGTTAGGGGCGCGATTTCGCGGTCTGATATTTCAAGTTTCATGTTGTTATATAGCGACTAGTGAATGGTTGACAAGTTATAGTGCATGGTGCACAGTTTAATGGTGATCCATTTTATGGAATTTGTGGGAAATCAGTCTTCACCACCTATTTTAGGTGTCTGTTTTATTTCATGCTAACTGGACTTTGGCCCATGAATGAAAGTCCAACTCATATATATTTTGATCCTTCTGGGGTTACTCCCCCAATCTAGCAGGCCTTTTGTTTAACAGTTCTGTGGTTTTGGACAAATCAAGATCAAGGGGAAACCTCTTCATACAAATCAAGTCTTTTGTATTTGTTCCTAATATCTAGCCATGAACTTCACAAATAACAACATACCCAGTGAAATCTCACAAAGTGGGGTTTGGAGAGGGTAAAGTGTATGCAGACCTTACTACTATGTCGTGGAGATAGAGAGGTTGTTTCCGAAAAACCCTTGGCTCAAGTGCATGTGCATCCAACCCAAGTAGCAAAAGAAGAAAACAATGGAAGAAATGAGAGAAAAATAATAACATCAAGATAGTGTGATAAAACCATGAACTTCACCAAAAAGATCCTTAATCACTCCCATATCTAATACTATATATTTTTTTTAAGGTCAAGTGACCAAATGCAAATATGAAATGACTTTGGAAATTGGGGTTATCATTTTCCTTTTACATAATTGGGCATGTAGTAATTGATAGTTGGTAGAAGTCCAGAGAGGAAACCCATCACTAGTAATGTGAAAAACTGAAAGTTAAAAATGACATAATATCCACTTGCTTCCATCAACAAGAAGCCTAAATCCACTACCTCAATTACCACCAAGAATCAGTAAATCAATATTTATTGACCACTTTTTGGCACCACTTTAAAAAAGTAGCCATTTTTATGAAATTTCAAATTCTAGTGAAATTCCATTTAACAAAAGACAATTCAAGTGTTGCTTTAGAGATACAATGTAGAGTTCTCTATTTCCATTACGATTGTAGAAATTGCATATATTGGCCATTTAATTAGCTTCGTCTTTTAAAAAATAGTCAAATTGTTATGTAGTTTCACATTCCAAAAGTGGAATGAACTTCAGAACATTATCATAAAGTTTTACTTGTTATATGTGAAACTTCATAATAATAACTATTTTTCAATTACAGAAGTTGAAAAGTGGTTATTCGTTAATTTTACTTTCGATTTCTTCTTCTTTTCATCTACTTTGCTTGAATTTTTCTTAATCATGATCACCAAATTAATATAGGCTAATAATATTTGTTGAATTTATGCACCAAATTCAATTTGACATTCAATATTATCCTCTTTCACATTACCAAGACCAAAACTCTTCTCATATAGCACTATCAAATTCATAATATGCCTTTAATGATAAGTCAATAGAGCATCATCAATTGCCATAATCTAAGCTTCAAAAGTTGGCTAGACATGGACCTATGTTGGTGGACGAAAACATTCAATGCTTTTTTTTTTTTTTTTCATTTATTCAAATTTTGGTGGACAAAATTATCTGATACTTATATTGATGATGGATAGTATAGAACTATAGATATCAGGTGTAATTAGTCAAGGTGTGCAAGTCAACCCTAATACCACTATTATAAAAGAAAGGGCTACTTTTGACATCGACTATTTCACCGAATACATTCTATCTCCTATCACCACATGTATTGAGTAACCCTGCCGACCAAAACTTAGTGTTATTTTACTTTCTTTTTCCCAATATTGTAAGGATAGGATCAAGAAAATACAGAATCAAAGATGTGATTTTTATTATTTTTTATTTTAAGTTATATTCTTGAAATAATGATAAAGAAATATCCACACACTTCACCTTCTTGTTTTAATTTAAAGTAGCATCCCAATCAGAACCCATGAATGACCACACACAAAATACAAATAACAATAATGTGATAGTGGTATAGAATCCCAATAAGTTCCTCCATATCATGTGCACCAAAAAAGTGAAATTTAAATGAGAACAATACAATCTCCTTGGAACAATCAAACAAAATAAAAAGGTCCATGTTCCTTTGTTTTCATCAATCTCACACTTACTCCTTCACCTTTTAAATTATCTGTCGTGATTTTAAAAATTAATTATCTCAACAGAAATTATATTTAAGATATAAATAAAGGTAAAATAGACAAAACCTTCTCCTATTTAATATTTTCTTTAAAATATGTAAAAGAGAAACATGACAGATAATTTGTAATTGAGGAAATACTTCCATACATTAGTCCAAATGAGTGGAGAGATTAATGAGAAAGTAAGGAATCCCATAAAAAGATCTCATTAGTTGTATGACAAAGAAGTTTCACATTATTTTCAATTGTCTTCAAATAATGTCCTCAAAATCATAAAAAGATTTGTTTGGTTGCTTCTTTGCTAAAAACTCCTAATTGCTTAATTTATTCTTCATGTGTACCTCTAATAATTATTTGCATGACCTTTTGTTTGGTGGAAATCCATCTTTCTATGCCATTTTTCCTCCTTGAAACAAGGTTGTCAAATGCTTTCAATTTTCAATAGTTATGTACATGATCTCAACATCAGCTTTTCATTGCCTTTACCAAAAGATTTGATATACTGGCAAATAGTTTGTTTTATCATTAACGAGAGACTTTGAGTTCGAGTCTGCATAAAAAATGGGTTTTGATAAGAATTGAAGTGTTATACTTTTCAATTTATAAATTTATCTTGGTTGGGTTGATTCTTCAGATGGTCAGTTAACTAATAATTATCATTTCAAAAAATTAATTTTCTTCATTATTTTAGTTTCCTTCGATAAAAAGAATATTTTTTAAAAAATAACGACTATCTAGTTGAGTAACAAGAAACTAGTTGCATGCTAAATTAAAATTAAGACTGAGGGAGTACTATATAAGTAAAAAAATAAAGATGACGTGACAAATAATTAAATTAAATAATGTGTATAATGGGGAAGGAAGTTACATAGTTATGGAGTTTATCTCATTAATTTTCTCTTTTATAGAAAAAAAAAGGTTTGGCCATGTGTATTCTGCTTTGAAGTGTCATGTGGAGCTTGTACTATTTTTTAGAGTGGAAATAATTACTCTATCAAGTTTCTACTTTTATTTTCTTTCAATTATTTCGATTTTTAGAGTCAAATAATTTAACTTTAATCAAGGGTAGTCAGATTTCTTTTCATATATTTAGGACGCTTCGAACTCGAGCTCTTTGATTAAGGGTGAAGAAATCTCAACCATTCCACCACAATACGTTATACATACCACTAGTTAGCTATATGCTGAAGATAATTGAACACTTAATTAATTAACCTAATAAAGATGGCTTACGTAAAATTAGCCACTTAATTTGAATCATATATACTTCTAAAACAAGTAGGATGATTTGTCATTTGTGTGGAGTATAAATATTCTTATGATCTAATAATCGTGTTAGCTGACTTTAGACATATTGTCTAAAGTTTTATATGACTGAAATTTAATAATATATGACTTAAGTTCATACAAAATGATTGAGTTCAGATAAAAATAACTTTACTTATATAGAAGTATAACTTCTTTCATTTGTGAAGTTTGAATTTGTCAAACACCATATTTGAAACGGACATATGAGTGTTTTTTCAAAAAGCAAGTACAAATTAAATGACGATACCAAAAATAATTTACCGTGAAATATTTACGCAATTCAAATATTTAAGATAAAAGACATATTATATATTCCATTTTACAAATTAAATGGTACGGTCCACAATTCTTTAAAAACATTCAACTTAAAATTTGTGGTTCCCATATTGACTAATTAAGGAATTCGATACTCTATTATTCCAAAAAAAACAAAAACTGGTTGGTTGGTTTATGCTAATCCTAATCCCTAATTTCCAAAAAGCCACCTGATTAGCACTTGATTAATTAACAAGTAATCAATTTAGAAGAGTAGGTCAAGCGAAACAGGTAACATTATTTTTGTAGCAACTCGCAACTAATCAGGGGCAGAGCTAAGTGGGGGTTCGAATGAGCCCAGTAGATCATGTATTTGTATTAGAAAATTAAATAAATAATATATATATATATATATATTAACTTGTGAACCCCATAACCAAACTGGTTGATTTTCTAAGGAAGGAGTTGTATAAATGCTTTATAGTTTACATGCTTGAGTTGAGCGTTCGAACCCCACCATCAATAGAAGTTTCTTTTAAAAAAGCATGCTTTGGAATATTTTTCTCTTCTATCCTAAAATTTTAAACCCCCAAACTTATGATCCTGACTCCGTCTCGACAACTTATAGGTCTAACGGGTAACAAATACTTTAAGGATGATATATATGTTTTTGCTTATGAATTATAAGAAAATAAGTAATTATTAGAAAACACTTATTTTCGTGAAAATATTTTCCCATTCAATGATTTATTTGTTATAGAACAAATCATAATAGACATCAATAAAATAGAGTTTCACACAAGTACAAGAAGATAGGGTACTAATAACCAATTTTGTTTAACAGTTATTAACTCATCTAGTTAATCATCAACATCCTGATTAAAGGACGAAATAAAGATATAATCGAGCTTCAATGTGAATAGCCGACATTGATACTAAAAAATCAAAATAAATAAATAAATTTCATCAAAACATTGCTGTGTTGGGCCACGATATGAAGCTGGGCCTAGTTCAATTTGAGCCTCAATTGTAACTCCCCTTTAAGCTGGAGTCATGAAAATGAGACCTATAGTCTATTTGGCCCAAAATATTTTTTTATTTTTAATTTGGAGAAACTATATAATTAGACATACTCCACTACTACATTACTATTATTATTATCTATATTTTCAAAATATTATATATTTTACCATTAATTAAAAGTTTTTCATCATATATTGAGGAAAATATATGTATTTTTGCTACCAAATACACTAAAATAGAAAGAGAGGCGAGCGATATTTGTAATGTATCCTAGATACATGCGAATCATACTAGATACATGTATATGGTAAGAGTGTGACAAACAAGATGGGAGGGAGGCGAGGAAGATTTGTTATGTATCACAGATACATGCGAATCTACTTTGATACAATGTATCTAGGACAAATTACACATAGTTTTGACCCATGTTTCCCGAGATACATAGATGTATTTGGACGCATCAAAAGCTGGTAAGATTCGTAATATTGCAAACTAACTTGTATCTAAGTAATTAACTCCTAAACAAGTGAGATTTATATAAATTTCCCTTTTTTAATTGAGATTTTTGACCAAGTTTAGTGCCCTCTAGAATGAAATTATTAAATTAGGCAGTTGAAAACCATCTAATTATTGAATTCTCTTGCAAAATCTTGTACGTTACTATTGTGTGTTTTAAATTTAAAGAGCTTTGATTTGGAGGATACATATGTCACATCATGCCCTTATTAATAACACGTTAAATTATATGCTTATTTTGCAATTTCAATTTCAATACATTATTATCTGTCTATTCTAACTTATAAATAACGTCTTTCTATTCAAACTTCGATTTATTAGCCCAAAATTAATGGATGGAATGGACGGAAGCGAAGAGAAAAGACAGAAATAGAAAGTACGTAGACGGCAGGAGTAAAGTATGCGTATATCTTGTTTTCAAACATCGAAATATCATCTTCTTTTTTTTCACTCGAAAAATCCATAGAACTTTAAAATCATCAAGATCATTTGTTTGGCTGCCAACTACCTAGCTAGTTGTTCATTTTTGTATGTAGACGAGTAAGATATGTGTAAATCCTATTTTTACCGGACCTGAAATGATCTAGCTAATTGTCTATGCTCAAATTTGAACTTGAAAGCAAAAATATTTATTGTGAGTACATATAGTAAGTGTAGGTAATTTTCATAGCTTGAGACGCATTAACGACACCCTTTTTATCTGAATTCATTGCTTTGGATCGCAGAGAATAAGCAAAATATAATTACAGTAATCATACTTTCCATTCTTGATAGTTCATCTTCTTTATGAAATAGTATTCTAAGTAAAAGATGAATGTTTGTCATTTGTTTGGAATACAATTATTTTTATTTATCACCCTAACAAATTAAAGTTTAGCCGACCCCTAATTAATAGATTTAAAAAAAGTATTTGTTTTACCCCTCCCACTGGAGCTCTCACCTTTTGCTCTTTTGACTCAAACTCACTACCTTAAGGTTGAAAGTGAGGGATGCTTATCATCTGAGCAACTCCCTTTTATCAAATTAAATAAACGTTAAGTGGCGATTTTTCTTTTTTTTCTTTGTGGAACAATAACATTAATCTCAACTACCTCTCACTATTAACCAAATACATTGCTAATTGTCTTAGACTTCAACATTTTTAAGCAAGAAAATGACCATTTTAGGGGGGGGGGGGGTGATAATATTGTATGGAATGGTTTAGTTAGGCCACCCCCATGCAAGAATGGACAAAAGCATATTATTAGATCCAAATTAAATGGTCCCTACTGTTATTTAATTTACTTTTGGTTCTTGAAATTAATTTTCTTTAAATTAAATATTCAACAACGGCAACTCGTGGTTACCATTCTAATAACTAAAATAAATAGTGCTACGATATTCACAGGTACCATAAACTTCTCAACTATCCTCACCGTCCTAATTATATTGTAGTACTCTTTTTTTTTAGTTAATTACAAAAAAAATATGACAGCTTTTTAAAATATTTTTAATAGTAATTTAACTTTAAATTTGTCATTAATTTCATTCGTAATTTGATGATAGATACTCATAAATTTCTATGACTTATTTGAGAAAGCAATTTTCAATATTTTTTATTTTCGCAATTAATTTTCGTGCCTAGTCAACATGACAGAGTCATAATTTTTCTCAAGGGATTTCAAAATGAAAGAAGTCAAAGGAAAAACAATGTCTACTATTTATCAACAAAAATAGTAATTTTAATCTTAAATATACATGTTATTTTTGTTGAATATTTTGTAATATATAGACGTCTTAAATTCCACAATCACATTTGTTAGTGAAAGAAAACATGACTATTATGAAAAGTCATATGTTCATGAATAAACATGACTATTATGAAAAGTCATCTCTTAAGTTCTATAAATATAAATACTCTCTAAAAGTAGCAGATAGAAAAATCTGCAAAATCTGCAGGTATATATAAAGGGCTTTGTTGTATATATATCTTGAAGAAAATTGCTTAGATTTTCTCCAATATATGTATACAGACAACATCTCTTTAAAACAAGTGATTTTTCACCCCTCAAATCGATCTTCTTCAATAATTATATTTCCTATCATTTTTCTAACGATTGAAAAAGATTTCTAGTGAAGTTTACATATAATGTGTCATACATATAATTTTATATAAACATTTGATTGCTTACTTAAAGGTAATGTTCCAAAGGAGCCGGTATAAGCGTGAATAATAATAATGGCACACAAAGTATTCAAAGGGGTTGTCGCGCGTATGGACAGAGACAGATTAAAAATTTATATTTTATGAGATGAAATTTCAACTTTTTCACCATTAAATTAACTTATTATATTTCTAAAATAACATGTTCGATCTACATTTTTTTACAAGTTTAATGATTTTTATACATAAATTTATGATTCGTATTAAAAATATTGAATTTAGATGAACCGTCTAGTGAGAAGCTAAGTCAATAAAACTCATAGGAGGCAACAAGGCAAAGTTGCGTTTGTATTGTTAGAAGAGTAGTGTGGTGGGTACGTAGTACTAACTACTTAGCTAAGAGATGACTTTGGGAGCCCATTCTTAATAATGCAATTGGTTGAGGTGCAACTACTAGGGGCGAAGCTAGGTTGTTCGATCGAATTCAGAAACTTTGGTTAAAATTTTATATTTATCTAAAAAATCCATTGAAACATACACATACATATTATTAATTTAGAATTCAGTGTGTCAATGTTTTAAATTCAAATTCTGATTCAGTGGATTTTTTAGATAAATATAAAATGTAGTGTACGAAATATACACATACATATATGGCATACACATACATATTATAAATTCAAATTCTGATTCCGCGCTTCTAAATACAAAATATAAATGAATGGTGAGAAGAAGATCGTACATGTTGGATTTGACAAAAAAAACATTAAACATCTTTCGATACTATTCCACTTCCAATTTACGTGTTCGATCGAATTCAGAAACTTCAATTTAAATTTTATATTTATCTTAAAAATCTACATATGTATCTTTAATTTAGAATCAGAACTCATAAATTTTAAATTATAATTCCGCACTAAGTGCAAATAAATGAATGGTGAGAATAGAAGATCATACATGTTGGATTTGACCCAAAAAACATTGAAGATTTTTTGTTGCTATTCCACTTCTAATCCAATCTTGAATTAGACTCCACAACACATAATAAAAATCAAAATAAGTTTTAAAATATATATAGCTATAAGGTGTGTTTATTTGCCTATACTTGATAATGACAAAGGCATAATAATGTATAAAGGTTCCAATCAAGCCAACAAGGTCATGTCCTGTAAAGAGAAGCCACACCATAAAATTATAAAGAGCATCTCAAATATCAAAAAGGATCAAAGGAAATAATACCAAAAAAGTGAAAAAAAAGGGAAACTTATTGAAGCAAAATCATGTCATGTGTGTACTCTTTCATTGATTCCAATTTATTTTTTTACAGCTTACACTAAAAACAACACCTACTCTCTGTATTCAAGTACCATTACTTCTTTTGTTTTGTACTACTTAAAAAATGACAATTCAGTGTACGAAATATTTCGCGTTGATACATAACTAGAAATTAGAGATGCACTACATTCCATCTCAGTGTTTGTCCGCCACAATTTCCATCAAGTGTAGATACATGATTCTAGAAATTTGTGATTGATACACTACATTTCATTTTAGTGTCTGTCCGCCACAGTGTCTATATCTTCAAAGGATTTCACTGCTTAAACCCGTAACTTCTAGGTCATACAGAGATAATTAACTTTTTTATTATGTTAAGGCTTCCTTCAATTATACTTCTTATGTACTCCTTAAGGAAGGTAAAAAAAGAAAAAAAAATCTAGCTAGTTTAATTTAAAGCTGCAAGGAGACAATGTGGTAGCATTATTTTATATGGATTCTGGCATAAACGTTATAAATTCTTCTCATTTTCCCATGGGATAAAAAGGATGGACTAAAATATTTTTAAAAAAAATAGAAAGAAAAAGACACATATAGAGATACAAAATGTAAATAATATTTTTTATTCAAAACTCAGACATCTCTTCTGATTCCAAACAGAAAAAAAGAGGGGAAATTAAGATAAGAGAATCCTTCAGTCCCTCTCATGCATGCAGACCTATAACAGTGGTCATCCAGCCTGGGAAAGTTAAAAACTTTTCTTTTATTCTTTTTATTGATTTCGATCGATCGAGACCAATAACAATGACATATTCAATATAATCTTATAAATAAAGTCTAAGGAACGTGAGCTTATTCCTATCTTTGTGAAACATCGAGACCGTTGGGTTGAAAACAACTACTTGAAATTTAATAGAAAAGGTTACAAAAACCATATCAACAACAATATTTTCTTTTGGTATGTAATTATTTGGTATTCGAATATCACTGATCCGACTAATTTTAACATCTACAAGATTGGTGGTTGCACTCTTTAATAATCGATATTTCTTTGATGGTATAATTGGTCAAAAATGCAAATCACACAAATGAAATATATGGCATATTCACACCGAATATTTATATCAGATTGATAGATTCATATAATTTTTTTTTTACTTAATCATCGTATATTTATATCTCATTAAATCATTTAACTATAGCAACTCAATATAATTTGATATAAATATCCGATTATACGAATTTTTACCAACTAATTTTGCATATTTGATGGCTTTAATTTGCAAATATGATAAAGGAAAATGTGGTCTTCATGTTCGAATCTTTTTTTTTTCTTCCAATAATATTTCTCCTTATTATATACTTTTGGATTTACAGGAGATGCACATTTCCATTGTTCTATATGTTTCAAATTTGGCCAGAATCAACCATATAATCTCTTTAATTAGAGTCAAATTATATTAATGGAGTACATTTCATAGTGAGAAGTACCAAATTACTAATAATTAATATACTTAAAATTAAATTAATTTTTTTTTAATATCATCCATTCTAATTAACTAGCCTTCAATAATTCACGACCTTAACCGGCTAGATATCAAATTAGAAGATATTCATATTTAATAACTTAGCTTTTAGCAATAATATAGAATCTTAATTATTACTTACAACATAATAAATTAGTAGCACACGAGTATTTTTTTAAAAAAAATCTGAAGGACCTTATAGACTAGGGTTTGCTCAATTTAATTTTTCTGTTTCCCATCCGCTATTCAAGTATTTATAGCTAGTGAAATCTGACTAAATACAGATTCACGTTAAAAAGTTTCATGTTTGGGGTACATGGTGGTAAAACACCATCTAACAAAGGCGATTTCATACTCAACATAGCCCGAACCCAAGATCTCTGATCAAAGATAAAAGAGTACTTACCACACTACACCAAAAATGATCGATAGCGGTAATTAATCAACAACAATAGCTTAATTACCGTTATTCGTTAAATATATTTTTAGAGGCAATTAACACTCTTTGTAAATGTCGCTAAAATTTATACTAGCGACATTAGATCCAATGACAATAACTAATACCGATAAAAACTTTAATACTCTTTATTAATATACATATATATTGTTACTACTAAAAACTATTTTTGTCATACAACCATTCCACCACAAACTTCTAAAAGTTGTGCCTAAATTATTGACCATATTGTATAAATTAAAGTACCTATACACTACTTCATTATTTCATATTAGGGAGTACAATTAGGTGGGCAGAGGCAACATTTAACATCTAGTGAAAAATAGATTGATAAACCACAAATGACCAAGAATATAAGATTGGAGAAAAAAAAAAAACAAATAACACATGGTTTTCAAAAGGTGGCAGTTATCCTAATAGTAATAGAATTGATATCTAATCTGACCCCCATCTTTTATCATCAAAAAAATATGACAAGATACGAAAGGGACCATATATAATATGATAATGTCATTGCATTAAAGTATAGATCATGCAGTTGTCAAAAAAATAAGAGGTGCCTTCCAAACCAAATTCAAATTAATGATGACATATTCTATTGGCACCATCGAAAACGATAATAAAAATTGAGTTCATCTGAATTTAATATTTTTAATACATATAAGAATTTAGAAATATTGCAACGACTTATAATAGATATATATGAAGTCTGAAAGTTAAAATTTTTAAATATTAAATTCGTCTCGATGTCTCTATCTCTCCTACCATAGAAAATAATAGCCGGCACCTATAGATCTGTGTGATTAATTCTTCCCTTTCTCTAGCCTTGCGTAGATCCATGGTCCCTATATGATAGAGAAAGAAATTCAAGAAAATAGATATATTGTAACGATTTGTTTCGATTGTTATGACTAGATCAATGATGAAAAAAATTATATTTCTTAGCCCAATAAATAACATTGAAATTTATCTTCTAAATATTTGAAAAGAAAAAGAGCTAAATGTAGTCTATTTTGGCAATGTCATTGCCTATATTCAAAGTTGAATATTCCAAAAAAACTTCTTCTCATTTCTCTTTTTGTTTATGCTGAAAATTAATTTTGAGATATAATAATTTTCAATCTACTTTGTTGATTACTAAGCAACAATATTCTTAGGTGTTTCTTTCGTATTAATTGATAATAATAATAATAATAATAATTTATAGAAGAACCTTCTGTAATTATGCATGTCTATGATTATTATTAGTGATAGTGATGAGTCATCACCCTCTCCTTTGCATGTGTTTTTCTAAATGAATGTCTTAGAAATTCTTATTATTAATTCCAACTATTGTGTTGTACATATATTTGCATTTGATGATCTGTCTTTTTAAATGTTGTTACTGCTCATTATCAATACCGTTCATTTTTTACTTGTTTATTTTAAATTTTACATGTTTTTAAAGAAATAATAATTAATGATATGAGTATTTTTACTATAATATTTATATTAATTGATATTTAATTAGATTTAAATTTTAAAAAATGATTTATAGAATAAATAAATAATTTTAAATATAAATTATAGTAAAAAATAATAATAGTTTTTTTAATACATTAAAAATAACAAGTAAAAATGAACAGAGAAAGTAGTTACTATCGCCCGTCCATTTCCATTTTTGAACTTTTGTCATGTATTTATATATTTTTTTTATTTTCCACTCGATATCAAATACATACGTTGAAGCTCGATTATTTTGAATTCGCACAGATAAGATAAGCTTTGTATGTATTTCGTTGTCTGTATTCAAATATTCACAGTTCAATTCAATATAATTATATAATAGTCACGTGTTAATATTATTATTGAGTTATTTTTAATGACATGTAAGATTGAGAGGTCTTATAAATAAGCTTCTTCATTATTGAAAGTTCAGCTTAAAATCTTTAATTAAGAATTTAGATACTATTATCATTTATTACAAATAAAAGTGTATAATTATACGCATAGTTAAAAAGTGAAGAAAAAAAAGGAAGAAAAAAATATTGATAACCCAGGAAATTGAATGGTAATTGAATACAAGAGGTTGTGAAAGGTGAAAGGTACATGAATTATCTAGCTAGCTATCAACAAAAAATACACATGCTTTGACATCCATTACATGATATAGGTGTGACAAAATTAATCCAAATTTCGCTCGATCAACTCATTTATTGAATCGACCCAAAGATTAATAGAAACTCAAAATAATCCATCAAATAATCAAAATAGTATAACTGCAAATATATTAATTAGTTTTATTTCACTTTGGAAAGAAAAAGGACAGTTCCAAAGGAAGGATCCTAGTGCAAGCTTCTCGACGTCCAAGTTTCAAGGGCTTGTGTCCATTGAAAATTTCCTTTTCTTTTTGGTTTTTCCGTGCAATAAATCGAAAGGTGAAAGACAAGATCAGTCTAGGGTTTAATTTAAAGTCACTAGTAAATCTAATAGTGAAATGTGAAAGTCAAAATTACGTGCAATCAAATTTAATGTATCAAAGGTCACCAAGTCATTAATTATAAAGAGGAACAGGTTGTTTTGTGCATCCGAAAAAGTTTGCGGAGGAAAGTGCCGATAGTAAAATATATCTACTTTCATCGATCTGCCTAATTAATTTTTCCATTTGACTATAGATAGTAACAATTTTGTGAAAAATAATTAAATCATGGGTACTACGTACGTCATTACAAAATAGTCTTAATATATTTTCAAAGTAAACGCATGCATCTGCATATTTTTCATCTACTAGTCAATGGTCCAAATGCAAGTAATATGGAAATAATATATGGGGCATTTGACTCGATTGCAGTTTTGACTTTTAAAACTCAATGTTATAGTTATTATATTGTATTGTTCTGATAAATATAATATTTGAATTTGTATACTTCATTATAAAAAATCGGATAAGAAAACAACGTCAATAGTAGTATATGCTTATATCAAATCATAAGATAATACTCCCCCGTTTGAAATTGTCTTATTTTTTTTCCTTTCGTTTTAAAAAGAATGTCTTTTTTTTTTCCTTTTGCAATTCATTAGTTATAATTTTTTACATGATATATTTAAAAATCACAAGATTAAAAAACATTTTGATACATTAATATTAATTTAAAATCCAACGGAGGGAGTAACTAGTGTACCATGTAAATTAGTATGGTAATAATATAATATTTTTAAAAAATCAAAGTTATTTAATCCAAGTTTTTAACATCGTATCATGGTTATCCTAGTCTTTTTTTAAAAAAAAAATATCGATTTAAAAAGAATGACTTATTTTTTTTTTGCAACTCTTTAATTTCATTTTCTCGCGTGACATGCTTAAAGCCACAAGATTAACGATATTTTGATACATTATATATATATATATATATATATATATATATATACACACATCTTTATTTTAAGACAACAAAATTCAAAAGTTATTTTTACGTTCTTAAATTACGTGTCAAGTTAAAACCAGACAGATAAATTAAAACGTCACATGATCATTTCCAGGGTCCATATATTCCAAGCAAAAGACTGATTTTTCATTATTAGTGGAGTTAGTAAAATTTTTAATTTTTCCTTTCTGGCAATATTGGCCAGACGTTCTCAAATTTAGTACAATAAGTTATTGAGCAAATAATTGTACATAAAGAAGCAAAATTGTTGTATGTGTAGCTGCCATTATTTATTGTGAAAATTGACAACATATCCAACATAGAGTAAGAAAAACAAACAAACAGACAAATTAATGTTTAAAATAGTAGAATGAAATAAAAATGTAACTTGAAGATTTTACCCCTTTGGTAAATTTTATAATTTTCTACTCGGTGTTTGGTACCTATTTTAATATCCCGACTAATACTAATTTATCCCTATTATCAAAAGGAGAGCGTTCCTTATCTGAATTATTTAAACTTGCAAAATTGTGCATGATTCAAAATTTCTGATTAAGAATCGAAGGATTTTATCGATTCCACTACGAGCCTCTATCAAAATATTGATAGAGTTTTTTTTTTTTTTTTAAAGATTCATAAAGACTTTTTTCTTTCATATTGGAGTCTGACTACTTTGGATTCGCATCGGATAAAACCTATTCGATGGTAGAGCTTCCTACCAAGGATTCTCATTCGAAGGTAGTCTCTAGTTAAGAAAGGAACAATTCATCTACTGCACCAGGTCTTTTCATGGTAATGTAGGGATTTTATTAAAGTAAGACAAGAAATGTAGATTTTGTTTTTGAAATTTTTTTTTTGCTAGTTTTTATTTATGAAAAATCAAACAATTGTTTCTGTGCAGCATTTTTTATATATATAGTTACATCATTTTGAGTGTTTCATTTAAAAAGAGTACTTCAATAATTCAATTATGTGTTTTATTATTAAATCTTGGAGATTTCTAGACCTAA
This sequence comes from Solanum verrucosum, assembly GCF_900185275.1. Taxonomy (NCBI): domain Eukaryota; kingdom Viridiplantae; phylum Streptophyta; class Magnoliopsida; order Solanales; family Solanaceae; genus Solanum; species Solanum verrucosum. The sequence continues at coordinate 5,787,547 of NW_026020129.1, forward strand.
AAAGGGGACCAAATGAAATATATTTTCCTATTATTATTTTATTTCTTTGCCCTGCCTTGTGACAGGGTTTTCAGAATTAGGATATAGTATTCACATGTTAATAATAAATTCGTTTGATATATTTTTATAATTATAATGTAGAATTTTAATATTATAGTATAATATAAGAACCATCTATATACATGAGTAAACCAGAAGAGAAAACATTAAGAGTTATATTTTTACATTCAATATTGTCTTTTAATTTATTTCACCATCTATCAATAAATAACAACTGAATTTTTATGCACTAATTATACAAAAAAAAGTAATGTTTTTTAAAGATCCGTGTAAAGAGAAATTTAGAAATTAAAATGAGTAAAATTACAGAATATTTTTGTTAGTCCTCTTGTTGCATTTTCAAAGGGAAGTGTATATTATTAGGTAAGACTTTTAATGGTTCAAATAATTAAGACAAAGTTAGGAGCTAACACATTATAACTTATAAGCGTATTCACGAATTAAGAATTTAAGCTCGATGAATTCAATTTTTATATTCATTTAACACATACTATAATATATATATATATATATATATGTTTATTGTTTCAGCTAAACTCAAATATAGAATACACAAAACCCAAAAAAAAAAGAAAAGGAAATAGGGATGAACAACTTTAAGCTATCTCTATACAAAATAATTCATGGCTAATTCTATTTAACGATAAATTAGCAACAAATAATAAAAAATTATGATAGATAAATATATCATGAGTTATGTAGCGATAAATTAGCAACAATTTTTTTTTTATAACTAATTCATGTCTTTTATAATGTCATATTGCATCTTTGTATAAAAAAGTGCCTTTTTTTTTACAAGAATTGTTTAAATATCCTGGCATTTGGTTTTGTGCTATATTTAACTACCTCAAGTAGTGTTAGGGTTTTACCTTGATTTTCTTATCTTATTTGAAGTTTATTTTTTTCCTTAAAGAAAAGTCAAAGTATTATCATAAATGCTTGAATTTTTTCTGAAAGGAAAATATAATTTTCTTCCATATTTGGTTTATTCTTTCCTTAGAGGAAATGGTTGGAGATCTATAAATTAAAGATCTCTATTCTCATAGCATAACACAAGAGAATCCACAATGTAGTCAGTTAAGAGTCTTGTTTATGGGGAGATTTTCTCCTAAACATATTTATGTTTTTTTTCAATATTATATTAGTTTTATAATATGTAGGTCGTTTGACCAAACCATATTAATAATATATCTTTAGTATGTTTTTATTTGTCGTCTGATTTGTCAACCATATGATTTGCAAATTATAAGCTTCCGCATGACGCCCTATTCACCTTCAGAACCCAACAAGTAGTTGTGAAGAGAAACGTTTCCTAGATAATTATAGTAATCGATAGAAATTTATGTATTCGATATTTATATTGCATCAAGTTAGAAAGTTCATTTGATCTAATCATAATTAAGTGATATAAAGAATGACCGATTAAGAGAGGGATCAACAAAATTTTAAGCTGACATGAGAAGGATATACATACGTGAATTTTACATTAAAATAAAAGAGAAAATAAATATGCGATTTCAAGCCAATAATGACAGAAGAGGACAATACATGTCATAAACTTGAGTTTTAAGACTGTAACAAAATATGTGAATAGAATTTACAGAAAAATCTTATTCACACCATTATCTTACTAAAAAGATATTCAATACAAACTCAAAACTTATAATAAAGGGACTCCAACAATTGGTCAAAAATCATCCTTGCATTACTTTAAATTTCATCAACTTTTCTTAAATTGATGCTCTCTTTTACTTGATTTTTTTGTACTATATACGTATCCATTGTTCTTAGAAAAAAATGATTTTTTTTTGAAAAAAATGTGTGGATACACATTAATCTTATGAGTTGATTTTTATGGTTTTCTTTTACCCAAACATTATAAAAATATTTTTTTAAAAAAATTTAAAATAAATCGATCCAAACAAATGATTATTTAACTTATGACTTCCCATCGGAACATGCTTATAACGGCCTAATTAGATACCAAAATAATGGAAAATAGTGTCTCTGTCTTCAAGTTCAAGAAGGAGATTAGTTAATGTTTAAACACAATTAGGTAATTTTTTGCTAAATAAGCCAAACTCTTAACTAGTCCAGCTCCTTGTAGAAGTTTATTTTAATAACATGGTCCTAAATACTTTCTTAATTAGGTCAAAAAAATACATTAAGCCAAACTTTTAATACTTAATTAGGCCCTGTCATGTGGAACACTTGCTTTTAGACTTTTTGACCATTCTTAGAACACTATAATTAGAGGTAATAATAACATAAATTAATGATCTTATTAAGTACCATGCATAGTTATCTCATCATGCATGTTAATTATGCTTGCAACTTGTTGAATAAAGTTAGTATCTCTTTCTTTTTAACCATTCGCTATTCGAAATTTAGTTCAGATTAATTTAGATTTGTGTCACATATAATTTATACTCCCTCTGTCCCTAATTACTTATCCAATTTTCCTTTTATAGTTGTCCCTAATTACTTGTCCATTTTGACAAATCAAGAAAGGACAATTTTTTTTACCTATTATATCCTCAATTAAATGATTAATTACTTTGAAAAATGTAGAACTTTTCATCCACTTCATAATTAATATGGGTAAAATGATAAACTCACTATGTCATTAATTATTTTCTTAATAGGTGTGTCAGTTTTGACAAATCAAGAAAGGACAATTTTTTTTACCTATTATATCCTCAATTAAATGATTAATTACTTTGAAAAATGTAGAACTTTTCATCCACTTCATAATTAATATGGATAAAATGATAAACTCACTATGTCATTAATTATTTTCTTAATAGGTGTGTCAGTTTAAAAGTTGACAAGTAATTAGGGAAAGAGGGAATATAAAGGATAATATTTTCAAGCATAGATTTATCATATTCTCAAGATCCAAACATGATACTACTACTTATTAAGGCAAAGGAATTTAATTTAAAATTCACCAATCGATCAGATTAATTTAAACTTGTGTTACATAAGATCTATTAATGGAGAAATATTCATTACTATAGAATCGTTCATTCTCGAAAATCGAACTCGACATCTCAGAAATGAATGAATCTACACTATTGTAATCATATCCCTAATTAAAAAGGGAGATTACTCTATCGTAATCTACTGAATCATTTGCATAATATTATAACATTAGGTTAAACATAAAAAGGAACAGTCCACTTAAATTTTTAAAATTCGACTTTACCCAAAAAGAAAAATCTCCTAATTATGCCCTCATTATTATTATCATTTTTTTGGCACATTAAACTTTCGTAGAATAATATAAAATATTTTTTTGGCATTTCACATAAATAAAAAGGTCGAGGCATAATACATAAACATGTCATTTAACTTGGTTTCAACTGCTATCTATCTATATCCTCTGACTTTGGTGTGCACTAATAATTCAACACTTAAATATCATAAATTTAAACAAATAGATACATACGTCATACATGACAAATCTCACGTGATTTACCAGGTAGAACATGTATGTGCTGATAAATGCATCTTACGCGATTTGTCATGTAGGACACATGTGTCTAATAGTTTAATTTTATGATAGTTACACCTAAAATTAATATATATATAAATATCAGTTAAATGACATACTTATGTATTGCACAAAATGAAAATAACACCAAATGTTTTTTAAAGTAAGAAATACTATCCCTTGTATGGTAAAAAACTTATTATCAACTGGGATTTTTTTTTCATGAATAATTTATACCAGTAATTTTTCATCGAAGAAAAAAAAAATGATGAAAATTGATTTATGATGTCAATGGACGGTAAATAAAAGAATAAAACGAATATACAAATGAATTAAATTTCAAACTGTGTTTTAAAAAAAAAAAAAAAAACTACGAAGATTTTTGATCCTCGATTTGTTGCAAAAAATAAAAAAATAAACCCCAAGAGAAAAAAAAATCTGAAAAAAAGGAATATATAGTTATTAAATGAAATATTATTTTTGTTTCATTTTTTCTTCATTTATGTTTACTTTTTTTTTTTTTCAAACTTAAACTCCTTTTTTGTTTTACCATTAGAACATTAATTTGAAAAGTTCTAAGTGCAGGACTTGGGCTTGGGTTTGGGCCAAAAAACAAAGTGGGCCTTGATTTGGGCTTTTTTCAACTTGGGCTTTTTCTAACAGAGAAAGACCTCAACACTTGAGCTTCTAATGGCGAAACACAACGGGCAAGCTTGAGCAACAGCATCACATTCTGTACAGATACACAAATGGCGACACGGCAGTACTACCACTGAAGCGACTCGTTTTCTACACGCTTTGCAACTCGGACCGCCGGTAGACTCAACAACTCGGTCCGGGTCAATGTACGCTGATTCAGCATCCTCCGGTTCGCCGCCGTTACCGTCGTTTATCTCATTACAACATCCGCCGTTGATCATCGCGTGTTGCAGCTGAGCTTGAAGTGTTGCTGCCGTTACTTCCTGTGCTCTTGCTCTAGCTTGCCAAGCCTGTGCCTCTGCGCTTAATTGCGCTGCACGCGCTTCTAGTTCAGCGTTTCGCCGAGCTGCTTTCTCCATCTCTGCTTCTTTTTCTCTTAGCCTTCGTGCCATTGATTCCTCTGCTGCTCCGATCAGTGCACGGTAGTGACTTTGCCTTTTCTCTGCTAATGTACGCCTCAATTGCTCTCCCTATTGAATATCGAAAATCAGAAAATTTCATTCTCGGTGAACAAATTCAAAAAGCATAGTAAATTTTGCGGGAAAAAAATCTATCTATGTGAGTTTCTCACATTGCTGATTCCGAACTCCGATCAAAGAGATGAGAGAGGATTTTCTATAGTATGACATTTTGATATGATTGCAGCGAAATCGATATATGTCAATTTGAATTAGTTTGTAACTTAAACAAACTAATAAAATTTTGAACAAAAATAGTACCTGAATTAGGAGGAGATGATCAATTTCATCGCGTTGTTGTTTGATATGAGTAGCTAAGTCTTCGGTTAATATTGAATAGAAAGCTGATGATTGAGAGGATTGAGGAGAAAGAGAGTGATGGTGATGATGTTGTTGTTGTTGTTGTAATTGGTGTTGTTGTTGGTGTTGGTGTTGGTGTTGATGTTGATGTTGGTCTCCGAACGCTAAGCGGAGTCCGGTGGAGACAAGGTTGGGTGGCTGTTGCTGCGAAGGAGGCGATGTGTGAAGTTGAGTGAGGTCGATGAGTTGCGGTTGAGGCTGAGATTGCATTGACATCAATGGATTCATTGCTGCCGTTGTACTTGTAAGTTCTCTTCCTCTCTTCCTTGAATTTGCCCCAGCTATAATTGCAAAAAAAAAAACCAATTTTAGATTCCTTTTCTTCATACGTATTCATGAGATTGTAATTTGTATGTTCAATTCAGGATTGATAATAAAAGAAGAAGAAGAAAAACTAATAAAACTTCGAGTTTTTTGAATTTGGGATTGAATTTGAATCGTATTTGTTGTTATATAACTATGAAGTTTTTTCCCCTACCTCCTGGATTGAATAACATTTGTGTTTGATCAAGAAAAGATCCTCCTCCGCCACCACCACCAGGTTGAGATTGCAATGAATAATCATTACCAAGTGGGGTTTTTCCTTCTTGTACATTTCTGCAACCAAGAATCAAGGAAAATCCAATTAAAGTTACTTAGACAAGAAAAAGAATGAGATAAGAGAAACAAAATAAAATAAAATAGGAAGGGTGTTGAATGCAGACCTGTTTAGGAAGAGAACATTTGATGGGTATTGAGCTTGAACAGCCATTTCTATGATCAGAATTGAGAAAGGAAAGGTAGATTGATAGATGTATATATATATATATATATATATATATATATTATAGAAAATGGATTCTAAGTTGGAAGATGGTAATGAAGAGATGTGTGATTGGTGGGTGGGTGGGGTTCTCTCTGATTAAAGGCTAACACATAAACAGCATGAATAGAGAAGAAGATGCCCTAAACCAAGGCAGACTCTTTAGTTACACCCTTCAAGAAAATACCAAAGAAATGTAAAGAATGAGGACAAGATAAAGAAAGAAGCTTTTTCAAAGAGAGAGAGTGAGCGAGGTTAAAAAGTGAAATGAATCTTTTTAAGCCATTTCCAAGAACAACACACAATTTTCTGCGTGTGCTCCCTTCACTTTTCTTTTTTTTGTTTCTTCCTTATGCTTGCGTCTTTGGTTTGCTAAAAAATGCTTTTGAAAGCATATAAGAGAGAGAAGATATAAATATAGAATCAGTCCAAGAAAGAAAGAGAGGGGTAGCCCGTCTTATTCTGGTTCTTGGTTTTCTTTCCTTTGCTTTGTTCTTCTTCTTTTGCCGTGGCTTTAGCTTTGGTTTGGCTCTTTCTCAACTCTTGTGTTTCTTATCAACTCTTATTTATTATTCATTGAATTTTTCATCACTTGTTTATATTGATATTATTCACACACCCCACATATACGTAAAGTTTTTGTATATATGTATATATATATTTATTGAGTATAGAGAAAGAGAAGGAGAATCATCAATAAGGTAGATGTGGGGATAGTCTTGGAGTTGGGGTTGATATTGTTGTTGGGCGTGCAGAAGGTCTCTGCCGTTACCGCTGCCGCTGGAATTGTTTCTATATGGCCCATGCTGCCCACCTATCCCTCATATAACTCTTTTTTTTTTTTTTTTTGCCAATTATATTAAGAGATTAATTATTTTTTAAAAAAGGTAATGGAAGGGTTGAAATTGTATTAGTATTATTTTATATTATATAGTCTATAATTCTTGGTAAATGGAGCACTATTTAAAGTGTGAGACAAACCTGTCCCTGTATACATAGAGAAAGGAGATTGGTTTCTTGTTCTAATAATTATATTTTGTTGTGGTTGCCTAATACAAGATGCCCATCTAGTTGTTAAAGCCTAGGTCACCTTCATTGTGAAATAGTTTTCTTCTCTTTTATTTTTATTGATTTATTTGCTTTGTGGGTCCTGAAAAAATTATGATTCTTGAAATTAGATATTGCTGTTTGAGCTTGTTCCAAAGTTTTATTTTTCTTTTTTTTTGAAGTGGAATCGGATGGATGAGATGTGTACACACACATCAAAGTAGTTTTTTTTTTTTTTTCAATCATGTTTGTAGTGTAGTGGTAAGTACTTCTTCATCTTTAATCAGATGTATTGGGTTTGAGTCCCTTTGAATACACGTCTTTGTTAGAGAGCGCTTTTATCCCTAGTGAGACTTTCGGGCGTGAATTTAATTTTAATCGGACTTCAATGTGGGTATCGAACACTAGGTGGGGAAACAAAAAAAAGTTTTTTTTTTTTAAAAAAATAATAATAATAATAATAAGATATGTTGAATTTTACTTGGTTTTGAAGATTCAAACAGCTAGTATTCATCACATTCCTTTTCTTACAAATAAGAGTACTTCCAACCTAATTACTATGTTTGTTGGCTGGGTTAGCTTCTTCTTCTCTCAAAGTTAATGTTATACCAAAAAAAAAAATCTTCAAATGAATCTGTCAAATTCATTCACCTATTATTATCTTTTTCCTATTATTTAGCCTATGAGCAGGTGAGAAAAATAGAAACTTCAAGAAACCTGAGCCTTTTTAATTATTATTATTATTTATAGATTTAATTTACAAGGAATCAGAAAAAGATGGGGCTATGCTATGAATATAACTTTTCTCCCTTTTATTTTGCATTCGGGAATCTTGACTCTGTAATTAACAAGCCTGATTTAACATAGTCATGTGGTAAACCTGATTAACTGAAATTTACCTAACAATTAGGTTGGTAACTATTTGAAAAAAAAAATTATTTTTCTGGTTGAGCCAAAAGAAAAAAGTAGTCCCTCTACTCCACCATACATCCTAATTAAATTAAATTTCTCCCATATTGACATAAAAAAAGATTAAAAAATGATAGCATCTTTTTCTGTCAACCATAAAAAGTCATTTATAAATATGTCCATCTTATGTGCTTTCATTCGTGAAGGCATAATGCCAGCCCATTCTTTCTCTTGGAATTGTCCTTTCCATCAATTGAGCCAAACACCATTGATGAAAACAACAATTAAAGAGTAAATACATTATACACTATTTATTCATTAAGGAAAAACTTACACGACTCTCATGAATTGTCAGACCCTCCCATCCATCCATCCATCCATCCATCAAACGAACATATTGAGGTGGAAGAAAATGAAATGAGATAAACAATTATTTTGATGTCCTCGTAATGCAAAACTCACTTGCATTAACGATAATAACATGACTAGTGTAATTCTACTTACAAGTGTGGTCGGGAGATGGTGATGGCATATGTATTTACGTTATTCTTTTGAATATTTGTTAGAAGTTGAATTTATTTTATTTTTATGACATATATGTGTCGTGTGTTAGTTGAATTGGCTGACTAATTATAATTCAAAACCATCTAGGTGCATTAGAATTGTATACCTTGTAGCACCTTTTGATAAAAAATTATGACTATGATCCATTTTAAGTATTATCGTCAAAATAAAACATTACCTTATACCTCTACTTCTACGTTTAATTAAAAAAGGCAAACAGCCGGCATTGCAAGCAAAAAGAAGCCTTGTGTGTGGATCTTTTGTCAATACTTATAGCTCTAGCTTGGGCTAGGTTTTGTATTACTATTCAAGTGATATAAAAGAGAAGTTTTTTTTTTCTTGAATTGAAATTGTAAGGTGATTTAGTTCTCTAAACCTATCTATCGCATCGAAGATGTAAGAGGTTTATTTGAATTTCTTTGACGAAATATATAATAGATGTTTTTTGTCTTCACTTCATAGTATATTTACTCTTTTATAATTTGAATTTTCTTAATGCTTATAGCTCTCACAAGACATGTATGTGACTTTTTCTACCTAATAAAGAGATGGTAAATCTTATTTGTGTTTGGTAAAAGAAGAAAGATGACAAGGATTTTGGTTAATCTTCCCCAAAACCAAGATGGCTATTTTAACTTTAATTAATGATAAAGAAAAAGAGGGGAAAAAAAGAGTAAGGAAAATGTGAAAGAAAGTGCATATAATGGCATCACACAAATTTGTCTTTGTTTTTGGTCCCACGATTCCTTTTATTAGATTTTAGTACTTAGTCTTCTCCTCTTCCTCTTGTTGCCCATCTTTTCATAGCATTACAACATTGCACGGCAAAATTTTAAATCAAATTTATACTTATCATCGTTGTCATAGCGGAGCTACAATATTAGGTACGGGATCAGACTATCCAATAATTTCGACTTAATTTTTTTATATTCAAAATTCATAAATTTTAATTTCTGATTCCGCCTCTAATCGTCATCTCATTTTACTATGACAACTATCTTTACTCATTCATGCACGAGCTGACGAGCATACCATTTGAGTGATCATAGAGTCTATATGTACACAATTATATGCCTTTCCACCTATCCAACTCGTATAATTTTTCTTTTGCTATGTCTCTTTCTTATGACACACCTTTCTTATTCAATTTTTCTTTCGTTTTCTTAAGTTTATTGGTTTTGTTCTTTTCTTTTTAAAAAAATAATCATTATTTGTATTTATTAGTTGTAATTACTTGGCCACGTAATGGTGTAATTGATGTTAAATAACGTGTTGCTAGTATTTGATTAAATCTCATTACATGGTTGTTGTGCACTGTTTTTGGTTTAAGTACATATTAGCTGACCTGAACATCATTATTTTTGATAAAATTCAAAGAAAGTAAACATAACGTTTTTACTCGATGGATAATTTACTACTTTAGTATCGTGAAAGAAAAATGATAAGAACCAAACCATGATATGTAATTAAAGCCTTTTGTGATCACCTTTTATGCAGCTGAATATTTATGTTTATTTTCAGATATATTTAGATATTTTAAGTTCAATAGGTGTGCAGTAGGAAATGAAATGTAAATTAAGCACAACTATATTTAAAAAAAAATATATATTCAACTAATATATATTGAAGACCATATAGATGTATTTACCCCCTCCCCCACCACCTATATCTACTTGTATACATGTTTATTTTGTAGGACCAAAAACCTAACATCTAGCTAGGGTTGAGATAATGAACAGCAAGCTTTATTTGATTAATTGACTAATAAATTAAATAGCACAACGTAATAATCCAAGTCAAGTCAGAAATGCATGCAGGCCGAATTGATTGACTTTAGAGATAATTACTGAAATTATTGGCCTAATATTAATACTTAGTTAGGCAGGACGTAGCTTAGTGGGTAATAAAATGTACTAGGTGATTCTGCCTCGTCTGTTTTAGCCTTAACTGATAGAGTTATTTGACACTGATTACTGGTAAAAGATGACAATTACTTCATAAAATTAATTGAAATGGACATAAATTGAGAAGGCGCCATGATAATAAAGAATAAAAACTTAGTGGTAAACAATTGTTCACGCAATAGAAGTGCCTAAACCAACCTATTATCATTCTTTATTTGCTCATATTCTTTCATAAAATTAGCCTCTCTTTTTGTTGGTGGATATATCCATGATCTATTTTTTAAATTTTTTTTGTGTATATGTTTTCAATATAAAATAATTGCATATACGTAACGTCTTTGGGCTACTGGCCATCTGCGGGGAGTTTCGGATATTTAATTTAATTAATGCAAATCAAAGAAGGAGAAAATCGGAAATATATTTTTCGATGAATTTTTAAATAATTATATAATATGTCTTTATGTCACTTCAAAATCAATTTGTTCAACAAAAAAAAATGTCGCGTATTAGCCACTTATAGCGGTTTAAAATAATGGTCCTAATTTGTACTAATATTGATGACTCTCCGTCCATCTCACAAAAAATAAAAAACAAAGAATTAAAATAGAAAACTACAACCACCTTATCATAGACTAAATCCACATGGATAAATTGGAGAATGATGTTTCTGCAAAAATAAAATAAAATTAGGAGAGGGGACCATATAATTTCATTTTTAACTTAAGATGATCTATATATAACTATAAATCATTTGTGTAATTACCATGTTGTTTTAAGGGGAAAAAAAATAATCATGAAATAGCATAGTTTGATGCCTAATTATCAAATATAGCGATAGTTTAAATAATTATCGAACGTAACAATTTTTTTTAAACATGTTTCGTATCACTGATATTGAACAATTTTATTAATTGTTGTACTAATGGTACATAGTGAAATTTAGAAACTATTGCTATTAGATAATTATCTCAATTTTAAACAGAGAATGTAGGATTAAACTGTTCATTCTAAAGCGCAGGATGATTCATAATTTGAAGTTTATACATTTTAGATTCGGAGCCTTTTGAGTTGTGAGACAAATATTGAATTTGAATCATAATTATTAGATATTAAATCCGTAATCATATGGAGCTCAATTATTTTGAATTTGCATTTCATAGATCCCATTTGAGATCAAACGCTTCCTATCAAGAATTTTTTCATATCCATGATCCAAATTTCTGATTAAGGAAGGAGCAGTATCATCTACTGCTCTACATCATTTTTGATAGCTACATCTAAGAAGTTGATAAATCAAATACAAAAAAGCTAAATGAGAAATCTAATAAATAATGAATCTCGTGAAGAGTCAAGAAACTTACAAATTTCAAAATATTAGACGAGTTTTTTTTGTTTTTTTTTTCTTCTTCTAGAGGCCCTTAGAGACCTCTGTTGTTTTCTAATTGATTTTGTGTTTTTTTGTAATTAATAAAGCAAACCCTTGTGATTATGAAATTGGCTGCAAATATGTTGAAGCCATCACAAATTATAGCTAAATATTACTATTTCAACTGCTTTTTAATATCATACATATACACCACATACTGAGTTCCTATTTATTTTGCATTAAGTAGATTTGTGATGGGATTTTTTTTTTCTTTTTGACCCAAGTCCGTTAACTGACTTAGAATCATGACTAATTCAGATTTGTGATACGAATTTTTTAATATTATTTCAAGACTCAATCTCGAAAGCTCTTATTACGGATAAGTAGAATTGAGATGACATAAAATATTTTTTTCATCCACTGGACTGAACCCCAAATTTCTCTTTCGTTTTCTGTTCATTATGATACTTATTTTGCCTAAATTGATTGATATTTATATATTTTATTTTTTTATGAACAAAAAATGATATTTAAATTTGTATGAAGTTGAACAAGTAAACACACGTCTTACATGACAATTCATGTGTGATACACTCAAACTTTATATTATGCTACATAGAATGTGTGTCTACTTGTTCAACTGTATAAAAGTTAAAAAGTATGAGGACAACTAACATGTTTATATATTATGCCAAGAAAAAATCATCAGGTTCTTTAAACAATTACTACCTTTGTTTCATATTAGTCGTCATGTTTTGCTTCTCTGTCGAAAGTCAATTTCACTAGCTAACCTTAAAAGTTAAATTAAATTTGATTAATTTAATATTTTAAAATTATAATTTTAATATTTAAAAATATACTATAATTATATTTCTTCTCTTAAGAATTTAATAAAAAATATATTAAAATTTTAATCAAAATTCATATAATTTACCTCTCTCGAAAAGTAAAAATAATAACTAATATAGAATACAACACGTAATTTTTTTGTTTAAAAAACAACTACATAGTACAAACCATAATTAATTTTACTGGGGACTGAATCATGCATTTTCGAAGTGTACATTTGACAAAAAAAAAAGATTTGACTGATTTTTCTAATTATCATTTTCCAGACAATTTTTTTTTCTATTCTCCATATATATCTTTGAGAATTGAAAAATCATCATCTCCAAGAGTACTGTCATGAAACCAGGCTCCTTTCATGAGTTGTAGACACAACAATATTTTATTTATTACTTTCTCCGTCCAGTTTTACTCGTTCACAATATTAAAAATAAATATTTACTATTTAAGACTTTCTCTATTTAAAGAAAAAGAAAAAACATACCTAGTTTGACTAGACACGAATTTTAAGAAAATAAAGAAAAAAATTTAATCTTGTAATTCGAACTTAAGGTTATATCAAATATATGAAAATACCTAATCTTGTGGATTTAAACATATTATTTGGAAAAATGAAATTAAAGTATCACAAAAAAAGGAAAAGGGTCATTTTTTATTAAACAGACTAAAAATGAAAATAGATCATTCTTTTCGAAATAGAGGGAAGTTACTTAAAAAATGTACCACATCGATATTGGACAAGTAAAAATGAACGGATCAATGAAAGAGCGATTTATAATACTTTAATCCTAATCCAACCATTACCCATCCATTATTTTCTTGACCTAAACACACACTTCCAAATTCCTTTTTCATATTCTCTAGGGTTTTTCTCTTCTTCTTTTTTTCAAAAAAAATAATTACATTTGCTTTATTTTCTTACCAATTCCACCACTCCCCACAACCTACCCACTATTTGTGTTATTTATCCCCTCAAAACCTAAAAACACATCTCAATCAATCCTCCACCTTCTAGGATAAATTTTTCCTTCCTAATTTTCATAATTTTATCTTTTCAATGTCTACTCCTTTCCAATCTTGTTCTCCTAAATTTTGGGCTAGGGGTATTAATAGGATTTTTGGTTCTTCGGTTATTGATCTCTTTATTAGTGAATGTTCATAATTTATCATAGTTATTAACTATTCCGATCAGCCTCTACTTAATTACCCATTTATTTAAGTTTGTATTGTTGTTTCATATTTGACGATAGTATAAATTTAAAAATAGTTCATATATACCATATTTTGATGGCTATAACTTGTTACCTTTGACAAAGATGAGAGACCTACTAAATAAATCTTTGGTGTAATATCCATCATAATATATTATTTTGGAAGGAAGGAAGTGGTGAAACAAGTATGACATAATTAATTAATTAATTAATTGGTATTGATGAGAGATGTCCATTGGTTAATGGACAACTTAATTAAATGAAAACCATTACCTAAATTAAATATGACAACTTATAGGCATGACTTTGCTTTTGCTTTACTTGTAGGTGTGATATGTGATCACATCTTCCAATTTATTTTCTTTTATATTCATCTTCTTCCCCTTAATTTCCTAGTAATTTTGGCTAAGACTAGATCTTTTTGTCATGAAAAAGAAAAGCATTATTAGGTTAACAATGAAGTCTCAAAATTTAAAATTTCAGCAGAAACTAAAAAAATTTTGGTGATTACTTCCCATCTGTTTTAGTTTGATATTACCTTATACATTTTGATACTGAGAGGTGAAAGATATATCATGATTCAAGAAATTAATCGAGATATGTGCAAGATGATCAAAATTCCACGGTTATAAGGAAACAGGAAAAAATATACCGATCATATATTTTCGGATCATTTGCTAATATTTACTATTCTGAAATCATACATGTAAACGTTTCAAACTCCATCATTACAAGCAACTAAATTTGAATAATTTTAAAACATTGGTTAATACTTAATTAACAAGAAGTGATTATTATCAATTTCATCCAAAATAATTACATTCCTTACATGTAAAAAAAGATAAAACTTCATTTTCTTTTATGAATTAATTTTTTTCTTCTGATTTACTTAGAAATTAGCAAAAAGAGAAAAAAAAATTAAGAAAATAATTGGGATAATGTGTACTCATGCATCATGTTAAATGAACTTGTCAGACTTTGTTATATATAAGGATGTATATTTATTATATGAAAAAGGGATGTATATTGTTTGTGTGTGGGGGTGGGGGTGGGGGTAGAAATTTAATAAATGAAAATGTCAGGAGAAGAAGGTGGAGGTGTTTAATAATATACGAACCAAACAATATGTGAAGTACTTTTTTGTGTGATGATTTATATACATATATATAAGGAATAATGGCTGTCACAAGAAAGGAGCTACACTATGCATAAATTAGACATCACTTGTGTGTATACATGTGGGGTGTGGTGCATTGCCATTCAAATTTTTAATTGGTTTGATTAATCTAAATTTGCGGTGTGCAAATGCTATTAAAGTTTTCTATTTTTATAACTTGAATGTGAAGTATCCGATCAAAAATAAATAAATTTCAATCATCGCACTACTCCCTCACTTGGTTTGATTTTGTGGTTCTCGATATTTTTGTGACAAACAAAGAAGATGGGGGCGATCGACATCAGATAAACAATGAATTGAAATGTGTGTCTAACTTTGATACATTATAATAAATAAAAGAGTCATGTGCACTTTTGTTTCTATTTTTTATTGGTCTTTAATTTATATCTCATAAAAAGTAATTTCTTTACTTGGCATAAGCTTATATTTTTGTACCATAATATCTTTGAAATTATGCCTGGTCATGATTTTAATTTCTACAGAATTTATATCGTATAGTTTTATGTAAATAAAATGAATATTTTGAATCAACTCAGAAGATGAGGATTGTTCAAAATCATTTAACGAATCATATTTTTGCTAGATTCCACATTGATGTGGGACACTAAAATAAATATAGATTCGAATTTACCATTATGTCAATGTTTATATAGTTACTTCAAGCAGAGAAGAACCTTTACATTAGAAAATAATTTATTTATTTTTAAAAAAATCATATTTAAAGGACCTGTTGGAAAACTAGTAGAATCCATGTCCTTATTAGGAAATAGAAACTTTGCAATAACTTTCCCAATCTTTTTTGTTTGGTACACATCAGTTCTCTATATTTAATATTATTACCAGGGGATATATTTAAAACAGAAATTCAATAAAAGGAAATTAAATGGGGACTACTACACTGAAAAGACAAAATCATCAACACAACAGTTAGAATTGAATCAAATATCATATCGCCATCAGATTTTATGACATGATTTATCTAGAATTTTTTTTAAAAAAAACTATGTGCAAAAAGAAGAGAACTTATTAATAATGCTAGACATGAAGAAGGTTCTTTGGTATAAAGCCAATATCAATATATTAGAAAAAGAATATGACCGTGATCACTAAAGTAGGTTGAAAATCCTGAGGTATCATCTTCATGTTCTAACAGAGACAAAAATATCACTCAAGATTTATTGATTAATGAAGTGAGTCGTAAATTATATGATTTCAAATTCAAATTTCACAAAAATAATTTGTAATTTCTTCTTGTTTGACGAAATAACTTGTATTTGTATTGGTGAGAGAAAACAAATACCTCACCGAATTGATAAATATGTACACAAGTAGGCACAAACACTATGATAAAAAAAAACGTGTCCTCCCTTTATAAAAGAGGGGGAAAAAATAGATAATTATAGAGATGAGTTTTAGGCACTACACATCACATCAACATAACTTTTAAATGCTTTGTTTTTTTATATAACAAAATGTTATTCCAAATGGTAAAAGTTAAAATTACGAATACCAGAAGGGGGAATATGTGCTTTTTCTTCAGATAAGTGGGGTCAGTCTTTAATTAAGGATACTTCAGGGGACCAACATATTGGAAAAAAGGAAATGCAATGACATTTACCAAAATATATTATCTGCTTTTTAAAATCTTTAATTTTTTTTTTTTAAAAAAGATGATAAAATATGTGCTAAATTATTTTGATCTAAAAACATAATAATGATAAAACCTAATATTAATAATTACTACTATACGAAAATAATTCATCTATTTATTTCGACTAGAAGCTTGTCGTCCATGATTATGTAGGAAATTTTCAAGTGAATTAAAGTTAATAACCTTTTTCTTGATATCATATCGTCAAAATAGAAAAGAATAGATCAATAATTTATGAACTTTGATATTCATACCAATCAAAGTATTGCTTTTTAAAACTATTTTAAAGAAAATGTGCGAAACAACTTGCGTTCATATATAGGATTCATAAAAGTATTGTATCCCCAATTAAGGGGATGTAATTTAGCAAGTTACCCAACGTAAGTATTAATAACAGATTTCATGAAACTCATACAAAAATAATTTTAATATTACTTTATGAATCCCCACTAATCAAAGTATACTAATCTTCCAATATAGTTGACGCTATTAATTATATTATCTACGTAATAACATGAGTTATAGCTAAAACTTTTTATTGGATTGTCGGTCCAATTTTCCATTAAGACGAGTTAGTTGTTACATACAAAAAAGAATTGCAAATAAAAAGTATTGTTTGAATTGGCTTGTTCAGATACTTTTAAGCAGTTTGTTTTTTTAAGTAAGAGTAAAATAAAAATAAAAATAAAAAAGGTACTTTCAAACACTTGGTTTTTAAGCAAAAAATCATAAATTAAAAGTTTTAACTTATGACTTGACTTTTGTCTTATAAATCATAAGTTATAAGTCTATCCAAATAGACCCTCTCTCAAAACCTTGTGGTAATTTCAGATATGATAAAAAACCATTAGGTGATTTCTTTTCATTTGTTTATACATATTGGCTACTGGTGATAAAAACTAAAAAGTGACAAATATTAAATTAGTCAGAGTATATACAAAATTGACCCGAATACCACAGTCACCAAACCAACAAAAGATTCGTAATAATTTATATTAAATTATTTAAGAGTGAATATTACTAGCCCTAACGGAACTTTATAGTTTTCAATACCTAACATTAGAATTCTAACACATAACAAATATAAACTAAATTTAAAAAAGAATGCACAGAATGAATTGACCAAATATTCTGTCTATAAATGATATATCAAGGGAATATCACCTATATTTAAGACTATATATTACATTCAATACATCTAAAATTTGAAAATTACTAATATAATTAGTTTAATTATTAGTCATAACAAATTCGTAGTAATTTAATTTTTTATTTGCAATTAAGGTATAAATTATTATGACTTTGTTATGACTAGTAATTAAATTATTACATTAGTCATTACTGATGGTAGATTTATGAAATATAATATAATAATGTGTAAATTACATAAATCTCATAGTTTTAATATGAAATTATAATCTATCCCTAATAAGTTTCTAATTACATTAATCCCTTAAAAATAAAAAAAACTGGATACAATAATTGAAGCTCGGATACATTAAAAACTAGCTCTGATACATAATATGTAGCTCAAATACATTAAATACTGGCTTGAATACATTAATATGTAGCTCGGATACATTAAAAATTAGCTCGGATATATTAAATACTGGCTCGGATACATTAAAAACTAGCTTGGATACATTAAATACTGGCTCGGATACATTAATATGCAACTCGGATACATTAAAAAAATAAGGGATTTTGAAGATTTTTAAAAGTAATAGGGGATAATGGAAATAAGTGAAACAAAAGGTGTGTATTTCTGTAATTTGTCCTATAATTAAATACACAAGTGGAATGATTCTTTTCTTGATATATTCTACCAGTTTCAAAAGTCTTTATTTATGGACAAGATAATTGTCAATTAATTATGTGCGTCCTTTTTTATTTTCTTTTTCTGTTTTCTTTTTTAATTCATTTTATACTTGTTATGTATTGTTAGAATTCTAATGTTATGTATTGAAAACTATTAAGTCCTATTAAATAAGTAATATTCGCTCTTAAATACACGGTGACATAGCCGAGCGGTAAGTCAAAGGACTGCAAATCCTTTTTTCCCAAGTTCAAATCCGGGTGGTGGAATTATACCGGATATATTGTTGTTGTAGGTAGTTTCAATTAGGTTAACAGTGTATAAAATTATGACTACTCATATATTATATGTGTACATACATTTATGGTTTTTTTTTGTTGTTGTTGAATTCATTAATTTATCATGGGGACCATGATGCTAGGCAAAGGTAAGAGGAGAGGGGAGAATCATGCAGAAGAGGTTGGCCATTAATTTCATGGAAATTAATGAGTGAATATTTGTGTGTGTATGTGTATTGGCACTATGTTGACTTGGCTAGATAAAGAAGGCTCTTCATCTTTTTCAATGGTGCCAAGAGAATATATCATCATTTGAATTTACTTTGGAAGGCACCTCTTCTTTTTTGACAAATAATGCATCACATATACTTTAATGCAATGACATTATCATATATGGTCCCTATTTGTATCTTGTCATACTTTTCATGATCAAACAAAGGGGTCAGTTTATCAACTCTATTAGCCTAACTGCCAGCCTTTGAAAATCATCTCTTCTTTGGGGTTTTTTCTCCAATCTTATATTCTTGGTTTATCTATATGCCCACCAAGTTGCACTCCCTAATATGAAAAAGAAATGTGAAAGAAGTTTAGGGAGGGGCAGCGTTTTCTGAGGGACTCTCAGCTCGAGTAAAGCATATAAAAACAAATATGAAAAGAAAATACAACAGTGAAGGTGTCAAGCAGAAAAAAATGAAGAAAAGAATAGTAGCAACAATGAATACTACGATAATTGAAACAAAGAAAACAATAGGTATAATAAAATTGAAGAATCACGCTCATCGCTGTAATTGATAGATCTATCATGATACATTACTATTTATATGTATCTTGTTTTAATTGATAAGTACTGTATTAAGATACATTAAACATGTAGTTGTTGCCAATAAGATGTTTGGCTTGTGATCGATACATTATACATGTAATTGTTTTCTATAGTATTTTCTTTTTTGTGATTAACACATTACACTGTGATAGTTAATATATATATGATACATAATAAAATTTGAAATTTGTTAAATTTGATATACATTATGTTAAACAAAAAGTATAACTATGTCTTAAAATATTACTCGGAGGATTGTGTTTGAACTATGAAACTTTTAGGGAAAACTCTGATGTATTCAGAGTGAGATATTTCAATGGTGTACATACATGTCCATTGAAAGAAAGGATATTCAACAAAGTTTAAGCTACGGTACCCTTTGTTAGTGGTGTCACTGCTTTGAAATTGGTTTATCATAAGAGAATTTACACTCCAAAGGACATAATTGACAATTTTAAAGCTGCATATGGAGTTGATATTATGAATCAAAAAAGCATGACGTGCTAAAGACCGTGCAATAGAGATGTTAAGGGGTAAATCAACAGATGGATATGAGACAGATGCCTAAATACATCCATATGATAAATACTGTGTATCCAAAACTCATGTGTAAGGATGCACAAGTCAGCCAAGAATGAGTTCATGTATCTGTTCATAGCATTGAGACCATTAATGAAGAGGTTAGAGAATAGGGATTTCGAACTTGAACATGCATCTTTCCTCAATTTCTCCTCTTGCAATTTCTTCATCATTAATGGATCGTTGCAGTGTTTAGATCTATTTTCATGAAAATCATCATTATCCTAATTAAAAACACAAGGGACGAGATCTTTCTTTTGTAAAACTAATTGGGTGTGACCAATACTAAACGATGGACGAAAATTCGTATGTATCAGATTTTTAAGATGAACATCAAAAAATTAAAACAATTTTGATAGAAAATCTAATACGGAAAGCAAAAAAATTATGAAGAAATTCTTCTACCATTTTAAAAACTTGAAATTGATGAAGAAATCTAGAATAATACGATTATTATTCAAAAATGATGAGTTGAAAGTAACCGCTAATACATGGTGTGATTTTAGGCGTGAATTTGAAGAGTTAAAGCGTGAAGTGGGAAGAAAAAGGATAATGTATCCAAGATTATGAGAGTGAGAAAATTTAAGTTGTGTATTTGGTAATTTTTTCATGGGTTGAAATAGAAATTGAGCTGGGTCATGACCCACCCAAGTTTACTATTAGCTTAAACGGGTTGGGCTAAAATGAGCTAAAATCGAGTTGGGTCATGACTCACCCAATTTTACCCGCTTAATCTCCATAATTTTAACATATTGTTATTTAACTTTTATATCCAAAATTTGAATTGCAACTCAAAAAATAACAAAAACCAATTACAAAGGGATAGAAAAATCGTAGAATATATAAAATAGATAGTAATTCATACCTTAAATATGAGAACATACATTACATTAATGCAAATAAAAAGTTTTATAACTGGTTAAAATTGGAGTTTTTTTTTTTTTTTTTGAGAAGGTAACATTTAAAAAATTGGAGATTAGATTAGACTCAATTGAAGATTCTTTAAAAATTGGTTGAGATTGAACCTAATTCAAATTATCTTGTGCCCGACCCATAAAATTCTGGTACAATTGAACAGGTTACCTATATTTGGGCTCATTTTGACAACCCTAGTACAAGTACCAATCTTCAAATATGATTCTCTAATGACTCTGTATCATACTTTAGCAAAATTTGACACCTTTGAACAGTTGGCTAGGATTCTCCTACAAACCCAAAAGTATGGACCAATCTTATTGGAAATCAAGATTCTTCTTTCCTCCTTGTAAAGCATCTAATATGCAAAGTCGTCCTTATATTCTTAAGTTTCATTCTTGTGGCATGCCTTTTTGGCCATTGAAATCCAAAATATCCAGAGAGATTGTAAATCCCAAGCTTGTATGTATCATAATAAAGTACAATTTTGAAAAAAATACTTATCTTTCAATTCACATCACAAGTGTATTCTTTTCTTTTCTTTTGTTAACAGTGAGCTAACAACTTATATCATGTATCCTTGATAACTGGGGAGACAATGATCATAGGACTGGGAATATATTACAGGGACAAAATACTTATCTTTCAATTCACATCACAAGTGTAAATAATGCATTGACTCCTTCCTTCATCCTTATTGAACCGGATCAAATCAATTTAGTCGTCCTGAACTGTGTTCGTGTCGTCTCTTCTCCTTGGATACCTCGAGCTAATCAATTGCAAGTTCTCAGCGAGCATGTAAAGGCAAAGAAAGCAGAGTCCAGCATAGGCAATGGTAACACCCGATGCTATCCTTCCAAGAGATGATAGAACATACAGAGCAGCCACAACCTTAAGGAACAAGCGCTTATCATGGCCAGTAGCAGCAACCCGTAGAACAGACTCAGCAGCACCGATAGTATTGGCGAGGCAGGCAAAAAACATGTTGGCAGCGTCCTGAGAGATCTGCCACTCAAGAGGATCCACAGGTACCGAGATGTTCATCTGGCGAAAGAGGAGTCCGAGAATGGCGAGGGAACAAAGGAGTACAATAAAGACGTCTGAGATGAGAGAGACGAGACTAGAATTCTGATAGGCACAGTGGTAGTAAACGAGGCAGCCACAAATGATGAGTATAAAGGGTTTACCTCCGATATCCGTCTTCCTAGGGTTTATTGTTCTTTTTGTGGACACGCTAGCATTCAATTCCATTGCACGCCTACTTTAAAGTGAAGCGAATTCGTCCTTTGCCAAGCCGATAATAGCTTGAGCATGGAACTTTACGATGGCAGATCAGCTAATCAAGTCCTTAACAAGCATTCATTCCTCGACTTAACAAGTAACAGATCATCCCCACATGGAGTCTGCCTAGTGCAGACGCTTCCTTATGTCTCAATTATAGTTCGCAACCCAGAAAGCTAGGTGGACAACTTGTTGGAATGGTCAATCCAGGGCCCTTCTTCTCTTATGCTTCAAAATCCGCAGGCTGTAATATATATTCAAAATTCTAAATCAGTGGGCTGTAACTACAATTATACTAAAAACTCTATGTGCTCAATATATTTGGAAAGTTTCAATTGCATTTCTACCTTTACCACATACATTTCTATTGGTAAATGATGCAATAAAGAACTTCTAGTCTTCACTATTTTCTATGATCACTTTTATCCTTAGTTGCACGGACTCTTCACTTTTGATGCCGCACCCGTGTTGGATTCTCCAAAAATACACTACTTTTAGCGAATCTGACACGCACCTGTTGACATTTTTAAAGAGTCCGAGTAACATAGCTTTTATCAGCATTTTTCTTCTTTAAGTTACATCTAACAAGTAACAATCATTGGGTCTTAGGGAAAAAAACAAACAAAATTCAAGTAATAAGTAAAATATCATTGTGCCTAGTTCAAACATTTGATTTTCAGCAACTCCAAAACAGCAAGTCGTGATTCAATTTCAAGCTATGTTGCTTGTACTCTTTGAAAATATCGACATGCCTAACAGACTATTCAAAAGTAGTGCATTTTTTGAAGAATCCAGCACGAGTGCAGCATCATTTTTAGATAGTCGGAGCAACAGAGATTTCTGAACAGTAGTTACCTATGTTTCTTAACTTCATAGACTAAACAGCTGTTCACAAAATGAACTTAAAAATTAAAGTTTATTGGAATAAAGCTTATACTACTTTTTGAATCCTTACATATCAAATCAAAAAAAGTAAATAGAAAAAGAGATACTATTAGGTTTTTGCATTCCTGTTTCTGAAGTTTGAATATCCAATTACTTAACTGAAACTTTAGGAGAATTCATTACTGTATATATAAATGAAAAACAACCATAAATTGGATTAACAATAAATTAAACAAAAACCGCATATTTAAAACATTCAATTTCCCGATCATTTTCCAATCAAAATACGCAATAGTACCAAAAATATACATACCAATGGAGACGGAGACGGAGACGGCGGCGTCTACGGCGGCGGCCGTAGAAGAATTGTGAAGTTCGCTGGCCGGAAAATATGAATCGCGGCGACCGTAGAGAAACGGGATCAGTGATGAAGGGGTTAGGGATTGCGGGGTTGATTTGGGGAATCTAAAACTTAACTTTTGTGCTTTTCTTTTTTTCCATTTAAAACTACTACTAGGTAATGTTGCCCGTGCTATGCACGGGCACGGGACTAATAATATAAATGGTATGTTTTGGGGCTAATAACGGAGATTTTGAAGCGATTGTTTGTGTGGATAAAGGAATAAGTTTTTTTATCACAAACTTGTACTTTATTTGATGCTATTCAAGGCACAATAAGACTATCCACATACAACATTTTTGAAATATTTTATGTTGTCAATTATCATGATTTATAGTATTTTTACGATAGATTCACTTAAAGAATGAGTGGAATTTTTTCTATTTTTTTTCAAAACATATTTTATGTTGTCAATTATCATGATTTATAATATTTTTACGCATTTTTTAAATATAAAAACCCAAAAAAAAATAAGACAAATAAATTAAAATGGACCCAATATATGTTATTTTTGTTGTCTCAATTTATGTCACACAAATAAAATTTGGAGAGTCATCCAAATTTTAATTTTTTTTAAAAATGTTTTAAGTTATTAATTATTGTGATTTATAATATTTTGATGTAACTTTCAAATAACCAACATTACTGGTCATTTTGTCTTAATTTATGTGATATGGATAAAAATACAAAATTAACCCTTTTAAAATGTCTTTCAGATATTTTAAGTTGTTAATTATTATTATTTATAATACTTTTTTGGTAATTTTAAAATGATATGTGTTATTTTTTCTGTCCTAATATATGTGAGCCTGAAAGAATTCTGAGAGTGAACCAATTTTATTATATAGCTTTTAAATATTTTAAATTGGTAATTATTCTAATTTTTAATGTTTTTTTAAGTCATTTGTAAATGATATATGTTGCTTCCTTTGTCCCATTTTATATAGTATAAATAAAATTCCCGAAACCAACTAAATTTTTAATATATTTTTTAAAATATTTTAAATTATTAATTATTGCGATTTATAATATTAAAAAAAAAAGTACAAAACTTGTATCAGCCTAAAAAATGACCACGATAATTCGAAGCCTACAGAAAGCAATATGGTTGTACGTAATTTTTAAATACTTAATATATATTACTCCACTTGTCTCAATATATGTAGCATTGATAAAATTTCAAGATTCAATCAAATGTTGTTAATTGTTAACATTTATAATACTTTTTACGTAGTTTTCAATAATTTCACATTAAACAATACATATTACTACTTTTGTCTCATTTTATGTGACATTGATAGATTAATTTTAAGAAGCAGTCAATTTATTTTTTCTGTTTTTTTAATAAATATTTTAAGTGGTCAAAATCACGATTTATTGTATTTTATACATAATTTTTAACGATAGATTAATTTCAAGAATTAATCGAATTTTTTTATATGTATTTATTTTTGAAATATTTTATGTTGTCAATTATCACGATTTATAGTATTTTTACGCAATTTTTAAATATAAAAAAAATTAAGACAAATAAATTAAAATGGGCGCAATATATGTTATTTTTGTTGTCTCAATTTATGTGACACAAATGAAATTTGAAGAGTCATCCAAATTTGCATTTATTAAAAAAATGTTCTAAGTTATTAATTATTGTGATTTATAATATTTTTATGTAACTTTCAAATAACTTACATTGCTGGTCACTTTGTCCTAATATATGTGATATGGATAAACTTACAAAATTAACCCTTTTAAAATGTCTTTCAGATATTTTAAGTTGTTAATTATTATTATTTATAATACTTTTTTGGTAATTTTGAAATGATATATGTTATTTTTTTTGTCCTAATATATGTGACCCGGACAGAATTTTGAGAGTCAACCTATTTTATTATATATCTTTTAAATATTAAATATTTTAAGTCATTTGTAAATGATTTATTATATTATATATATATATATATTATATTTATTTCTACTATATAATAAAAGGGGTTTTATTATGATATTATATAATAGTAGAATATATATTATATAAACTCCCTTTTATTATACAGTAGAAATTACAATTACAAAATTAACCCTTTTAAAATGTCTTTAAGATATTTTAAGTTGTTAATTATTATTATTTATAATACTTTTTTGGTAATTTTAAAATGATATATGTTATTTTTTCTGTCTCAATATATGTGACCCGGATGGAATTTGAGAGTGAACCTATTTTATTATATATCTTTTAAATATGAAATATTTTAAGTCATTTGTAAATGATTTATTATATTATATTATTATATATTATATAAACTCCCTTATAGTAGAGAAATAAATATATATTATATAGTAGAAAAAATGATTTATTATATTATATATTATATATTATATAGGGAGTTTATAATTGGACATCACAATGTCCCATCATAAACTCCCTCTTATATAATAAGAGAATATAATACTTTTTTGGTAATTTTAAAATGATATATGTTATTTTTTCTGTCCCAATATATGTGACCCGGATAGAATTTTGAGAGTGAACCTATTTTATTATATATCCTTTAAATATGAAATATTTTAAGTCATTTGTAAATGATTTATTATATTATATTATTATATATTTATAAACTCCCTTATAGTAGAGAAATAAATATATATTATATAGTAGAAAAAATGATTTATTATATTATATATTATATATTATATAGGGAGTTTATGATTGGACATCACAATGTCCCATCATAAACTCCCTCTTATATAATAAGAGAATACGTGCCCGCGCGTTGCGGAGATGATTTTAAATGTAATAATTTTATAATTAAAAATAACTAATAAAATATATTATGCACTTAATAATATATTTAATTTATTATTACAATAATAATAAAATATATTATGTACTTAATAATATATTTATTGTATTAAAATATTACATAGCTTTTAATGTGTGTGTGTGTATATATATATAAAATTGACATAAATGTAAAAATAATCATAATTAATACAACCGCCATATTAGATTTACTCAATGTATGTATTGGATATATTAACTTTTAATTTAATTGTATCAGAAAACATACAAATGAAAATGAGTGGTTGTTGATTTGAACTTTATTTGCTAAACTATATTATGTATAATTATAGATATATCGCAAATTTCAACTTAATTTAATGTTGTTATATAATATTGTGAATAGTCTTAAATTTGCAAAATGACTTATAATTGTGATATTGTTTAAAGTAATATTATGATAAACATAATGTATTGCCTTCTATGTTTATGATAGTGATAGGTTTATTATTTTATAATTTTTGTTATGATAATTTTTCATTTATCTTGTGCTAAGGTTGAAAATTTATAAAATAATAATAATAATAATAATAATAATAATAAGAGATATGAATTAATATAGTGAACAAAATTGTTAAAATTTCACCTTTCGAATTCGACAACATAAACACGAAAAAATATAAAGATTAGCACTTGAATTCAAAAAAATTAAGCACAACAATTATATATATAAACTGTGCATCCGTGTTTCTAGGATAGTGAAGACACGAGGATAAACTTAAAAGGGAAGTGCTAAACTGTATTTTCAAGTAAATTAAACAAATTGTTTTGTTAGTGTATTTTCTTAAATGAATAATATTAATTTAAAAGTTTACAAAAATTTAAAATTTTAATTCAAGTTAAAAGAAATTTATTGTTTTTTATTTATTTTACATGTTTTATTATTGAATTATGGATCTATTGTTCTTCAAATGTGTAATGTTGTTTGTTAAATTATTTTCATTCTTCGTATCATCATCTTTTTATGGGGCGAATATGTAGATTATTTAATTGCAAGTCGAAAAACATTTGTTTACAAATATAAAAGTGATTTATATTTTTGATTTAGTTTAAAAGATCAACTGGTAAAACAAATATTTAACTACTTAAAGAATTGTGTTTAATTGATGGTTAAAGGAGAGGTATACAATCGAATTAAATTTTTCCGCATCTATCTTTATTTGAGAATTATAGATAATGGTAGTGTTAAGAAGTTATTATTTAGATAGAAAATGATAACATAAAAAGGTATTAGAATAACTTCACTAAAATTATAAAAAAAAAAAATAACACAATCGTAAAAAAATATTAATCACACTAAAAATCATCAAAAATTACGAATGTAAATTAAAAAACATTGAAAACTCATTCAACGTAAAGAATTTAAGTACAAAACATGACAGAAACAAATCAAATTGAATGATATGAACTAAAAAAATCACAATAAAACATTATAGATCTAACAATATCAACCGTTGAAGAGGATTTTCACTTTGATAAATATTCTTCTTCTTCTTGGATTTTAACTTTTTTATTTGTAAATATATTCAATTTTCTTCTGCTAGCCATCAAATAATCTATATATTCACTCCATAAAAAATGAAGATAAGAAGAATGTAAATAATTCAACAAACAATATTACACATTTGAAGAAAAGTAGATCAATTAATTTTTAATTGACTTTAGTTATGTATATATAGATAATAGAGATAATGGATAGAGTAGTTTTAGGTAACCACTTTAAATTCAAATTCAAAAAATAACTACTTTACCATTTTTTCTAAAATAGTACTATTACGTGGTTGGTTACTTAATTTGAAAAAAAAAACATTTAAAATCATTTTTATTTTTTAAAAACTAAAGTAAATCTTCATTTAACAGATTTGTTTTAATATGTGGGTAGTTTTCCTATTTATTTATTTTAAAAAATGATTGTGCACAACGTTTTTTATTTCATTTTTTCTTTTCTACTATTTTAAGTTATAGAGAAATAATATTATTTTCTTAAAAATAATAATAATAATTATCCAAATTATTACTATATTGTTATATATTATTATTATTATTATTAAACAATTGCCTTATATATTTAAATCTTATCTCAAAATAAAAAAAATAAAAAAAATAAAAAACGGTTTTCGTGAAAATTGATTAGCAATTTAAATTCATTCTTATCCACATTATTATTATTATATTATATATTATATTATTATTACTTTTATTATTATTATTATTATTATTATTATTATTTAAAAATTTACCTTTCATTTTTAAATTGTATTTTAAAATAGTTGGTTACACTTTTTTTTTATTTCTTTTTGTTTATACATATTTAAAAGATTTTTAAATTTATTTTTTGAATTTTAAAAGTGTTGAATTTTATAGTGCTCACATGTGACACTTTTTCCTCTCCTATTATAGATAGATAGATTAATTATCTTCTTCCCTTTTTTTAACAAGTAAATTTAGGGGTGATAACTGCGATGTTTGGGTCAAAATGGGTTACACTGCGGGTTAAGACTTAACCCAACTTTTATTAAGCTTAATTGTTTTATTTGTTCTTTTAAATTATTTTAGTGCCTTATAAAATTATTTTTTCTTTATTAGAGTTATACACAACATATTAATTTTTTTAAAAAAATAATTTGACAAAAATTTTCATGAGCCAATTTGAATTATATATCAACCCAATTTTTAATAGATTGAAATGGACTGAGCTAATAAATGGGTGGGTTATTAACTCGCCCAATTTTAAACAGGTTGGGCGATTTGAATTAATTGGGTTTAATTTTTTCACCCATAATTTTACTTTAGTTTATTGGATTTCTATTTAATTTGCAAATATACTCTATCTTTACATTTTTTAAATTTCATCTTCTCTAAAATTATACCATTACTGTCTACCGGAAAAAAGGAGTTTCTTTTTCTTTATTTTCTTCTTCTTTATTATATAAGGGAAATGGTTTAAATTTGTCTTTGACCTATGTAAAATAATCTTATTTTGATCTTTTTTTCCTTTATAAAATTAGAGGATCATATTTATTATTGTATAAAGTACAGAGATTTGATACACCTGGGCTAATTACATCCTAGTCAGAAGTTTTCTCAATTACAAAAATCTCAAATTTCTCATTACTCTCGGATACATTTTTTAGTTATTTGATACATTGCAAATGATACATTACTTAATGGGAGGGATGTATTCTAGAGAGGATAGGGATCAGGGGCGAAGCCAACATACTATCAGGGGTTCATCCGAACCCTCTTCGGTGGAATTATACATGGTTAAAATTATTTTTTTATGTATATATAGTAGATGTTGAACCCCCTTCTATTAGTTCGTGTGTTTACTTCTTCAAATTTTAAACTCCCTTATTAAAAATTTTAACTCCACCACTGATAGAAATGTATCCAGGAAGGGATAGATCGATGTATCCGAAAGAGATAGGAATGTATTCGAGAAGAAATTTTTGTATTCTTTTTTTAAAATAGTAGGGAATTTTAGAAATTATGATATCTCAAGTTATATATTTATATAATTTTTCCAATATTTAATCCCGCTTAGTAACGAATGACAAATTGATCCATCTAGCTAAGTTCAAGCAAATTAGCAAAATATTAATTTCTCAAACTTTTTGTTTACTTGAGGTCTATCAGAAATATTTCTATCTATCACAAAACAGAAATACCGTCACCTATACTTTATTTTATTCAAATTCCACTTGTCAATCGCACCATATACCATATAAAATTGAGATAGCGTTTACATATCATTTTACTCTTTTCAAATTCCATTTATATATCACACCATGCAGAATAGAAATAATATCTGCTTATATTCCATTCTTTTCAAATTTCACTTGTAAATCACATCAAATATGCATGTTGGTATAGTAAAAAACAAAATATTTGAGTCATTGTACCTGACCACTATATGACACCCCACCCCCCTATACATGTCCAGAGAGTAGGTGTTGTTTTTAGTGTAAGCTGTAAAAATTGGAATCAATGAAAGAGCACATTGAAGATCAAAACAAATCTAGTCACTTTTGTATGTATGTCAGCATGTCTTGTAAATTGTAATGAGCTTTTTTGGTTTCTCGTCTGATATTCAATTGGTATTTGCAAGTAAGATGCTCTCAATACCTAATATGTGTTCTGTTGGAGTGATAAATATTTTTTTATCCTTAATTAGAGATTTCAGGTTCGAGTTTTCTCGATACAGAGTCGCCTTTGTTAGAAAGTGTTTTACCTCCAACATAATATGGAACTTTCTGATGCAAATCTGAACAGTTGAGCATGGGATGAAATTTCAAAAAAAAATAAAAAATCTTTATAAGAAATGACTTTATTTTCAAAATTTGAAACTCTAATTAAGAATGAATTAAGGGCTTGGGTGAGATAAAATCAAAGAAAATTCTCCTTGTTTAATTCTCTCATACATTGCACTTAAACATATAGAATACTATAGAGAAACTTCAATCAAAGAAAAATGATGTTTGATCGATTTTACTTATCTTTAATTGATCATAGAATAATATCATCAAAATGAATTAATTAAGGGGAAATCTCAAATTAATAAAGCACATTTTACAAAGGTGGAAAAAGTATCGACACTCATCATGCTCATTTAACTTTCTTCACCCTATAAATTAAAGTGAGGAAATTAATTACTTCAAGTGAAAACTATAGATTCATTCTTGATATATATATATATATATTAAAGCCAAAGTGCGAATATCACTTTAAGGCATGATAAAAGAAATGATAGTATAGTATTTATTTATTTAATTGTTTTTTCTTTCTTGGGTTGGGGGTGGGGGTAGGAATGAAGACAACAAATCTATGACATGAAATGAGAAAGATATGGTTAGAGTTTGGTCAATTCAAACAAACAAAGGAAAACCAACACATATATAGCTTGCACCTCAACTAACATTATATTAAGAATGGGCTAACAAAGTCATATGTGTTAGGAGTAGTTTGATGTGAAGATAAGGTATATGTTCGAATTAATTCGGATTAGTTATGTTGAAATCATTAATCAGAGTGATATTGATTTGTTATATTTAGAATAATATGTATTGCATGAGTTCAATGCTAAGAGCATAGTTCTAAAGAATAAACTCGTAAAGCTTAATTATCTTGGATCCGCCTCGTATAATGCGACCCATTATGAGCAACAACGTACTGGCTTCATTTGGCCTAATCAAGCAAATCGATTAGAACAACGTGTTAATCAAGTATTAATCCATTTACTTTGAGATATAATTAATCAGTATTAGTGTTTTCGGTAATTACGTAATTTGTAATTTAGTATGGAAACCATGAACTATTGCTGCAGTTGAATGTTCAAGAACGTACTTATCCTAAATTAATAAACAGTATAATGATAATAACATATCTAATGAAATTCGACCAGTGAGATATGGGGAGGTTAAAATATATACAGATCTTGCCATTATATCGTGAAGATAAAGAGGTTGTTTACTTGTTTCCGAAAGACCTTTTAAGTTTGAACTTATCTTTATAGAATGCCTTTTTTATTTGATTTTTATCGTTATTATTATATCCATCTCCATCCTTAAATAGGGTTGGCCTAATCAACTAACCCCTTGCAATGTGTTCTTTTTTTTTTTTTCTCTATAATGGTCATTTTCATATACCTAAAATGATGGAAGTCCAAGATTAGGAATTTATTTTGTTTTGTTTGGCCAATCTTCGAAAAATCTACTTATGTTTTAGTTTTTTCAAAAAAGTATATTCGATCAGAAGTAATTTGTGTTTGATGAATAAATTTAAAAAAATACTAACTATTTATTTATTTGATCAAGCTTTTTACAAGTGTTAAACTTCTAAAATCAATTTATTTTAAAATATTTTTTTTTATAAAAGTACTTTCGGTGAGAAATAATTTGGTGATGAGAATAAT
The DNA here is from genome assembly GCF_900185275.1 of Solanum verrucosum. Lineage (NCBI taxonomy): Eukaryota > Viridiplantae > Streptophyta > Magnoliopsida > Solanales > Solanaceae > Solanum > Solanum verrucosum. The sequence continues at coordinate 5,819,827 of NW_026020129.1, forward strand.
TGTACTCCAAACAAATGACAAATGTTTCATCTTTTAATGGTAACATTAATGGACTTCTAAGTCTATGATTTAGATGGGAATATTGTACGGTTTTGCCTATGCCAACTCTACCAAAAAGCTAGTGCTTCTTCTTTGACTAAAGAAACACATTTATAAAAGTTTAAATCTATTAGTCCTTGTTTTGGAGTTTTAAGTAAAAGAATCAATCTAAATAGTCACCATCAAACTCATTCAAAAAGAAGTATTGAGAACACTATTGAACTTGATATTAATTATTAGTTTTGCTCATGAACTATTGATAATTTTAAAAACAATAAATATTGAACTTAAATACACATCTGATTTGTTATATGGCAAAGTAAGTGGTTTCAAACTCTTATAGGAGAATGAACTTGATATTAATTATTAGTTTCGCCCATGAACTATTGATAATTTTAAAAACAATAAATATTGAACTTAAATACACATCTGATTTGTTATATGGCAAAGTAAGTGGTTTCAAACTCTTATAGGAGAATGAAGTTCTTAATAAAAAGTCGAGGAAAGTGTCGAAAATACTCCTAAACTTAGCGAGAATTTAGGCATGTGGCAATATTAGGGGTGTTTTTAAGTTCAGTTAATATAAGTAGAAGGGTGCTTTTAAAGCTGTTATTAGTTCGAGGACAAAACTAATAATTCATGTCAAGTTTAATGATATTTTCGATACTTATGTCAACTGTTTAAAGTAAAAACAGTCACTAAATATATAAAATATATATTATTTATATAAGACTGTTTAAAGTAAAAACAGTCACTAAATATATAAAATATATATTATTTGTATAATTCATCTCACCGCAATTCTGACGATAACGAAAGGTATAGACTATAGTTGATGTGAGCGCATAAGTGCAAGTGCAGGCCATGAAGCATTTAGCTTTCTGAAGATGTATCAATTCACTCATCTTAAATAGTGCAAAGTCCATAATTAAATGCAGACATGATTCTTTACATGCCCAAACTTTTCTAAAAGGGAAGAATATATATATATATATATATGAACCTTCCTTCTCCAATTCTACACACGTTTTGGTATTAAATTATTGGTCACATCACTTTTTTTTTTTTATAGATCTATGTGATCGTCAATATAACAACATTAGACTTGCAATACAATTATTTTCTTTTTCATTAAATAAGGTCAACGATATATTTGAACTATTACTTTTTCACGAATTTCACATTTCTACTATCAGTTGTTTTCTTTTCATACCTAGTTGAGTAAGTGGCGATAGTTCAGGTTGGAAAAGAGAACAATTGATAGTCTAAATAAGTTTTGATTGTGTTTTAATATTTAAATCGTGATAGTTCATGTAGAAATAGAAAAAAATGATAATTTGAGTACTGTAAAATTCGCAAAAACAATAATAGTTTAGACGTGTTTTTTATTATTAGAGATAGGGTTTGATAATTCATGTAATTAAGTTTTCACTATTTCCATTTCACTTGTACTTCCAATATTGACCTTGTAGATATTGCTTTAGTGAAGAAAGGTGACTTTGAGAAGTACTCATATATAGAGGACCATTGAAATTGAAAGAATTTGACAGGGAAAATGGGCATATAATGATGTACCTCCACCAACAAAAGTGGTGTTTAAATATAAGGTACACACTAAGAATAAAGCAAAACAGAAACTTAAAAATAAAAATATCATTCATTAATTATTTGTAAAAAAAAATAAAAAAATGACAAGGTTTCATCACTCTAGACAGTCCGATATACTAAAGTTCCATTATACACTGAGTTTGAGGAAGAATCAAACCAACCACAAAAGTAAATTATACGGAATCTTACCCTGCATATAAAAATGACAAGGTACCATCAGTCTATATAAAAATGAAACAATTAGTTTGTTGGCCAACCCACAAATCTTGATGATTTTTAGAGATTTTTCTAGGGGGGGAACAAAAAAAAAAAGATGAGATGAAATTCTTTGCCAAAATTTCATGAATCCAACATTTAACCTTTAAGAACTTGCAAAGAAAATTGGATAAGATACACAAATAACCACTTTTCAATACTTAGTAATTTAAAATGTAGCCATTATCTCAAAATGGTAAAATTCCACCATATTGTTAAGAATTTGAAACTCTGTAACAATAGTTATTTTTCAAAGACGAGATTGAAAAGTTACCAGTAAACGTTATTTTCATCGAGAAAAAGAGTCGAAACACCCAATGAGTATATAATTTCTTCATGGTTTATGTCCTTGGATCCATCTAGGGATATCTTGAATTATATACGTCTTAAACATGCTCTAAAAATAGAAGTGGTGTCAATTTTTTTTGTTTATTGAGTTCTGAATATCAACATTTACTAAGAACATTAATTGATATTAATAGACATAAAATGTAGTACTAATGAATTATGTTGATGATTTGCTTCACATGGTATCTAAGACCTTGTTGTTTGAGTATACGATAGGGAATAATGAAAGCAAGAAGAACCTTATAATAATTTGAAAAGAACATATACCTAATTAATCAAATTATTTTCTGAGTCAGTGTATTAATTACTTATCATGGACAGCAAATTAACTTGTCTTAATGTTATATATATAATGTACAATGTACAATAATGCAAATTTCAGTGTCCTCCACAGCCTAACCTTCTCATTTTCAATATATTGGTAGGGCAGAAAGATGAAGAAACAACAAGAAATAAAGCCTACGGATAAAGTTGTTCCTTCCTTAATCAGACGTTTCAATTTTAAGCTCTAAAAATGAAAATATCATTGAGATGGAGCGTTTCCGGACGGAATAAACCCTACGCGGTGCAAATCTAGTTTGATAGTGGATACCAGACAACGAGCTATATATAATTTGTGAGCTATCGAAAAAGCAAATTAATCGAACTTCAATACGGATAGTAGATAACGAGCTATATATGATTTGTGAGCTATCGGAAAAAACAAATTAATCGAACTTCAACGTGGATACCAGACATTGAACGAGTTATATATGATTTGTGAGCTATAGAAAAAGTAAATTAATCACACTTCAATGTGGATACTAGAAATCGAACGAGTTATATATAATTTGTGAGTTATCGAAAAAATAAATTAATCAAACTTTAATATAAATACCAGACATCGAGCGGGCTATACGAAAAAGCTTCACATCACACTCAACATTGCACCTATATATGATTTTGGTCCTCAAGCTATATTATTGGCTAAAGTCATCGACGACCCGTTAAAGTTGTCCGCATAATTCACTTAGACACCTCAACTAGGACCTGTACCTATTAAATACTTAAATTGTTCAAAACATATACCTATTAAACACAAAACGCTGATGTGGCAACTTAAGTGTACCTTACTTGATATTAGACGCGTGAACATGTGTAACACCCCAAAAAAATTTCGAACTAAAACCCGAACCTTTCTTCGTAGTGGGTGAGATTTTTGCAAGGAATTAAAAATTTCTTAAGTGTTAAGGTCATTAGATGTAGCACCTTGAGTTCCAAAAAGAATTAAATTGGAAATAACAAAATCTGAAATTTTGTAAGTTAAGCTAAGTATGAGTTTTGGGTCGACTTAAAACGACCATAACTCATAGCTCAGGATGATTTAGGTGTACTACCATATACCGTAGGAAAGATATTTGAATTATCTTTCCAACGCCGCCGAGTTTGCTAAGTTTCGAGGTCAGATGAGGGAGATATGGCCTTTTGAAGATCGGCTGTCCAGTTAAGGAAAGTTAGCCGAAAATAAAGAGGGGTATTTTGGTCTTTTCCTTACCCAACCAGATTTAATTCGTTTTTAGTAATATTTTAAGGGTCTAATACTATTAGGTTCAGTTTTATAATCCTAAAATTGGCCTAGGGTTTTAGTTGAGAGTTCAAGAAGAGAAAAGAAGAGAGAAGAGGAGAAAAGAGGAGAGGATTAAGCGTTCGTCGAGATTCTTGCGTGTTGTAGCGGATTTTCGCCATGGGTTTGATCCCTAAGAGGTATGTAAGCTTCCATAGTGTTGGGTTCTTTCACCCACACGCCAATCATGATTTATTCAGCGTAATTTCGTTCTTGAAATTTAAAGATTAGAGTTCTTGATGAGTTCTTGACAAGTGTTCTTGAAGTTTCATTAAGTTTTGAAGTAAGATTCTGCTTAGGTCAACTTTAAACGACCATATCTCTTAGAATATTAAGAGTTACGTGAGCCATAACCTATCCAATTAAAGGTAATTGAATCTACTTTCCAACCCCACCAGTTTCACGTCAATCCAATATATGAGTAAAAAGTTATGACTATTTTAGTAACCTATACAGTGCTGTTACGAATTAGCCGACGGGAAAATATTAAAAAGAGTCATTTTTGTCTTTTTACCTCCAAGAAACCATAAATGAAATTATTGACTAATAAAAAGCTCAAAACAATCAGATTTTCATCTTCACTCATGAAAATCATAATTTTTGGCTATAGAGATTTTAAGAAACTAACTCGAGAATCTCAAGAAAGGTCTTCTTGATTGTTTACCTTCAAGCTAGGGTTTCAAGGCTTCTAATCAAGTTCTTCTTCAAGATTCTTAAAGATTCTTCAAGATTCTTCAAGAATCTTGTTCTTCTAGGTATGTAAGGCTATCATAGTGTTGGACTAGTTCGTCCTCACGCCCTACCTCTACTTTCAGATCAGTAAAAGAGTAATCTAAGATACTTTCCCTAGATTTGAGTATTCTTGAGATAAGTTGATTTTGAGTTCTTGAATTCACGTTTCTTTTAAAAGTTATATTCCTAATTATCGAATAGCTATATTGTTATTGAGATCCTTCATATCATGAATCATAACTCTTGAATTCATAATTCAAATTCAAGAGAGAGTTAAGATTAGAGTTCAAGAAAGCCTTTGAGTTCAATTGTGAATCCTTTGAGATCAACTATCGATTTGAACTAAGTTTTGAGGAAGTAAGTAAGAGAATGAGAAGATTCACATACATGAGTTTCATAATGTTATGTAGACCTACGAGTCAAGTCGTTCATGCCCATAAATTCCGCATGAACTCCAGAAGTTGAGTATCTTTGAGAGGAGTAGTATCTTCAAGTTCTAAGTCTTGAGTATTGAGTTCTTAATCCCCTTTGAGATTATATTTCTAAGCATGGGACTATTACATGTTACCCATAAAGTCTTTGAGTTGAATTGTTCATGCCTATAATTCCGCATGAATCCTATAAGTCGAGCAGTCTTGAGAAGAGAAGTATCTTTGAGTCCTTGAGTTGAGTCGTTCATGCTCATAATTCCGCATGAACCCTCTGAGTTGAGCATTCTTGAAATTAGTAGTATCATTGAAGTTCTTGAGTTCCAAGTATTTGAGTTCTATCTATGGTTATTGAAAACCTTGCATTTAGTAGTTCATGTCCATAATTCGGTATGAACCATATTTTAAGAAGTCTTTACAAACGTTTTAACTTTGTTTAAAGACTTAAGTTTTGAGTTCAGTAAAGAGTAAAGAGTAAAGTTTGAAGTCCTTTTCTTCAAAAGTATATGGGGACTAAGTATTCCCAAAGAGTTTATAAATGTTTTCATATTTAAATAAGAACGGAAACTGAGATTTCCAAAGGGCTTTCGGGCTAGTTTTCAGAAAAGAGTAATAGCTTTCTAAATGAAGCAAGCAGGGAAACTGAGATTTCCAAGATAGCCTTTGAGCTAAGTTTTTGAGCAATTATCTCAAATCAGCAGAAAAAAAGTATGTTTTTAAAACATAAGAGCTAGTATATTTTGGGAGTAGTATTGAGCACCGATATGGGGGAGAGTTCAGACAACTCACAGCCCCCATAAACCATGTAGCCATCATGGGTAGAAAAGGGTCATACTTTTTAGATGAACCTTTTTCACATAGACTAGTGGATCCATTAGTAGTTCAGGTTCTATACCTTTGGCCGGGTATAGGATGCGCTGGCAGCGTGAGGTAGATCGCTGTATCATCACTATAGCTCTTATTGATGGTTGTCGGTTAGAGAAACTCCCACAGAAGTTATTGTATTTTTATATACATCAGTTTATTGTATTTTTATATACATTTCAGAGTTATGTTGTATCCTTGCATACACACAGATTTGACAGCATGTTTTTAAATAGTTTGTTTCTTTATATTGCACTTGTTTTAAATTGCTTTATATTGAAATGAGTTCAGTCATATTTAGTTGAGTATCCAGAGTTGAGTATCCAGAGTCGAATATCATATCTTTGAGTCGAATATCATATCCTTGAGTTGAGTATCTAATCTCTGAGTTGAGTATCTTATCCTTGAGTACTTCTGAGTTGAGTAAGTTTGAGTAGTTTGGAGTATTCCTTGAGTTGAGTAAGATTGAAAACAGGCAAGTATGTTTCCTTTTTATCAAGTTTCAAGCTTATGTTTATATTTTAGAATTCCCTTACATGCTCGTACATTCCACGTACTGAGCCATTTGGCCTGCATCTTTTCATGATGCAGACACAGGTATTCAGGATCATCAACAGGAGCTTCGTTGATACATCCGAGAGTTCGAGTTAGCTATGGTGAGCCTCCTTGGTTTCGGAGGATTTCATTTACCTTTCAGTTATATCAATTGTTAGGATGTCGTGGGTCTTGTCCCGACTTCCATCTTTATCAGTTAGAAGCTTCATAGATAATCAATACAGTTGAGAAGTCTGTATTATTTATTTTATTAAATGTTTTAAAGACTAAAGTTGCCTTTTTATGGCGAGTTGTATATATTTTATTATACAGAGTTTTCTTTGGACTTAAAGTTTATATTTAAGTTTTATGAACTTTTATTTCAGTTTTTAAGCTTTGTATGCTTGAATCAGTTTTCCGCTTGTAGTCAGCCAGGATGAGGGTTCGCTTGGGGACCAACAATGGTCTTCGAGTGTCGGCCACGTCCAGGGTGTAGGCTCGGGTCGTGACAACATGTTCCAAATATCATTTTATTTTTATTTATTTTCTAAGAACTTGTACCTTTTTTTTGTTTTATTGACATTTGGCATTAAAATAATTGAAATTATTTTTTTTATTTAAAATTAATTTCTCGGTAAACCCAAGAAATCAACCCCACCCCCTTTTTCAGCCATCGTCTTCTTCGTCCATACTCTCTATTTTTTTTTTGTTTTTTTTTTAACTTTGTTATTTCATTTATTTTCATTCTTTATATAATCTGAATCTACTAATTAAATTTGATTTTGCAATAAGAAAGAAGATTTTCAGGCATTGAAGTTAAGAAAGTTTGCCGGACTCTGTTCATCTATATTTCTAGCCACTTTGAACCGACATCACCACACAAATTAAAATATAAGTTAATTAAGCTTATTGACAATGATATCTTAAAATTTCATAGAATTAATTTGAGTATTCTCGATTTCTTATCGCCGTTAATTTTAAAATGATTCACATTGATTTATTTTTCACAGGCATCTCAAAAATCATTTTGCTAAGCTACGGATTATTCACGAATAGATTTAATCCCCATAATTTATAGGAATAATAAGAAGAAAACAAAAGTAATCTGCCAAAGGAGTCGAGAACGACGAGTGCCTAAAGAAGAAGAAGAATGGGCAAAAGCTTTAGTAGGTGGGGTTGAATTATTTAGGGTTGAAAACAATACTTATTTATAGTTAGATTGGGCAATAGGCAATGGGCCAGGTGTCATAACTTTATTCGTAACTATTTTAAGCTACAGAGTGTGAATTACACGCACAAGGTTTTATGTATTGATTGTTATTTTGTGTCTAATAGATATATATTTGTTAATATTAAAGTGTCGAATAGATACTAGCTTTAGTTAACATGTTTAAGTGAATTATGCAGACAACTTTAAGGGGTTTTATTTATAGTAGTGGACTAGTGATAATGAATAAGTATTGGCTATGGGACCTTGACATGATGTGCAGTGGGATAGCAGTAGTTTAATAAGTAGTCAAACGCATGACCCTTAAACTTGTCCTTAAATTTTATTTTGACACTCCAACTCAACCTTGTTCCATTTTAACCCTTCAGTTTCAATTTTTATGTTCCATTTTGGCACTTATTTCCAAAGAATCAACAAAGTGGGATGTGTGTATTTCACATGCCATTATTGTGTTAAAAAATAATGGATGAACATCTTTTTTTAAAAAAAATATTTTTTTTTTAGAGTTTCTGTACATTATTGTGTGAAAAAATAATCGGCGAAAGTGTGTTGGTTTTTTTTTATAAAAACAATTAGTTAACTTAAATAACATCTCATATCTAGTCTACTTGGACTAACTCAAATATCAGCTTTCTAATTTTTCATTCAACTAAATACGAGTAAAAAAAACTCATGTTCATTGCTAATTAATAACACTACAAAAAATATTGAAACTCGATAGACTTCGTTGGGTTGTCATTGATTTTTTTAAGAAAGAAAATCGACGCACTTTCGTCGATTATTTTTCACGCAAAAATATAGGAAAACTCTTAAAAAGAAATTGTTACTTTTTTTATTAAAAAAAAACAATGATAATCCGTCAGTTTGAATTTTTTACAATAATTAAATTAAAAAAATAAAACTCTTAAATTTTTATTAAAAAAGAAGGGTACATGTGGGCAACCAAATGAGCCCACTTCATTGCCTTTACAGATAATAAATAGGAAAGTGGAAAAAATAGCAAAGGGAAAATGGGAAAATGGGAAAATGGAGATTGTCTTCAACTCCTCTTGCTGCCAAACATCGTATCTTCTATAACTCTCAGTTGCCATTTTAATTCAGCGTCAAGGAATAGGTATGCTTCTGATATTGCTCAATTGATGTTTTGTCTTTGTGCTTAGATTTGACCTTTTCTAGTAGATCTCTCTCATTTTAAATCATCTTGTGTCTTCTCATTTTAAACCAAGGGCTTAATAATTCGGGTAAATTTCGCTGATTTTGGTGAATGATGCAGTGAAGAACTTGTGAATGATTTTGTCGACTTCATCTTCGATCCCCTCCTTAGGCTGCTGCATAACCAGGTATGTCAACTCAGTAGCATTATATCTGAAATTTCATATCTAACCCATTAATGGACTTGCAAAGCCTATAAAATTTGTACATCAGCTAGCTGGTGTAAGTTAAGCTTAGATAAACACTTGAATGTCATTTCTCCTTAGACCTTAGTGATGCTTTTTGATAGATTTATATTGTTCTGATTTTTTAAAAATTATCTTTATATATATATCAACTAAAACGGTAATATAAAATCCAAAGATGAAAACCACGTGCACGTTAAGTAAAAAACATATAATAATAATAATAATAATAATAATCTGGCCCCTTATAGGGAAATTTACAGATTCATGCATATTAATTTGGTTTAGGTGACTTTCAAGTCCCTTACCTTAAGAGGTCTACCCGAAAGCTTTATAGCAGCTTTGAGAGATGGTAGAAATCAAAATTGGAAGAAATCTCTTATAGGGACAATACATACTAGTTTGGCTTATGGGCGAGTTTATTTTAATGCTTATGCTAACTTACAGATTTTTTTATAGGATGAGAATTCATTAAGTTCTCTAATGTTTAATGTTAAGCTTCATGGTTATGATTATATGCCTAGAACTGAAGTTGTTTGCATTTGCTACAGAATTTATTATAAACTCCTTCATATTTTGAATCCAATGTGTAGAATGATTGATTTTAAAAATGAAACTATTTTTATAGAAACTCGTTTTGGTAAATCAAAGGCTGTTATCAGAAGACCTATCCAGTGGGATGAAATTGATTTCCCATAAGAGTGGGTTATTGAAGGGGCAGCCCAACCAAAAAATAATATTAATAACGAGGTTTCAGAAGTTGAACAGTTTAGTGATGGAACTGTTAAAATTAAATTTTTTGATCCTATGGCTATGCTTAATAGAATTGATAATCATAGCATAACCTCTAAGCTTTCTTGATCTAACTCTTCATATATCTCTCCTGTTGATTATATTATACAGACTCCCTCAAGAGCATCTACTTCTCAAACCAGAGAAAATTATAGATGTGATAATGTTAAAATTGATAGGGATAATATTGTTAGGCCTATGCCCAGACCCAATTCTGACTTAAGATATAACTGAGTCTAAAATGAATTTTCCAATGGACTCTCCACATAAAAATTATTTTATGATGACTGACAAACAAATTGATTTTAGTCCAGGTTCATCAGCAAGAGAATTTTTTTTAAAGAATTCTTGAAATCAAGATGGAAACCTTTCAGAATATGGTTCTTTATGAATTTTAATAAAGAAGAACAAATCTGTTTTCAAGAAGAATTATATACAAATCTTATTGAATCAAAGCAAAATGTATTAATTGCTTTTGTTCCATGGTTTATGACCAAACATGTTCATAATTATATCTCTATGATAGAAAGAGATTTTACATTATATACTGGGGAAATTACTAAATCTGTTTTTCCTCCCTTACAATCATTTAGTGTTTGGCTTTTCTATTCAGATTTTTGGTTTTGACGTTTAGAGTCAAAGAGTCCATGACATTAGGATCATTAATGTCAACTGAAAAGTTAGGATAACAATTGAAGTAAACTGGCTCATTAGCAAGGTTACTCTGCAAGACTCCTAACAACGAATCATCAAAATTCAAAAAACGGTCATCTGTAAGGAGGACACAAACATGAATATCAAGGCCTTTACAGAAAAGAGGCTTAACAATCATTTGCACCAAACCAATATGCAAATAGTTATATTAAGTCTTATAACGATTTATATCATCATAATTAAGCAAATGAATAATTTCTAAGGAATTATTGATAGCAATGATAGACTCACAAGTCTTATTATTATGATGAGTAATAAAACTGAAATTGCCTAAGTGGTAAATCTTTTTGAAAGGTTCTTCTGGTATATTCTAGATTTGTAAATCATTTTCAAGCTTAACAATCTTAGTAGCTTGAGAGGATAAATTAATATTATTTAAAATATGTTGATTGCTTTCCATACGATTTGAAAATACTGTCTAATGGACTTACAGTACAAAATTAATTCAATAAGTAAAGCAATAATATAACAGGTGATGCTTTCAATCCTGACCAGGACATCCTTCATGAACTTTGGACTCATTCGGACAACCAAACAAAGAGAAAGTGGTATGTTGCTACTTACACTCTTCCCCAAAGAGAAGCATTCAGGGATTTTTGGATGGCTGACATGAGAAGAATAGGCTGTGAAATCGAATTCTTTAAATGGTTCAAGATGACAGGTAAGATTGATAATCAGATTGAGTCGCTCCAAGTCATCATCAACAAATGATATACTACTTCCAATAAGGTTGTTAAATCTATTACTCCTCCCCTTGAAGGAATTAACATCCCTGTTGCAGGTACAGTAATCAAAGTTTCTCCCTTCAAAGAGAAAAGTGATAAGTCTGCAGCTTTTGTCACCTCAGCTGATATTGACCGAGTAGTAGAACAAAATAACTATTCAAACCAAATTCTTCATGTTATCTCTAGACAAATTGAAGATACCAAACCTACCATTAGTAGAAGACCTACTCCGACTTCTACTTCATCCAACCTTTTGCGTCTCATTCTGAAATATCTCAGATTGAAAGAGTCGTTCAATGCCCCGATGGGTCCATAGAACTCAAATTTCTTGACAATTCCATTAGGAGATCTTCTTTGTATCGAAGGTCGTCTTGGTCTAGTCCCTCAACTTCGTGTCCTTTGAGGCCAGTTCCCAAACCACCTTCTTTTTAAAAACCTCGAAGATAGTTACTACGATAGCCAATCTTAGTTGCTTGAGAGGATAAATTAATATTATTTAAAATATGTTGATTGTTTTTCAAACGATTTGAAAATACTGTCTAATGGACTTACAGTACAAAATCAAATCAATAAGTAAAGCAATAATAAAACAATAAACATGTAAGTATATACGGAGTATTAAAACACATATCAAAAATTCAAATAGAGTTTCTGAGGGAGGGTCTATTGGTTTTACATCAGTTATTTTCCTAGAGTTATCTTGGCTACGAGATCACCATTAACAGGTCTTAACGCCCACCCAACTTCAACGACCTTACAATCGGGCTAGCCAACGTATGCACCGGGTATTATTTGGTTACCTCACACACTTAGGAAAGAACGAATACCTCACAACTGATATAAAAACAATATATAGGAACATAATAAATGAAATAATAATCGTATATATACTAACATCTTAAAGGATATTATCAAAATACTAATTAAAATAATTTTGTCATGCCTTAGACAATATATGTGTTTAACTGCTCATGCTAAGTACGTATACTGCCAACATGACTCTGATACCATAAGAAGGATCATAGATTTATAAAGAAATTTATAAAAACAACATGCGAAAAATAAAGAAATAAAATACTTACAAAACTTAGTTTATTCCATAGCTTGCAAAAATGAGTAAGATTACAAGAGGTTTTTAGAAATATGTGGGAAATTTTTTGATACCTTTCAACTTTAATGAAAATCTCCTTATATAGGAGAGGGAGAGGGTGCCTTTACATCTTAGGCATACAAGTGTAAGGTTTAGATATTGCCGACACTTAATGGAGGGTCCTATTACTTTTGTAAAGTATAGGTTGACAAAGTAGCTTAGTGGGAATCTCTTTTAGATAGTGGAGACGTCTGCTTCACTTTTTTCTGAGATAATGAGAACATCTTTTGATAAATGTGTTTTGTCTTATAGCTTCTCATTGGGTGCCAATTTAGAATAGTGAAATGCCACTTTTTGAAAAGTAATTTCGGCTTTGCCTGCACTTTTCAAAAGGAGTCTTTTTCTTATTCATAATTGGGGTACATGTAAGCCAAAACCAATCCTTTGGGGTTACACATGTCTTCGTTGCTGCTTTCAGTGGAAGCAACATCTTTAATCAATCTCATGACTTGCTTTTCGTCATATTTATCCAGATTATTCAAAGCATGCTTTAGTTTCTTTTTGAGTTCTGCTTTGGAAGGAGTATTTGACGAAGAACTAGACTTATGGGACTGATCTTTAGAATTAGGTTGTTTTGGAGTCCATCATTTAACTTGTATTTGTTTGCACAAATATTAGATAAGATCTTGAATCCATTTGAATGGTTTGCAAACCATTTGCACACTCCTATAACATTATCGGTGACACATAAGCCGCAAACTTACAATTAGTATGACTACAAGTCCGCATGGATGAATTTCCTATACCTAAGGCCAAGACATACTTGGTTTGTCAAATACAGTCCAAACATCACCAAGACTATTATTCCAAGATGGTTCTATGAGTGGTGGAATCTATTCGGAGGAAACAAGGAAGTTCTTCCCCAACAATTTCTTAATCGATTTGAAGATTTTCAAGTCAAAGAAGAAATTACAGCATTACCAAAGCATATTAAAATATGCAAGTATTATATCCAAAAAAGGATATCTTACATTATTACTTGGAATTTCTTCAAAATCGAGATTGATCGTATCCAATATTTGTGCAAACAAATATAAGTTAAAGTATGGACTCCAAAATAACTTAATTCTAAAGATAAGTCCCACAAGACTAGTTCTTCGTCAAATACTCCTTCCAAAGCAGAACTCAAAAAGAAACTGAAGCATGCTTTGAATAATCTAGATAAATATAATGAAAAGCAAGTCATGAGATTGATTGAAGATGTTGCTTCCACTGAAAGCAGCAACGAAGACATGTGTAACCCCAAAGGATTGGCATTGGCTTACATGGACCCCAACTATGAATAAGAAAAAGACTCCTTTTGAAAAGTAGAGGCAAAGCCGAAATTACTTTTCAAAAAGTGACATTTCACTATTCTAAATTGGCACCCAATGAGAAGCTATAAGACAAAACATCTTTATCAAAAGATGTTCTCATTATCTCAGAAAAAAGTGAAGCAGACGTCTTCACTATCTGAAAGAGATTCCCACTAAGCTATTTTGTTAACCTATACTTTACAAAAGTAATAGGACCCTCCATTAAGTGTCGGCAATATCTGAACCTTACACTTGTATGCCTAAGATGTAAAGGCACCCTTTCCTATATACGGTGACTTTCATTAATGTTGAAATGTATCAGAAAATTTCCCACATATTTCTGAAACCTCTTGTAATCTTACTCCTCTTTGCAAGCTATGTAATAAACTATGTTTTGTAAGTATTTTAATTCTTTATTTTCTGCATGTTTTTATAAATTTCTTTATAAATCTATGATCCTTTTTATGGTATCATAGCCATGTTGGCCGTATACGTACTTAGCAAGAACGGCTAAGCACATATATTGTCTAAGGCATGACAAAATTATTTTAATTAGTATTTTGATAATATACTTTAAGATGTTAGTATATATACGATTATTATTTCATCTAATATGTTCCTATATATTGTTTTTATATCAGTTGTGAGGTATCCGTTCTTTTCTAAGTGTGTGAGGTAATCGAATAATACCCGGTGCATACGTTGGCTAGCCCGATTGTAAGGGCGTTGAATCTAGGTGGGCGTTTAGATCTGTTAATGGTGATCCCGTAGCCAAGATAACTCTAGGAAAAAAATTGATGTAAAACTAATAGACCCTCCCTTTGAAACTCTATTTGGATCTTTGATATGTGTTTTAATACTCCGTCTATACTTACATGCTTATTGCTTTACTTATTGAATTATTTTTGTACTGTAAGTCTATTAGACATTATTTTCAAAGCGTATGGAAAATCGAAGCATATTTCTCGTTCAAATTGTTTTTTGAAGATTGGCTATCTTAGTAACTATCTTTGGGGTTTTTTAAATCTGCTCGATTTTCTTTACACAAATTTCATCCTTTAAAAAGATGTTATGTTGAGAAAGGTTATTAATACGGAAAACAGTATTTTCCTTGATAAAATTGCTTTCATCCTGTGAATGAGTTTTGACAAACGGAAAATGTAAATCTTTTCCCAAAATAGTAGTATGAATACCGTTTAAATCAGTAAAATATAGTTTTATGTGAGTGATAAATGTAATACAAAGAATGATATCTGCAGTGATTACAAAATCATTTGTTAAACAAATATCATTATTGCAAATATGAGCTTTAGAAAGCTTATAATTTATTTTCAAAACTTCTCTTGTAGCGGAGTATAATTTTGTAGTACTTTTTTGCAAATACTTTGTAGGAACAATAACTTTTACTATGCTGTTACGATCTGCACCGCTTTCAAGCAGAGCAATTTTGTTAATCACAAAATAGTTGTTTATAACAATTCTATCAAGAATATGATGACTCTGAGGTCTGATCGAAGAAATGACTGTTATTCCTGGAGCTGCAGAAGTAGAAGAAATATTACCAGTGTTGGTGACGAAGGGTTCAACCAAATAACCATTGTTGATATCGGGGGAATCAATATAATTTTCTTGAGAAGAATTATGTTCAGAATAGAGGTCCTGAAGAGTAGCTTTCTTAAAGACTTGGTCGGTAAAAATATCAGTTTCAACTTTTCCAAGCCGACATTTGATCTAACGAATCTCATCTTTGAGATTAGAAACTTCACGACAAAGATTAGAAATGGAAGGTTCAGAATGGCTATCTGAGCGGTTCATGATTGCTTCATACTGATGGGTTCAACAACTGGATGGGTTTTAGGTTTGTCCATGTTGAGAATGAGATTTTTGAGTTCTAGAGGAAATCGATTTCTAGCCTCTTCATCATTGTTATACTGAATTGCGTCAAAAAGAGCTTTTTTTATAATCAATATCAATGTCTTCGTCATCATTGTATTCATCAGATGAGCCTGAAGATTCAGAAAAAGGTTCGTCAAGAATAGCAAGTAGCTATCTCTTGGATATCATTATATCCAAGCATTTGATAAAGTTATTTATTACAACAATGATAAGCATAAACACACTTGATTCATAACAGTGTGTGCAAAGATTTTTGCGGATCCAATTCCAAATTAGTTCATAAATTGGTGGTCATATCACGGTCCCATTGTTAAAATCCTACCTGAACCCTTCTTAAGTTTATATAAAGAATGGACCAAAGTATCACCAGATTTAAACAGATTATATCATACAGATCATATCTGCTAGTTGGAGAAAATAGATCGAATCTATTTTTTTAATCAAATTTACAATTCCGTGGATTCATAAATGGACTCCTGAAATAAGGTTCACCGAAGAAGATATTCCTTGCCTTTATCGGACCTATTGTAACTATTTTTGGGACAAAATATGAAACAAGATCCCAAGACCAAGCAATTAATCGGTCAAGAACTTTTGGACTCCATTAGCGAGAAAATTGATGAATATAATACGATCCCTCAAAAGGGAATTGTTAACGATACCTCCGTACGCCATATTGCCAGGAGAATCTCCTGTCAAGAAGGAGATAAAGAAAATATGATTCAGGATTATCTAGAAGAAGTAAGAAAAAAATTGCTTCAGACAATCACTCAAATAGATAAATCTGACACTTCCATGCGAAGCGAAACAAGTGTTGATACCACCGGAGAATCACAACAGGTGGAAACTGATAAAATGTTGTCTGTCACCTAATTACAAGATGCAGAAGATTTTTTGCAGCAAATAAAAACCATGGATTAAAGACATGGAAAGGAAATGTAAAGAAATAACATAACCATGTGAAGACGAGCCCACTCAACAGGAGATACACTGTTGTCAGAGCCCACTCAACAGTAGAAACACTGTTAAGTAGTTTAGGGACCCAGATAATGGGACCCTCGTACTGTACATAGATTCCTTATGTTTTTAATTTTGCCTATATAAGTCTTAGATTTCTATCATAGCAGAGCATTAGAAAAAATCAGAATCACTCGCTCTTTTTAATAGTTGTAAATCATTGTAAAGCCATCATTTTGTAACAACTGTTCCGATCTCCAATCATAAATCAACCGATCAGTTCTATAGACTTAAGCCTTGGTGACGATCGTCCTTAGAAGGTATTTTATTTTCTTTCGTCTTCTTTTTAGCTCGGCCTCTCATAGCCCGGACTATGTCCGACTAAAGATTTCATATCTATGTTAAATAACTAACTTCTCTCCTATATAGACCATGAACGGATCTAAGCTTTATTTAAATATAAAAGAATTTTGGTATGGTTTTTGACTTGGTTCTGAGATCGAGGTACAGTCGAATCTAGTACTACTCTTATTGGCTTTGCCTTAGTGGCTCCGTCTGGCCAGCCGTGGTTCTCAGCTCAAAAAAAAGTTTAAAGTAGGGCGCCTTATACCTGGTTAGAATTGCCAAACATATGTATTAGATTCCTGACAGACCTTTTGCTCGGGTAAAATTAACATCATGCAGTCCGGGAAGCTATATGAAAATTCTTGTGTATTTCAATTCTTAATCAGGCGGATTACCGCTAGATTAAGGATGTCTGACTTGCTAGATCTTTAATTGGGCGGATTAACGCCAGGTCTCCGATCTTGTGCTTCTGGTATCATACAAATTTTGTTTTGACAAATTTTGTATTGGGTAATTTATACTTTATATCTGAAGCATGTCCTAATGCAGACTTAACCAAACGAGTTGTTTTTTGAAAATACTTGGTAGGCACTAAGCCTTCCTGAATACAACTAACATCTGCACCGTTATCAATCATGGTAATGTTAGTAATCGAAAAACTGTTATCAATTAAAATAGTACATTTAACATACCATTTATGAGCAGTAACAATTTGCATCATTCCCAAAAACATCTCTTGTTTGGGGTCGGGATCAACAGGTTCTTTTTCAACATTTTTTCCATAAATGCCTTTATTTTTCGAAAACCTGTCTTCAGAATTATTAATCTCAATTTGAGTAATTCTATGATCACAAATCAATTGATTTTGTTTTAGAGATTTATTCTCCCTTTTCAAATTTTCAACTTCAATTTTTAAATCATCGAAGGAAAAGTCCTTTTCAGAAAAAGTTTTTCTTTTCAAAAGACGATCAACTTCTTTTAAAGAGTAGGGAGCTGGATATTCAAAATCATTCAAATAGTTCTTCTTGCTTTCAAAAGGTTTAGAAGAACTGGAACTAGCTTCGTTAGAAGTAGCTAAATTAATGATCTTTTCACGAAGCTTACTATCAGTAATTTATTTCAAAAGCTTACATTATCAGAAGTGATCGTGTTCATATTAAAATCTTGAAATTGCGATTGAAGTTTATAAATTTCATCATCTTCTCAATTGCAATCATTAAAATACCTTGTAAGAACGGTCATTAACACGGCTTAAGTCTGTAGAACTGACCGGTTTATTTATGATCGGAGATCGGAATAGTTGTTACAAAAGGATGGCTTTACAATGATTTACAACTATTGAAAAGAGAGAGCGATTTTGATTTTTTCTGATGCACTGCTCTGAAAGAAAGCTAAGACTTATATAGGCAAAATTAAAAAAACATAAGGAATCTATGTACGGTACGAGGGTCCCACTATCTGGGTCCCTAAACAGTTTATCTATTGTTGCTGAACAATGTTTCTACTGTTGAGTGGGCTCTGACAACAGTGTATCTCCTGTTGAGTGGGCTCATCTTCACATGGTTATGTTGTTTCTTTACATTTCTTTTCCATGTCTTTGAGCCATAGTTTTTATTTTCTGCAAAAATCTTCTGCATCTTGTAATTTGGTGGCGGTCAACATTTTATTAGTTTCCACCTGCTGTGATTCTCCGGTGGTATCAACACTTGTTTTGCTTTGCATGGAAGTGTCAGATTTATGTATCTGAGTGATTGTCTAAAGCAAATTTTTTCTTACTTCTTCTAGATAGTCCTGAATCATATTTTCTTTATCTCCTTCTTGAAAGGAGATTCTCCCGGCAATATGTTGTACGGAGGTATCGTTAACAATTCCCTTTTAAGGGATCGTATTATATTCATCAATTTTCTCGCTAACGGAGTTCAAAAGTACTTGACCGATTAATTGCTTGGGATCTTTTTTCTTAAGTTTGTCCCAAAAATTGGTCTATTTTCTCCAACCAGTAGAAATGATCTGCATAATATAATCTATTTAAATCTGGTGATACTTTAGTCAATTCTTTATGTAAACTTAAGAAGGGTTCAGGTAAGATTTTAACAGTGGGATCGTGGTATGACCACTAATTTAAGAATCAATTTGGAATTGGTCTCGAAAAAATCTTTGCACACACTTTTATGAACCAAGTGTGTTTATGCTTATCATTGTTGTAATAAAGAACTTTATCAAATGGTTGGATATAATCACAATAAGTAAAGTTCATTCTGGTGTTGTTGAGGTTTATCTGCCTTTTTTTCATTGTAGACATACGCCAGTCTTCAACAGATATTATCTGTTTAATAATGATTTTGAAAAAGTTATAACTTTTCTTATGTGGGTTATGACCAACGCTGGAAAAGTGCTAAATTCTGCACTTTCTGAACTTATCAAGATTTCTTCGTAATAGGACATAGTTTTATATGACTCACCGAGATAGTATAATCTATTGATTAAGTACCTTTGAAATATCTTCCAAGGTTCATCTTTTCTCTGAAGGTCAGAATTTTCTAAAAGAAATATCATTTCTTTTTTCTGTAACTTCTTGTAGGATCTCATATCATCAGTATCCTCTTTTGCAATGGAAGCAATAGTCTCCTTTTGCTTTGAGCCTCCAGATAGGCCTGCATATGAGCATATAACAGACTGTCTTTTGGAATATCTTCCAAATTAACCAATTGTTTCGAACTGGATGAAGATTCTTCTTGAAAGAAGAACTCTTTTTGTTAATCAAAGTTCTCTTTCCCAATTGTATAACTGGGGAATTTAATGAGGATCGGTATGACGATCCTTGTGATGAACTGGCCATGGCTCCATATGACGTAACACACTTTCGCCATTATTCGGAGAAATAATCCGTTAGATAATCATCTCAGAAATATTCTACAAGGATATGAGAGAAATCTTCATTTAATATATTATCAATAATCTTTTTAGTAATATGATCTTTCTGATCTCTGGATAAAGATGTAAGAACCCTCAATATAGTAACGAGAGTTTCATTATCAAGAAAGGTCTGAAAAAACATGATTATTGAATGTAGTCCCTGGATAAGAAATCTGGTAAAGAGTTATCAACTCCCTTTTTATAATGGATTTCAAATTCAAAAGGGGCCAATTGTGCTTGCCACCTTGCCAAGATTATTTTTGAAGCGTCATGCTTGAAATCTTTGTCAAACATAAATTTGACCTATTGCGCATCAGTTTTTATCAAAAACTTTTGGTTGTATAAATCGTCCTAAAATTTCAAAACACATTTAACAATAGTCAACATTTCATAAGCCAACGTTGCGTATTTCTTCTGAGCTTCATTCCATTTCCCAGAATGAAACCTGATGAGATTTTCATTCTTGTCATATGGATTGATTTGTTTAAGAATCCCTCCATAATTAATATTAGACGCATATGTCTCAATAATCTTTTGTTGTTATTAGTTGTTTGCTACCTGGTTGAGCGAGGATATGACCTCCTCTTCATGTTGTTGTTCTTCTTCCTCGTCCCCTCCTTGAAGGTGGAGGTCATGAAGGTCTCATCCTGAAAAGAAGAACGATAATCAGTCCAAATATTCTCTAGTCAGAAAATCAGGCAGACTATTATTTGCACCCTTTTTATAATGGATCTCAAAATCAAATGGAGCTAATAACGCTTGCCATCTTGTAAACACCTGTTTAGAAATATCATGTTTACAATCTTTATTAAATATAAACTTAGCCGCTTGGCAATCAATTTTTATAAAAAACTTTTGATTATAAAGATTGTCTTGGAATTTCAAGACACTTTTCACTATAGCCAGAATTTCTTTAGCTATAGTGGCATAATTCTTTTGAGTTGCGTTGATGTTTACTATCAGGGCAATATTACGTTAGAACATTCATAACCTTTTGAAATTTGGATGGAGCATTTTTTAAGACAAATGACATAGCGGTCCATTCATATTGCCCCATGGGGACATTAAAAGCCGTTTTAAACATGTCTGACTCAGCTATCTGAATCTGCCAATAACCTGATTTCAAATCAAATTTAGAAAATATAATGGCATTATAAACTCTATCTAATAAATCTTTTTTATTAGGAATAGGGTACCTAATCCATTTCAACGCTTTATTAAGTGGCTTATAATTAATTACCAGTCTTGGCGCGCCTCTCTCTTGTTCAACATGTTTATTAACATAAAACGCCGTACAAGACCAAGGGGACTTAGAGTGCCTTATAAGGCCTTTTTGTAACAGGGAATCAATCTCTTTTTTACATAACTCCAGATAATTTGAGTTCATCTAGCAAGGTCTACCTTTAGTAGGAATATTATCCTCAACAAATTTCTCCTCATAAGCGAGGTTGACAACATGTTTTTTCCTGCTCCATAAAGCATTAGGATGATCTCCACAAATATCAATAGAGAACTGATTTTTTAAAATAGAAATTTTATCTTTTAATTTAGGATTTTGTAAAATATTATCAACCTCAATACTATTAATTTCTTGTTTTATAAAACTGACTTGGTTAGTTTTTAACATTAATTTCGAGGTTAATTCATTAATCATTCTCGTAAAAGGTTTTGTAATAAACTCTAATATAAAAGTTTTTTTATTCCAAGTACCAATAATCTTCTCATATTCCCAATAAGTAAGGGGGGAAATATCATTTATAAAAGGTACACCTAATATAATCTGATTAGTAATATATTTTACTAAAACAAAGCTTTGAGAAATACAGTTCTTTCCTTTACAAAAAAAGCTTTTGGTAATTTAAATTCAATACCCATTTTACTACCATTGGCAGAACGAAGACTATGGGTAATTTTATGAAAATACCTTGAAGGAATCAATCTTTCCTGAATACAATTTAAATCAGCTGCACTATCTATGAGAGAAATAAATTCTTTTTTATAATTATAATCGATAAGAAGAGTGATTTTAACATAAAACTTTTGAGACGTAAAAGCTTTAAGACTCTGTAAAAAATCTCTTTTATCATTTTTAAAATAAAGTTTTTTTATAAAATCAAGATTATTACTCTATCCTTCAATAGATGAAGATGATTCTGAGTTATTACCCAAATCCTTAAGACTTCGATATTATCGAGCTGGACTTCTATAATTACATTCTATTCTTTAAGATGAAGAATGTCTTCCTTGAGATTATTAATCTCTTGTTTCAAATCACTGATAGTAGTCAGAGAACTTATAAGTTTCTTCCTTTCTAGTAAGAGGTTTTTGACTTCTGTCATGGTATATGAACCTTCTTTTGTAGGAATCTCTTCCTTGGTATGATTCTCCGGGGTAAATGTACTACCAATTTTATCCCTTTGCTCTTGATTGAGATAATTATCCCACCAATCCTTTAATTGGCCAGTTGGTTTCCAAGAAGAATTTTTTAAGGATCTTATTGAATCAAGACAAAATTCTTTAATATCTTTTGTTCCTTGGTTTATGTGCAAACATTTTCATAATTATATCTCCATGATAGAAAGATGTTTTACTCTGAGTAATGGAGAGATTACCAAATTAAGTTTTCCTCCATTACAATCCTTTCAAATTAATAAAAATGATAAGATTGTTAACGTCAATGATTTTTCAAAATTATTTGAAAATGATACTTCTCTTGTTACTACACAACATATTAATGTCATTATTAAGCAAAGTAATTATGCAAATATGTATATGAGCCTATTAGGTGAGAATATTGTTTCTTTAAATGATAAAGTTGATAAACTTATCTCTTTGACCAATTTCAATTCTAAAGGAAAAGAGAAAGTTGCTCATAGCAATATTCAGCCTCCCTGGTAGATCGGTGATTTTAAGTTGAAAGACTTTTTGGATCTTGAGAGTTTCTTGGAAAAGAAATTCAAGGGTGGTAGTTTAAAGCTTATAAAAGTTGATAACTTTTCAGAAGGAGAAAGCAGTTATAAGAGAGAATTTTCTGATGATATTAATAAGATCTCAGAAAAATATGTTAGAAAGCCGGTCTAAAGGATGTACTACTATCCTAGACCTACTCCACAAGATGTATTGTTAGAGGAACATGAACACATTATAACTATTTAGGAAATCTATGAATGGAACATAGATGGTTATACTGATAGACAAATTTATACAACTGTGCATCGAATGCTAATGTATAGTACTATCTGTAAATCTAACAAGAATAGTGATAAGATTATTGTTGATATGATAACAACAGGATTTACTGGCCAATTAAAGGATTGGTGGGATAATTATCTCAATTCTGAACAAAGGGATAAGATTGATCTAACTCGTCTTATATATCTCATGTTGATTATATCGTCCAGGTTTCTTCTAGAGCTTCTACTTCTCAAATTAGAGAAAATTAGATGTGATAATATACAAATTGATAGGGATAATATTGCTAGACCTGTCCCTAGGCCCAGCTCAAATTTAAATATAACTGAATCTGAAATGAATTTTCCAGATGGATTATCTGCATAACCTATTTCTATGATGCCTAAAAAATAGATTGATTTTAGCCCGGGTTCCCCGGCAAGAGCAAAAATTGCTAAAGATTTTAGACGATCTAAATGGAAGCCTTTCCGAAAATGGTTTTTCAAAAATTTTAATAACGAAGAACAGTTTTGTTTTCAATAATGTTATTAGTCCGATTAATAGGAGTATTGAATTTGCATCTAAATTACCTGATATCATAACTAATAAGATCAAATTGCAGAGATATCTTGGAAGTCATAATTATGTTGCTCTATTTACAAAAGACTTATCCATGGATACGGCGATTTTATACGACAGGATTAAGAACAATCCAAAAGTTTGGTCGACGATCATACTGAAGTTGTCAAGAGAATTAAGGCAAAGGTTAAAAACCTCCCTTGTCTAACTTTGGCTAATCCAAATTAGGAAAAGATTATTTAAACTGATGCTTCAGATGTAAGATACGGTGGTGTTCTAATGCAATATTGTTCTGATAGTAAACGTCATTATATCGTCCAATTTTATTCTGGAAAATGGAACGCAACTCAAAAGAATTATGTCACTATAGCTAAAGAAATTCTGGCTATAGTGAATTGTGTCCTGAAATTCCAAGGCGGTCTTTATAATCAAAAGTTTTTTTATAAAAACTAATTGTCAAGCGGCTAAGTTTATGTTTAATAAAAATTGTAAACATGATGTTTCTAAACAGATGTTTGAAAGATTGCAAGCGTTATTAGCTCCATTTGTTTTTGAGATCCATTATAAAAGGGGTGCAGATAATAGTCTGCCTGATTTTCTGACTAGAGAATATTTGGACTGATTATTGTTCTTCTTTTCAGGATGAGACCTTCATGGCCTCCACCTTCAAGGAGGGGACGAGGAGGAAGAACATGAACAGGAATAGGAGGTCATATACTCGCTCAACTGGGTAACAAACAGCTAATAGTAGCAAATAATATTGCCTCGTCAAGCGGTCTTAATACAGATCATCCTATGTATAAGGAATTCATGGATTTTATGAAATCCAAAAAAGCAGATGATACTCCTCCATCCTATTCCACAATTCTCATGGATGAAGAGAATACGGAAGTATTTGATCTAAATGACAAAAGATAAGTTATACTCCTCTTAGAAAATAGTGACTTGAAATGGAGGAATGATCCAATACAATTATCTCCAAGAACAAAAAGTCATTTATGCTTAATACCTTTAGTTTGATCGGTACCTGTCTTAATTCGACCCTTTCTTCGAATAGTTTTTTCTTTGGCAAATTGCCCGAGGACTATGCTTTTTTGAATCCAATCGTATGTCCAGATATATGGATACAATTTGTTATACTACGATTGTTTATAAATACAGGATTCACTATGAAATGATACTCTAAGCTACAGGGTCGGGGTAATTTCAACATTTCTATCCCGCGAATACAAGAAAAGTTTATAACTTTTCCAAAATTATAATAAAAAAAGATCTAAACTCCTGAAGAATAGGGAATGAGCCCCTTAAAGGAAATGGATTATATCCATCCTAAGCAAAAGGTTGCAGCGAAATACAACTTCTGGGATTATGTTGACAACTTTAATAAAGCCTTATTATACGAGAATGCTAATAGAAAGCATTCATGGTTAATAAAAATTTGCTCTGAAGTATTTGACAAGCAAATTCCAAATTGATTTTGCAAATGGTGGACTTTATATGGTCCTTCGATAAAAATTCTACCGGAACAATACAAGAGATTATATTCTGAATGGATAGATATATGCCCTAAACTTATAAATTTACAAATAGATAATATTTTCTTTGAAGAAATGTCAGTATTGTGTTTCTTTATAGAATTCTCAATCCCATGGATCATGAAATGGTCTGTAGAAGGTTATAATACTTCTGAAGGGTTCCCATGTCTACAAAGAATTTTTTATGCAAAGTTTTGGAACAAATTGCTACATAAAGACCTTGAAGGAAAAATTCATGGTCAAGAGATTTTAGATTTGATAAACTAAACAATCGATAAATATCATAATATAGGTCGGTTAGAAACTCAAGGATATGATATGAGTCCTTTTAAACAACTTACAAGGAAACCTCATATGAAGAAAGGAGTTATATCCAAATCAGAGGCTATAGCCATGTATATGGAGGAAGGCAAAAGAGACTTAAATAAAAAATCTTGACATAGATATTGGAGATGATATTTCCATGGCTTCAGCAAGTCACACCAACAAAGATGACGAAAAATGCATAGCTGGCGAAGCGCAAAGTGATCATAGCAATTAAGAAATAGATATTGATGCTCTTTTAGCTAAGTTCCAAGAGCAAGTGGAAGAATCTTCCAACAAAGCCACCTGCAAAGGCAAAAACAAGATGTGAAAGAAGACTTCACTTGACAAAAAATTGGGATAATAGGCCAAGCAACTTTAATAAAGTAGAAGACTCCAAATATCTTTAATAAAGAAAAGGGGAGTGGGCGCCGAAAGTAATGTCGGCCATGTGTGATAATAGAGAAGGCTATGCCTGTTTGTCGGCCTTATCTCTTTTGTTGGCCAATGTAAAGTGTGTGGGCCATTGCAATTTTACATTTCTACCCCTTTGGACCTCTATATAAAGAGGCATAAGTTTTAGTTAAGAGGTAGGTTTTAGAAAACCCCCTCTCTATCTCTCTCTATCTCTCTAAGTACTGTAATATTTTCCTTTGTAAGTTTTCCTTAAGTTTAAATAAAAAGCTTTCAGTTTGGTTTGGACTTTGGTTGGTTTGGAGCTCGACTTCAGGTACGATTTTCTTTTAAGTATTTTCTTTATGTGCTTAGCCTAAATTATAGGCTAAACTATTTGTGTTGAGCTATAACATACTAGGTTACTATAAGAAATGGCGTTTGTGTCTATTATGAAAAAAGTTTGAGCAGTTAAGACTGAGGTCAGACATAGGTTATTCAGGCAGGATTATGGAAGACTGCCGAAGGAATCCGTTGGATTACCCGTTGGCCAGGGAAGGCGCAGCGATAAACGATGTCTCTAAATCTGTTGATTCAACTTGATTTCATTGCATAAAGAAATTCCTTCTTGTACGCAAGCGCTTATGAGCTTTCCATAGGTATAATCTTCATAGTTGATAGTATAATTTTTCTCCCCTAAGAGTTTTCCTAACTCTTTCTGCAAAGAGGGTTGGCAAGCCATTTATAAATTTGGACTTCCAATGAATGCTATTACACTCTGGCAACTCCATGACTCCATGACTCTGCAACTCCATGACTCTGCTTAAGAAAACATCCTTGTAGAATCTGAAAGACGTGAGAGTCTTACACCTCAAGTTTTGAAGCAAAGTTCTTATGGTCTCACTATTATCCGACCATCTTCTTGAGAAGTGTTCTATAATATTTAGAACTAGGGTATGAAAAACATGTTGGGTAAAAGTTTGTTCTCCTTCATGTATAACTGCTTGGAGAACCTAACCTAGTATATTATAGCTCAACATAAATAGTTTAGTCTATCATTTAGGCTAAGCACATAAAGAAAATACTTAAAAAAAAACATAGTGCTTGGAGTCGAGCTCCAAACTAGCCAAAGTCCAAACCAAACTGAAAGCTTTTTATTTAAACTTACAAAGGAAAATATTACAATACTTAGAGAGAGATAGAGAGAGAAGAGGTTTTCTAAAACCTGCCTCTTAACTAAAACTTATGCCTCTTTATATAGAGGTCCAAAAGGGTAGAAATGTAAAATTACAATGGCCCACACACTTTACATTGGCCAATAAAAGAGATAAGACCGACAAACAGACATGACCTTCTCTATTATCACACATGGCTGACATTACTCTCGCTGCCCACTCCTCTTTCCTTTGTTAAAGATATTTGGAGTCTTCTACTTTATTAAAGTTGCTCGACCTATTATCCCAATTATTTTATCACGTGGGGTCTTCTTTCACATCTTGTTTTTGCCTTTGCATGTGGCTTTGTTGGAAGATTCTTGCTTTTGAAACATAGTTAAAAGAGCATTAATTTCTATTTCTTCATTGCTATGATCACTTTGCGCTTTGCCAGCTACGTATTCTTCTTCATCGTTATTGGTGTGACTTACTGAAGCAATGTAAATATCATCTCCAATATCTATGTCAAGATTTTTTATTAAGTCTCTTTTGACTTCCTCCATTTACATGGATACAGCCTCTGATTTGGATATCACTCATTTCTTCATATGAAGTTTCCTTGTAATTTGTTTGAAAGGACTTATATTATCTCCTTGAGTTTCTAATCGACCTGTATTATGGTATTTGTCGATTGTTTGGTTTATTAAATCTAAAATTTCTTGACCATGAATTTTTCCTTCAAGGTCTTTGTGTAGCAATTTGTTCCAGAACTTTGTGTAAAAAGTTCTTTGTAGACACGGGAACCCTTTAGAAGTATTGTCAACTTCTACAAACCATTTCATGATCCATGGGATTGAGAATTCTATAAAGAAATACATTACTGGCATTCCTTTAAAGAAAATATTATCTCTTTGTAAATTTATAAGTTTAGGTGACATATCTATCCATTCAGAATATAATCTCTTGTATTGTTCTGGTAGAATTTTTATCGAAGGACCATATAAAGTCCACCATTTGCAAAAACCAATTTGGAATTTGCCTGTCAAATACTTTAGAGCAAATTTTTATTAACCATGAATGCTTTCTATTAGTATAATAAGGCTTTATTAAAGTTGTCAACATAATCCCAGTAGTTGTATTTCACTACAACTTTTTGCTCAGGATGGATATAATCCATTTCCATTAAGTGACTCATTCCCCATTTTTCCGGAGTTAAAATCTTTTTTATTATAATTTTGGAATAGTTGTAAACTTTTCTTGTATTCGCGAGATAGAAATATTGAAATTCCCCCGACCTTGTAGCTGAGAGTATCATCTCATAGTGCATCTTGTATTTATAAACACTCGTAGTATAACAAATTGTATCCAGATATCTAGACATTACCTGCCATGGATCATTTTTCCAATTTAAGTCACTATTTTCTAAGAGGAGTATAACTTCTCTTTTATCATTTAGATCAAATACTTCTGTATTCTCTTCATCCATGGAATTGTGGAATAAGTTGGAGGAGTATCATTTTTCCAATTTCATAAAATCCATGAATTCCTTATACATATGATTATATGTATTAAGACCGCTTGATGAGGCAATATTATTTGATGCTATTAGTTGTTTGTTACCCATTTGAGGATATGACCTCCTCTTCATGTTCCTATTCTTCCTCCTCGTCCCCTCCTTGAAGGTGGAGGCCATGAAGGTCTCATCTTGAAAAGAAAAACGATAATCAGTCCAAATATTCTCTAGTCAGAAAATCAGGCAGACTATTGTCTGCACCCCTTTTATAATTGATCTCAAAATCAAATGGAGCTAATAACGTTTGCCATCTTGCAAACACCTGTTTAGAAACATCATGTTTACAATTTTTATTAAACATAAACTAGCCGATTGGCAATCAGCTTTTATAAAAAAAACTTTTGATTATAAAGAGCGCCTTGGAATTTCAGGACACTTTTCACTATAGCCAGAATTTCTTTAGCTATAGTGTCATGATTCTTTTAAGCTGCGTTCCATTTTCCAAAATAGAATTGGACGATATAATGACGTTTACTATCAGGGAAATATTGCGTTAGAACACCATCGTATCGTACATTTGAAGCATCAATTTCAACCATCTTTTCCCAATTTGGATTAGCCAAAGTGAGACAAGGGAGGTTTTTAACCTTCGCCTTAATTCTCTTTACAGCTTCAGTATGATCGTTTGACCAAGTTTTTGGATTGTTCTTAAGCCTGTCGTATAAAATCGTCGTATCCATGGCTAAATCATTTATAAATGGAGTAACATAATTAAGAAATCCAAGAAATCTCTGCAATTAGGTCTTATTAGTTATGATAACAGGAAATTTAGATGCAAATTCAATACTCCTATTAATCGGACTAATATTACCGCGTTCAATATTATGACCCAAGAATATAACATTCGTCTGAAATAAGGCCATTTTTGGTTGAGATATTACCAAGCCATTTTGAATAATAATTTTTTAAAACAATTCAAGATGCTTAAAATGAGTTTCCACATTTTTGGAAAATACTAGAATATCATCTATATTGACAATTATAAAATTACTAAAAGGCATGAAATTATCATTCATAATCTTTTGAAATTTGGATGGAGCGTTTTTTTAAGCCAAATGGCATAACGTTCCATTCATACTTCCCCATGAGGACATTAAAAGCTGTTTTAAACCTGTCTGACTCATCTATCTGAATATGCCAATAACCTGATTTCAAATCAAATAGAAAATATAATGGCATCATAAACTCTATCTAATAATATATTTTTTTATTAGGAATAGGGTACCTGATCCATTTCAACGCTTTATTAAGCGGCTTATAATTAATTACCAGTCTTGGCGCGCCTCTCTCTTGTTCATCATGTTTATTAACATAAAGCACCGCACAAGACCAAGGGGACTTAAAGTGCCTTATAATGCCTTTTTATAACAAGGAATCAATCTCCTTTTTACATAACTCCAGATAATTTGCGTTCATCTGGCTAGGTCTAGCTTTAGTAGGAATATTATCCTCAACAAATTTCTCCTCATAAGGGAGGATGACAACATGTTTTTCCCTGCTCCAAAAAGCATTAGGATAATCTCCACAAATATCAATAGAGAACTGATTTTTTAAAATAGCAATTTTATCTTTTAATTTAGGATTTTGTAAAATATTATCAACCTCAATACTATATAATAATAATAATAATAATAATAAATATTTCGATTCGGATTTATTCCTTGAATTCGGATGTTAGCAAGCTAGAATGAAGATAACCGCGCGGACTACCGCTCGTTTTCTGAGATCGTGTATGTTAGTATTTATGGTATATATGAAATTGATGTGAAGTATACGACATAGATATGTGCTTTTTCTTCATGGATCTTGGAGAAATGAGTACTAAAAGTACTAGATTAGAAAAAGATAGATATACCTCAAAACCTTGATTGTTAAACAAATGGACTATTCCAAAAATTGATATTAAAACCATTTATGATTATGGTTGGTTTGATAAAATTTCTCATAAACAGTTGACTAAAACTAATGAACAATTTTTGCCGTTAAATTCGTCTGAACAGACTATTCATTTGTTAAACAAACAAGATATCGACTTATATAAACTTCAGTATAATTTCTTGCATATTGGCATGGTTCAAATTGTTTTCAAGTCTTTGACCTTTAAAGGGTTACCTGAGACATTTTTAGCTACTTTGTGTGATGCTAGAAATCTAAATTTTCGACAATATTTGATGGGTTCGATTGAATCTACTATGGCATGTGGTCCAGTTTATTTTAATACTTAGCCGAATTTGTAGTTATCTTTAACTGATGTTAATATTCTTGATGCTTTGACTTTGAATGTTAAAACGCATGGTTATAAATATGCACCTGGATCTGAATTGATGTACTTATCTTATATGATTTATTTTAAATTGCTTTTTACGTTAAATTCAAGATGTAAGTTATATGATACATCTGATAAAACTATTTTAGTAGAAACTAATATTAAGGTCACTACTAGAAAACCTATAAAATGGGAAGAAATTAATTTTCCAATTACTTGGACTTTGGATTCGGTTATTTCTTCCAGTTAGATGGCTGATGCAGTCACTAATTCTGAGCATCTCATATTACTCAAAATCATGATGGTAGGATTTGCATGCAGTTTAATGATATTCCTTATAGTAGACCTTCATTTTCTGATAGAAGATTGCCTGCTATTCATCATATCTCCCATATCGATCTTGTGTATGGTTCGGCTCGTAACCGTGCTGCTTATTTACATAGTATACGTTTGACTATTTCTGCGGATCAAAGTAAGCGACTTGTTAATAAAATAAAAATTGATCCTTGTTTGAATATTGTTCAAGCAAATGATATTTCTGATAAGGATATTCCTTCGGCATTCGAGATGGATTTAATCCTAATGATACTTGATGATGAATGTTCATCAAATAGACTTTAGTCCAGGTTCACTGGCACGAAAATACATTCAAAATGAATTTTTAAGTGAGAAGTGGAACCAATTTAAAACATAATTTTTTGACTCTTATAGTGCTGATGATTTAAATAATATTCTCAAGAGTTTTACGAAACTTGTGCTTTACATAATCAAATTATGTATTTTGTACCTTGGTTTATAACCACTTGCCTACCTTTATTTATCAACGTTCTTGAACGATCTTATAAAGATGAATTTGGTAATATTCTTAAGGTTGTTTATCCATCTCAGTCATCTTTTATTTTACCTAATAATAATGGTATAACTGTTACTGCTTTTCAAAAAATTGTTTAAGAAGATGTTGCGGCAATCAGCATTAATGAAATTAATAACCTGATTTCTCAAAATAATTATTTGGGACTTTGTGTTAAGGTTTTGGGTGAACATATTGGTTCTCTTGATAAGAAATTAGATGAATTAACCGCTTTGATAATTCAAATAAAAATGATTTAAAGGTTTCTGATAAAGCTTCGACTTCTAAAACAAATTCTGAAGCACTTACTATGTCTACTCCTATGCAGAGGCATCATGAGATTAAGGATTTTAAATTCAGATCGATTTATGGTTTCGAGGAACTTCTTAATAAAAAGTTTTCAAATTTAAGCGCAAAACCTATGAATTTGTCAGAAAATTTTGCGGATGATATGGAAAACACTTTTGATTTTAAAAAGCATATTTCTTTAGAATTTAATAAACTTCGTGGATATCACAAGAAGAATAGTTCTAACATTAAATTTGCTCATAAACCTAGCATGCAAACTTATTATTATTCTAGACCAACTCCTCAAGATGTGCTTATAAAGGAACGAGACTGGAATCAAACTAATACCTCTTATAGTGGGTCTGAAATTTATGAATGGAATCTTGATGGGTTGACTGATAGACAGCTTACAATTTTTGTACATAGAATGCTTATGTATGCAACTATCTGTAAAAATGTTAAAAACACAGATAGAAATATTTGCAAAATGATTATTGCAGGTTTTACAGGCCAACTCAAAGGTTGGTGGGATAATTATATGAGCCTTGAGCAAAAGGCTGTTGTGATTAATGCCACTTCTAGTGGTGAAAGTGTTGATAACTTGGGTATGGCTCTAGTTGAAAATAGAGAAGACGTTGTCTATACCCTAGTCTTAATCATTTTAGAATATTTTAATGGTAGATTTACCAATCAGTATGAGACTGTCGCACCCTATTAAATGGTCTACGTTGTACAACCCTAGGAGAATTTCGATGGTATAAAGATACTTATATGAGTAGGGTAATGGAACTACCCGAAAACAGTTATGAGCATGGGAAAGCTAAGTTTATAGATGGCCTACCCCCTTATTTGCCATGCGTGTTGAAAAGATTTTAAGAAATGCACTTGGAGAAATTCCATATAAAGATTATACTATAAGGAGGGTCCATCCTAAAAACAAAACTTTTCGTTTTATTCGAATACATCATAGTAATTACTATAATAATAATTTTCGCTTACCATAAGTATAATCTTTATACGGAATTTCTCCAAGTGCATTTCTTAGAATCTTTTTAACACGCACGACAAATAAAAAGGGAAGGTCATCTATAAACTTAGCTTTCCAATGCTCATAACTGTTTTCGGGTAGTTCCATTACCCTACTCATATAAGTATCTTTATACCATCAAAATTCTCCTAGGGTTCTACAACGTATACCATTTAACAGGGTGCGAACAGTCTCATACTGATTGGTAAATCTATCATTAAAATATTCTAAAATGGTTAAGACTATGGTATAAACAACGTCTTTTCTATTTGCAACTAGATTCATGCCAAGTTATCAACACCTTCACCACTAGAAGTGGCATTAATCACAACAGCCTTTTGCTCGAGGCTCATATAATTATTCCACCAACCTCTGAGTTGGCCAGTAAAACCTACAATAATCATTTTGCAAATATTTCTATCTGTGTTTTTAACATTTTTACAAATAGTTGCATACATAAGCATTCTATGAACAAGAATAGTAAGTTGTCTATCAGTCAGTCCATCAAGATTCCATTCATAAATTTTAGACTCACTATAAGAGGTATTAGTTTGATTCCAGTCTCGTTCCTCTATAAGCACATCTTGAGGAGTTGGTCTAGAATAATAATAAGTTTGCATGCTAGGTTTATGAGCAAATTTAGTGTTACCACTATTCTTCTTGGAATATCCACGAAGCTTATTAAATTCTAAAGAAACATGATTTTTAAAATCAAAAGTGTTTTCCATATCATCCGCAAATTTTCTGACAAATCCATAGATTTTGCGCTAAAATCTGAAAACTTTTTATTAAGAAGTTCCTCAAAATCATAAATCAATTTGAATTATCAAAGCGGTTAATTCATCTAATCCTTATCAAGAGAACCAATATGTTCACCCAAAACCTTAACATAAAGTCCCAAATTATTATTTTGAGAAATCAGGTTATTAATTTCATTGATGCTGACTGCCGCAACATCTTCTTCAACAAATTTTTGAAAGGCAGTAAAAGTAATACCAGTATTATTAGGTAAAATAAAAGATGATTGAGGTGGATAAACAGCCTTAAGAATATTACCAGATTCATCTTTATAAGAACGTTAATGAATAAAGGTAGGTAAGTGGTTATAAACCAAGGTACAAAATACATAATTTGAATAATAACAATAACAATAATTGCCAACAAATAGGTGAATGCAATGCATGTGATTAGTGAAACAATTAGGATCCCACAATTAATTACTTGTCCCAGACGTACGTTACGTTTTTATCTAATTTTCTCTCTCTTAATTCTCTGTGGGATTATAATTGTTTTTTGAAATTTTCTTTCCTTCTCTAATCCGTTTATACAAATCATATGGTTATACTTAAGAAATGTTGATAACAATTAATTAATATATTTCAATAATAGACGCAAGATCACGATAATAAGGATGATACTGTCGATTTGATATGGAGAAAAATATTTTCATAATTATTATTTTTTACGTTTGATTAGTTAAAATATTTTTTTCTAAAAAGATAAATTACTTAAAATCAGGAAAATGACTTCCTATTATAGTTAGCAAAGGCAAACTTAAAATTTAATCATTATGAATTTTGCTTACTATATATTTAATAAATTTCTCAATAAATATTCAAAGTTTGGACCGAATTACTTATTGACTTCAACCGCATTGATTGTCTCCTCCTAACCCCCAATGCCTGACCCATAAGAGACAATCAGAGGCGAATCTAGGATTTTTCGAACATGGGTGCACCAAGTAAAATGTATTGAAGTGAGAATTGATCCTTAATCCTCAAGGTCAAAAGCTCAACATTTAACATGTGGACCATTTAGACTTCTTGTAGTAAGGGTGCCAGAATATAATATTATACAAAATCTTAATATATATAAATATATATATATAATATCTAATTTTACGAAGAGATCAGAGGTGCCCGTGCCCTCTTTTTTGGCTCTAAATTCGCCACTGGCGACAACCCCTCTCACTCTATCCCCTGCCCCCCATCCACATGTATCCCAACCAGGGCCGACTCAGCAACATTAGGGGACTAAAGCGAAAATCAAGAGACGGGCCCTAATATATTTTTTTTCATCATATAAATTTTATTTAAAATCAAATTTTCTAGCTATTTTAGATGCGAAGTCATTAGGTACTGTTTTATAATCGATTTGTGTTAATAATTCACTTTCAAATGATAATATAGCTAATTGATTCAATCTCTCTTGGGACATTGTTGATCTTAAAGAAGATTTAATCAATTTTAATTTTGAAAACACGTATTTCGGCTGAGGCAATGGTTACAGGAAGTGTTGACATTATTCTATAAGCAATATGTGTATTTGGAAAAGAATCAAGTCTTTTTATTTGATTGAGTATTTTCATTAGATCATTATCTTCTACTTGTATTATTTTTCTTCACACTTTAAATTTAAAAAATAAATCTAAATCATCAATATTTGAATAACTATTACGTGTTAAAGAAAGTTCAAGGTTAAGACAATATTTTTTTAAATTCTCATCATCTAATGATCTCAATATTCTACCATTAAATGAGAAATCAAAAATATTTTCATATGCTTCAATTGGTCCAAATCTATTTTGAAGTGAAAAAATAGTTTGATCTACTCTACATATATAAAACAATCAACTCTAAAAGATTTTTCAAGGAACTTTGTGATTTCGCTATTCATATTTTCATCAAATTGTTTCTTACGAAATTCAGGTTTATTTTCATCTCATATGCAATTTCCTTTGTAGAAATCGTAACACTCATAGTACATATAAATTTTTTTTAAAAAAAAAACATATATAAGTATTTGTTTTTTTTAAAATGGGGCCCCCAAAATATATGGTGCCCAAGTGATGGCTTTAATGGCTTAGGATTAAGACGTCCATGTTCCCAACTATTAAAAAAAGACAGGAATTAGCTGTGAAATTTGTTGCTAAGTAATTTGTAGTTAATTAAATTTGTTTATAATCAATCAGTAATTCATCGCTAAATAGGGCTAGAGCGATGCAATTTTATTGTCTAGTGACAAAATTTGTCTGTTTGCTAAATTCTATTTTCTTGTAACATCGTAATATTTTCCTATATTATATGTAATTCTCCTGATTCTATACTTTTATTTATTTATCAAATACTAAAAAAAATATTTAAAATCACTTTTTTTAAAAAAAAAAATCATAAAAATATCTTCTTTCGTACCAACCACACCGAGTGTTTACCCCTAATACGAAGCTATATGAAGGGAAAGAGCTAGGTCCATTGACATGACATAGCAAACAATATAATAGCATATCTTGACATAAAAACAAATTAAGGTGAATGTTTTCAGTACATACTCTCATGACTTTTCTGGCATCACAATCAGCATTCAATTTCTTTCTTTTTTTATATTATTATTACATTTGATTGATTTATGCTAGGTGGGAAACTACTATTTCAATCTCTTTCTTAATTTGTTTTTTTCCCCTACCTTACTATTTTATAAATAATAATAACAACCAAATTATGTAAAAATGATGATTGATGATATGAATATCTCTTAATTAAGACGGTTGTTTTGGTGACTAGCCATATTGTTATCATGGGGACAACACTTGCAACTAATTTATTTTACTTAATTTTTCTAAGTTCCAAACACTTGAAATGTTGTTCTTCATCTTTTTCTTGTGAGTTATTTTATTCAGTATTCGATATTTATATTAAAAATTTGACCAATTTAGATTCGTATGAAATTGATATCCGCATCCTTAGTGGTGCTTTTGATCATTTCAACAAGTGCCACATAGTTGAAATAACTCATCTTTTGTCAATTCCTTTGTCATATCAGAAAGATGAAGAGTTGTCATTTTATTTGAAAAAAATAATTCCTCTCCACGTTTGTTGACTTTACGTCCACACTTTTACTTCTTTTTTTTCTTCTTTTTTTCTCTCCATATTTTAGTAATTATTAAAAGAAAATGTCATCTATTTGGTTAAAAATCTAAATCCTTTCCAAATGATCAAGATTAGCCCGTTTGGTCATGCGATATGGTATCATGATATGAAATTGAAGTTTTGTTTGGACATGCAATATAAAATTTTGTGTTGTATATTTTCTCATAAACATAAAAATTTCATAAGTTGTAAAACTATAAAAATAGCCCCAATTGTTTATTCAATCTTATCAAATAAACAAAAATTTATAAAATCGCATAATAAATTATTACAAAGCTATTTGTTCTCCACTTAAGTAATTGTTTCATCTAATTTTAATTTAATAAAAAAAATGGAACATAAATTGTAGTGTACTAATCTTTAATATAATCCTCCCACATAGTACAGACAATTTCCTCATGTTGAACTTGCATTTCTCGATCATGTGACCGAGAAGACGAACCAACATTATTACTTTGAGCCATTTGTTGGTCAATATCATCCGCAACTATATTTCCATGCTCATAGACCATAAATATTTCATCACTTTAACAATTGGTTGGTGTGAGTTAAAGTGACTATATGTTGGTGAGAATAATAAATTTTATGTCGGTGAGAATAAAACAATTTAAAAAGTAATGATGTGATTATAAAGTTTATTTACATATGAAATAAATGGTTAGTAGATATAAATGTGGGGTTGTTTTAACAAAATATAAACTCGTGGATCAATTTTTGTATTAAAATATCTCAAATCATGATATGGAATTCTCATATAATTCCATATCATGGTTTTTGGAGAATATGGAATCACATCTCATGATATAGAATCATGAGATGGAATAAGCGTAAAATCACATGTCCAAACGCTGATTTCATCTCACGATACCATATTGTGACATGGTATCGCATGGCCAAACGCCTACTAAGTAGAAGAAATTGACATGAAATACTCCCTCCATTTCAAAAAGAATGGACTAGTTTGACGTGGAACGAAGTTTAAGAAAAGAAAGAAGATTTTTTAATCTTGTGGTTCTAAATTAAAGTTATGTCAAATGTACCAAAATGTCCTTTAATTTTGTGGTCTTAAACATGTCACGTGGAAAATTGAAGTTAAAGTGTTGCCAAAAAAGGACATGGGTCATTCTTTTTTAAACGAACTAAAAAGGGAACTAGACCATTCTTTTTTAAACGAAGGGAGTATGTAATTAAAGGTGGGGGACGGGTTAGTTTTTAAAGTATGAAGGCCATAATGGCTATTTTGGCAATAATATGGCTATTCGGTAACAGTCCAAGCAGTTGCTGATGCGGTACGGGCCGGGCCATAAACGGACTTGTTGGGCCTATTAGATAAATTACTTACCTAAGCAAAAATCTACTAGTCAATTATATATGAGCAACTTTCACATTTAGCAAACATAAAAATCATATTTGTATATTATAACTATAATTTGCATAATTGCGCTCCATAGCAAATTTTATGTTTGTTATGGAGCTTTTGATTTGTATAATTCGCTAGAAACATCCAATTTTATACAAATTGTTCAATTTTGTATAAATTAATTTGTATAATAAGATCTGTATTTATATAATTATAAGTGTATAGGACAAAAATATATGTATTTGTATTTGTATATACACTTTTCTCTCGCTTTATACAAACACAAACGCATTTTATACATTTTATACCGAAATGTATAAAATGACTAATTATATACCGAAAATGGTTAATTGTATATCGAATCAGATGGCAAAAAAAATGGGATGTTTGTTGCGGATTACAATTAAAATAAACTATGGCTATAACATTTAATTTGAATTAATAGTTTGCTATTTTATACAATTTTCCCTTTTAAATTTATTGACAAAAAATATTAAGATCTCGTTACTTGATATTGAAGAATATTTCAGAGTTGTATAAAAAATTAAAAATTAGTTAGAATTTGATATTTGTTTAATTCATGTCTAAATTTAATTTTTAGTCATATAAACATTATAAGGATATGTTTTCTAGTTCCTAATTAAACTAGATTTTGCACTATTATAAATAGGAGGGTTACTAGACACTTCTCTATATGTCTAAAAATCATAGGCAACACATACAATTGATCACACATACATGTAGTTTTTTTCTTAAAAAAAATATATACACATATAGTTGGTCACATATGCAATATATAGTTATAATCTTTAAGAAAAATTGAACCTTCTGTATACAAAAATATCCGGGCTCATAAAAGAATCTTGGGCTTGAGTGAATCAATGAGACTCAGCCCAAGTCCAATGGGCCTGTCTGTTTATATTGTTTCAATTTTATTTGGGGAAATTACGTGGTTAAGTAAATATATAGTTAAATAGTCATCGTAGCTATAGTTGTAGTTAATTACCACTCGCAATCAATATTCAGTAATAATTACGTAGGATGGGTTTTGAGTTTGTATAATTCGTATATTTGTAGAATATAATTTGTATAACTTTTGTATAATGTAATTTCGTATAATATAATTTTATAACTGTGTAAAGTTCAGATGCTTGTGTTTGTATAAATTCATTAGTTCCAGTTTATACAAAAAATGTTCAATTTTACAAACGTACCCGCGAATTATACAAACAAGACAACTTAAACTGTAGCTACAACTCGTAAATATGCAAACTATAACTATGAAGCATAATTAAGTTTATTATAGTGATTATTTGCGAAAAGTCCTCTTATTTTACTTTTTAATTTGTTTTCTTTTATTTTGTTGCTTTCTTCACTATTTTACTATGAACCAGAAAATAAGTAAACCAAACCAAGTTTGGGGAAATGACATTTTCTGTTTTCAATTTTTGATAGACAAAGTCAATATCCAAAAACTAAAATGAAATAAAATACAACAAAAACGTAACCGAGTTTTTTTTTAATAAATAAATCTCTACAACGTCTTGGGATTATTGCAACTGGTTGCAAAATCTAACCATTTCTCTTATATAATAAATAATATATCATGCTCTAAAATATATATATTTTTATCAAAAATCAATTTTCTATCTTTACAAGATAGGAATAAAACCTGAGAACATGTGTACCCCTTTCTCTTCTTGGACCTTACTTGTTGGATTACACTGGGTATATTGTTTTCGTTTGTTCGGTTGGTTAGTCCTTTTTGTTCTTATTTCTTTCATATATGGTACATTTATAGACATTTACAAAATTAACTTCAAGTATAAATTTTAACGTTAATTCTGTAATGAGAAAATGGTTTTCTCACGTGATGCTAAACATTAGGTAAAAATTGGATATGCATATATGTGGTCAATTTTATAAGTTAAATCCAAATCAAACTAAGAAAAAGAATATGTGGTTTTTTTAATACACAATTCTTTTTTTATTCTGATTTAGTTCGAATTTTATATTTTAAAAAATAATTGAAAATTAAGTCATAATCACAACCCAATCTGCATATATTTCAACTAGTCAAACTAATTTGCTTGAAATTACCACAATTATGCAGAAGCATATGATAATGATGCAGTCAACTGATATTAACGGTATTTAAAAGATATTGAAA
This sequence comes from Solanum verrucosum, assembly GCF_900185275.1. Classification (NCBI taxonomy): domain Eukaryota; kingdom Viridiplantae; phylum Streptophyta; class Magnoliopsida; order Solanales; family Solanaceae; genus Solanum; species Solanum verrucosum. The sequence goes on from NW_026020129.1 coordinate 5,860,248, forward strand.
AAGTGAAACGAATCAATAAATCAAATCAAATCAATTTAAGAATCAACAAATATTTAGTTTGATTTGATTTGATTATTGTATCTGACAAACAAAAAAGACTGAATCAAAACGATGTATATACCTTTTTTTTAATAGGTAATCTAAAATTTTACAACTTATTAAAGAAAATTAATCTAGAAATATTTGTGATCCTTGTTTGTGATATAATATTTAATATGATTATTCTAGATGATCCATTATTGTTTATTTCAAATCTTGATTCTAACGTGTATATATGGTCCTTTCCTTTTCAAATAATTCAAATACTCAATCTCTAATTATCTTTGATCTTTCATTTTTCATAAGTCAAGATATAATAATCTCATTAAAAAAAAAATATTTTTGAGATATTGTTTTATCGATATATAAATTAAATTATTTTATCTTGTTAGCTAAATAAAAAATTTCCAGTAGTTCACATCAATTATATCTGATTCGCCTTTTTTGACCCGTTATTGCTAATTAATTATTGAGGTATGGTCCTTGTTGAATAAGCTATTATATTAAGTGTCGATGTTTGATTTACGGTATCGAGATTCAATTAAATTTAATTTTTTTTATATCATTCCTTAAGTTCTATAGGTACAGTGTTTGAATCAATAGAGAACCTTTTCTTCTGTATGAATCGATATTATTCCATTCCAAATCACATTAAAAAAAATTACAGTATAAAACACTCCTTAATAAAGATGACTTCATATTCTATAGAATTTAAACTCAAGACCTCTAATTAAGAATGAAAAAATATTTATCAATTCATAGCTGGTCCAAACAAATTTCATAATTACTGACGTAATTTCATTTTTTGATTACATCCCTTTTTTAAATAAAGCTGATGACTTAATTCCCTTTTATCTTATGACCAAATGCATAGACCAGACTTTTAAAAAAATTATTATATTATGAAAATAGGCCGAAAGTTGTTGGGGGAAAAAGAGAACACATTCTTCATGAGTAGTACTGTCTAGTTAGGCATAAAAGTATGTGATATACCTTAGTTATTACGTTTCGCTTTTCAAAAGTTAATTTAATTAATTTTTAAAATTTAAATTTAAATATTAAAAAATTATATAAAAAGTCAAAAAGTATCATAAATTATTTCTCATATCAATATTATGAGAAAATATATCTTAAATATTGTCTGTTAAAGTTTATATCGTTTGACTCTCGCCATTATTTTGAATTGGAGGGATAGTGTAGGAAAAAAAAAATTGAGATGTGTATTTTGGGTATACAACTTCTTCTTTACAAAATATCTCTATAATGAAGAGTATTATAACTTTTTTCTTTCTACCAAACAGAAGTTAGGCTAAAGTTGACCATTTCCATTTAATAACTCAAAATAGTTATATAAACAATATACTGGACTTAAAGATTGCATCGTTTTATTTCATGTAAATTATTTTTGAGTGGGATTGGTAGCTAAGTCACAATATATGACCAACAAAATTAACGACATAATAAAAGGTAAAAAGATTATATTAGCCATAGAAAGAGAGATTTAGTTTGATTCTCATGTTTTTTATATGCCATAGTGTCACTTCTTTGCATAAATCCTAATCTACAACAATGTGTAATAGTGGATGAAGAGGATGATCAGTGCGTAAATTTTATTTCTATCTATTGAAGTTTGATATTGTTTCTGATAGATCTTCGGCTCAAGTAAATCATTTCAAAGGGAGAAGTTTGATAGCTTAGTTGGCTGACTACTTTAACTCTCACCTTGCTTTCCATTTCTCCTTCCCCACTCCCAATTTCAATTTTTAATAATAAAAAAAAAGTAAAACACTTCAAAGCAGGTATGAAAAAGATCCTAAACCCTAGTTTATCGATAATTTTTCCTTTTTTGTAAGAATGTCCCTCACCCATATTTGTCCCAATTAATTCAAATTCACACCGGTCATTTAAAGGAAAGTGTCCTCCAACCAAGATTTTTTTATATATTAAATGCTCAAATTGAAAAATCTACACATTGCGGATTATTAGTTTCATCCCTAAACTATTGACAGACTTAAGAATACCTTTTACTTGACTAATTGAACTTAAATACACCCCTGATCTTGCAATATTAGTAAAATTCACCACCTAAATTCTTGCCAAGCTACGGGTTTTCAACATTTCTATTGGCCTTTTATTAAGAGTCTTATGTTCCTACAAGAGTTTGAGACCACTTGTTATGTCATGTGGCAGATCGGAGGTGTATCGAGGGTGTGTCTAAATTTAGTTAGTCAAGTGGAGGGATGTTTTTAAAGCTATCAATAATTCAGAGACGAAACTAATAATTTGCATCAAATTCAGAAATGTTTTCAATATTTCTCTAAATTATTCAGTAGTTTTAATTCTACTGAGGTGAAACTCTAACTTTATTCCTAAAGATAAATTGATACAAGAGGATTAACTTTTATAAGATGAACAATTACATTACTATTACATTGAATATACTATATATTGTGTACTACTACTAATTATCTTGAGATGCACGTGAGTACAAGCTGTGTTTCATATTATATTAAGCAAAAAAATAAAAAGAATTAGCCTTAGTAACTTCATATTTTGACTTTCTTGTCCAAGTAACACTGGCAGGTAAGTTACACTATCAAATAACTCATTAAAACTGTAAAAAAGTTGGTAAGTTTTACTGCACCACATTAAAACTTCATGGAACAAAAATAAAAAGGAGAAATACTTACGCATGTATCCAAAAAATAATTACATCTCCTATACATCTTTTGACTTTTTTTCATCCAAGTGATTTTGGTTGGTATATTTCAGTATCAAATCTTTATTTTTTTCTTAAAGAAAAAAAAAGATGAAAAATGATTATTCTATTAAAAGGAGGAAAAACAAGTTTAATAAGTTATGCAGATCTAACTTCACTTATTGTCTGATCTCCCATTATTCTCACACTTTAGGTTTTCTTTTTCTTACGTGATATTTCTTACGTTCTAAGAAAAAATCTTTACTTTAATTTGTTAGTCTTGACTTTCGAGTTTTTGTTTATAATTCTCATATATAAGTTTGAATGAGAGCTTTGATGCAAGTAAAATTAACAAGCAATACGTAATGGCAACATAATAAATGTTGAGAGGACTGAACTTTGTTTCTTTCTTTCTCCATATTTGTCTAAATTGTATTTAAATAATTTTAAGACAAAATCACTTATTTTCTTTTACACTACTAGAATAATTTAATAGGGTATATCAAATTGGTTATTATATTTATTTCCGAGACGAATTCTGAATTTACTTCATCAATTTTATTTAATTAGTTTTACTACTAGACAATTTTCTATCTTTGACTATTTGCACATATATTATAATTACATGATGGTGTATAAATAGTGCACACTATTGTTGATCCTACTTCAAGTTTTGTTATTGAATTATAAAGTATCGAAGTTATTTATTATTAAGCTTATCGAAGAAATAACATACAATATCATCCTTCTAAAATTATTATTAAAAATTACAAATATTTATTTGAACACATCAAGTCATTATTAAATATATCTAGAAGGAGGAAAAAATAATGTTTTAACTAAATGAAGGTCATCAACATAAAAAATATGTGTCGTTTTAGAATGAAGTTTCTTCTCTCAACAAACATGAACGATATAGCTTATGAAAAAATTTAAGAAATATATATAGTTTTTTTTTAATATTAAAAAAAAAAAGTACTCTACTTGTGCTCAGAAGTAAAATTTAAACAAGCACAGTAATTAAGTATTAAAAACCTGTAAAATTTTAATATAAATTCGAAAAACACGTATGTCTCCCTATAACCGGCACATTAATGTCCCACTAGTAGATATTTTTCCTTATTATTATTAGTTAGAGTATTAAATAATATAATAAAATAGTCCTACTTTCATTTTATAAAATTAAACATATAGTACAACTTTCGAATTAATTACTAATTTACTATTATTATATGCTGCTTAAATAGTAAAATATTTCTTTTGTACTTTGCTCCTTAAGGTGGCATTGAATGATCTAAAGCTCCTTTACTTTACATAATCAAATGAAAAAACTTAAAAAATAAAAACCATATAATTTATTAAATTATTTCAATGATTTGATCAGATGTTTCGATTTCAAGCTCGAAGTATAAGAAGATCCTTGATAGAAAACGCTTTTCTTTGAATGAAGCTCTACTTAAAATCAAAATAATCAAATACTAATACAGATATCAAACAATAAAAGGAAAATTAAAAAAAATATTCTAAACTTTGTTCCGTCAACTTTGTAGATTCTCTCAAAGCTGACACTAGTGCACAATACCGTACACGTGTATATATTATAGAGAAAGACCAATTAATTAATTACTTGCAATGAAATCAAGCCTAGGTTCTTCTTTTTTCTAATTAATTAGAGTATATTAATGAAGTTTTATGGAATATAGAGAAAGTGAGACATTGCATGTGCTATGTGTTCTATAGGCATCATGTAAATTATACACATTAAATTTGTACACTTTTTCCAACTTTCTTTCTTCTTCCTACAGGTTCTAGAAAACCAATGTGTGGACAAATTACATTTGCTAATTAGATCTAAAATTTATTTATTTATTTATTTTCTCTGTTTCAATTATGAGGCCGGATTCAGATTTTGAAAGTCAAAAAATTTATATTTAATCGTGAATTTAAATATAAAATCTTTAAGTTATAAAATAAAATTTATATATTTGAAAATCACGTAAAGATTATTGCAAGTCACAAATCAGAATAATAAACAATTGAATATATATACCACAGAAACCAAAACAAACAGAATATTTTAATGAAAAATTACTTTTAAAAATAAGTAATTTTTAACAATAAGGTTAAATAAGTGCTAAGAAAGCAAAAGATATTCCTATTGCATGGTGTAATTTTTATTTTGACATTCGATTAATCAAAAATAAAAAAAAAGTTTATTAAAAATAATTGTATATTTAAATTTCAATTTTTTATTTTTTTTGGAATTGAAACGTGGCAGTAAAATAGGTCGTGCCGAGGAACTGGTATCAGATGGTCTTGTCCACTCGTCGCCCCTGTGCGGCTGTTCCGTCACCCAATGGAAAAGATTTCCTCGAAATATGAGCCAACTCTTCTTCCCTACTCTACGTTACAATTTGTATAATTTATACCCTGTTTGATATCTAACTTAGAGAAAACTCCTTAATCTATATCCGAAATTTTAATTACATACTTCAATTTTATGGGTGTCTTATTACCCACCTGAACTTTATATTTCTCTATTTTCTACACACCTAAATTCACAATTTCCTCTCAAAATTAAATAGGGTTTAGTTGTTAATGCTCATTTCTACTTCAAATCTTGAATTTATGGTTTGTAATCTGCTCTAATTTCTTATTTAGGTCTCTAATTTGAATTTTGAATTTTCTCGAAATTCATCAAAAATGGCAAATGAAAACTTGAATAAGCTTTGCATGGATGAATCAGACCCAATGCTCAACGCTGTAGTGAGATGCAAACACAGAATTTTGCTGAATTTGCAAACTTTTTGGTCGAAATTAAATCCGAGAAGAAGATTTTGGTCTTGCCCATGCTATGGTGTATGTGTTTTTTCTTGTATTCTTGCTACACTTTATTTTGAACGATGCTAATGTACTATTTTGGATCATTTTCAGTCTAAAAATTGCAAATTTTTTCAATGAAGGGACAAAGAAGAAGTGGATCCAAGATCAAGTTTTATCCTTCCAAGATTGGTGAACAAAATCAATGAGTTGGAGCAAGAATTATGTATTAGACAGGTTCATATTGACAACTTGAGGAACTCTAATTTGTTATTGGAGAGGAGACTCAATAGAAGGTTGAAATGGTGTAGGTTCAATAGGAAGATACTTTTGTGTATTTTGATTTGTGTTGTTGCTATGTTCATCAGCAACCAGTAGTTCAAGTGCTGCATATTTGGATTTCTCTTTGATTTGTATTGTTGTTATGTTTAATTAAAATTGTCAATGTATGTGTGTCATTTTGTATCTATGATGTCAATTGAAGCTTGTATTAATATGCAACACTTCATCAACAACCAACAACCTAGTCATCCATTCATACTTCAACATAGATAACACAACACCATTTGTAAAACACATAACTGATATACCGTGAGTTTACGGTATTTCTAATACATTTCACTTACAAGTCGTGTGTGTCTAGGGCCTTTTTATATTGGTTTTTATGTGTTTTATCATGTTTTGCAGGAAAGGTGTTCAGGCGCGGAAGTTTAGAGATAGCTGAAGGAAATGCAGAAAAAGGCATCCACGGAGGCCATCTACGGACCGTAAGTCAATTCACGGTCCGTAGGTTATGACCGTAGATCAGCAGGAATGTGTTGAGGACAAATCAGGGAAATCTGACCAAGTGTGGAACCACGGTGCCCATTGACGGTCCGTAGATTGATCTACGGACCGTACTGTTGATCCGTAGAGTGAGACTGTGAGGGTTCCAGTACCTGATTTTTGAAGATTCTAAGTATGGAGCTACGGAAGGGATTGACGGACCGTAGGTCGATCTACGGTCCGTGCTGCTGGTCCGTCGTTTGCTTCAGAGAAGCTGATGGTTGGATGCTGAAATATTTTCTAAGTCCCGAGTGACGGAAGGGACTTACGGATCGTAGATCAATCGACGGTCCGTAAGTCAGTCTCGTGGATCGAAGACGCGTACCTGAACAAAACTTTCCTTAATTTGTTTCCTTTTTATTTAGGATTTGTTTTCTATAAATAGGGCATGTAAACCTCATTTTTGGGGGTTAGACACTATTATTCTATTTTTGCTTTGTAACTTTGGAGATTAATTTGCAACCCTAGCAATTATTGATTTCCCAAGTTCGTTTTGAAGATTTTGGCTTTGCAATTCAAGTTAATTTTCTGGGTTTATTATTCTCTTTACGTAAGTTCATGATTTCTCCATCTACAATTATGAATTGTGTTCTTGCTAATATGAGTAACTAAATCCACAACTAGGGTTGTGGGAACCATGATCAATTAACAAAGTATGAATAGTAAATAAGCAATTCTTGACTAGTATTTTGCATGCATTGATAATTCTTTCATTTAGAAGTCTTTTTAACGGTGGCCAACGTTAGAACTCACCTTGTTACTACTTGTCGGACCAAGGAGGTAATTAACAAGAAAAGAATTATCAACATAGATTTAGTGTGATACTATCTAATAGGCTAGTGTTGATTGGTGCGAAGTAATAACTAAGCCAAACATTGATTTTGATGTCTAATATGGGGTAAAGGTAAGGGTTAGTAAATTATACACACGTAGCCGGACCAAGGTGCATGGTGAAATTCTCTAGATGCCGGACCAAAGATTTAGAGATACCTAACTTATCACTTTGCATGTAATACACTAGAAAATGATTGCTATTACTAGGATTACTGCGTTATGGGATTATGGGGAACACGTGTACCCTAGTTATTTCTCTTATCTTGATAACAACCAAAGTTGAATCTAATTATTGATTACAATATTAAGTCTTACTATTTGTTTCACACAAGCACAACCCCCCTTTTTATTACCTGTTTCTGGAAATAATTTGACTAATTGAATATAATTGTTGGTTAAAAGTAAAGTCTAAACCATTTTCCTCGTGGGATCGATCCCAACCTACAAGTTGGGTTCTTTACTTGATAACGATCGCTTATGCTTCTGAAATGAGGTGTAATTTGAGCGTATCAATAACCAACACAACATATGTAAGCACGCATGAATAGCTAATACAATTCGATAGACAACACAACAACCATTTTAAAACACAACATCATCATCATTCATTCATAAGGCCTCACATAAGGCAGAATTTACCTAAATAATGTCATATTCAAAAGCCCTCACATAAGGCAAAATTTACCAACAAACAAAATTCAAAATAGCAGGCCATTAATGCAACATGTATGGACTAACTTAAAAGTGCTTAAATATATCAACATCACTACAATTTCCATGGCATCTTTGACTGGGAAGAAGTGTCATTTTGACTTGAACTACTTCCCACTGTATTCTTTCTTTGCTTCTCTCTAAGCTCGTGAAGCTTGCTTGTTGAGATTGCTGCTTTACCATTCCATTTAAGCTTAGTTGTATTACTTGGTGTATAACCAATGTCACCAGTTACATAAGATAATCTTGTCACTTTTGCTTGTTCGGTAGAGTAGATCTTACTACTTGACATGCCAGGCTATAGTAAAATTTGGATTATATCAATATTTAAGTTGTTTAATTAAACAAAATTAGGATTATAATTCAATATTTAAGTTGCTAACATTTATCAAAGACTAACATTCATGACTTTGAAGCCATTTGCAGCTTGGAACACACTCATTCCCATGACTCTTGGTCTTTTCTCTGGAGATGTGTTTCCCCTGCCCCTACCTCTTCCTCTTTTAGTAGTACCAACTATTAAAGATGATGTATGATAAGTAGGAGGAGCAGAAGAGGATGCAGGAAAATCAGTAGGTAGGGGAGGTGCACTAGGTGCTACTGATGAGGTTTTTTATGGTCTTCCTCTTCCCTTTTTTAGTGGAGGCTCATTCTGATGGTGCTGGTGGAGTTTTTTATACATATAAGAGAAAAAGTAAGTCATACATTAAGAAAAAGTAAAACAAGTTCAAATATTACCTTTGGTTTGCCTTTTCCCCTGCCTGAACCTGTTGGTTCTGCCCTTACTGATGCAGTAGGTGATGGTGCACTTTGTCTTGTTGATGATTCAACACCTTCTCTTTGAGGACACCCTCTCTTGTTATGGCCTCTGACATGACATATATTGCATGTCATTGCAAGTCCAGTCCTAGGAAGCTTCCCAGATTTCTTAGTTTCTCCAGCTTCTTTCCTTCTAGCCTTAGGTGGCCTACTAGGCATGTTTGTGATTTCTGGTGGCACAATAGTGGGGTTTGTAGAAACTGGCCATATCACCATGTTTGTGAGTGGTTCAATAACATTGGCATAAATCCTCAAGTAAGTTTCCTTACTGTAGCAGCTGTCTATATAGTCGTAAAGAGAAAACTTCTTAAAGTATAATGCAGACACAACATATGCACATGGTATGCCTCTTAACTGCCACAACCTACAACTACAAGTTCTCCACGCAATATCCACTTTGTGTTGACAAAGCCTTTTTTTTACTTCAAATTCAGCAGCTCCATTAAACTCAATGGTACAGTCCATAGACTTATTAATGTTCTCCTCTAAAACCTTCAGAGCCATTGGAGAGAAATTACACTTTCAAGTAATTGGAAACTCCCTTAATTTGGCTATTCTTGTCATCATCTTCACTCTTATTTCTTCAAGCATAGTAATGATGGTCTTGTGTCTAGCAGCCAAGATACATGCATTAAAACAGTCAAACATGTTGTTGTCTACAAAGTCACACTTTACTTCAGTATTGAAGTAAACTTTGCACCAAAAATTAATGTTGTAGTACATTAAGTTATCCATCATTTTTTCTGGACCTAACAACTTCATATTCTCTATATTGTTCCTTAATTGAGACTCAAATGTACTCTTAGCTATCTTCCAAAATTGTTGTCTTCTTTGAAAACCCCTCCAATCCTTAGCCCAGTTAGCTAATATGTGCCTAGCACACATTCTATGTTCACACTTAGGTAGTACATTTGTAATTGCTCCAGACATTCCCTGCAATAGATGATGATTAAGTCACAATTACATATATAAATTGAAAATTACAAAATAACTTCACATACTTTTTGCATATCTGTAATCAAGGTGAGACCTTCACCATCTCCAAGTCACAGATCATCCCTTATGCACTTGACAAACATGGTCCATGTGTGTTTGTTCTCCTTTTCAACTACTGCCCAAGCAAGTGGCAACATCTGATTGTTACCATCCCTGGCCACAACAACTAACAATTGGCCTTTACAAACACCCTTTAGGAAATAACCATTTAAGCCTATGCACTTCATACAATGTATCTATGCCTTTTTTAAAACATCAAAACATATGTAAAAACTCTGAAATATTGATTTGCCTTCTACATCAGGTTCACCAATTTTTACAACACAACTGGTCCCTGGATTGGTCCTCAACAATTCATCTTTGTAGTCAAGTATTCTTCCAAATTCCACAACATGATCACCCATTATATCTTTCAATACTTTAGCTCTTGCTCTTCTCACAGTAGTCTTGCGAACATGAAGCTTTAACTTTTTCCTAATTATCTCCTACAACTTGAAGACACTTATGTTTAGTTGCTCAGTTATTCCTTCTCTGAAGGCTTCAGATAAAAACTTTGCATTGCATAAGTAATTTCTAGTTGTGTTGTTGCAAGTATACTTTGGATTGTAAGTTTTTATCATGAAATTATTTGTTGTCTTGTCAAGACATCCAAACAAAAGCCATGGACAACTATCTTCGCATCTAACTCTAACTTTCTTTTGCTCATTCACCCACTTCTCCACCTGAACCCTCCTTCTAACTTCATATTTAGTTACTGCTTGTCTGAATTATTTCATATCTTTAAGCACCATGCCCAACTGCCACACAACTTTCTTTGCAGTAGGATCATGAATGATTTTTTGAGTTTTTGAACTCCTCTTTCTTGACAACTTTACCCTTCTTGATCTACCTGATTCATGTTCATCATCATTACAACACTCATTTTCATCTAACTCAAAACTATCCTCATCAGAACTTGTAAAGTAAGGCTCATCACCTCCTAGCCTTCCTCCATGACTTACTTTACCTATTTCAGTTTCATCAAAATCTTGATCTGGTTCAGCTTTACCTACTGGTACCTCTTCATTGTCAACTGCTACTCTTTCCCTTTTTTTCCTCCTTTGGAAGCTTCTCTTTTCACCCCTCAACACTCTAACCTTCTCATGTACATCACTATCAGACTCTTCTTCATCATCATCTCCAACTAATTCAGCTTCAAACTCAACACTATCATCAGCTGATTATGAGTAATCAGGTCCAGCAGGACCAACATCTATATCATCATCAGTAGCACCATCTGCAGTAGCAGTATTGAAAAGAGGTATGGTAGTGAAATGAGGTGAGGTTGAAAAAAGTAGCAACAGAGTCCTCACTGTTTAAATGGTCTTCACCTACCCTAAAGTTAAAGTTTTCACTCTCACTAGGCCTTGTATTAAAAGCTGAACCAGATTCTCCCATATCCACATGACTACAATTTTCTATTAACATAGGCCCAACAATTGCCTCATCAACCAAATGCCTCCACTTCATCCCCATCTTCGTAGGAATACATCAGGTCTAAAATATCTTTATCACTATCAACATCTACCAAAATGTCACTGTTAGGTGCTTTAATACTAAAGGTGCAAGTTGTACTATATCCCAATTCTCTAATATAGTCTTTCAACTCAAAATATGACATTTTATTTATATCAACATCCAAAAATTCTGCAACTTTTCCACCATTATATATTTCCCCACTACTTAAATCTAACACCCCACCATGGTACCACCTTAGAGTAATCAAAGTAAACCAATTCATCTCTTACCTGAAGGCAATAAAAAAACAGAATAGTAATTATAGACAAACTCTAACCTGAGGGTAATCCAAAAAATAGAGTAGTACTTAAAAACGAACAGAATACAACACCTTAGCAAACAAACAGAATACAACACAGTACTTAGCTTCTCTATGAACATAATCTATGAACATAAATACAACACATTAGCATACTATCAACTTCTCTATGAACATAATACTAAGAAGAACATAAATACAACACTCCATGAAAATAATACTAAGACGAACATAATACAAAATTATGCGACTTAGATGAGAAAGGGAAAAACCTAATTTCCTGAAAAATATGGTATAATATGGTGTAAATGAACACCTAACACTATAATCGTAAGCCACACATAAGATTTCACACAATGTAGCTCTTAATTTCACGAATCAACAGAAACCCTAGGGAATAAATCACAAACTCGAAATAAGGGATAAAGAACTAACATTTTACTAAATCAGTTGATAAACTACGAAATGAAGTTGACAATACACTGCAAAATTGTTCGATGATAGCAAATTTGTTTGATGATCACCAAAAATGCATTGCTAATGGAGAAGGATTGAAAATGAGAAGGAGGATTTTTTTTCTTTTACGTTTTAGGAGGGAATGGGGGAAAAATAAGAAATGGGAGTTGAAGAGGCGGGGGACCCAGCGCGTGGAATCACACAGGCATAATTATTTGGTTTATGTGTTGAGGTCAGCACTTAGGTGTGTAGAAAATAAAGAAATATAAAGTTCAGGTGGGTAATAAGACACCCGTAAAGTTGGAGTGTGTAGTTGGGATTTCGGGTATATAGGTTGGGGGTTTTAGATCATTTTCTCTCTAACTTAAAAATAAGTTATAAACATTAAAAATTAATAAAATATTTGATTTATAAGGTAGAATTGTACATAATTTTGGTATATTATCTTATGTGTGTGTAAAATAAAATAACTAATAATTGTATCATCTTTGTTCTTTTTTAATTGTCATGATTTCCTTTTTTAGAATCAAACTGTAATAACGTTGACTAACATTTTATGATATATTTTTACATATATACGAAAAATTGTAATCTATAGTACTTTTCGTATAGTTTTTGAATATCTAAATTTTTTGTTTAAAATATTGAATTAATGTAATCTAATATAACTGTAAAAATTAGTCAAATTAACTTTCAAAAATCACAACATGACAATTAAAAGTGCACGAATTGAGTATAACTTTATCTCTATTTTGGGTCTAATTGTAATACCCCGACTTTTCAAACGTCTAAATTAACTCGTACCTTCGTGGAAAGACAAAGAGGGTGAGTAATACATTAATAATGATGTGGTATGTCATGTTTTAAGTGTTCAAAAGGGTTGTATCTCAAGTTTTGAAGTAAGGTAAGTCGCAAAATAAAAGTTGGCGAAAATTATCGTAAGTTCCTTTTTAAAGATTTCTCTGAAATTTGGGTCAAATGTCTCGAAAGTTTTCTCTCAATCTATAAAGAGATATGGGGCTCACGATGCATTAAATCAAAGTTCTATGAGTCTAGTTTCCAACGCATCAAACGGTTTGTGCATACGACTTAAGAATAGAGAGATATTTGCGTTTTTGCGAAACTACGCAAGCAAGCACATGAGGTGGGTCCCCTAAGTCGGTGAAAGCTTATAAGATAGCATCTTCTTCATTTTTCTTCATTCAAACTCGTAAGAAACCCACAAAAATTAGAGAAATTTTTCCTTAAATCATCCTTGTGTGTTTATAATCTCTTTTTGGCTCCTTATCAAAAATTGCCCTACTACGAGTATAATTTTCATGGTGAAGCTCCATGGAGGCTATGGCAGCAGAGTTTTTTTTCAGTGGTTTGATTTTATTTAAGTGTTCTGGGCGTGTAAAGAAAGGTAGGAACCATCTTTTAGTAGTTTATGGATATCGTAGGTCTTGGATAGGAATCCGTATCGATTGTCGTAGTAATTCTTGTCCTTAATTACTGATTGATTTTACCTTTTTATTTTAGTGTTGTAGTGGTGCGGACAAAGGTATTTTCAGCATAAATTAAAAAGGAAAAGGTATTTTAAGGTTATTCCCTTCGTTCGGCATATTTCCTTAGAGCTTGGGAGTGATATAATAGGGTAGTTAATGTTGGTGATCTTGTAGATGTAATTGTGAATGGTTAGTTGATTGAATGGTTATAAACTCTCATTATAGGGACTCATAATCTGTTTAGAACGACACTGAGTTAAGGAACAACTTGGAAACTATATATATATATATATATATTCAATTGTTTGTTGTCGCCCTTGGGGCTATTGTGGTTAGCTGTTGAGCTATGAACTGCCTATGGGGGATATGATGTTGTCAAATAGGACTATGTTATTGCCTAAGAGGACTATGTGTTGCCCACGGAGTTATATTGATGCCAAAGAGTATTATGTGTTGCCTACGAGGATATTTTGACACCAAAGAGGGCTTTGTGCTGCCTATAGGGCTATGTGATGCAAAAAAGGGCTACGTGCAGCCCACAGAGCTATGATGTTGCCTAAGAGGGCTATGTGTTGCCTACGGGGCTATATCATTGCCAAAAAGGGTTATATGACTTCTTACAAAGACAAGTGGCTACCAATAGGGTTATGTAGATTGATTTGGCACCTTCTGTGCTTGGCCGGCACTCGAAGACCATTGCTGGCCTCAAGCAAACCCTTGGCCTAGCTTACTAACTAAGCGGAAGACTATGTGCATATTTATAAAGATCAATAGCACACTACTCAACTTAACTAATAAAATAACTTAGTATGTTTAATAGTCAACATTCAACTTGGCCAAAATGGCAACTCAAGTCTTAACATATGAAATGAAAAGTAAAGACAACTGAATTCACTAATTGACTGTCTGACTATCTGACTATCTATAAAGACTCTAAACAACTTAGATGGATGTCGGGATAGGCCCGCGACATCCTAAAGAACTAATACTAAAACTGAAAGTAATGTGAATGAGTCATCTGGAATGCAAAGAGGCTCACGAACAGACTCTGAACTACTCACTAGATCAACGAATGCGCCGGATGCCGATCCGAGTTACATGTGTCTTCATCATAAGATGATGCAGGCCAACTGACATCAGTACATTGAATGTACGAGTATGCGAGTTGAAATGCTAAAACAATATAGGCTCGAAATAGATTATGAAAGAAACACCTACCTTGGCTCTTCTCAACTCTTGAATACTTAAATAAACTCATTTCATTATAATGCAGCTTAAAACAAGTGTAATATAAAGAAAATTTGTTGAAAACATGTTGTCAATTCATAATAATAATATCATAAAAAGACAAACCATGCTCCTTCTCAAAGTCTACTTGTGCAATGCATGAATGAAGTCCCATATCCCCATTCACACTAAGCAGAACCCCTTGAGGAACCATGTCACTACTGCTGTGGGAGTTTCTCTAACCGAAAACCATCATTTAAGAACTATAGTGATGATATAGCATTTTACCTCACGCTGCCGAGGCCCATCATATATCTTGCCGTAATATAGGAAGCTAACTCACTAAGTGGATCCACTATGAGAAAAAGATTCATCTAAAAAGTATGACCCTTTTCTACTCATGATGGCTACATGGTTTATGGAGACTTGAGTTAATATGAACTCACATCCACATATCGGTGCTCAATATTACTCCAAAAAATAATTAGTTCTTTATGCTTAAAAACATACTTCTTCTATGATTCAGATTAGTGCTCAAAAACTTAGCTCAAAGGTCATCTCGGAAATCTCAGTTTCCTTGATTGCTTCATTTAGAAAGCTATTTCTCTTTCCTGAAAACTAGCCCGAAGACTCTTTGAAAATCTCAGTTTCCGTTCTTATTTAAATGGGAAAACATTTTAGATCTTTTTGGGAATACTTAGTCCCCATGTACTTTTGACGAAATGAACTTCAATCTTTACTCTTTACTCTTTACTCAACTTGAACTGTAAGTCTTAAAACAAAGTTAAAAGCATTTGCAAAATACTTCTTGAAAAGACTCGAAGAACATCCTAAACTTGGCTCTTAACTTTCCTTGAATTTGAATTTATGGATTCAAGGTTATGATTCATGTTTTTGGATGATTTCTAGATGTTTAGAAGTCATTTAGAGTAGTTAGAATCAATAGAAAGTGTTAATACACTTTAGAAGGACTTAAATAGGCTAAACGATGAAAACTGGTGAAAAATGATGATTTGGGCGCATCCCGGCTGCGCCGCGCCAGCCCCAACTTACAGGGGCTCAAATCGGGCGCACTGCTGGCGCGCCAGCCCAGCCTGCCTGGTGCTATGGGCCCAAGCCTCCCTTCAGGCAAAATTCTGACGAGCTATTGATCTCGTTTTCTGATCCTAAATCATTTTAATTTGATTCTTTTTCTCAAATTCACTTTAGATTCATGTACCCAAATCATATACACAAAATCTAACTCAACAACTTAAAGAAACAACACTATATCATCAAGAAACTCCTTAATCCCAACTCATGTTCAAGAACGAAATCAATTCAAGAACATCAATTTTCTCAATCTTTTTAGGACTAAAATACGTTGAATTTAACATGCCTGGCGCGTGGGTGAACTAACCCAACGCTATGTGGTCTCACATACCTCTTAGGGATCAAACCCATGGCGAAAATCCGCTACAACACACAAGGATCTCGACGGACGCTTGATCCTCTCCTCTTTTCTCTTCTTTCTCTACTTGAACTATCAACTAAAACCCTAGTCTAATTTTAGGATTATAAAACTGAACCGAAGAGGATTAGACCCTAAAATATTACTAAAATGAATTAAATCTGATTTGGTAAGGAAAATACCAAAATACCCCTCACTATTTTCGGCTAATTTTCCTTAACTTGACAGCCTAACTTCAAAAGGTCATATCTCACTCATCCGAACTTGAAACTTAGCAAACTCGGTGGCGTTGGAAAGATAATTCAAAGATCTTTCCTAAGGTACCTGGTAGAACACGTAACACATCTTTATTTAGGATTTATGGTCGTTTGAAGTTGACCCAAAACTCATACTTGGCTTAACTTGCAACATTTCAGATTTCGCTATTTCCAATTTAGTTCTTTTTCGAACTCAAGGTGCTACATCTAGTGAACTTAACATTTAAGAAATTTTAATTCCTCGGTAAAATCCTACTCACAACGAAGGATGGTTCAAGTCTTAGCTCAAAAATTTTCTGGGGTGTTACAGTGGGTGGTATGTTGTTTGTACCTACCGAGCTTATGGGGGATTGGTTAGGTTGTTGTTTGATCATTATTGTAATTTTTAGATTCAGTAGTGGGTTAGCATGCTTATCTAAATTTTATTTCCTTACCTGATTGCTTTTGGTATATTATGATACTTACTCATTTAGTCTATAACCTTTCATACCCTGTACATTATTTTGTACTGACCCCCCATTGCCTGGGGGCGCTGCATTCATGTATGCAGTACCCGACAGATGACCCAGTAAACCTCCTCAGCAGCAGGATTGACTTCTATCTGGTTGGCTAGTCCTTTTCCTCTAGAGCTGCCAGAGTTGGGATGTTTGATAGCTTTTGTTGTATATATTTTTATGGGTAGGCTGGGGCCCTGTCCCGCCAATCTTTACTACTCTTAGAGGCTTGCAGACTAGTGTGTAGGGTGTACAGCTTCGTTATGGCCATGATGACCTAGTTTGTTGGTTTGTTGCTGCTTGTTAGCTGTTTAATGTATTGTATTGATGTATACCTGCTTTCAGTTTCACTATAGAGATCATGATTGCATCGATGGCCCAATCAGGACTTCTGTGCTAGTTGGCTATTTCTTTATACGAACTCTTGGGAGTAGCTGTTTTCTTTATAGATCTGTTGACAGGGGTCTTGCCGGCCGAGGACTTAATTTTAAGTCAAGATATACTTATTTGTTTTCTTGATTGCTTGTGGTTGTCATGCGCTAGTATCTAATGGTTCAGCAGAATCGTCTCGGGCCTGAGTTCTGGCATTAGGAGCCAATTGCGCCCCTTGAGTTTGGGGCGTGACACTAATTTTCTCTTCTCCAATATTATACTCTACCAATTGGCAAAATTTAAACAGTCTTTAAAGATTAAAACTGTAAAGTTTAATGCATGTGTCAGTTAAATATAATGTGGTGTTTCCTAATTTGACCTTTGTGAGAAAAAAAAACTTAAGAAAGAGTTGAAAGTTGAAAAATGTAGATACGAGAGATACGTGTTAGGTGATATATTTGTGTGAAAAAATAAATGAACTTGCTACGTATTTCTTAGTTTTAGTTTTTGAGTGCAAATTTATATTTTAAATAAATAAATAAATAGATCACTCTTTATAACGTATCAAGAGGATTTTGATATTATTAGAGCAATATGACTATTTAAAGATGACAAATGTCCATTTTGTATTTATTAAAACGATTTAAATATAATTACAAATCAAACGTAGAGTAGCATTTTGGTTGAACGCTGACTGGTTGTTCGAATCTACATAATCTTAAAATTAGAAGTGGAAAATGTTATTATTTGAGCAATTTCTTGTTCAATTTTTCTTTGTTATTGTTTTTTTAAAAAAAACTTATGATCTTAAACAAGTAATGTAAAAATATTATAACTAAAAAATTGCTAAAATGAAAAAAAAAAACATATATTTCTCGAGACAAACTTTAAAAAAAAGTATGATAAATAAATTAAAATGAAAGAAATAACTTATTCTTCGGATTTATCATTACTCCGAATGTTATAATTCTTTTCTTTGATTATCGTATTTGTTGTCATTACTATCATCGTTTTTCAATTAATTTCGGCCTTTTCCCTGTTGCGACTTATTTTACCCAATTTAAAATATATTTCTCCCGTTTCATATTAGAGGATCATTTTATATTTTGTAAGATTCTTAAGAAATCATAAATAAGAAGATTATGTTATTATTTTACCATTTCAATAATTCTTAGGAATTTTATAAATAAATGTGAACACTTTCAAAAAGAATTAATTTTAAAGATAATATAGAAATAAATTATTAAATATTTTCATGATTTATTAAAATGGATAATTAATATAAGATTTATTTTTTGTACAATGATCAACTAATATAGACAAAGAGAATATATTTTATTTGAGTCAATGTATCGAAAATAGTCACTTAATCTTTATAAGGTAAAGATGAATTTGCATACAGACTACCCTTCAAAGTCCTACTTGCTAAATTATATCGAATATGTTATTGACACTAATCCAATTTAATATTACTATTTAGTTTATATTCAAATATTTCAACTTTTCTAGACTCTCTAAGGGGTCGTTTGGTAGAGTGTATTGGAGAATATAATGCTTGCATTAGCTTGATATATTATTAATACCTTGTTTGGTACACTTTTCTAACATATGCATAATTAATGTTTGTATTAGTAATACACTCTATTGTGTATTAAAGAGTGTATTACTAATATCATCTATTTCTATGCATTAGTAATGCAATGGGTTCTAATGCATGCATTAACATTATTAAACACACAATTGCTTGCAAAAACTTTTTTTACATTCTTTCCACTATATTTGTGGAGGGTATTTTTGTAAACAAATATTTTTTCTAAAAAAATATGTAATGCATAATATTTTTAGTACACCAAATCAAACATTGCATAAAAAAAATATCATCATAACTATTGGAAATATAACTAATACAAGAATTACTAATACACTATATTTTGCATTATTCTTATACATTCTACCAAACGACCCCTAAATGCATCATTGTTACTTTTTACTAGAAAGTAACAAAACGAACTTTAAAGGGTAGAAATGACATTTCCTTGTTTTGACGGTTTCCTTGAGTGGAGGCAATAGTAGTAGTTTAAAAATCTCATTTATTCCTCACGTCTCCACAATGATGATGATTGATGGGTTTTTGTCAGCAAAACTGCATGGGTCCCACTTTTTAAAATGGGCCCATAAAGGTGATGCTTTCTATGGCCCATTTTGGGGCCCACTGAACTTGGGAGCAATAGCTGTGAAAAATATAGTATAAATTTTAGGAATCACATAGTTTTAATATAAAATTACAATTTATTTATATTTAGTTTGTATTTATATTAATTTTTAAAAAAGTAAAATAAACTAGATATATAATATATAGCTTGAATATATTAAAAATTAGCTCAGATATATAAAAAAACTAGCTTGGATACATTATAAAATAATTTAAAATTAAAAGAGAAATAAGGGATTTTAGAGGATTTTAGAAATAGAAGAAAATATTAGAAATAAAAAAATATAAAACGTGTATTTCAATAATTTTTCCAAAAATATAACAAAACGACAAAAGAATCTAGCAAAAAAAGTTTAATAAAGTCTCTCCTCCACCAAAAATAAAATATTCACGCCGTTTCATATTACTTAATTACTTTAATAAAATTAAGCTAAAACTTGATATTTTTTAAAAAAAAAATTATAATTAAGTGTATAAAGTATTTATTATTTTCTAAATAACGCGTTTATGGAATGCAGTTCGTTTTGCGTGACGTGTAAGTTAGTGGGGCCCATCTTTTTGAAACTGACGCCATTGTGTGAGTGCATGACTTCCACGTACGGATTCGTTTTTCTTTTGTGTTTCCCTACTCTCACTTCAAACCACGTGATAACACGCTCAATTTTTCCCTCACTTTCCAAAATCACGAGATGAAATTACATGTCCAAAAATAGTGAAAGCATATGATCACGAGATGAAATAATTTGTCTAAACACCTATCAAAATTACTTAAATAATCACACACACACACACACACATATATATATATATATATATATATATTATTTTATTTTATTTTTTTTAATTCCCTAGGAGCTCCCATCACTTTTTGCTCCCTCGGTGACTCGAACTCGCAGCTTTCAGATTGGAAGTGAGGGGTGCTTACCATCCGAGCAACTCCCTCTCGTCACTTAAATAATTATATTTAACGATACAGAATGCTAAAATTTCTTATATTACGATGTATGATAATTTATATGAGATGCACTCGAATTGATTTAATATTATGTTATATAAAACGAATGTGAGTGTATTTGTACCAAATTAAGGCGGAATGAACTGAGAGACCCTTGTATTTGTATCTGTTTATCAGTTGGACCCTTAAACATAATGAAACTCTATATTTTAAACCCCTCTAACCATTGATCGAGCTTATGTAACATTAAAATGGCTGAGTTGGACAAACGTGTGATCACACGCGTTTTGAATCAAGTGAATACAAATTTTTTTATTTTAAAAATCTCAAAATTATAAGACAAAACAATAATAATAAATTTTAAAAATAATAATCAAGAACTCCTTCGTCAGCCCACCCAACTAGGGGTGTTCACGGTTTGGATAAAAACCGATCCAAACCACAAAACCAAACCAAACCAAACCGATAAAATAAAATCAATTTTATTTGGGTTTGGTTTTAGATTTTTTAAAATCGATAGTATTTGGTTTGGTTATGATTTTATTCGAATAAACAGAAGAAATAACCGAACCAAACCAATGAATTATATATATATATATATATATTATTAATATACATACTTAATATATTATTTTTATAAACAATTTTAAAGATCTTATATATGTTTTCATTAAAATTTCCTCATACTTTACTTATTGAAAGTCAGAATGCCCAAGGTGAAAACATTTATCTTATTAATTCATGTATATAAGTGTATATGACAATTCTTTGTGGGACTAAAAATGTTATTATATCTTCCTTCTAGGCCAATATAGTGAATTTTAAAGTTTTATTGAAAGTAAATTTAGTGATCGAAAGTTCAGTAATTTAAGTCATTCTAACTATATTTTGTTTTGAATGGATTGTTATCGTTTTTTTACATTTTGAATGAATTGTTTTTTTTATTTTTGTATATGGTTAATAACCGAACCAAACCAAGTCGAAACCGATAACCACCAAACCAATAAATGTATATTATATTTGATTTGGTTTGATTTTGATTAAATTAGTTTAATTTTAATTTTGACCAATAACCGATTCAAATCGATCCGTGAACACCCCTACACCCAACCCATCGCCACCCCCACCCCTTCTCTCTTCTTATTCTTCTTTAGCCCAGCCCCCAGCCCCACCCTTTTGGTCTTCTTTTCAGCCCCAGACCCCCGACCCACCCGCGCCCCTACGCCTTTTCTTTTCTTCTTCTTTGACATACATTCCATTACCATAATCATAATAAAAAAAATTGTTAAAAAATATCTCATTCACTATTTTAAAATTTTGATTTTTCAAGATCTATTGCTTGAATTTATTTATAAACATATTTTCTTTTCAATTTAAAGTTTCCTTGATATATCTTTTTATCAAATTTAAATAAATAAAATTCAAAAGCATGTGTAAGAGTTAATTATAATCTATCATATTTTGTCATTGAGAAAATATTTGAGTGTGAGGAAGACAAAAATGGTGATTTATATTTTTGGGGTGAAGGGTAGAGGGTGGGGAGGAAGAAGATGAAGAGGGAATATGGAAAATGAGTATAGTGAGATAGAAAAAAATTGCACCTTTTGTTAAAAATATTATTTATTTTAAAATATTTAATTTTTGATGTGTCATTGAAAAATAGTAATAATATTGATGTGTCATTAAAAAATGACGTGAAATTTTATGTGTAAAATGAGTGTAATACACGCACACACATCTGATGAGAAAGGGGTTTAAAATATTGTGTTTGAATTAGTTTAAGGGTTTAGTTGACAAAATCAGAAGTACAAGGGTCTAACTTACAAGCAAAGCCAGGTACGAGAATCTCTCAAGTCATTCTCCCCAAATTAAATATTAAACATATAAAAATAAACGGCAAGAAAATAAATAAAGGAGTAATGGCCGGTGCGGTGCACCGGAAACGTCACATCTTAAGGACAGAAGTTGTTGATCATTTATTGTACTAATTGACTTGATGTGCATTTAGGTAGTGTTTGAATTCTAATTAAATTAATATTTTATAATGAGGAGTAAAGTAAAAAAATTGAGCAATTTTTTTATATGGACAACAAAAATTGAGAATCAAATCAAAAGAAAAATATTTGAATGAAAAATTGAATGTCGTTAAATGGTGTGTTGTAAGGCTCATGTTGACACGAGTCTTGTAAGACTCATCACTCATGTAAGAATGAGCCTTACAAGACCTATGCTGATATGAGTCTTACAACATAAAAAAAATGGTGCATTTTTCAGAAAATATTTATATTCATTTTTCATCATTTATTCAATAATTTTGTTGTAAGTAATGCGGTCAAGTCACTATGTAAGTGTATCGTTCGGTCCGGTTCAATATTAAAATTTATCGATTTGATAAATCATTAAAAAAATAAATCAAATTATTAAGAACCGTTAACATGATAACAAAGAAAGTCAAAATTGTTATTAATTAAGTATTGAATCCATTAAATTTAAATCAATCATAAATCATCTCTCATGACATGCACTTATTTGTAGGTATACGTACATACATATATAGTCCTGTAATTTATAAGAATATATACATATTAAAATAATGACATATTTATTACGTAGTTGTGAATTACGTATATATTTTATAAAATTGTGTACTATTATATATTGTCACGTACCCTCAACAGTTTTCTTAGCATAGTTTCTAATATGATTGCATATATATTTTACATATATATCTATTTTTTTCAACCCAAACATATCGCAAAATTTATAGTATAAACAATATAGGAACATAAAATGCATCACCAATAGTAATATTAATTTGATTAACCAAAAAATAAATAGTAATATCAATTTATTGAAGCACATGCTTAGCATTCGTGATGTCAATCTCATTTTATAAGATGCACCTATCACATGTTTCTTTAGACTTGGGAAATATTCTAATAATGTGTGAAGAGACATCCATGATATTATCACTATGTTTATATTTTATTGAGTCAATTTTAATTACTATTATTATTTTGGTGAATCTAAGCATATTTGACATAATTTTATTACGACTAACAATTCATATGAAGTGTTTTATCTTCCTTGGAAGGAAAAAATTTCATATGGTAGTCCATCTCTAATTGCATGAGTAATATTATCATATGTCTATCTGATATTAAATTTACTTTTAATAATATGAATTAAAGTAATCGTATATGTAAAAACAATGCTATGAGAAAAAAGGAGAAAATGAAATACCATTAATTCAGATAGCTAAGTGAAGAAAATTATTAATCAAATAATTTTTTTATACTTTATCCAATAACACGTTAGATATTTAATAAATATGTCGATCTGGTTAACATCAACATTAACTTTATCATCTAGTGACTCGTCACCTCACCAATAATCAAATCAAAAGTTGATCAATCTTATATTACGTACCCAAATTCAATTTTATGCCCTCAGGAAAAATGTCCTTAGATTTCATGATACTTTAATTATTATTTTTTAGAAATAAAGATGCATTTTGCTTAGGTAATCACTTGGATATAGGTTTATTTTGAAAGAACTTACCCCAATCACATTAGTCACAATGTCATTTAAGTTGATGGCTATTTAAATTCAAATTTTGCAAGTATGACCAAATTATTTATTTACACTTGTATGTCCAAGCCTCCTTTTTTTTTTTTTTTTTTCTAATTATTATTATACAAAAAAATATCCCAAACGACAATGTGCAAATTCTTTTTATCCATTGGTCACCTGCAAAAATTAAGGCCTTTTTAATTAGATACATTTACCATATAATTTATTTCTATTTTTTGATAATTTTACGATGGAATAAAAAACTGAAGTAAGTAGGATATAAAAACAGATTAGATTACTTTAAGCTTCCACTTAGCAGATGAAAGCATATATCAGCATAAAAAAAGACCAAGGGCGGCAAGCAAATAAAAATTTCAACCAAAGCAACTTAAGACAATATTTCAAGCAAATTGTATTATACAACTAACAAGTATCAAATACACAATAAAAATGTCTTTGTACAATAAAAATGTTATTTAGGAAAAATAAATAATTGATTATGATATTTGCTTGTATTCATTTTCTCACAAAAAGTTTCTCTTTTTCTCATAAATTTTTGGTATAATGCATTAAGAAAAAAATAACAATGCATATGTTGTCAATTAAAAATATTCTATTTACTCATCAATTTAAAAAAAAAGAGAGAATCGTTTGGTATAATGCATTAAGAAAAAAATAACAATGCATATGTTGTCAATTAAAAATATTCTATTTACTTTTAAGGTAGGGTAAAATATAATAATGCTAAATATGTTGTTGTAATTTTGATATTACTAACTTTTTATTTGTATGAAAATATAATTAAATATAATATTATATTTTTTTATTAAAATAATTATGGCCCAATGCCAGCTAATTAAAGCTCAAATAATGGTAAGTGGGGTATGGTGATTGGCTTTTTATGGTAATTATTTTTTGGCTCAAGCATAACACATGGAGTTAGTGGGGGACCTGGTCATTACGTACCCCACCTAAGTCAAGTCTAATTCATTTCTTTTCTTTTATAAGAGGCAAAATAATTATTCGTACACTAAATTTATATAAAATCACACGTACTAATTTATTATAATTATTTAATCTTAAAAATAAAAATATAAGTAATTCACTAAAATTAAGTTATAGAAATTTGTGCAACGCATATATATATATATATATACTATTTTCTTCATTTCATACTTCATCCAAAAATAATTGTCCACTATATTATTTTGGGAGATCCAATAATACTTATCTATTTTATGAAATCAATGAATTATTTCACACTTAGTTCCTAATTTACCATTATTATTAATTATAGTTATTTCCGTATTACATTTTTCAAGACTTTATATTTAGGGAAATTTTCGCAATTAGCCATTACAATAAACTTAATTATGCTTCATAGCTACAATTTGCATATTTACGGGTTGTATCTACATTTTAAGTTGTCTCCTTTGTATAATTCACGCGGTACATTTGTATAAACTGGAAATAACGAATTTATACAAATACAAACATTTGAATTTTAAACAGTTATACAAATACTTATTTCGAGTAAAATGAAACAAATAAAATATACAATTTTTACTTGCTCACTATTTTATAAATAGATTACGTTTTTACTTGTCACTCATAATATATTAAGAAAAAGAAAATAATAATAAGTATTAGTAAAAAAATCATGTATTATTAACATTAATCACTTATTTCTAAATCATTTTTAGGGCCTAATATTTGATATTTTTTAAAATTGTCCTATTAAATATTAATTAATAGAGATAATATAATAAAATAATAATGTCAATCTAATAAGCGCATCAAATTCAAATATGACAACAAAAATAAATAGAAAAGAAAAGTTTTCTTTTTACCTCTCTGCTTCCACTTTTGATCCCTTGTTGACTCGAACTCATAATCTTAAATATGAAAAGAAGTATGCTTACCATCCGAACAATTTCTACCGGGAAACAGAAACAAAAGAAGTAATTATTTGTCTCTTTTTACTTCTTCACTTTAACAAATCAAAAAAGGATACCGGTCTTGTATTCCAATTAATTATTTTGGAAAAGGTAAAGCTTTTTGAAAATTTTAAATTTTAAGTTTATCAACTTCATAATTAATAGAAATAAATGAAAAAATCATCATATTAATTATTATTTTTTAATAAGTGTGTCAATTCGAAAGTGATTAAGTATTTTGAGATAGACGAAGTATTAAAATGGAAGAGTGAAAAAACCATTTTTTGTAAAGAAAAATTCTCCGCCAATAGATTCACTTGCACGGAATCCTGAATCCCTTGCAGTGGTTTACAATTTACACTTCTCCCCCACCCCACGCCCTACCCCACCCACCCCACCAAACCCCTTCTTTATAATCAACAATTTTCCACCACAATTCTCCCAAATCCCACTTCTCCCTTCTCTCTTCTTCAAAATGAGTTCACCATCAACAACAAGAGGAAGAAGACCATGTTTCATTGAAGAAGATGATGGTCTTGTTTCTTTAGCTGAAACTCAACCTGAGTTCTCAGGCAATAATAATCAAAATCATAATAATAATATCAACAATAACAAGAATCTTAATTTGATTTATAGGCCTCTTTATTATACAAGAAGAAATAGCATGAAGAATCTCTCTTCTTCTTCTTCTTCTTCTTCCTTGTTGTCTCCAAGATCTGTTATTTCTGCTGGAAAATACTGTGATGGTAGATTTGATGAACCCCATCACTATTTCTTGGATGCTTGTTTTCTTTGTAAGAAAAGAATTGGTGATAACAGTGACATCTTCATGTACAGGTTTGTTCTTTTTTTCCAACTTTAAAGTCTTCTTTTTGTTAAGATTGAGAAATGGAGTTTCTTTAAATTCTTGTTTTCTTTGAGTTTAGTTGTAAAGATCCTGTATTTACTGTAAATGGGGAAGCAGTTTGAGCTGCTCTTCTAGAAAAATGGGGCTTCTTGTAATTTATATTTTCTTTTATTTTGGGTTTAAAGATCTAATTTTTATTTATATGAATGGTGATTCAGTGAATGGGGGTAGCAGTTTGAGTTTTTGCTTCTTGTAAAGAAAAAAAATGGTATTTTTAGTTCTGTTTGTTCGTTTTTCAGTTGCAAGATGAAATTTTGGGAAATGGGGTTCCTTTAAATTCATGTTTTTCTTTTATTTTGGATTTAAAGATTCAATTTTTACTCAAGAAATGATAGTTATTTGAACAGTGAGTCGGTGAATGGGGGTGTTGGAGTTTGAACTTTTACTTGTATAAAACAGAGAATTGCTTTTTCTGGTTCTGTTTTTTTCCCTTTTTCCATTGCAAAATGATTTTTTTTTTTTTTTCTTATTTTAGAAAAAAAGGGTTGCTTGATGGAGTAATATATTTTCTTCATATTCTAGATACAAAGATCTCATTTTAATCAAGAAATGGTACATTCAATGGCTTATATGACTTGATGTTTATTTTACTATTACTTATACTAAAGATGAAATCTTTGATCTTGAAACATACAAGATCTATTTCTTAATGGGAAATTCAAGTAGCGCAATTGATTGATTATCTGAATTTTCACTTTTATTGGTGAGTATTTGATTCTCCACGTATTTTCTGTGCCTTTGTGTTGATTGTGTTTGTGATTTGTGTATTGCAGAGGGGACACTCCATTCTGTAGTGAAGAGTGTAGGCAATTACAAATAGAGAAGGATGAAACTAAAGACAGAAAAAGGAACATTTCTTCTATAAAAGCTATGAGAAAAAAGGAACAAAAACAACAATCAACTTCTCCAAACAAAACTTCAGAAGATTACCCTTTGAGACCTGGAACTGTTGCTGCTGCTTGAGCAAAAAATGGAAAATGAATCTACCTACTTGGATGAAAATAATAATATTCAAGAAGGTTCATTTATCATAAATTAGCTATAAATATTATTAAGAAAAAAATGGTTCATATGAGGGGTATGATGAACTTGTGAAGAAGAAAGAATATACAAGAGGTTTTTTTTTTTTTTTTAATTTTTATTTTGTTATATTAAGTTTTATGTTTAAGGTATGAAAATGTTGAAAAGTGGAGAGGAGGCTTGTAATGGCTCTCTGGAAAGTGGAAAAGATGAATGACTTTTTTTTTTTGGTTTTTGTCCCAAGTTTTTTGGTGCTCCTTTTTGGGGTTCTCTTGGGTTTTTTTTCACTAGGGAATGAGAAGCAATAACAAGGAAAGTTCTCCCTTTCATCATTGTTTTGAGTATGCTTTTTAATTTTTGCAAACTAGTGTTTTTATTATTTTTTCCGTATTATCTTGGTATTAGATAACAATTGAAATAGTAGTATTAGTCTTATTTAGAGTCCTAAAACATTATTTATAAAGTGAGTTTTCTTAAAAGGTATGTCATAACAACATGAGTTGAGTAGTATAGTTCAACATGAGTCCAGTAATATAGATCAATATGAGTCAAAGTAATATAGATCATCAACATGAGTCAAGATCAACACTGAGTCAAAGTAATATAGTTCATGAGTTGAGTAATATAAAATCTAACATGAGTAGAGTAATATAGATCAACATAGTCAAGATCAACACTGAGTCAAATAATATGAAATAGAGTAAGTATTTGCCTTCTTGTTGGAACTTCTTTTTTGATTTTTTATTTGATTTTTGAAGCCTATATTGGAGTTTGATTGATCCAGATCACGTTATTGAAACTAATAATTGCATCCTTTGAACTATTGAGGACTAGCTGAATTAATTAGTTGTTCAAACACTAGTGAAGCCTGAAAATTTGTTTGAAGCTTTTTTCAGGTGATAAAAACATAGTATATCAATTAAATTTTGCTTGGATAAAATACCACAAATTAAACCATTAACAATCTTAGGTGTCTATCTATACAAGGTGATTTAAAACCTGCTACATGAGTTGTTAGAGGAGTAAGAGAAACATGAGTTTGACTGTTTGATGTTTTTTTTTGTGCTAGTAATCAGGGTTACATGACCAGAAAAAAACAATTTATCAAAATGAGTTATGCGTGTATTAAATACATATTAGTTATAAGTGAATCTATATAGAAGATAATGTAAATTTAGCTTAACACATAATTTTTCTCCTAACTAATTCACGTATTATTAATATCAATAAAACTTTGATCAACTATCAAACGACTTAGTACACTATTTCAAATTTAGTTCTTGCACGAAATATCCTTCTACTGTAGAAGCACTCCTACTAAGAATTAAATGAGCAAATTTCTTTGTTCGATGATACAATGCTTTAACTGTTCTTTGCTACACATCTCTTTCGTTAAATAGTTTATTTTTGAAATATTAATCGAGTTGAATTTAATCCTAAATTTTCATATGATATTTTGTTGAATTATTTTTTGAGTTGAGTCAAATCCAATTTACATATAAAAGAGTACTATAGAGTGTAATTTTATTTTTGAAAAAAAAGTTTTGGTGATGAAATGTAAAGTACATGTTGAATTTGGAGAGGAAATTATGTTTTGTCTAGTAATGATGTGATGCTTTTTGAAAAGTAGAAAAGATGTTTGCCCTAAGTTCTTGGGTGTTCCTTTTTACTATTCTCTCTTTATTTTCTCTGTGAAAATGAAATGAAATAAATGACAAAGGAAAATATTAAACAAATTTAAAATTTTAAAATATTATTTATAAATTTAATTTAATAAAATAGTTTCTTGAAAAGTAGTCGCATTTCCGTAAGCTGGACCATTGTCATCGCCTAAGTTTGAAAAAATAATTTTTAGTGATAATTAATTTACAATTGTCATTAAATATATTTTTTTAAAAGCAATTTCATAAATTACTTTTTATTTTACATTACATTTTTTTTAATATCTAAAGCCTACTACCTAACCAGTCTCACCAATTCAAAAAGGGGACCCCAAATTCAATAAAGAAAAAGTATTTGGGGGCTAAATTCAATTTATGAGGACTTTTGGGAGTGAACTGAACTGTTTTTAATATTAATAATGACCTGTGGGCTATGGACCAGTAACACTGACCATGACCTCAACGACGATGACTATGGAAATTAGGCAGAAGCACTGACTGCTTCTGAAAACGACACTCGTATAACCAGTGATGAAGTCAGAAATTTTTTTATTGACGATGTCCAAAATTCAACATATATGCATGAAAATTAAAAATTTCCGATATATTTCGTATAATTTTCTATATACATGGTATAATGTTTAGACAAAGAGTGTCCAATTCGTCATCCTAAACTATATATGACTACGCCGCTGCAAATGGTTTATCGATATTTTTCTTTCCGCTTTTCAATATTCAAACTATATTATATTTAATAATGTATTCAAAAACTTAAAAATAAATAAATTGGGATTTTCAGATATTTGAAAGGTAAGTTCACTTAAACAATTTAGGCATGCGTTTATTATATGTCATTTTCCTTTTCAGAAAGTTTTTGATTTGTCACTGTTATGAGCTGTTTATCATGTATTTTTCCCAGTTAACTCCAGTTGTAGTAATGCTGCATTATTTTTAAGTATTATTATTGATATGGACATCATCATTTGGACTTTTTTCTTTTGCCAACTCAATAATTTCCATCAAAGTATAACCAATTAAAAATTTGTCATAATCATCGTAATAATAAATATGAATATTCAGATGTATCAGTTTATATAAATGTTGTCAGATTTTAGCAATTTTAAATTCAATGACATTAATTTAATT
This sequence comes from Solanum verrucosum, assembly GCF_900185275.1. Taxonomy (NCBI): domain Eukaryota; kingdom Viridiplantae; phylum Streptophyta; class Magnoliopsida; order Solanales; family Solanaceae; genus Solanum; species Solanum verrucosum. Next base: position 5,890,960 of record NW_026020129.1, read on the forward strand.
ACAAAAATTGTCACTGAATATCTCCTTTATTATAGTGTTATATCTTTTACATTTTGAGGGTGAATTTAGGATTTAAATTCATGAATTATAATAAAATATTGATACATATATAATGTTTTTTTTATAAATATGAATTTATTTTCTGAATCAAAGAGACTAAATTTTAAGAAACCTAACGCCATCTCCAATTCAACACCAAATTTTACATCAAATCCTTATTTGGTGTAAAATTTGGTGTTTTGGAGCTCCAACCTAACACCAAATCTTACATCATTTTTGTGTGTGAATAGTGTTACACCAAATTTGGTGTAACACTATTCATCACACCAATTCACTTTATTAAATATTTTAATATTATTTCATTATACAAAGCTTTTGATTAAACATTACATAAATTGTATGTTTTAATTAAATCTCTTGTATATTTAATTATTTTTTATGTAATATTTTTATAATATTAATTTTTTCAATTATGTTATGTTTATTTAATTGTATTTCATGAATGATTTCACTTTTATTTGTATTATCCATTATTATGTATACTGTATAATATTTTCTAGCAATTTATATTATTTAAAAAAATTATGGTATAAAATTATTTTATATTAAACGACTATAAAAAATAATAATTATGAATTATACATGGTGCATGTTTTAGAAAGAATTTGTTTTATGAAATAAGAAAATATAAATTAAATAAGAAATAATAATATAATAATGAAGAGAGAGAAAGATATTCTTTTTGGTATAAAATTTGATGCAATGGATTGAAGTTGATTTACACTAAAATAATTTTGACACCAAATTTAATCTGTAATTTGATGTTTGGGTTGGAGATGCCCTAAAAATAGAATTGTAGCTGTGCCCCACTGCCCCTATTGGAAATCAGAAGGGACATCAGAAGAACCCTACGAGTAGAAATGTTTCAGATATTTTTAATTTTCTTTTATAATGCACTTGTAACTCATTTTTCTTCCATTTTTTCTTAAAGTTGAGTTATTTTTAAAAAAAATTGGGGCTAGAGGATGGGATTACAATGTGGAAATCGAATTCTCATCAACAAAATAAATGTTTCGATAGTTAGGGCATGTTTGGATTGGCTTTTGGTTTATTTTTGTTATTTTGGCTTTAAAATAAGTGCTTATAAACACTTTTTAATTTTACCCAAACACTTCAAAACTGCTTAAAGCTATTTTGGCTTAAAAGCACCTAAAATAAGTCAATTCAAACGGGCACTTAACCAATTGAGTTACTAAGATTCTCGGAAGTTGAGCTATTACATTTGTCCACTTGTATATATTTTTGCTTTTAAGTTGCTCCAAATTTAATATTCAACATTTTGATATTAACTTCAACATTTTCCAATAGTTTAGATTTAACTAAAATCTTCAAATATAAATAGGCCATTTTGAAACAAAAATCAACAATGAGTTTCTTCAGTTTTTTTCAACCAAATCAATCCAAAAGTCCAAATTACAAATAAGTAATGGGTATTCTAATTTTTTGATGATTCATATTTACATTTTTTTTTTTTGAAAAAAAAAATAAGAAGAAGAAGAAATATTACACATCAATCTTTAAAAAGTACATTAGGTAAAAATTCTTTATGGCATGGGGTGATATGGACTTTGGTTATACAAAATGTAGTTGGACACATTAACCTCAAAGAAGACTAGAAGAGTAATAAATTTAGGGCCTAAACAAAAGCCCAATCTACAATGAAATGATGAATTCAGCTTGCTATAGTAACTTAGCTTGTTTTTGTCTTTTGAAAGTCCATTAATTTTGCCCAGTTAGCTTTCATAATCTTTTTAGGTAAAAATGTAATCTTTGATACATATTTAATGACATGGTAGCTATAAAAATATATGAGCAAACATCACAAATTCCACTACTTTAGTGTCTAATTATGTGCCTTCACTTAAGCTTTTGAAATTACACTCCGTACCACATTTACTTTGACAGAGACATGTATACGATGCACTAATATACATGTTCTTGAATACATGCGGGCTAAATTAGGTATTATTGTTCCACATATATTGTATTCCGGCGTGATTTACATGTATATGAGATACATTGATTCTCTTGCTAGCTTCTCTCCTTTATCACTCGCCTCTCTCCCTATGTATATATATGTATTTCGTATCAAAGATACATGTGCTGACTTGAAATTTGAAGGAATGGTGCAATTTTTGACTTGAAATCTGATACAAAATAGTAAGATAATATTTAATTATTTCAAACTATAGAGAATTTTCATATTTATGGTAGGAATATTTGTATAATTAGGTAGTTTCTTCAAAAAATATTGTATACATATATACAGACTCGTTCAAAGTTAAATGATCAACAATATATACATGTGACATTGTGAAGTTGAACAACTTACAAAAAAAAAAAAAACTAACTAGCCCACACACCAAAATGTTGGTTGGGGTGGGCTGTTAAAGACGGTTCAAATCGTAAGCGATATGTCCATTTTCGTTTGTTTCAAATTTTGTGGCTATTAAAAAAATTTACTTCGATTTGTCGCATTTTAAGTTCCGAACTCTTACAATATCAATCATTCACCATTTTCCAACCTTTATGTGCCTTACTATATAAAAAAACTAATTTTTTCTTGCACTTATACATACCCAAATAAACTAGATAGTTTATTCTTCTTTCCCATAACATCCGTAAGTCGCATTATATTTAAACTTTCATAAATCATAATAATAATCTTTTTCTTAAGAACACCTATTTTGATATCCGAGAGAGCCACTTTTTCTTTAAATCATGATTAGATCTCATTTCCTACTCCACTCGATGTCATGAACATACTTGTCTTAGAAAAATTGATTTGCCTTAAACTTTTTTTTTAAAGATTAAACAATGTTAATATCGATTTCAAAGTCAAGGGATGAGATCTAACTTAATTAATGACCAAATTGAAATTTCTAAATAAAAAAATAATTAATGCTAACACGTGAGTACCACGTGATTAGCCATTGCTTGATCTTTAGCTTTTAAAAAAATCACTCGGCAAGATATTAGTTGCTCCACGTGTAAATATTATTATTTTATATTATAAATTATAAATGGAGTATTAAATTAAATAAATTAAAAGAAAAATCTCGAAAACCTCCTCATCGTCACTTTGCGTTAGCTTTGAAGAACTGAAAAATAATAAATTAATTAGAAAAAAAAAAAGAAGGAAAAAATACGTGCGAGACTCTTCCACCACTTCTCTCTTTCTTCGTTCTTCATCGCTATGAGGAAACTTGCGGAATACTTCAATCGGTTCGTTCACTGTATATATAGAAACTTGTAGAGTTTCACAATCTCAGTGTTAGAAGGTGATTAGTAGAAAGTCGGAAAGATGTTGGAAGATCAGGTAGCGTATTTGTTGCAGAGGTATTTGGGGAACTATGTTATAGGACTTAATAAAGAAGCACTTAAGATCAGCGTTTGGCAAGGTTTGTTATTGAATCTCCTCAATTGAATTTGGAAATGTTATGAAATGATGATTTTGATGAGCTTTTATGTTATTTGTGTGATGAATTTGTGAAATGTATGCTTTTAAATGGTGTAGATTGGATTAGAACTGCTTTGTTGTCCTGCATTTACAGCATAGGTTTATTGAATGTTTAAAATGTCTTTTGGGATTAAGCTTTTTTGCCTGATGGAATTAGAGACTCGAGGCGATTAATCCATTGAGAGTGTGGATGACTGCTATTTATAGTGGTTCTGTTAGGAACTTTGTATCACTATGGTTTCGAAGGATCATTTTATGGAAGATCTTAGGCCTAGAAGGTTCAGGACTGTTGGCAAGTGAGTGAAGTGAAGTATTTTTGAAATTGAACAAGCTAGAGTAGGCATCTAGAGTAGTCCATTATATGGAAGTGGATGATGAAACAGTCATGTTGCCAAGTGGTAAAGTTTATCTTTTGCACAAGAGCTATACAGTTCATGTGGGCTATTTTTCCTCTATTAAGTTAATGGTTTATCATGTAAACATAACTAAGGGATGTGAATTTGCATAGAATCAAGATAACATGATTTAAGAAAGAGAAACCTGCAAAAATTCCCAATGAAACCCCATAAAAAAGTAATATATGCTTCTAGTTCATCCAACATACAATTTAAGTGGTCGTCAGGGTAATAATAAGTCATTATATGATGACAAGTCTGACCTTTAGATCAACATTGGTGTCGGATACCTGCACCGTGTTCGAGTAACCGGGGTTCAACAAGGACCAAGATACATATCAAGCATCTCTATGTACTTGATATCATTGTTTTTGGCACTGGTCGGTGTCACAAGTAAATTGGGAAGGCTCTAAAGGGATTCAACAAATGGGGCTAGGAAACTCTAGTTAATAAACTGGGAGGACGTTACATCTCTAAATAGATGAGGGATCTTTGGGTGAAAGGTCTTCGAGTTTTCAACAAGGCCCTACTAAGAAAATGGTTATAGAGATTTTGGATGAGCAGACACTCAATGGAGGGAGGGGGAACTTGCTATGGGATTCAGCAATATGGGGTTAAGAAACTTCATTTAATCAGCTGGCATGGCGTTAGAAATTGGAGGTGTTGTGGCGCAAGGTCTCTGAGTATTCAACAGGGTCCTACTAGGCTAATGGTTATGGAGATTTGGAATGGACAAGCATACTCTTTGGTTGAAGATGATAGTGGAGAGGTATGGAAAATTGTGGAAGGGAAATGGAGGACTATAGACATCATACTTGCATTTGTATGCACACATTAAAAGAGTATTATGAAAGAATAAAGATTATTGGTGGCGTAATATTCAGGTAAGGAGATGGGAGCAGAATCAACTTTTAGAATGATTGATGTGGAGAAGAAACACAGCGATTCACATTCCCAAACATTTACAGTATCTCAAGTTAAGCAGTGATTACAGTATGACAAAATCGAAAGACACAGGAGGGAGAAGTATTGGAACGTAAAATCAAGGTAAGGATTAGTGTAGCTAATTCAATAAGTTGCTTAAGATTATGTGAAGACAAATCAAATGACAATTGGCACTAAAGAGGACACGAATCCAGGACAGGGAAGAAAACAAAAAAAAAACAAACAGTAAATTTCAAATTTGCCAAGCACGTAAGCATATTGTTAAAGTCATATGAATGATTTATCAAGCCCAAAGAAGCCGCATGTCCAATGAAAGTTCACCACAAGATCCATGTCCAAAGGGCTACTTCAGCTCCTACTTTCTATTGAGATGAATGATATCAAGTCAGATTAGTGATTCTTTTTTGGGATAATAATTCTAGACATTGTTTATGTACAAGTATGATGATTTATAAATAGTTACTTGGTTTTGTTCGATTTGTTTTTGTATAACAACAAATCAAATCACATATTTGCGGGTCGAGCAAAAGCAGTGGTGCACTTGAACGTACATACATCCATCAATGGATGTGCTCAGCTTTTACGTCTTCTCCGCAGTTTTTTGGGGATGTCATTGTTTGTAAAACAGTTCTTAAGTGTTCTCCTTTACCATATTCGTGGCAGTTAAACATATACTTTTGTGGATTAAAAATTTTGCTTGGTTACTAACACATTGTGGTATATGTGACAGGCGATGTAGAACTAGTAAATATGCAATTGAAACCAGAGGCTCTCAATGCATTGAAGTTACCTGTAAAAGTCAAGGCAGGATTTCTTGGATCTGTGAGACTCAAGGTTCTACCCCTAATATCCGACTGCTAATGAGTTGTTTTGAAGTTTTGAGTACCTGAAAATGAACTGAGTTTTTGGTTGGTCTTGGCTGTGGATGTTTTTGCTTATGACTAATATTTTAAGCTCGAGGGCATACTCATAATATTTTGAATCGTTTTTGGTTGTAATTTTTATCCCACTGTTGTGTGATCTTGGAAAGCAAGTGCCCACATCACAGTAATTAATAATTTAATATAATGATGAGTCGGTATCATTTCTACAAGGAGGATTGATTGGTTACTGAGTACTGAAATAATCTCAACCCTTTGACTTAAAATGAAATTTGAGCTGAATAAACTCATGACATCAAGAAAGCAAGCTAAAATCTGAATTAAATCACCCTTTAGACATATCATTGCATAGTAATTTCGTTTTAACCTTTATTACCTGTTTTCTTGAATTTAATGGTTTAATTTGGTTGTTCTAAAGTGCATTATTATCCAAATTCATACTATAACATATATCCCTATGGACATTGTTGTTACTTTTGGAACTAACCCTAATATATGAGCACTCGTAGTTTTGTAAGTATACTTCCTATTTTACAAGCAAATCAATTCAAGTGTAAATTGTCTACATAAGAACCTTTTGGTTTAGACTTTTTACCAACTCTTGTGTATGACACAGGAAAAAATGGGACAAAAGAAATAAAACCTGAAATCATAAAGGAGACGTAATTTGTAAAGGAAAAAAATAAAAAGGACCCAAGGAAAAAGAATTGTCAGGTCAATGAATTATATCATTTTAAACCTTTTCTTATCGAAGCTGTGGACCTATTTAACTCTTATGCATTAAAGAGAGACCCTATATATATCATTGCACTTAAAGCACCAACAAACTTGGTTTGATATAGTTACAGTGTGTCCACCCGCCAGGGATTCTTATTATCTCTAAATATTTCATTCCTTTTCCCTTGTCTTATGATTTCTCATCAAAAAAAATTTTCTCATCATTTTCCATTTAACATTGGGACAGTTGGTATCCCCTTTATGGGCCACTTGTTAATTAGAATTTATTGTCATTTACATGTCAGTAATAAGTCCATAATTACAGGTACCATGGAGCAGGCTTGGCCAAGATCCAGTTCTAGTTCACCTGGATCGTATTTTTTTATTAGCTGAACCAGCAACCCAAGTTGAAGGATCTACCGAAGATGCTATCCAAGAAGCTAAGAAGAGTAGAATACGAGTAAGGTTTTGAATCTCAAGTAAAATACTTTGCATGTCAACAGGAAATGTTTATTGATATGACCTCTTTTCCTTGCAACTAGGAAATGGAAACAAAGCTTCTGGAGAGTAAACGAATGCTAGAGACGGAAATGGTATATTTCTTTTTCTTTTGTCAAATGCATAAAACCTTTGACGTATGTGTGTCAACTTGAATGCTTTAAATGATGGGTTCATTGATTGTATCTGTCAGTGGTAAACTGTTTATCTGATACCAGCTTACTAATTTGATTGGTGAACACTGGCTCTTGCTTTCAGATGTGAACTTGTGGGTTTCGTGAAATAGCGATTTGTTTATTTCTTGCTCTTGATGAAAGTGAACAGTGAGAGATACAGATAAGATGCTGTTGATTAGCTTCAGTAATTGCAGTATAATCTAGTTGTTCTTAGCATTATCTGTGCATCTAGATAATGAAATGGAGAAGAGGCATTATAGTTTCTGTTGAGATATAATATAATTAAATAAACAAATGTGTTCTTTCTCTAACAACTTAAGCTTCAACATGGTGTCAGAACAGCCAGAGTCCTGGGTTTGCACACCCATTATTAAAAAGAATCACGTGCATGCTCATGAAAAAGAATCAGGCCCACATGTGAGAGACATGTTAGATATAGCATAATTAAGTAAATGAATGTGTGGTCTCTCAAACAACATAAGTTTCTGGATGAGATGGTCACGCACTTGAACAAATTCTTAAGAATGTGAGTTGGTTTCAGTATTATCCATGCTTAGCTAGAAGTAATTAAGAAGTTGAACTGCAGTTTCTTTAGAAGGTATGATTATAATTCAAGGATTCTAGTGATAGTATCCACATCTTTAAATGAACTGAGATTTGACATCAATTATAAGATATTCCTGACTCTTGTTGTGTGTGGCACTCATAAATGCCAAGTTCGATTGAGTTTTACCATGAAAGTGACCCAAGTCTGCTTGGTATGTTCTGTTTTAGTTGTTTATTTTTAATTTTTTACTATTTTTAAGGCATCCTCTTTGGTTCAGTTTATGACATAACCACCAATGGGGAACAAATGGAAATCATATTTCTAGCAGGGAATGGTGGTTTCATAGAATATTGTCCATCATCATCACTTTAACCAATTTTCTTTTTTGCCTTTCTCCTCAAGAATAAGTCCTGGTTGGGGTCTTTGATCAACACAATAATTGGGAACTTAAAGCTTTCAATTTCAAATATCCACATCAGATATGAAGATCTTGAGAGGTAAGGAGGTTCAACTATTGATTTCTTTGAGTTTGTGATGAAACTGACTAGCTTTCACCATGCAGCAATGCTGGCCACCCTTTTGCAGCTGGTATTACCTTAGAGAAACTATCAGCTATGACCGTAGATGATAGTGGGAGTGAAGCCTTTGTAACTGGAAATGCATTGGATTTCATACAGAAGGTCAGTCTCTTCTCTTTCGCATTTTAAGTTAATAATGAAAAGACATAAGTTCTTAACCACCCCCACTCAATGACCTTACATTTCCGTTATGCATTTATAATCAAGCAAACCCCTTATTCAACCTCCCCACATTTCTCGCGACTTTTCGCCCTCGTTGTGTTCTGATTATAGCTGATTAGTTAGCAACGATAGACGTGCAAGACTAGTGGTTTTCACTGAAACAGTTTTAGTATCTCTAGTACTCTCTTGCCTCTGATTGTAGCTCTTCTGTGAAATCATGTCTACAATGAACAGAGGGAACTGAGGAGCTTTCCTTTCAAAAGTGGAGAGGAATCAGTTTTAGAACTGGAGTAAGAAGGAATCCCTTGTTCTGGCCAACTTACTGTGATCAACTAAATATTATGTAGTGCCAGTTGCATATAATTTCCATGGAGTTCGGAAATACGCAAGTCTGCTGTAGGTCCCAAAAGAGAGAAAAATAAGTACAATGTAACTGTTATAGTTTTCTATCTTAGACTGAGATTCACCAGTAACGCAAGTGTGTACTTACATGTGAAACTGTCAAGTCCATATGTACTTAATGCAACTTTAGTGTCTTGTCTAAATTTTTATATGCTGTGATAATTCCTTCCTGTGTTTTCTTGATAAACTGTACTTCTGTTTTCTTCTTTCACACTTTTTATTGATTTGTTTTTTGATATGTTAAGTCTGTAGAACTTGAACGGCTAGCTGTTTATTTCGATTCTGATATCACTCCATGGCATATTGACAAACCATGGACAGATTTGCTACCACAGGAGTGGGTCAAGGTACATTTTAAATGTTCTAGCTATCATTTGGTGCCTGCTCTTTCTGATCTGTTCTTATTCCTAAACCTAGTTCAATTCCTTAGATTTTCAGATATGGAACGGCTAATGGTAAACCTGCTGATCACATCAAAGAGCATTCTTACATTTTGCAACCAGTGACTGGGAACGCTAAGTTCTTGAAACAGCGCCCTAATCCTTCACGTGATAATTTGGACCCTCTTCAAAAGGCAGTCGTGGCTCTGGACGATGTGACTCTTTGTTTGTCAAAGGCTAGTCTTGCTAACTTTTTTTCTCTATTTTTTATTTCTTATCCAATGCGGAATTAATTCTAGCTTGTATTGGCTTTTTTACTTACTTCGGTATGTTGTGCAGAATGGCTATAGGGATTTATTAAAGTTAGCGGAGAACTTTGCTGCCTTCAATCAACGGTTGAACTACGCTCATCTTCGTCCACATGTTTCGGTGAAATCTGATCCAAGGTCTTGGTGGAAGTATGCTTATCAAGCTTTATCTGTTCAGATAAAGAAGGCCAGGTATCTAACTAGTTTCTTCAAAAATTAAGAGACTCACCAAACTGTGGATTATCTCTTACATTTTGATATTCTCACAACACTCTGGTTAGAAGGCTGAAGACCAATTTAATAGGCCTAAACAAAGGTGACGAAAGAGTAGTCAACATGTTTCTACTTGTCCCCATAATCTAAACATTTAACATATTTTCTCTATTTTGTTTCTATTGAGCGAAATTTATAGGGCTTTTAGGAAAAAAGGTGTTAACTTTTAGAAGATGTAATGTCATTCCCTCTTATTTTCCTTATATAAGTCATGTAGATTTATATATACACACTAGACACAAGTGCCCGTGCTAGCCGGACCCGATATCTGTTATTTTTTTTGTCTCGCTTTATGGGACATAGATAAAATTTCGAGAGTCAATTAAATTTTAATATGATTTTTAAATATTTTAAATTGTTAATTATTGTAATTTATAGTACTTTTTACGTAATTTTTAAGTAATATATGTTACTTCCCTTGTCCCAATATATGTAGCACAAATAAAATTTCAAGTGTTGATCAAATGTTGTTAATTATTGAGATATACAATACTTTTTACGTAGTTTTCAAATTAAATAATACATGTTACTTCTTTTGTCCCATTTTGTGTGACACAGATAGATTAATTATCAATCAAATTTTTTATATGTTTTTTTTTTAAAAATATTTTAAGTTATCAATTATCATGTTTTATAGTATTTTTTTTACGCAATTTTTAAATATATAAAAAAATTAAAAAGTATGACGAACAAATTAAAACGGAAGAAAAAAAAGAGAAATATATATGTATGTAGGTGTGGAACCACACAGGTGATGCAGGCATGTTGACCATCACCTATGTGGTTATCCACACTTATACACTAGTAGTGGATGTGGAGAAGATTTGGTTCTTAGTCTTTAATTAATTATGCAATTGTTGTTTGTAGTGGGAAGTTGTCATGGGAGCAGGTCCTGCGGTATACAAGGTTGCGGAAGAAATATATCTCTTTGTATGCTTCATTGCTGAAATCCGAGCCTGATCGGATGGTAATAGATGATAATAAAGATTTAGAAGAACTGGATCGCACACTTGATGCTGAAATCATTCTTCAATGGAGGTAATTTGTGTTGCAAGTTTTTAAAAAATATTATTTCATGAAGTTTGGCTAATGGACTACATCAATTCAAAGGCTATATGTCAGTGTGCTACATTGTGGGATTAAGTATCTTTCAATTAATCCTGACTACGTCATTGGATACAGTTTTGGTGAGCGGATATCTTTAGTCAATTTTTCAGGTGAAATCTGAGTTATCTACCTCCTTCCCCGTTATTCTCTCTCTCTCTCTCAATGAGTCTGAATAAGTTCTCAGGGTGTCAAAAGAAAGAGAGGGAAAAAAGGACACACAGAAACCAAGGTTCATTGGATGTTGTAGATAGAGCTTATCAATTAATCAGAATTCTCAAATGTCAGTCATAATGCCTCAGCTTGCTCTTTTGTGATCATGCCAGTTAGATACCACTTTGGTTAAAGTTGTAGTTTCCATATATAATTTTAGACCAAGTAACTGCTTCAGCTAGCTATTGGGGTTGTGTTAGGTTAAATATTCATTTTTTATTATGGTACTAGAACCAACCTTTGGTAAGCCCATTCTTGCACCAGATTAATGTTCATGTGTGGACTTCAAAAAGTTCAGTTACACATGAGGGAGGGTATTTACTTGGAAGTTTATGAAGGTTTTAGACTACTACACTCGTAGTATATTCAAGCTTTGGATAGGATATTCATATTTTTCGGATGGTATTAGAGTTGGACCCGTTCATGATGTTGGACCACCCATTTTATGTTACTTCACGATCTAGATGTTTAGCCAGGCAAAAAGGGGGGGGGGGATGAAGTTTGAATCCCACGTGTAGGTTCCTTCAACAACAACAACATACAGTGAATTCCCCCTAAGTGGGGTCTAGGGTGGGTAGAATGTACGCAGACCTTAGCACTACCTCATGGAGGTAGAACATGTAGGTTCCTTCGATATTCAACAAACCTCACTGCTTGAGCTAGCTTTATGGTTGATTTAGGTCTAAGGTGCATTCTTCTAAAGTATACCCTATCATTTTTCTTTCATGTATCTTTAGCTTGATTTGTTCATTTGATTGAACAGAAACTTATTGATTGAGTTATTTTATTCCTTCATGATATGTCAAGTGTTTTGTAAAGCAGTTCCTAGGTTTAAGAGTGTTCCAGAAGGTTTTACTTGTGTTTAATTAGTTAAATAATGGTTAATGCCATGAAGAACCATGACAGCCCTACCTACAATGATGTTTATGCGCAGAAGATGTCCTGCCGATGATTTAGAATTTAGACGGATTTTTGTATTAGAGGCTGACCTTTATTTTTAACTTTTCAACAGGATGCTGGCACACAAATTTGTGCAGAAGTCAGTAGAGTCGGATTCTTACCTAAAAAAACAAAAGTCAAAGAAATCTTGGTGGTCATTTGGCTGGTTAATACTGGATCTCTGTAACCCCTTAGTTTCTGTACTGTGAAGTGCTTTTCTTTCTTTTTTCTTAGTTGTAGTCTTATGTGGTTGACCAATTTCTCAGGTCCAGCCAATCAGTTGACGATGAAAGTGAGCAAGCAGAGTTTACTGAGGACGACTGGGAGAGGTTAAATAATATAATTGGGTATAAAGAAGGTGAAGAAGAACCACTGTTGGCTACTCATGACAGGAGAGATGTGCCACATACCACCTTGGAGGTTCACATGAAGCACAATGCCTCAAAGCTTAGTGATACTAACAGCTGCCTTGCTGATTTGTCATGTGATAACCTTGATTGTTATATAAAGCTTTATTCAGAAGCAAAGGTTTTTGATGTAAAACTAGGATCATATCAGTTATGGTCTCCAAATGGCCTTCTTGCTGAGGTAAGAATCTTCACATTCAATTTAGAGCAATGTTGTCAAAGGCGCGCTTTAAGTCTGCTTAAGCCTGAAGCGAGGCACAAATCATGTTGAGCGTTTTGCTTCACTTAGCGGGCGTTTATGTGTAAGGCTCTATGACATACCTTTCCTAGCCAATGAGCATAGTCTTGAAAAGGCGACACCAAAAAATTGACATTTCACTTTATCGTAATTTTTTAAAATTTCTTTATATTTGTCGTTCATGCTTATAATTATTAGTGTTGGACTACATATACACATTTGTATCCCCCCCCCCCCCCCCCCCCCCCCCCATTTATGCCTTTCTTCGTTTAAGCCCGAGCTTTAATTGTTATAGAGAGGTTGGGGAATTGGGGATATACAATTCGTTCTTTTCTCTTTAAAGATTCCGTACAGTGAAAAGTTGATATCTGAAAGCTTGCGAAATGTTGAAGTAGATCTTCTATTCTCTCTCTTTTTTTTTGGGCTGGGTAGGGTGGGGGCGGGGGTTTAAGTTAGACAGCTTCATTTATGGTAATTCATTTTTTCCTCAGAGTGCAACTGTCAATGATTCCTTGGTTGCTGCATTTTGCTACAAGCCTTTCGATTCCAACATTGACTGGAGTTTGGCGGCTAAAGCTTCTCCGTGTTATGTGACAGTAAGCTGAAGGTTTTATTTTATTTCACCAGTTACAACAGTTGAGCGTTTCATCTGATCAAAATTTTTTTCCGTAGTATCTGAAGGATTCGATTGACCAAATTATCAACTTTTTTGAAAGTAATGCTGCTGTGAGTCAGACCATAGCTCTGGAAACAGCTGCTGCAGTACAGGTTAGCTTTAGCTTCTTATAATTTTCTTAGTTCCAGATCCCAATTTTGACATTTTTACTTCTCCTTTTCCATCTGTTCTGCTCACTGGTCATTGAATTGTGGTTTAGATCGCAGCATATTTCATGGTCATAAAACATTTGCTTCTTAAATCCTTACCAGAAAAAGGAAAATTTGCTTCTTAGGGGAAGTTGTCTCGAGCATTACATGCTCATTTGTTGCTTAGGGGAGTGAATGAGCAAGTACCTGAGAACAAGATTTTTCTAGTGCGCTCCACTTCATTTGCTTGATTTTGTTGTTCTTGGCAATGAATGGGGGTGAACCAGTAAGAAGTTACTTCTTTATTGTTAGCTCTTCTTCTTTTATCAAAACAATTTTAATGGAGGTGCCCTGTGGCACATTGACATTATGGGCATTGTATATGTTTGAAAGTAATCCCAATGAGAAGCTTGAAAAGGTTCTTGTTCTATTTTCCCCTGAAACTGAAAGTATGATTGTTGTAACCAATTGGATCATGTGATTGCACGTAACTCATTTCCATGGAACTTGCTGTTCTCATGCTTCTGAGAATACACAGATTGGTAATGTGCTTAGCAGAGGTAAAACTTTGGCGGTGTGTGCTAAAAGGTGACATCTATACTTGAAGTAGTTGGGTAAATGATGTGAGTGTGGCAGACCATTAGCATGCACACAGGGTGTGGAGGATGGACATTGCAATGCACACAGAAAGCACCAGTGGATTGCACGAGTGGTAGATGGCTTGATCCAGGTATAAGTGTGCAAACACGTGGCAAAATTGGCAAGGGTGTGAACAGCTCTCTTCAGGACATTGTTTGATGCTATTGGCTGCCTTTGGCTGGTGGTTGGGACGGTCGATCACTTGTTTCTTAACATTATTTGCTGTTGAATTCAACCGACTTGGACGGGGAATTTTATACATGGTCTAATTTTGGGTGAACATGGGTGAGGGGACCGTCTTTTGCTAGGAGTTGTTCTTTATTTTAGATAATGAAAGCATTCCATTACTACCAACCCAAATCATATGGCAAGTCTTGATTATGATTCTTGCTAATGTGCAGTTGGATCTTGGTTGCTGATAAATCTTTTTGAGAGTGATTTGCTTGATTAGTTCTTCAAGTCATTTTGGACTCAATGGTGTCTACAAATTAAAAAAAGGAAGACGACAAGTGTATCCCTTAAGATTTTCTAATTACACGATTACAAGTATTGAGAATTGTCTGTTCAGTATGAATTTTTTTTCTATATTTACAGTCTTAACACCTGAGCAATGCCTTCATGTAGATCACCTGTTATATGGTATATCCTCAACATAGGCAACCAAAAAGATGCGTGTTTCAGACAATGTCTATGAAGCATTGAATGATCAGCTTCAATTCAGACATGCCATATTTTTGGACTATCGTACTAAATGGTCAGACAATGCCCATGGTGATAACTTGAGACCATAAAGATCGATGTAGTTGACATATCCCAGGAGTAACAAATCCTAATGGTATATGTAAGCTTCGTCATCAACATCTCCCAGAAGTAACAAATCCTCATGTTTGCTCTATGTAGACTTTGTCATCAAGTTCGAAAAGAGGCCAGTGAAACATGGTTGTTATGGAGATTAAGGAGGCGAACAAATACAAGACACAGAGGAAAAGTATCACAAAAACCAGAAACTTAAGTATATGTATTGATTACTAGCCTAGCTTTGAGACAATCTGTCTTCTCGTGGAGTTTCATCCTTGGTATTAAGGAACTATCCTGCAGGTACCATTGTTTTGTGGGATAGTCATTCCTTCAATCATGACCTGAGAGGCTGAGACCAATCAGGGAGACCAATTGCTTCTGTGTAGTCCTATATATTTGGACAACTAATGAATCTGTAACAATGTCATAACCATTTGCATGGACCCTCCAAAATGCTTCTACGCCTGTGTCAGATCCTCCAAAATTGCGCAACTTTTGGAGGACTCGACACGCACCGGACCATATTGTTGATGCTCATTTGAGGTTTGATTTTATCCCAAAGGTGAACCCCAGGCTGGGCACTTTCTCCACTCTTAGTTGATTCTTTAGTGTAGGTACCAATACCGAGACATTAAGACAGGTCACTGATCACCCATGGATGCTATTTTTGGAGATGCATCACTACACAATAGACAGTAGATATCAAAGTGAAATCAGTAATAGAACTATATGAATGACTTTTAGAGATAATTTTTTTAGAAATGTAGTATGCAAACACCTAGTCACTTATATTTGGAACTGTTTTTTTATACTTCAGTATGATATAATGTAGACTACCGGGAGTACATCACCCAATGGAATTTGACACCACTTTTGTGTCGAGGACTTGATTCTCGTTTCATTTCCTATCTGTGATCAAACATAAGACGTCCTCCAGACATTTCATTATGTACTTTCTCAAAGTGACTCTACATGACATCATGATTTGTCATATATAGCTTCGTCCCTAATCTTATCTCTCCTAGTATGCCGACATCCATTTAAGCATCCTCATCTTTGCTACCTTTATCTTCTGCACATGAGCGTTCTTGAGAGAGATCAAAAGTATCAATTGTTGAATATCTTAAATCTCTCAATAACTTTCTTTGGAAAAGGGTAATTGTATTTATATCCATAATGGCTCAGCACCATCAAGTAAGTTCTACGGGAAAAGGTTACATTCACAAAATAGGATTATAGGGGATCCTATGTACAAATGCTAACTTATAAATTGTCAAAGAAATCTACTAAAACTGCTATCTCCCTCTTTAGATCCTGCTTACACCAAAAATAAAAAAAAGATTCAGGCAATTCATCTTAATTTTGTAGATGTGGTTGCTTTTGTTCTCAAAATGTCTGAGGTTTCTTTCTTTCCATACTGTCCACCCAAATACATGCTTGGGATTCTCTGCCCCTCTTCTTCCAATACTCTTCCAGTTCTTTAAAAGTTCCAGGGTTGTTTTTGGCATTCCCCAGTTCACCCCAGCATACCAAAGAACGTATGCCACAGATTTTCAGCTGTCTCACAATGCAGGAAAAAATGCTCATTGTTTTCAGGTTCCTGTCCACACAACAGATATGTTGAGCAGATTTGAAGACTTCTTCTTTGTAGTCACTCCTGAGTTAAACAAGCCTTCTGACTTCCAACAGCACAAAACACGCTATTCTGGTAGGAATTTTAATCTTCCCGATGAATTTCCAGGGCCATTCCATTGTCACACAATTTCTCGTGTTCATCTTCCAGTAGACTGATTTAACTAAGAAGGATCCTTTGCTGGAATGGCTCCACACTGGTTTGTCCGCTACATCAATAATGCCTTTGAATGAATTCGAACACTGAAGCAATATAATGGCTCTATCCACTTCCCAATCAGTTAAAGCCCTTCTGAAATTCAGCTCCCATCCATTCTCCATCCAGGTTTGCCCTACAGTTGCCTGCTTTTGAAGACTCAAATATAGAGATCTGGAAAAAAGTTTTTCAAATTATTCTGATCAATCCATCAATTATCCCGAGGAAGCTTTAACACCATCGCCCACTTTGATTATAATATTGGTCCAGAACTTTGGCCACATATTTCTAATGGTCTTCCAAAGACTACATCCATATGTACTTTTCACTTCTTCAGTTGTCCACCTGTTCATTAAACCATATTTTTGTGTGATGAATCTTCTCCCCAAAGATCTGTCCTCTGTCATGAACCTCCATAGCCACTTTTGTTACAAACTATTGTTATGAATACTCGGTCTTTTGATTCAAGGCCACCATGGTTCTTCTTGCTACAAATTAGAGAATCCCATCGCAAAAGATTTGTTTTTCTTCTTTTTCTTTTGAAAATTACCTGACCAGAGCCTATTTTTGTTCTTCTTCTCTTCACAACCATTCCATAGAAAGTCTTTTTTTTTGAAAATTACCTTTCGGACCAGAGCTTATATTTGTTCTTTTTCTCTTCACAACCATTCCACAGAAAATCCCTTCTTAATTTTTCTATCTTCCTCTCTACCCCTCTAGGGATAGGAAAGCATGCCATCTCGATAACATGTTATAATTATATTAGTAGAATAGGATGAATATTAGCATCTATTGGTGTGGCTTAACGGTTGAACTGGAGAAAAACTATGGGAGACCAAGTTTCATATCCTGCAAAGGAAAGAACCTAGACAATCCTTCACATTTGCCTATATCTTGGTAGTAGGTAGAGATATCGATATGACCTGTGCTGGTGGAAGATATTGAGGTGCGCACAAGTTGGTTTGATTCAATCAATATCAGTAAAAAGCTGAGAATAATTTCGTATTGAGAAAGGTAAAAGAGAGGCCTTTGAATCATTGTGGTATCGAAATAGAATTGAAACTTCCATTGGAAATAGTTAGAAACAACCCAAAAAAGGAAAGGTAAACATTTTGGGATAGGGAGACTATTACTTTTAAGACGTTTCATGTATCACCTTTTTTATCAACTTGTGCAGTTACTACTTGTTTGGTAGGTTGTTTCTCACTATAACCTAGTAGTATGGATATTAATGTCTTGAAAATGTTGAATTATTGAACACATATAAGAGATTATTGGCTTATATATGTATTCCCAATTTATCATTTGAAATGTATTGGTAGATGATGTAATTGCCTTATTGTCAGATGACAATTGATGAAGTCAAACGAACTGCACAAGAACAAGTAAACAGAGCTCTGAAGGATCAATCCAGGTTGGATACTTCTTCTATTTGTTCAGCTTGTATCTTGATATTGTTGAGTTTACTTGTCCTCACAGTGATTTGAGAAGTTAAAAAGAAATATTGTTACTTGTTACCTTTGTCAAAAAAAGAGAGAAAAATTGTTACATGTTTTTTTTTTTTGATAAAGTAATAACATTTCATTAGTGAAGGGCATGAAAACCGTATACAAGGAATATACCAATAAGTAGACAACCTCACAAAGAAAAGGAAAAAAAATTCTCCCTATAAATGTGCCTGATGTAAAGTGTAGGTGGTTTTGGGGAGGGATGGTGTGGTGAACAGGGATCTAGTGTTGAGGTTCAGTGACCTAGGATTCTAGGCATGTCTGGCTATAACTCTGTCAGGTTTATCTATCTTTTGCAGTTTAATGTTGTAACATTGTCAACCCTTGAATGGCCCAAATAAATCTAGTACCAGTAGACATTGACATGTTGTATTCTTTTACACCATCCACTATGACTACAACAACATACCCGGTGTAGTCCCACAAGTGGGTCGAGGAGGATAGTGTGTACACAACCTTACCCCTACTTTTTGTTGCTTTGCAAAGGTAGAGTGGTTGTTTCCAAAGGACCCTAGCCCAAGTAACCGCATATAAAAATAATATGAGAAAGAAACACAACAGTGAAGAAGTCATGTTGAAAATAATGGAGAAAAGAACAGTAGAAATAACAAATAATATGATAGCCTAAGCAAAATGTAAAAAACAACGGGTAATTAAAAAATCAAATAATAAGATAGGAGAATAATAATAATAATAATACTGATAGGAAAAACTAGACAACACTCAACTATCTACTAACTTTCTACCTTAATCCTCGACCTCTATATCCTCTTTCTAGGGTCATATCCTCGGTAAGCTGTAGGTGTGCCATATCCTGTCTAATTACCTTTCCCCAATACTTCTTTGATCTACCTCTACCTTCCTTTAAGCTCATCATATCCAACCTCTCACACCTCCTTATTGGGGTTACTGGGGTATATGAGCATCTTATTTTTACATGTTTAACAATCTCAGTCTCGCCTTCCTTATCTTGTCCACCGTAGGGGCCGCTCCCACCTTATCTAAAAAATCCTCACTCATAACCCATTTCTCCTAGTATGCCCACACATCAATTGCAACATCTTCATTTTTGCTACTTTCATATTTTGCTTTCATATTTTGGACGTGCGATCTATTGACCAGTCAACTCTACGCCTCATACAACATAGCTGGTTTAACCACAATTCATAGAACCTACCTTTAAGTCTTGGTGACACATTCTTATCACACAAAACACCGGATGCAAACATCCATTTCATCCACCACTCCAATACGATGTGTAACAGCCTTACTGATCTCACCAGTATCCTAGATTACATACCCAAGATACTTGAAACTACCTCTTCCAGAGATAACCTGAGTACCCATCCTCACTTCGACATTCGCCTCGTGAGTTATGTTATTGAACTTGCACTCTAAATACTCTGTCTAAGTCTTGCTCAAATTGAACTCTTTAGACTCTCGGGTCTGTCTTCAAACCTCCAGCTGATTGTTAACTTCGTCGCGCGTCTCGTCCATCAATACTATGTCATCCGCAAATAGCATATGCCACAGTAATTCGTCTTTATCTATCACCAAGGCAAAAAAGAACATGCTAAAAGCCGATCCCTGGTGCAACCCTATCACGATTAGAAGTGCTTCGAGTCCCCTCCTACTATCCTCGCCCATGTTTTGGCTTCATCGTACATGTCCTCATTCACCCTAATGTAAGTTACAAGTACCCCTTTTAGCCTCTTAACATCTCCAAAGAATCCCTCTTGGGACTTCGCGCTTCTTCTCCCTATACTGCTCCACCAATCTCCTTACGAGATGAATGACTTCTGTGGTTGAACCCCTGGCATAAGTTCATATTGGTTCTCGGTAATATATTCACCCATCCTCACCCTAATCTCCACCACCCTCTCCCAAACTTTCTTAGTGTGGCTTAGCAACTTGATACCCCTATAGTTGCTACAATTACTAATATCCCCTTTGTTCTTGTACAACGGGATCATTGTACTCCACCTCCATTCTTCAGGCATGCTAGACGTCCTAAAAATGACATTAAACAACTCAGTCAACCACTTCATTCCTGCATTGCTTACACTCTTCCTGAAGATTAATATTGATATCCACTGAAGATTAATATTGATATCTGCTTTCTGCCAGGTTTTTCTTAGATTTGAAAATTGCAGCTCCAAAAATTACAATTCCTACAGATTTCTGTCCAGATAGCACTCACTCAACTAAGCTGCTTCTTGACTTGGGAAATTTGGTGATTTCTACAAAGGTATATCTTAGGATCGTCTATACTATAGGACTAGATATCCCTAAGTTGGCTAATGTGCTGTGTTTATGCAATGTGTGCAGGATGATTCTGAAATTGTTTCACCTGAAGAGATGAATATGTATGTTCAGTTTGATATGGTCTTGAGCGATGTTTCTGCTTTCCTGGTTGATGGTGATTATTATTGGAGTCAAACTCCAACAAATGGAGTTGGTCCATCTAGATCCACTTTTGTTACTTTTTTGCCTGTTATTGACAAGTGTGCTGTGGTTCTAAAGCTGCAACAGGTGATTGCACATTTCTTCTGAACATGCTGTTACATTCACATAATATACCTTAGTATGTTTTCACAGCTTCTACTTTGTGTACAATGCTTTTCATAATCAAAATTTTCCAGATCCGACTAGAGAATCCTGCCTTTCCTTCGATGAGACTTGCAGTGCGTCTTCCTTCTTTAGGATTCCATTTTTCTCCTGCTCGGTATCATCGGTTGATGCAAGTTGCAAAGATATTTGAAGCAGAGGAAATAATTGATTCAGATGTTTATCGGCCTTGGACACAGTCTGATTTTGAGGGGTGGTTGTGTCTTCTTACCTGGAAGGTTGCTTTCAGATCAACATATCCATATTTTCTTGCAGACTAATATGTGCCGTAGTTAGTTGTACATTTCTGATGATTGTGATTTCTTTTATTCTGTAGGGTGTTGGTGGTAGGGAGGCTATATGGAAGCGTAGATACCTATGTATTGTTGGATCCTTCCTTTATATACTGGAAAATCCTGGCTCTAGATCTTACAAGCAGTATATCAGGTAAAGACTTTCGTGCATGTTTGGCATCACCTAATCAATCAAGTTACAACAAAACACCACAAAAGCAACTACGTAAGGCTGGTCAACATCATTTTTTTTTTGAAATTTTGGATAGACACGACCAACTGTATGGAGTTGAAGATCTCATGGGTGTTAGGTGGATACTTAATATGATAAGGTTTCCGGAGGAAGGAGTGCAGTGTAGGACGGTGTCTAGGGCAATGGAGGATTTTTCGGAATTTTTATAAACAATAACTCCTTTTTATTGATGCAACAAGAACAACATACCCAGTGTATTCCACAAGTGGGGTTTGGGGAGGGTGGTGTGTACAAATCCTTATCCGTACCTTGTGAAGGTAGAGAAGCTGTTTCCAATTTATATTTGATAATTAATGGAAAAAAAGAGAAATAAAATAGACAATGCCAAGATTTTTGATGGTCTTCTTGTGAAGCCTATCTAGGTTTTCTGATTGTAATTCTTATTGGTCAGTCTTCTCCATCTTTTATCTGTGCAATGTATCCTTAGCTTCATTGTTGTACTGCCTTATTGCAGTTTACGAGGGAAGCAACTATATCAAGTTCCTCCAAATGATGTTGGCAATGAACAATATGTGTTGGCTGTCTACAGTGCTGAACGATCCAACAACGTACTTCTCTATCTTTGTCTTTTTCTGGTCATGCAGTTTCCGGTTTCTGACCTTGCTTACCTTATTGTCACATGTAGATTGTGGAAGATGCAAATGCATTAATATTACGTTGCGACTCTGAAGATTTAAAGAAGACATGGCAGAGTCACTTGCAGGGGGCCATCTATCGTGCATCGGTAGACCTTCGTGCTCTTTCTCTTATGATGATTTGGAATAAATTACTTATTGACATCCCAATGGTTAGAGGCGTAAAATTGTAGTTCAAATTTCTTAAGTCAGCTAACATCCTTATGTGGGTGTCTATGGTGAAATAAGAATTGAAATGCTATTAATAGTTTGGTATAAAGGTGAAAATGTGGTAAGAGTGGTCAGCGGAATTTGATCTTGGAGGCTTAAGTGTGATAAACCTGTTGGATGCCTTGAAACTTGCAGGAGTCTCTCTGTCTCTGTCTGTCTGTCTGTCTGTCTCTCTTCTAATTTCTTTCCTCTGGATGTTGTTAATAGATCGAGATCCTAACTATAAGTAAATGGGATCAATTAAAAGCAATGGAAAAATAGGTTTTTGATGTGTGATTAAGAACTAGGACAATACTGTCTATTTAAAAAAAATAAAAATTTCCAAGGATTTGACAAATTAAGTCTTCAGAATTTTAGGAGCCTGTATGGAGTGTCTAGCATGGTTGCTATCATGATGGTACTCTTTCCCCCCTTTGTGGGGTTGGGTGTTGTAGAGTGGAACAGGAGTATATATTCATCAAGTCCTAACATGTTGTGATGGGAATGTTCTCAAAAGTGAGGTTTCGTGCAGGGATCAGCTCCTATAACTGGTTTATCTGAATCATCATCCGAGTCTGAAGATTATGAAGCTGATCATGCAGGCAATGATATAATTGATCTCTCACAAATGGAGAGTCTGTATTTGACCGGTGTTCTTGATGAGTTAAAGATGTCCTTCAATTATAGTCATGAGGTGAGTATGGGTGAAAGCTATCAAGAACATTTTTTCTTGTAAAATAAATGACCACACTGACAGTGTAATGTGCTTTCCACTTTCTCTAGCATGATCAGAGTTTTACTAAGGCACTTCTAGCTAAGGAAAGAGGCTTATTTGAATTTCGAGCAACAGGTGGTCGGGTAAGACTACTGCAAGTCTAAGGTTTCTTTTTTCCTATTCTTTTGCTTAAATGGTTTAAATTTAATGTCTTACACAGGTTGAACTTTCAATTAGAGGCAATGATATTTTTATAGGGACTCTCCTGAAAGCTCTTGAGATAGAAGATTTGGTTTGCCGGACAGGGATGTCTGGCTCTTGCTATCTAGCACGATCCTTCATCAGAAATATTACTGCAACCCCCCTTTTAAATGATGTTGAGACCCAATGCAGTGAATCTAGTCAATATGAAGTAGAAGAGGAGTTCTATGAGGCATCTGAAAATTTAAATGACCTGGTTGATAGTCCTTATTCTTCGGGAAACTCTTTACCTTCAGAAAAGACCATGTCAAAGGCTCCTAGTTTTAATCGTTTTGCTGGTCTTCTGCCTATCAATTTTAACGATAGTGGAACTAATCCTGTAATAATGAATGATACATTAGATAGTTTCGTGACGGCTCAAGTGGCTATTTATGACCGGAAGTCACCTCGCTATACTAGCACTGATACAAAGGTCAGCCGGTATTTCTTATGTGACTAAATCTGTCTGCTTAATTACACTTAATGATTTCTAATTTAATTGCTTGTTGGTTATTACAGGTAGTTGTCACACTTGCTACCTTGTCTTTTTTCTGTCGTAGACCAACAATACTGGCAGTAATGGAATTTGTAAATGCCATTAATGTGGGGGAAGAAATCCCTGAGTCTTTCAGTGACACTTCTTCATCAGCCATTACACAGCATGATTATCCCAAGGAAAATGTGGTTGATTCTCAGTTATTTGAAACAATGGATGTGCCTGCAGTGAAGGGTTTGCTTGGGAAGGGGAAGTCTAGGATTATATTTGGTCTGACATTGAACATGGCTCGTGCCCAGATTTTGCTGATGAAAGAGGGTGGATCTAAGCTCGCTACCTTGTCTCAGGACAATTTTCTTACTGATATCAAGGTCTGTTGTTTCTATCAATTTTGATTATTTCCATTGTGATATTTATCATGTGAGTGTGAATTTTCAATCTTGTTTTCTCCTTTGCCAGGTGTTTCCATCTTCTTTTACAATAAAGGCATCTCTTGGAAATCTGAGAATTAGTGATGACAGCCTTCCTAGTAGTCACCTTTATTTCTGGGCATGTGATATGAGGAATCCTGGTGGTAGTTCTTTTGTAGAGGTAATTCATTGTATAGCTGGTGTGGTGGTTTTTCTAGCTATTGCTGCCGTTACTATCATTGATTGCTGTTGTCGTGACTGCTGTCTTTATTGGCTATGCCTATAGTAGTAATGAAGTTTTAACATCCAATTTGCCTAGTTACTCCCGCAGGTATGATCAAAATAGTTGGTGTGCACTTTTCTGGTTTGATACTTTAGCAACCTTTATTTAAAAGAAAAAATTAAAAATCCTTTCACTCAGGGTGTGGCCTAGTGGCCAATGAGTGGATGCGATCCTTGGAGACCTAGATTCTTATTCCAGTAGAGACAAAAACAGCAACACTAGGTGATTTTTTTTCCATCTGTCTAAATCCCTGGTAGGCAGAGTTGCCCAGTATCTGGTTTGGCGGGAGATAAGATGTACCTGAAGGAATAGTTGAGCTGTGCAGAAGCATGCCCTGACACCACCAATTTTTTTAAAAATAATTGGGCACATTGAGTGGAATTCTTTCATTACTTTTGGTTATTTTGTCACCGTCTTGTTAAATGTTACTTTGTTGGGGAGAAGGTTTCATCTTCTGAGGTGGGACACAATAATCTCTCCAATTAGGGATAGGGATTTTTGAGTTGTGTATATGAAGCTTTCAGTAGACACAGTAATCTCTCCTTTTCTTGATCAGCTGGTCAATTTCTTTTCATAGATGAAAATGAAATATAATATCATCAACAAAAGCATGCCAAGAATGATTTAAACCAAACACATCAAGGGAGGCATTTAAATAATTGGGTGTGTCGCACCATAGCACAAAATTTGCATAAAAGCATTAGAAACTTTTATGAAGTTCAAGACTTGGACATTTTCATCATTTAAGTCTAATCATGGAGCAAACCATGCAAACTTGTTTCGCACATGCAGGGAATCTCATTTTAAATTGTTATTTTCAAAGCATGAGTTGATTTGAAAACACACAAGAAGCTTATAGCTCGACATGCCTCAAAGTCGCTCTAGTTTAGCTGAAAGTTGTGTCAGCCGCCCCAATGATACTCAACAACCTCAATCTACATACACAAACTCATGTATATTAACAACGTATCATGACCATACTAACTTAATTAACAAAATGTTCGACACTTAGATTAAATTCTTAAAGTCTCCAAATTTAACACATTCAAGTGGTATAATGCTCAACTGCCTCAAAGGTCGGTCATGGTGTTATAAAGGTTTGGATGTAAAAGAAAAAGATGATTGTATTCACGTATAACATGCTCTTTATATAGAGCAGATACAAAACTGAAAATACTAATCTGATAAGGTACAAAGCAGCAGAAAACCTAGAATACAGGAAACTATCGGAAATCCTAAATAATACCAATGACTAACCATGTATTATTGAACCATCAGATAGCTGAAAAATAGGAAGCTACTAACAAACTCCTAAACTGAGGGTATAACATGTATTATCTGTTAATATGCCCCCGCAAGTGGGGGGTGACTGGAGCAAGCCTCAGCTTGTGAAAATGGCGTAGAAAAGCTGTACGCTGAAGAGGCTTGGTGAGGACGGCAGCAACTTGATCAATGAAGTGAAGGTGATGACTGATGAGCCTCAAGTGTCTTTTGTTGAACTTGTTCACGAACAAAATGGAAATCAATAGCTACATGCTTCATCCTTCTATGAAAAAACAGTATTAATACAAATGTAGGTGGTGCTAACGTTGTAACAGTGAACAGTTGGTGGAGAGATGGAATTGACAAGCATGAGTGAAGGTTTTCTGTTACAACTAAGTGGCTCCTAACATGGAAAGGAGGTAGTCTTGGTAACTTCCTGTCTTTCAATTTATATAGGTGTTTGCCTAGGCATGGAGATTAAGAGAGAAAGACCGACTTTTGGAACTTGTGATCTTAAATATGTTACTTTGGTAGAAAGGCATGTCATTAAGGTAAATGACAATTATAATATTAGATTATTTTCAAATATAGAAAGGTGCAGTTCTTTGTGGAACGGACTATTAGAGAAATATTTACATAAAATTGAACTGAAGGGTGTTGACAAAGGCGTGGCCAACTTGCAATGAAGTTTGGAAGTAAGGCACAACACAAGTTGGGCGTTCGGATGAAGGTGCTAAGATCTGAGGCATGCACTTCAACAAAAACCTGGTGGAAGGCACTAAACAACAAATATAGTACGGAAATTCTTTCTGTGAATAAATAAATGTAAATGGAAAATTGATCCATTAATTGTTAAGTTCATGGATGGCTATGTAGTAATTCAAATTCAAATTCAAATTCAAGATTGGGAAATTAAAAATCTACTGCAGGAAAAAAAACTAGGCATTGAATTTGAATCAAAAGAATATTTTGCATCAAAATGGGAAATCTAAGAGGTTTTTAAACTCTATTAACATTAGTTTTTACTTCATTTCATTTGATTATGGATTTTTAAATTCCTCTACTTCTAATTTTTATTTATATTGTCAGTTTTTTTTTCTTGCATCTTTTATAGCTTAATTTTTGGCTTCATCATGCGTCTTTCTTTACTATAATTTGTGGTTTAAATCTGAACATACCTTTGGTGCTTTTTACGCACCTTTGAAGCACGAATAATATTCAGGAATTGTTGAGTTACACCAACCGCCTCGCTCTCCCTTATTTCTAATATCAATGAAGGAGTGGACATTAACTTGTGCAGACTTCTAGCCAGTTCAGACTTTTGATCGTTGAGCATCTACTGGTTCTTTCATTGAACTATTTTGGCGGAGATTAAACTTACTGTTCGTTGAATAATTTCATGCAACAGATATAGTAAAATAGAAAAAAACCAACAAGCTGTTTGAACAATGTTGGCTTCTCTGCCACAAATTTGCTTTGTTCTTGATTTTGTATCTATTCTTTTGGTTTGTCATTCGATACACTTCTGTGGAGGTGTCTTATTTATTTTCCCGAAACTAACTGGTCACTGTGTTTGTGGATTGCAGCTGGAGTTTTGTTCATTCAATGTTGATGATGAAGACTATATGGGTTATGATTACAGCCTTAGAGGCCAGCTGTCCGAAGTGAGGATTGTTTATTTGAATCGCTTTATCCAAGAGGTAGTAAAGCTTTAAATTTTCTATTTGGCTATTCTTGTGTTATAAATAATGTCATAATATTTTGATTTTCCTGTAGATTGTCAGTTACTTCATGGGTCTTGTTCCAAACAGTTCCAATGATGTTGTCAGAATAACAGATCAAGTTACAAACTCAGAGAAGTGGTTTACAAGAAGTGAGGTTGAAGGATCGCCTGCTTTCAAGTTGGATCTTTCTCTAAGAAAGCCGATAATATTAATGCCTCGAAGGACTGATAGCCTTGAGTGAGTTTACAATTCTCTGGTGATGCTTTCGAGTCACTTTGTTAAAATATGCACCCATCACCAGTTGTCTAATTTTAAATTTTAATTTGCTGCCAATTTTTGGTGTATCTTCATGTTGATATCCATGTCTCTGTATCGCGGTGATATGTGGATTAAACATTTATGAAAGGACCTTTAGTAACTTTTGTATAACAAATAATCACAGCTGATCTCATAGTTTCCTCTTGCAGTTATTTGAAGCTTGATGTTGTTCACATTACTGTCCAAAACAAGTTTCAGTGGTTTTGTGGTAGCAAAAGTGATATGAATGCTGTACACCGGGAAATATTAACTATATCTGTAAGATCCTTATGTTTATCTCTGTTTGTAAAGTTTTTGATGGAGATGCTAGTTGCTAATATCACAATTTTCTACCTGATTTGGAAATTAGACACAGACTGAGAATTAAGTAGTCTAACTCAATAAAATCTCATTTTTGCCGTCAGATTTACATGCTTTTGCATGAAACAGAATTTGCATATTACCAATCAAAAAAACCCGTTTGAAGCTCAATTAATGCATGTTGTAACATTTGAAAAGATTTTGCGATTTGTTCAAAGAGAATCCTTTAAATAGGGAATTTGTAGATTGCCGTAGATTGTTAATTTGGTGGGCTTGCTTTATAAGCTTAATGGTAATACAGGCAGATACGACAATAGTCTACTATTTAATTGTCCCTTTCTTGAAGTTGCTCCAATACGTTGTTCAGCTGAGAACATGTCTCCAATATGCCTTCCTTTAGGTCGAAGATATCAATTTAAATGTGGGTGCCGTCTCCGAATTGGGTGAGAGTATCATCCAAGACGTCAATGGAGTTTCAATTGTTATAATGCGATCACTGCGGGACCTATTACATCAAATTCCTAGTGTTGAAGTTGCTATCAAGGTACTTTAATACAAAAAGTTATCTGACTGTTGTTTTCAAATTTTCCCAATTTTCATGCTGTCTGAAAATTTCAGATTGAAGAATTAAAAGCTGCTCTATCAAGCAAGGAGTATGAGATAATTGCAGAATGCGCGCAGGAAAATCTTTCAGAGACTCCTAATGTTGTGCCGCCTCTGATAGATGACTCCTCATCACCTTCAGCTGACAAGGCACAACATTTATCAGCGAGAAATTCTGATGTTGTTAAATCTGAAGCTGAAGATAAAGATAAAGATAAGTGGATTGTAACCAAGGTCTCTATTGCTATTAATCTGGTTGAGCTTGGCCTTCACTATGGATTGACAAGGGATGCATCGCTTGCAACGATGCAGGTAACTCAGTTTGAGGCTCCTTTATTTAGGTTTTAAAAAAAAATATTATTACCCTTTCAAATTGTACATCCATCTTCTTGCTATTCAAGTTTGTTGAATTTTTGATTCTGTGAAATGAAAGAACATTGTTCTCTGATGTTTCTTGGGTCAATAGTTGTCAGTTAGATGATATAATGGAAACATATCAGGGAACAAATTTTGCTAATTTTCAAATGCATTTTCATTGAAGACAGTGTGAGGGAATTGGTCTTATTGCATGTTTGATCTTTGTTTGCCGTTTTTGTCTGATGAACAAAAGTAAATTTGAGCAGAGGCAGATACTAAAATACAAACAGTTGGGCATGATGTTGCATATCACCTTCATTCTGGTTAGGCAGTTTTGTGAAAAATGTATTTTCTCACTTATTGATGAATTGATCTCAAACAAATATGCATGAAGTGCAATGCTTTGGGTAGTTGTATACATACTGTGATGACTCAATATCTATCTTGAATTATCTCTTTTTAAATCATAAATTTTGCACATCATCAATTATTGATAATAATTAAATAGTCATGGAATGAAAAAATAGTCTAGTGATAAAATTTTGGTGTCTTGTTTGGTTGCAAAGTTTGGGATAACTTGTTCCCAACCAAATGACCCCTTAATTTTATGCATGCAAAATTCTGAATCCAAATCTTATTTTTGTTTTCAAGGTAAGTGGTCTGTGGCTTCTCTACAAATCCAATACAGTGGGAGAAGGCTTTTTGTCTTCAACACTTGAAGATTTCACCGTGATGGATAATCGTGAAGGTATAGCACAGGAACTCAGGTTGGCAATTCGGAAGCCGGAAACAATTGGGTATAATCCTTCACAATCAGTGGCTGATGCTGGTGCATATGCTGGCATGACCTTCAATACTATTAGTGACGAGGACATGAAACTTGTACCTGCAATGGTTATTCTCGATGCAAGATTCAATGAAAATTTGACATCGTTTTCTCTCTTCATTCAAAGGCCACAACTTCTAGTTGCGCTTGATTTTTTGCTTGCTGTTGTGGAGTTTTTTGTACCAAATGTTCGAAGTATGCTGGCAAATGACGATGATGGAAGTTCTCATACTGTAGATGCTGTTATTCTTAATGATTCAGTTTTTAACCAGCCTTCTCCGGAACTCTCACTCTCTCCTCAGAGACCTTTGGTTGCCGATGATGAAAGGTATGATCTTTTCATATATGATGGCAAAGGTGGAATTTTGTTTTTGCAAGATAGGAGAGGAAAAAATCTCTCTTGTCCGAGTGAAGAGGCTATAATTTACGTTGGAAGTGGAAAGAAGTTGCAATTTAGGAATGTTAAGATCAAGGTATGTCCTCTAGACGCATGATTCACTTATTATACAAATATTAATTATGAAGCTCTATTGTTTTGATGGCGATGGAATGGCTAAGTTGATTTCCTTTTTCTTTTGTGGTTCAGAATGGAAAATATTTGGATTCATGCATTTTACTTGGATCCAATAGCAGTTATTCTGCTTCCGAGGATGATGAAGTCCTCCTTGATGAAGCTTCATGTGTAGGACCATTGGAGGATGATTCTGGAGAGACTGTGGATGCTGTGCCATCACAAAATCCTAATGTCAGCAGATCTACAGAATTGATATTTGAGCTGAAGGTAAGATATTCTCTTACTTTTTATGTTTTCATTGGCTTCTACATTTCCGTCATTTCCTTTTTCAAAATGCTTTGAACTGTTTTTCCTCGAGCCGGGGGTCTATCGGAAACAAACTCTCTACCTCCAAGGTAGAAGGGGGGGGGGGGTAAGGTCAGCATACACTTACCCTCCCCGGACCCCACTTTTTGCTGTTACACAGGGTATATGAGTAGCATTAATATCAGTAAAAGATTTTCCTTCCAAAGCAATACACTAAAATGGTTCATGTATGGCCTTTCTACAAATGTAAGCATAACTGCATAAGTCTTTCACCTTACCTTAGTTTCTACAATCCAAAAACTCCGTGATGAGAAACTCTTCTTGTCTATGATTAAATTGTGATACACACCATGGTTTACTCACTTAAGAATGTTTGCTGCTCTCTGGTGTTCATGTAACCTTTCTCCAACAGGTGCTATTTGTTTGTTTTGTTTTGGCAACCCTTTTGTCTCTTTTTAAATTAGCATTTGTGTTTAGGCCTTCCAGTAAATAGGAATGGCAGTCCATAATCTCATGAGTGACCTTAGGTTCAGATTCATGGGTCCTCTCAACACAATCAGTTTGGAGATAAGTATCTCAAAATGTGTTGGGAAGTTGTGATTCTAAATGATCTTGACTACAGTACGAATCATCAAAGCCTTCTAGACAAAAATGTTATCTATACTAGGATTCTTAGAACCAAAAATACAGTCTTCTCAGGGTCTGCTTTCTTTTTCTTCTCCCAAATTTACATCTTTTAAGCAACTTTTTGTCACACTTTTTTCTTCTTCTCCCAATTTTATCATTACTGACATGATCTACATTAGAAGAAATGCTGCCATTTATATCATCGGGGCTTTTTCTTTAATCCTTAGAATGTCTACAATCTGGATAGTAATTTGGCTCTATTATACATTATATATGTCTTGCTGTGTATATGTCGTTTTAGCATGTGATGTTTGTTAGCACTATATTTGATTCTACAATGGAGTGGGATGGCTTAAAGGGGGAAACACCCTTGATTTGCTTCGTGTAGTTTGAGTTATCATGTAGATACGGTCTTTTTGATTCAACTTGAGGGGAAGTAAAGTGGTATGTTTCCATGTTTATGTCTAACTTCATAGCGATTGGAAAACTGACGTAAACAATTACTGAACCTGTTCACTTTAACTATTCCTTGTCCTTCATTTCCTCGCTAAGTGATGGAAATGACCATGAAGATCCTGTATCATTTCCATCTCTCCAGCCTTTCATCCCGACCAAACTTAGTGTTAATGATCTGTGGTATATTGAATTCACAGTAGTTATTTTATAGAAATTTAAACTTGCTACTTGTATTTTCATTACATTTTATGGAGAACTCAATACAGGCTATTGGTCCAGAGCTTACCTTCTATAATACATCAAGAAGTGTGGGAGAGTCTGCTGCTCTTTCGAACAAATTATTGCACACACAGTTGGATGCATTCTGCAGGTCGGTTCTTTCTACTGACCATTACAGTGTGTCGTTTTTGTTGTTACTTTTATCTGTTGGGAATTGAATCTTTTTCATATTGCAACCTGATTTCATGGAACTTCCAAGTTGCATATGGAAGTCCTCTTATCAGCTGTCTTGGGACATGCTAGTTGGTTCAGTAGGCCTATTTTTTTTTTTTTTTCTTTTATTATTATTTTATTTTTTTTCCTTTCCTTTTTCTCTAGAATATTGCTTATATTTGTACTGATGATTTCTCTGATAATATGTCGATTGGTTAGAGTATTGACTCTATGTTTGTTGAATTAGTTTCTAAAATGGTTGTCTCGATTAGTTTTGAGAAATTTTGATGGTGTAAGCTTCTAGTGTCAATAAGATGATGACAAAGGTCCATCCAGTAAGCTCTCTTTAGTTTTTGATTATGCTGTTGATTCGGATTAAGAATGCTTAATGGAGATACTTGACAACACCATAGTATTTTGAATGATTTGCTGCTCTCCCAGTTTTTCTTTTTTTGTATGACACATGAAATCGGACCACTTCATCAGTTCTTCTTTCCCGTGTTACTGTGATGGTCAACGTAAGTTTTGGTAATGCATTACTTATCCTGTGTAGTTTACTAGGTTTTATGAAAGAATTTATGCATCCAGCCGTAATATATAAGTCGGGAGAGTAACTAAAAATCTTTCAATTCCCTTGCTATAACATTGTATTTCCGACTCCCTCCTTCACATGTAGCCCAACTTTTGGGTTCTAATGTGGTGTTGGTCTATTGGATGTGAAACGGTTGTTAGAACAGGCTTACAAAAGGTTGATGCTGATACCTTTTAGAAAATGCTTACGCATCTAACCAAAAATCTTAAAGGAAATCGACGGTGTAGCTCAAGATATTGGTAAACCCTCTTTATGTATTCCTTTGGTTGACTTTATATACCTCGACACAATTATTTATCACAATCGTATTCTTGGTTTTGGGTAGGCAAAAGTAAGGTACATTGCCTTTGAGCCCTGAGCGGAACTTGTGTAATTGGTACCAGTGCTATTTGCATTCGCTACTCGTAGTATTTTTTTCTTTTGTATGGTTACCATTTTTATGTTCCCTTGTAAGTGTCTTTTGTTGTTTAGGTTTTTGAAAATAATTCTAGGTAAGAGTAGTTTGATATAATATTTAAGAGACATTTTGGGATGCCTTTGTTGCGAAGTCCTCTTATATGACCCTATCACGGAGACGAGAAACTGGAAAGAGTATGCTTTTATTGGATGGATTGTATTTATTTTATTCCCTCGTCTCTCCAGCATTTTCCTTTGTTAGTACATGTCCTCTTTTTTGGATTGCTAAGGAGGTAAATCAGAAGAATGAACTAGTGATGCCAACTTCTCATGAAAACGGGTGGCAATGTGCGGGGTGGTGGTGGGGCTTTATAAATTTTGTCAATATATATATATGTTTGTTCACCATAGGACAAAGATCATCGGGTTAATCCTGTATAAAGGATGAATCTTCCTTACAGTCGAACTCCTTTAACCCGACTATTTCTAGATCTTTAGTTAGTAGAATGGTTTCTGGAATGGATTAACCTTCCCAATTTATGAGATGCACTTTTCTTTTTAGTTTGTCCAAACAAGAATGATATCTCTCATAATTAGAAATAACTAGTTCTCAAACGCACGTGTATTTCATGCTAAATAGTATAAATGTTCTAAAAGTTCAAGAATTTGAACTAAATTTTTTTAGCCCAAATAATAATACATTTTTTTTATAGAAAATAAGAAGTCTAATGGAGAGAAAAAACACACAAACAGAGATTCAAAGAATAAAAAATCGAGTCCACCGTACCCCTCTATTTATAGCCAACGAAGGATAGTATGCACATGTGCTTATTGTGCCTTATCAGAAAAGTCTCAACCCTTCAGAAAAGTTAGTACCCTTTGAAAAGTCACAATTCATTGGAAGTCACAATCCTTCAATCTGTAAAGGTGCCTGATATTTAATATAATATATATATCTATCTTCTATCTTTACTACCTTAAAAGCATGAGCTCTCAAACTTGAATGTTGAATTACTATAATACCCCTATTTAAAAATACTCAGTTTATTTTATTTATTTAATCAATTGTATTTTATTAAAAGTAGATATCTTTTGACATTAAAGGGTTGTGACTTTTCTGATGAGTTGTGACTTTTCTGAAAGGTTGTGACATTTTTGATGAGTTGTGACTTTTTCGAAGGGTTGTAATTTTTTTAAAGGGTTGTCACTTTTCCAAAGGGTTGTGCCTTTTCCGATTAGATGTGACTTTTCCAAAGATTTTGACTTTTTCGATGAGGAGTAAATTTTTCGATGAGCAGTGACTTTTTCGGGTTGTCACTTTTCCAAAGGGTTGTGCCTTTTCAGATGAGATGTGACTTTTTCAAAGATTTTGACTTTTCCGATGAGGAGTAAATTTTTCGATGAGTAGCGACTTTTTCATTGGGTTGTGACTTTTCTTATAAGGCACAATTAATACCTATTCATACTACTATTTGTTAGCTATAATAGATGGGTTTTCTCCCCCTTTTAAACTACGATTTTTTAAAGTTTTCTGCTCTTCTTCTTAAAAAATCTCAAGTGTTATTTGCAACAGTTGATTAAGTTTGAAATTCACGAAATTTGAGGTACCACATAAGAAAGAGTTGGTGAGCAAATTGTAGCAAATCATTCATCAATTCACACTCATATTTTCCTTTTACGATATTCATCACATACATACTTCAATATTATTTTATATCATTTTAGAACATTAATACGCTTTTAATTAGCCTACATATTTTATTTATTAAAAGAAGACTTGTTTCCTTCGAATAGTCACACAATTTCAACCTTCATGTTTCTTCGGTCATAAATCACAACCATTCACTCTTTATAAATTCTTGGAAATCTTTTTTTTGTGACAATTTGAGATCATTTAAAATTTTCATAAGTGATTTATCCCTAAACCATTGATATGTTTCGTCGAGGTTCTTAGCATTGAAATTTTGGTATTGACTTTCTATTAAAGAAGAAATGAAGAGAACAGAGAAATGTGCAATTAACTATGAACTTTTCTTCACACAGAAAACTTGTGTATATAGCGTGTGGGGTTTTTCATTTCTTTTTTCTTGTTTTGTTTCTTTAATTAATTTCTTTTGTGTTTTAATTAGAGAGAGAATTTAATAATTAGTGTTCACATAATGAGTGAATAGTGACGAATACACACATTGTGGATTATTTTTTATAATAAAATTAGTAGATCAAGTTGTGGGAGAGACGATAATAATAAACAAATACGACAAAAAAGCACATGATTGGGGTAAGTTATTTCTTTTTGTTTTTCCATTTTTTATTCTTTTCCCCCAAACGAAGAGTTTCTTCCTAATTTTGCTAAAACAATTGACATCAGCGCAATCCATTGAGTTATTAGTTTTGATGTTAAGTCCACTATTTCAAAAATAGATTTTCATTTTAACTTATAATATGATAATAATTAATTTTTAATAGATAATTTAGTACAAACGAACAGAGAAAGTAAAGTATTGGTGGCAAGAGATTTCAATCAGATGGAACACTAGAGTGAATATAACATGAACATATATTTTCTTCTTCCTTCTTCATTGGCTATGAATTGTTCCATATATATATATATATATATATACATATTTTATATTTATATTGAGTATGAAATTTTTAAATATGAACTTCCTCTTATTTTGTGTTCATTTTAATCTGAGAAAATGGTATGTCATAAGATACACTATTTGTTAGCTATATAAAAATAGATATAGTTATTCATTTATTAATTTTTTTTGGTGAAATGGTCTGGTGGACCCTTATACTTGTATGTGTTTGTATTGTGAACCATTCTACTTACTCATTTGTCATCTGAACCCCTGAACTCATCAAAACGCAATATTTTAAACACGTTTTTTACCACTCAACTGTGTGTGTATCACAAACGCCTGCCACGTAATTTTAAAAATAATTATAAAATGACACGTATGATTATAAAATGACACATGTATATATGGTCACTCCATGTCACTTTTCCTTTTATTATATTTGATTCATATACCTATACTTTCTCTTTCCAATTTTTATTTCAATTTGCCATTGCCATCTGCATCTCCATCCCCACAATCTCATTTCAACTTTTTCTTATCTTCCTTACCCTTTTCCTTTTTCCAACCTCTTCTACTCTTTCCATTGAAGTAAAAAATGTTGGCACGATTTAGGTTATGTTGGATTGGGGTTTTGGTGGTGACCGGTGGTGCTAAGGAAAAGTGGGGGTCTATTGGGTGGTCTGATTGTTTCTAGTTGTTCACAACTGGCGGCGTTGTGAAAGTCGAGACTTATTGGCGGAGTTAGTTTGGAGTTTTTGTTGTTGTTGTTGTTGGTTCTCATTTATAGTTGTTGGTTGAAGCTTGTCGGAAATGGTGAGAACGAAGGTAGTTTGGTCGGAGAAGGTGAGGAGGACGAGAAGAAGGCAATAAGTTTGGGTTTGGTTTGGAACTGAAACAAGGGGTCAATGTCAAAAATTATTTGAGTTTTTTTGTTTGATTTTCAACTTATCTAGGTAGGTTTTCGAATTTATTTTCGAATTTATTTTCGAATTTATTTGTTGTTTAATTTGGATTTGATCTCTATATGTGTCTTTGTTTGGTTTTGGGGTTTTAATCAATTAGATTGACTTTGTTGAAATTCTTTGGGGATTTTGCATTTTTGTGCCTAATGTTAGTGTAAGATATTTCAGTAGTAGTGTTATGCCTTCCATGGTGTTTTTCATAGAAAAAGAGAGCCGTATAATAACAAGAAACAATAGAGAAGAATTTTTTGGGAAAAAGATCGGAAAAGAGGCCAAGAAAACCTCAAATTTTGTCCAACAATGGTGTTAGATGCAAATAGAAAGATGATGGCTTCACAAAGCCCTAATGTGACTGTTAGACCCTTTTCCAAGGGTCTCACGCTTCTAATAGGTGTGTGTCACACGCTCTTTAGTAGTAACTGCCACATAGGATGCCAAGTCAAAAAATGTGTTTAAAATATTGCGTTTTGATGAGTTCAGGGGTTCAGATGACAAATGAGTAAGTAGAAAGGTTCACAATACAAACACATACAAGTACAAGGGTCCACCAGACCATTTCGCCATTTTTTTTTATTGAAAAAGTTTAATGTTTTATATCACGATACAACTTCTATAAGATACAAGATACTTTTATTAGACTAATATGATATGTCCCTGACAGAAAAAAGGAAAAGACTACACTTCCGCAAAGATAAGGTCGAAACTTAAAGAAATGAAATATTTTTCACCATATGTATATATTAACATTATTAAATTATGCTACTGAAGTATGTATATCTAAAACAAAGAATTGATCAAGCTAAGTATTTGACTACACTCCAACCTCTATTTCACCATCATTCGTTATTACAACATTTCACTGTAACGACATAATAATCTTAGAACTAATTTTGATGTTATATTTTTTGTCTCTATAACATTGTACTTAATTATAACAGTGTTGACCTTCACTATAAGAGTACTTTTTTTTTGTAAAATTACCTCTCTATGAATTACTCAAATATTCATGATATACTACGTATAAAGATAAAACATTGAAATATTTATGGTAATTGTTATTAGTAGCATGCACATACTAAATTTTAAGTATGAATATTAAGAGAAAAATTGTACTTAAATGGTGTTCGTCATTTATGGTCATTACCTCAAGAGGAAAGACTATTGGTGACCTTTTTTATTTTGTTGGTTAAATTTGCTTACAAAATTGAGTGAAATAAAAAACAATACTACTAAAGAAATGTCACTTTCTCTCCATATTTAAACTTTGAATGTATTTTGAAATGTTTCAATGATTTTGTACATTTTGATCTGAAAATACAAGTAACTTCATGACAATCTTGTTAGAATAGGAATAGGTTTATACAATCCTATTAAAATAGGAATATGTTTATACAATCCTATTAGAATAGGAATAGGTTTATACAATCCTATTAGAATAGGAATAGTAATAGAAATAGAAATAGGAATACTAAATAGTATCCTACTTGGTAAAGGATTGTATTCTAGGGTCTATAAATAGGGTCTTTATGTAATAATGTTAACAACACAACAATTCAATAATATTCTTCTCATATATTTTTCACATGGTATCAGAGCCTCTACGATCTTGGTAAACGATCAAAGTGATTCCGCTGCCGGCGGGCGGCTATTACTCATATATGCCGCCCGTCTGGCCAACAATTATGTTAGCAAAAGTTGGGTCACCATGTATCTTTCCGGTGACTATTTTCTCATATTTGATTTATTTAAGCACTGTGCCATCATTCCGGTGACTACTTTCTTATATCTAACTTGTAGCACCGTGCCATCTTTTCAGTGACTACTTTTTTATATCTAATTTGTGTAGCACCGTGCCATCATTCCGGTGACTACTTTTTCATATTTAATTTTTGTAGCACCGTGTCATCATTCCGGTGACTACTTTTTCATATTTAATTTGTGTAGCACTGTGCCATCATTCCAGTGACTACTTTTTCATATATAATTTGTGTAGCACCGTGACATCCTTCCGGTGACTACCTTTTTTTGCATATCTTATTTGCGTAGCACCGTGCATCTCTCCGGACTACTTTTCATAATTAATTTGTGTAGTACCGTGGATTTTACCGAACTACTTTCTCATATTTGAGTTGCATAGCATCATGTCTTTTTAGTGACTCCTCAGATTTGATTTGCATAGTTCCATTCGTCTTTCCGGTGACTCCCCAAATCTGATTTGTGTAGGGTTGTGCCATCATTCCAACCATACCTATATAATTTCTCTTTTTCATTAGGGTTGTGCCATCATTCCGACCCTACCCATATTATTTCTCTTTTTCAATAGGGTTGTTCCATCAATTCGAACTATCCTATATTATTTCTATTTTCTAGTTGGGTTGTGACATCATTCTGACCCTACCCATATAATTTTATTTCTTAGATTGTGACCACTTTTAGCCATCAAATCTAATACTCCGACATATGAGCATGTTCTGGCCAGTTTTTCGATGACTTGTTTGATATCGACTCGTCTATTGATTTCAACATGATCCATATACTTTATACTAGATTTTGAGCACTTACAACGACCGTTGCATTGTGAAGAAGTCTATATGGAGCAACCACCTAATTTTGTTGCTCAGTGGGAGTTTAGTAGCCTTGTATGTTGATTAGGTAAGTCACTCTATGGTCTGAAACAGTCCTTGCAAGCTTGGCTTGGGAAGTTCCAATACTGTAATTTTATCACTCAGTGTTTTATCAAATTCAGTATTTCATGAGAAGACCAAGCACATTGAGATTGATTATCAATTTTGTGAAGTCGAGTGATCAACTTGCAGATATCTCACCAAGCCCCTCATCAGTCCTCGTGTTAATTACATTTGTAACAAGCTAAGTACATGAATTGTATGCACTAGCTTGAGGGGGAGTGTTAGAATAGGAATAGGTTTATACAATCCTATTAAAATAGGAATATGTTTATACAATCCTATTAGAATAGGAATAGGTTTATACAATCCTATTAGAATAGGAATAGTAATAGAAATAGAAATAGGAATACTAAATAGTATCCTACTTGGTAAAGGATTGTATTCTAGGGTCTATAAATAGGGTCTTTATGTAATAATGTTAACAACACAACAATTCAATAATATTCTTCTCATATATTTTTCACATGTATTAATCATTTAAAGCATTTGTCCTATGTTCTTTCAATTATAATTATTTACTAAAAACCTTTAATTTAGGAGTATTAATTTTATTTCACAACATCGTATACTATATAATATGATACTCACTTGCAATGCACATGCCGTGAAGCTAGTAACATAAAATATAAACATAAATATAAAATATAGAAGATTTACCAATTGAGTGTTATTAATTGTGATATTATAGTAATTTAATATTCAAGTTAGGGGTGTTTTAAGTTGGGGGTGTTATAATCATGTAACATTCAAATTAAGGAGTTCATACTTTTAAGGTAGTATATTTAAATATGAGAGGAAACCCCTCTATTTATAGTCAAAAAAGGATATAGTATGAACAAGTGCTTATTGTGCCTAATCAGAGTCACAACCCTTCGGAAAAATTACAATCCTTTGAAAAAGTCACAACTCTTCTGAAAAATCACAACCAAGTTAAGGAGTTCATGCTTTTAAGATATCATTGGAAAAGTCACAACTCTTCTAAAAAGTCACAATCCTTCAATGTGAAAAGGTGTCTGCTTTAATATAATATATAAGTAAATAAATAAATTTAGAGATATACTGAATTGAGTGTTTTTAGTTGCAGGTATTATAATAATTTAACATTTATGTTAGGGGGTGTTTTTTTGGGGGGGGGGGGTATTATAGTAATTTAACATTCAGGTTAGAAAGTTCATGCTTTTAAGGTAGTATAGATAGATAGATAGATTCAACTTTAAACTTCCTGTTTTACTCTTGTAAGACGCTTTATAGCCGCACAAATATCTATGACTTCGTCTCAAAGAAAATATCTATGGCTTATACATACTGCTACCAACATAGACTTTATGCTAATGAATAAAACTTACCATTCTCAAAAAAAATATCAATGACTTGTTTTATACCACAAATTTTAAAAGTTTTTCTTTCTTGAACTCCATACTCAGTGAAAGTGCATCACATAAAATTGGGGTGGAGAGAGTAGTTACCAAAGACTGGTCAGGTTAATATACTGACTGACCGTTCTATCAGCTGTCTTTCTAGTGTCCAAGAGCTCATGTTCCCTTTCATTTGCAAAGCAAGCTTTTTTCCAAGATTTTTTTATGGTTTGAGGTTCACGGCAGACTAAGCGTCATCCAGAACTTGTTTCAGTTTAGTGGTAACAAAGATATATTTCTTTGTTGGTGTATTATGTGTAAGAAAAAAGATTGTCCAGTTGTGTTAATTGTCTTTTTGAAAAGCTTAACGGTGTTTTCACTGTGGAGGAAAATGTTTTCCAATTTCTTAAAAATAAGGAAAATGACTTCCCCAATGAAAGTAGGGATTACAATTTTCACAAGTGGCATTCCACAAGATTGTGTCCTGCCAACCCTCCAACACACCTCATCCTCACTCCCACCCCCGTAGTCCTCCCATAGTATTGTCTAGATTATATACAAATTCTTTTAGGATAATATTTTTTGCTTACTTACCGACCACAAGAAAATACGTAAGAAAATCACTTATTTTTCTAACAAGCATTTTCCAAGAAAATATTTTCCTTCGTACTGTGCACACACTAAAACTATGAGAGAAATGACACTTCTATTTGTTTTAGATTTGCAATGCGTTCCCTCATATACGAGCTTGATTTCCTTTTATGGGCCAAGTTTGTGTGCTTTCTGATGATGGGTGACTGGTATTTGAAAGGGAAAAAGGGCACTTATAGCCCTCAATCTTGCGATTTAGAGCAGATATACTCCTCATTAAAACAATGTTGCATATATACCCTCGTCATCTAACAAATAGTGTACATACCCTCGTCGTCTAACAAATGGTGCATATATATCCTTTTCGTTAACAACTTCACTGTGTTAATTTTTTTTTCTAAAACTGATTTTTTAGTTTAAAAAATGGGGCCAACAATTTAAATGACCCAACTTTAGACAATACGACCCGAATTACACTTTAGGTCCAAAATAATGACAAGTTATTGCCACGTGGTAAATAATGAAAAGGATAAATATGCACCATTTGTTAGATGGCGAGGGTATATATGCACCACTTTTCTAATGAGAGATATATCCGCTCTAAATCGCAAGTTGAGAGGTTTATTTGTCCCTTCTCCCTATTTGAGATACTGGATATCCACTTGCTCAGGTCTCAAGTTT
Source organism: Solanum verrucosum (assembly GCF_900185275.1). Lineage (NCBI taxonomy): Eukaryota > Viridiplantae > Streptophyta > Magnoliopsida > Solanales > Solanaceae > Solanum > Solanum verrucosum. The sequence goes on from NW_026020129.1 coordinate 5,932,916, forward strand.
AACTGTGTGAATCACCTTATCTAAACTCTTAAGCTATCAGGAAATGATTTGATTCATTTATTTATGTTTGGAACTATGATAAATCTCTCGTTTGGTCTTCACATTTTGTTTTTGATTGGGGACTACAATGAGGTGTTTGGATTTTACATTTGGTGTTTTCATCAGTCCTTGTGGCTTTCACTGTAATGATTAATGGATTTAGCTCGAGCTCGAGTGCAATGCAATGTTGAAATAAAAAATATCCCCCGCTGTATGCAGGGGATAAGCACAAGGCTTTGCTTCCACTTTTTCTTAATATTACCTTTAATTTCAAGTTTTAGTGTTGGAATTGAGGCGTTATAGTAGTTGTTGTTGTTATCGTCGTTGTGTGTTAGTTTAGAATGCTAGAGTTTGGCGACAATCACTCACATTCTTAAGTAAGATACTATCTTATATTAGACAAATATCATATGTATTGTGGTTAAGCTATAAAAGGTGTCATGCATTCATAAATAATCAATTAATCCGTATATCTCTTCTATCTATAGTTTTGACACTAACTGTAATTTGAGGACACCTGGTTGTCTGTTGCTCTGCTTTCTCTTAAAAGGTATTATGTAACAAACTTGGCTGTGATGTTTCCAGGATTGTTCTAAAAGGTGATACATTTGACGTGAATGCAAATGTTCTTGGATTAACTATGGAGAGCAATGGAGTCAGAATAGTGGAACCTTTCGATACCTCTGTGAAGTTCTCTAATGCTTCTGGAAAGTCAAATATACAGTTGTCTGTCTCCAATATTTTTATGAACTTTTCGTTCAGCATCTTAAGACTGTTTTTGGCAGTTGAGGATGATATCTTAGCATTTTTGAGGACCACATCAAAGAAAATGACTGTGGTGTGCTCCGAGTTTGACAAAGTTGGGACTATCAAAAGTAGGAACTAGTGCATCCAAGAGTAATTTTTTTCCCCTTGTGTTAAAGAGAGGTCTAAACTGATGAATAATGTTGATTGTTTCATCACAGGTCCGTGTAAGCAAATATATGCTTTCTGGAGAGCTCGAGCTCCACCTGGTTATGGAACAATTGGAGACTATCTGACACCAATGTTAGTAAATTTCCCCAGATTCGTTCTCTCTATTACCTTTGCAAATTTGCCTGTGATACTAACTGCTCTAGTTCAACAGTGACAAACCACCCACAAAAGGAGTCATTGCTCTGAATACCAGCTTTGTCAGAGTAAAGAGGCCTCAGTCTTTCATGCTTATTTGGCCCTCACCCCCCTACGAGGATGGTGAATTGGGGCCAACCACGTGTTTATCTAAAGAAGATAGCACTTGTTCCATTTGGTTCCCTAAAGCACCGAAAGGTTATGTTGCAGTGGGCTGTGTAGTCTCTCCTGGAAGTATGGAACCTCCAATATCGTCTGCCTGGTGCATCTTAGCTTCTTTAGTTTCACCATGTGATCTGAGAGATTGTGTTAATATTGGCATGATGAATCGGTATGTGAAGTTATTTATTTGTTTTCTTTCTGATTCATGGAATCATAGGTACTGGAACTAGTATATAAGCGATAAAGAAAATTTATTCTCATCTTACTCATTTCTTCCAAATTGCATTCAAGTCAAATCATACGACTCATTGGTTTTGCATACTTGTACATATTTTACCGGTCTGTAATGCGGTTACCACTATCACTATACATGCTTTTCAGTTCAATATAGAATATATTCTAATCTGTACTTAGTCTTGCTACCAGATCTTCCAAATTGGCATTCTGGCGTGTGGATAATTCCGTTGGTACCTTCCTGCCTTCAGATCCGACTACTTTGAAGATGTGTGGCAGAGCATACGATCTTCGGCGTATTTTCTTTGGGCTTCCCAGAGATTTTTCTGAAACATCAAAGAGCTCAGAAACTGGGGTTTCGTCTGGTCAAAATCACGCAGTTCAATCAGAGAGGTCATCTACAGTAAACTCTCGTCGCAGAATTGAAGCCAATGCTACATTTAGGCTAATTTGGTGGAATCAAGGTTCTGGATCTAGAAAGAAATTATCTATATGGCGCCCTATTATTCCTCAAGGGATGGTATATTTTGGTGATATTGCAGTTCAAGGGTATGAGTCTCCAAATACTTGCATTGTACTTCAGGATTCTGATGAGCTTTACAAAGCCCCTTCAGATTTTACGCTTGTGGGACAGATAAAGAAACATAGATCAGTTGATGGTATATCTTTTTGGATGCCCCAGCCTCCTCCAGGCTTTGTATCCTTGGGTTGTATAGCCTGCAAAGGAGCACCAAATCAATCTGATTTTGGTTCCTTAAGATGCATCCGCAGTGATATGGTTGCTAGTGATCAGTTTTCGGAACAAAGCATTTGGGATACATCTGATTCCAAATTCACGAGGGAACCATTTAGTTTGTGGGTTATTGGAGATGAGTTGGGACCTTTCATTGTTCGCAGTGGTTTCAAGAAACCTCCAAAGAGGCTTGCTTTAAAGCTTGCTGATCGAGATATGGCTAGTGGTTTAGAGGATATGGTGGTTGATGCAGAAATCAGAACATTCTCTGTAGCCCTTTTTGATGATTATGGTGGCTTGGTAATCAATTTATGCTTTTCGGTAGCTTTAGTTTCTGCTGCACATTTCTAATTGCCAAATTGGTTAAATTAGTTGTATTATTGATAGAACAAATTGCAATTGTTTGAAAATACTACTACTAGGTTATAGAACAACAGTGACATACCTCATGTAGTCTCACAGGTGGGGTCCACAGAGGGTAGAATGTAAGTCGACCTTACCTCTACCTTTGTAGGGTTGAGACACTGTTTCTGATGGACCCTCGACTCAAATGAGAAGTTATATGAAGCTGGGTTGCAAGAAAAATATGTGAGCAAAATATCAAGAAAATGAAGCAACAAATAGTAGAACACCTTACTTTAGATGCTGAAGAAATTACACAATTACTAAATACTACTAGTAAGAGCCTGTTTGGATTGACTTATTTTAGGTGCTTTTCAGGCAAAATAGCTCTTAAGCACTTTTGTAGTGTTTGGGTAAGATGAAAAAAGTGTTTCTAAGCACTTCTTTTTTACACAAATAATAAAAATAAGCCAAAAGTCATATTAGGAGCTTATGCTTATAAGCCATACGTTATAAGTCAATCCAAACAAGCTCTAATCTGGCTACAAGAAGATGGGTCTAGCCCTTACCTCTCCCATCTAAAGGGCGACAACACCCGACTATCTACTAACTTCTACCCTTATCCTCGATCTCCACACCTTCCCAATCTAAGACTATGTACTCAACAAGCTAAAGTTGTGCCATATCCAGTTTTATCACTTCTCCTAGTTCTTCTTCGACCTACCTCTATCTCTCCTAACTCTTGATATAGCTAATCTCTCACACCTCTTTACTGGTGCAGGTCCATCCATGCATCTTCCCTTCATATGCTCGAACCGTTCTAGCCTCGCTTTTCTCATCTTGTCCGATACGTGGTATAATGTCATTCTTAATCATCTCTCCTAGTATGCCCATACATCCATCTGAACATATTCATCTTTGCTACACTCATAGAAGGCGCTCTTGACTGGCCATTTCTTCGGCTTATACAATAATGATGGTCTAATCACCCCTCTGCAGAACTTACCCTTAGCAACACATTCTTATCGCACAGTAGCCCAAATGCATGCCTACATTTCACCCATCCACTCCAATACGATGGGAGACATCATCATCTTTCTTCCCGTCTCCTTGGATTATGGACCCAAGGTACTTGAAACTTCCTTCCTTAGGTATGACTTGTACATCAATCTTCACTTCCACCTTCGCCTCACGCGTAATCCCTTGAATATGCCGTGTCAATTCGTCCATCACTATGACAAATTATAATAGGCTAAGGGCTGATCCCTGGTGTAACCCCATCATGACCGGAAATTTTTCTGATCATCTGTGTTCTAACCCGAGTCTTGGCACTGGCATGCCCTTAATTACCCTAATATAAGCCACAAGTACACTTCTCACTTCCAAACATCTCGACCTCCCTAGGGTCTTTATCATATGCCTTTTCTAGGTCTATGAACACCACATGTAAGTCTCTTCTTGTCCCTATACTGATCCAACAATCTCCTTACAAGATAGATGGCCGTTGTAGTTGATCTCCTTCCAAGGTTATTGGTGCATGTAACCTGCAAAACCTTTTCTGTTCTACTTGTATTACTATTTACTAGATGGTTCTCATATATTGGCATCTCCTTCTTGTAATATCAAGAATACATGTATCACCTTTGATGTAGTAGCATGTGTTAGAATATGAATAAGTTTATACAATCCTATTAGAATAGGAATATGTTTATACAATCTTATTAGAATAGGAATAGAAATAGAAATAGGAATACTTAATAGTATCCTACTTGGTAAAAAATTGTATTCCAGGGTCTATAAATAGGGTCTCAATGTAATAATGTAGACACAACAACAATAATATTATTTTCCTATATTTCTCACATAGTATCAGAGTCTCTATGATCTTGGTAGAAAATCAAAGAGCTTCCGCTGCCGACGGGTGGCACCCATATATGCTGCCCGTCTGGCCAATGATTATGTTAGCAAAAGTTGGGTCACCATGTATCTTTTTTAGTAACAACTGTGAACATCACCATTTCATATTTAATTTGTATAGCATCGTGCCATCCTTTCGGTGACTACCTTTTTTGCATATCTGATTTGCATAGCACCGTGCATCTCTCCGGACTACTTTTCATATTTAATTTGTGTAGTACCATGGATTTTTCCGAACTATTTTCTCATATCTGAGTTGCATAGCATCGTGTATCTTTTTTGTGACTCCTCAGATTTGATTTGCATAGTTCCATTCGTCTTTTCGGTGACTCCTCAAATCTGATTTGCGTAGGGTTTTGCCATCCTTCCAACCCTACCCGTATAATTTTTCTTTTCCAGTAGGGTCGTGCCATCATTCTGACCCTACCCATATTATTTCTCTTTTTCAATGGGGTCGTTCCATCAATTCGAACTATCCTACATAATTTCTATTTTCTAGTTGGGTCGTGACATTATTCTAACCCTACTCATATAATTTTATTTCTTAGATTGTGACCACTTTTAGCCATCAAATCTAATACTCTGGCATATGAGCATGTTCCGGCCAGTTTTTCGGTGACTTGTTTGATATCGACTCATCTATTGATTCCAACATGATCCATATACTTTATACTAGATTTTGAGCACTTTGTTGCTCAGGGGGAGTTTAGTAGCCTTGTATGTCGATTATGTGAGGCACTCTATGGTTTGAAACAGTCTTTGCAAGTTTGGTTTGGGAATTCCAACACTGTAATTTTATCACTCTGTGTTTTATCGACATTATGAATCAAATTCAGTATTTCATGAGAAAAGATTAAGCACATTGAGATTGACTGATGTTAGAATAGGAATAGGTTTATACAATCCTATTGGAATAGGAATAGATTTATACAATCCTATTAGAATAGGAATAGGTTTATACAATCCTATTAGAATAGGAATAGGAATACTAAATAGTATCCTACTTGGTAAAGGATTGTATTCTAGGGTCTATAAATAGGGTCTCAATGTAATAATGTAGAAACAACAACAATTCAATACTATTCTTTTCCTATATTCCTCACATGGTATTAGAGCCTCTGCAATCTTGGTAGAAAATCAAAGAGTTTCCGCTGCCGGTGGGTGGCTATTACCCATATATGCCGCCCGTTTGGCCAATGATAATGTTAACAAAAGTAGGACAAAATGATACATGCATGAACCCCATGTTCAAGGGAAGAAACTCAGTCAGACAAGTCACCATGCATCAATTTTCGGTGACTTTCTAGGGTTGTTTTGTGTCAACCCCATATCCGTTGGTATTTGTGTAGCATCGTTCCATCTTTCCGGTGACTACTTTTCATATATAATTTATGTAGCACCGTGCCATCATTCCGGTGACTACTTTTTCATATTTAATTTGTGTAGCACTGTGCCATCATTCCAGTGTCTACTTTTTTATATTTAATTTGTGTAGCACCGTGCCATCATTTCGGTGACTACTTTTTCATATTTAATTTGTGTAGCACCATGCCATCCTTCTAGTGACTACCTTTTTTGTGCATATCTTATTTGCGTAGCACCGTGCATCTCTCCGGACTACTTTTCATATTTAATTTGCATAGTACCGTGGGTTTTTTTCGGAACTACTTTCTCATATCTGAGTTGCATAGCACCGTGTGTCTTTTCAGTGACTCCTCAGATTTGATTTGCGTATTTCCATTCGTCTTTCCAGTGACTCCTCAAATCTGATTTGCGTAGGGTTGTGCCATCATTCCAATCCTACCTATATATTTTCTCTTTTTCATTAGGGTCGTGCCATCATTCCGACCCTACCCATATTATTTCTCTTTTTCAATGGGGTCGTTCCATCAATTTGAACTATCCTATATAATTTCTATTTTCTAGTTGGGTCGTGACATCATTCCGACCCTACCTATATAATTTTATTTCTTAGATTGTGACCACTTTTAGCCATCAAATCTAATACTCCGGCATATGAGCATGTTCCAGCCAGTTTTTCGGTGACTTGTTTAATATCGACTCATCTATTGATTTCAACATGATCCATATACTTTATACTAGGTTTTGAGCACTTTGTTGCTCAGGGGGAGTTTAGTAGCCTTGTATGTCGATTATGTGAGTCACTTTATGGTCTGAAGCAGTCTTTGCAGGTTTGGTTTAGGAAGTTCAACATTGGAATTTTATCTTTGTGTTTATTGACATTATGCATCAAATCCAGTATTTAATGAGAAGACAATCACATTGAAATTGACTGTCAATTTTGTGAAGTCGACTGATCAACTTGCAGATATCTCACCAAGCCCCTCATCGGTCCTCGTGTTAATTACATTTGTAACAAGCTAGGTACATGAATTGTATGCACTAGCTTGATTGGAGTGTTAGAATAGGAATATGTTTATACAATCCTATTGGAATATAAATAGATTTATACAATCCTATTAGAATAGGAATAGGTTTATACAATCATATTAGAATAGGAATAGGTTTATACAATCATATTAGAATAGGAATAGAAATACTAAATAGTATCCTACTTGGTAAAGAATTGTATTCTAGGGTCTATAAATAGGGTCTCAATGTAATAATATAGAAACAACAACAATTCAATACTATTCTTTTCCGATATTTCTCACAACTGATATTATGCATCAAAATCTTAATGAGAAGACAAGCACATTGAGATTGATTGTCAATTTTGTGAAGTCGAATGATCAACTTGCATACATTTCACCAAGCCCCTCATCGGTCCTCGTGCTAATTACATTTGTAACAAGCTAGGTACATGAATTGTATGCACTAGCTTGAGGGGAAGTTTTAGAATAGGAATAGGTTTATACAATCCTATTAGAATAGGAATAGGTTTATACAATCGTATTAGAATTGGAATAGAAATAGAAATAGGAATACTTAATAGTATCCTACTTGGTAAAGGATTGTATTCCAGGGTCTATAAATAGGGTCTCAATGTAATAATGTAGACACAACAACAATTCAATAATATTATTTTCCTATATTTCTCACAACATATAAATAAGTTCCCAATTTCTACTACTTGTAACATGTCTGGTCAAGCTGTCAAAATCAGTTTATTTTGAGAAGATCTTCATATTAAAAGTGTTTTTTAAACAAGCTCTTTGGGACAGTAGCAGTGATTGGCCAATATTTTAAAGAAGTGTTTTGTGTCAAACTGCGAAAAAGGATATGCTTATCAGTTGTCAATTCTTTCTTATATGGGTATTCTTGTCATAAAAAAATCTAAAGCACTTATTTTTAGGAGAAAGCTTCAAACTGAAAGACATCTTCCACTACTATTCTAAAGCATTTAATTTCTTCACGAACCTAAAAAGAAGTGCTTTATTGAAAAAAAAAGCACTTCTGATCTTTCAGAAGAAACAGGCTATTAATGCTTCTACATGCTATTTGTTATTCTGGATTACATTAACAGGGTATATCCATTATTAATTTATATCTCTTTTTGTTCTACTCAATTCGCAGATGGTTCCTTTGTGTAACGTGTCTTTCAGTGGCATAACTTTCAATTTACATCAAAGGTCTGACTATCTGAATTCCAGTGTGACCTTTTCCTTGGCTGCTAGATCATACAATGATAAATATGATTCTTGGGAGCCTTTTTTGGAGCCAGTTGATGGATCATTGAGGTTTTTTTCTATCTACTTTTTTAACTTCCACTACTTCTTTCATTATTATTGTAACAATTCTACTGATGAGTAAGATGAGTATAAGCTACAATTTTTTTCCTTGAAATGGAAACTAGAACTTTTAGGACCCTGGTACTCTACCGTGACACATCGTGTGAAATGTTCTCTTCCTCTTCATGATTTTTATATGAAATCCTTACATTACTTGATCATGGAACTACTGATTATATTCTAGTTATTTGATCATTTGAATTTTTTTTCGAAGACAGAGATTAAGTTCACACCCCTTGAGGTGTGTCTTCCTGGGCCCTGCATGAATGCGGGATGCTTTGTGCACCGGGCTGCCCTTTTCAGACAAAGATTAAGTTCCTTTCTTGTCTTGCCCAAACATTCTGCCTTGATATTTTGGATCATAAGACTGGAACTGCAACTTTTTTCAATCTTGCCATTATAGCATGAGTTGTATCTATATGGGAACTATCAAACCATTTGAGTCATTCCTATTCTGAATTCTGTGTTTGTTTCTCTTAGATGGTCAATCTTTGCTTTTGTCAGATGTCTACTTATATTTTGGTTTCAACATTCACTACATTTTTTATTGTAGAGATTTAGTTGCTGGGGGGATTTTTTGACCTAGCATATCAACCTCCTTTTCTGCAAAATGTTTAGCATGTATGAGAGCACCTCAGTTTGAGGATTTATTATCTGGAGTGATTTTTTAAATATTCAGGTACCAGTACGATGTCCATGCTCCTGGTGCAGCTTCCCAGATTCGTCTTGCATCTACAAGGGATTTGAACTTAAATATATCTGTGTCTAATGCCAACACAATATTTCAGGCCTATGCCAGCTGGAATAACCTCAGCCATGCCAAGGAGTCCTACCAGGCAAATCTTCTTTCTTTGATAAATATTCTAACCTGGTATCAATTTCTTCAGAATGGAGCACCCAAGCTTAAAGAGCACCCATGTTTAAGGATCATTACTTACACTAAAAATTTCTCTCCAGCTACCTGCTGTTACTTGTTACATATACATGAGATATTACCATGTGATTCATTCCACTGAATATCTTAACACAACATTTGAGTAATTCAAGAAACTATTCAAACTAAAATATGCAATTCACTATGCTTCATGAGATATTGTATCAGATATCTTGTATATCCTCCTCCTCCTGTTAGTAATGTTTCCCTATTTTTCTAATTTTATTTGACAGGATGCAGTCTCACCAACTGGAGGAAGCAGGTCCATCATTGATGTTCATCACAGAAGAAATTACTTCATTATCCCACAGAATAATCTTGGTCAGGACATTTTCATAAGAGCTACAGAAATCAGGGGACTACCCAGCATAATTAAAATGCCTTCTGGAGATAGCAAACCAATTAAAGTACCTGTTGCGAAGAATATGCTGGATTCACACTTGAAAGGAAGTTTTTTTGAAAAAGGCAATACAATGGTGACAATAATCATAGCAGCTGCAGAGGTATGTATCCAGTTTCTTTTACAGTGGTAATAGAAAACTAAAGATTTGTGTAAAATACATCAGCTCCTTCATAAATGACAGTGTTGTGTTTAATGGAGGACATGGAAACTAGGAAAATTTACTCGCTGTTTCACAATAGATGCTTGTGGAGCTGCATTTGCTGCTACTTTTAAGTCATGAGACTTGCGCTATTTTTTATGCTTGTCAAAGATAGATTAATAGAGAGAGAGTAGAGACAAGATGAATAAAATCATCTTCCTGACTTCTGGTAGTAGTTAGGGTTTAAGTGATTTGCTTCCTAGAAACATTTACCAGGGAAATGGTTGTGGAGATTCTAAATCTCTATCTAATGATAAGAAAAAACAGGTACGGGATGACTCATTCAAGTTCTTGCAAATTCATATCAAGTTTAGCCTTCTCTGGCTCCACTTTCCGTGAGAGCAGTCGTTGGTACATTGATTAAGATTTGGGAAGACCATGTGATTGGGGATACCTTTTTTCTGTTGTACTCATGACTCTATCAACCTTATGCTGTCTGCTTCAGAATGCAACCCTTTTTCCCCCTCTGCTCAGTGGTATAAGAATTGTTTCTCCTGGGAGTTCCAAAACTTTCAGAACCAAAATAATAGTAAATAGTTTCCTAACTGGTTTGTCTTTCTAGACTAGCATGATCCTTTGCCATTTGTTGGAATGAATCATTTGGAACTGACGCTCATCTAGGAAGTTCATTTGCAAAAGTTTTTCCTTGAAGCAATATCTTATCTGAATTAATGTTCTTGCAATCCTTAGTTGGTATAAACATAAACTAGAGAACTATTGTGTTTTCTATTATAGAAGATGCAGTGGAGGTAACCTATATTGTTTTCTGGGTCTATCCAGTGTTATTTATTTCACTTGAGGCATGCTTATCCCTATAGCCTAAGTGAAACCCGTGTTGTGTGCTTCTTGTTTAAGGATGCTAAAGCAGATGTCAAGAAATAAAGGCATACACCTCATCAGTCATGAGCTGTGTCTTAAAAAGGCGGCATCAGACAATAAAAATAGTTGTCAGAGTGATATATTGAGTGCTAACAGAACATTATAAGTGTTTTTTCTATGATTATAAACAATTTGAAATTTTTTATACTAGAAATCTAGTCTCTAAAATTTTCAAAAACTTTTTAATGGATGAAATTAAAAAACCCGCCTCCATCAATAGTTTATCCGACCCAAAATAATATACCCTTCCCATGATAACTTTTTGTTGGAACCAGCTAACTTTAACCAGTTCGGCTCATCTATAAGATGCTGATTAATTTATATCTGAAGTCTTTGGAAGCCTGTAGTCTTAGTTATTGTTGTTTGTAACTCATATGGACGCTTTTTTATTTTTATTTTTTAAAACAGGTAGCATTTTGTATTCAAAAGCAGTACATAGGTAGTATTGAAAAGTCATATTTACAAAGGTGAAAATAGATATAAAGTATGCCACAAATAAGATCAAACTAAAATGGTATCTAGGACATCTAGGATTGATTCTGTATCACCAGAGTACAGTTTTGTACACCAAAAGCAGAATAACAAATCTTAATCTTCTGTACTGAATTGCTTCTATCCTCAAAACATCTGTCATTTCTTTCCTTCCAAATTGTCCTCCATATACATGAAGGGATGATCCTCCATTTCTTACATTGACGCCTTTGAAATGCAGTTCCAACAGGTTGAAGGCTTGTCTTCTCATGAGTATGCCGTAGAAGTCCGTCTTGCTCCAGATCAGAGTCACCCTTGTCCATCTCTGTCCATTCAACAAAGTGCACGCACTCGTGGCAATAGCTCATATGGTTCTATATCTTCTGATATAATCTCAGTGAAATGGAATGAAGTATTTTTCTTCAAAGTTGATTCACCGGTCTGTACTTTCTGCCTCTGCAAAGTCTCATAGGACGTACATCATGAATTCATATTACTATTATATTGCATGTTCCTGAAAATAATATACTTGCTGCATATATTGCATGTCTGTCTGCTCATAGAATGCTTAGTGGCTCTGAGGTGGTCTCTTCTTCAAAATTTATTCAATTAATCCTTTAATTAAGAATCATCTAAGGATTCAGATTCAAGAATTGTTGACCATAATGGGGAACTCTAATTGGGTTCTCAAGATCCTTATATTAAGTTGGTTAGTCATACTTTCGATAGCTTGAATTGCCAAGTGGTTGAAAGAAGCAAATGCAAATGAGAGAGTCATTACAACGTGTAAGCTTAATGTGAGTTGTAATGATGCAGAAATGGAAGAGCTTGGAAGGTGTTGAGAGTAGGGTATTTTGTACTCCTTTTTCCTGTTTTCTTTCTTTCTTTCTTTTTTTTTTTTTTAATAGGGGGGAGGGGTGGATTAATATTTGTATCATCTTCTGACATTCCAAGTTTTGTAGACAATTACATGAACTTCTTGGATAGAACTCCATTCTGTGCTGCTGACTTTAGTGTACCTGTTGCTTATATGCTTATCCATCTTTGTTGCAGAAATACAGTCTTTAAGGGTTTACTTATGGAAAATGGCTTTCACCAAAACATAAACTGCTCATATTATGCAAACAACTGTGACCTTTTATCTGTGTTTCCTGCAAACACATCATTTTATGTTTGCTTCTGGAGTCAGTGGAACATGCATTACATTGGTGGGACCTTAGTGAGTACAACTGTTGATCATGTTGCACCTGTCAGATATAATAACAACACTGAATGGTTCTCTGAGTCAAGGTTCCTCAATGTGCTTTATTATGAGGTTTTCTGATCACTGACACAAGGAGAAAATCTATTTGACTTGCGTAGTACATTGCCCTCTCCCTCTCTTGCATGTGTGCTTGGTTCCTCTTAGGATCATATAGAGGTTTACATAGGAGAGAGAGAGAGAGAGAGAGAGAGAGAGCATATCAAAAAGATACATCTTCTTTCCATTGCTTTAGGTGAGACCAAGGTTGTACCTGTAAGGCCATGCCATTATGTTAGATCTCAAAAGAACATAGTAAAAAACATTAGAGACTGGAAGGTAATTTCTGAATTTTGATGGAATCAAGTAAATGAATAATTTTGTTTTCCAAATATGGATAAGGGGCACTCGTCCCCCATCCACCCCCAAAAGCTCTTTTTGCCCTCCTATTTTTCTGAATAAGTTGTAGCATTTTCCATGTACGTGTACGAATCATAGTTGTTGATGGATGTAGTCATATTTACTTTTTAGTTACTTTCTGTCATCTATGTCCAACACATATAACACATCTGCAACTTACCGAGGACAAACCTTAGACAGGAGGGGATGGAGGTCACGAATAAGGGTAGAAAGTTAGTAGGTAGTTGCGAGGTGCTCCTATTACTAGCCTATTCATGTCCTTGGCTGGGTGGATCTCCGTGTCAGTCATAGTATTAACATATTCATGCAGGCTTTGGTTTTGGGCTTTTGATTATCATCTGTGGTTTACTGTGGACTACACCTTGTTCTTAATGTTACGGTTTCTTGCATACATGCTCTGCACTACTTTGCTATTAGCTGTCATGTTTTTCTTTAAATTACTGCCTTGATTTGCTTGAGCCGAGAATCTCTCGGAAACAGCCTCTTGACCTTGGAGAGGTAGTGGTAAGGCATGTGTACACTCTACATTCCCTAGGCGGATTTCACGGGGGTTGTTGTTGTTTTTACTATGTTTTTGGCTACTAATAATTGTTTTGCGTGCTTCTTATCTTGCAATTTATTTAACGTCAAGCCTTTTCCTCATCGTTTTTTGAAAATTTTCATTGTCATGCTTCTATTACCAAACAGGATTTCTGCGATCTGGAGCTTGTTGTAATGGATATGGGAAGAGGTATTTCTTAACTACTATTTTGTCGTTTTACTGCTTCCTTATTTTCATAGCTCATGCAATTTAGAGTTCCAATATATCCAGAAATCTTCTCTTTGTTGGTCTCACTCGAAACAGGCAAACTTTTTTGAATTTGATTAATCAGAAAAACATTTGTATTATGAGTGAAACGATTGTGAAAACATTATCACGGTAGTGGCAAGAAGCAGTAACTGGAAAGTCTAATTGCATTCTTGAATCTGCTTACCAGGAAGGATCAGAATCTGGTTAATTGCAACCAGCTTATGTTTGGATAAAAGTTAAATTAAGACGTTTAGCGATGCATGCTAAAAAAGGCCTTGTATGGATTCTTTTGTTGCTGGAACCTGCATATTAACGACACCATCTACCAACTATCTTCCAAAAAGTACATAGCAAATTGAATTTCTAGTGCTTCCACTTCATTCATAACTGATTGTAAGTGAGTAACATGATACATTTCCCAAGTGAATAGCTTGATGTTCTTATGGATTTGTTGATCTTTTATGGGATATTCATGTCCTCATTTATTTGATTAATTGTGTAAGTTTCGTCATAAATAAATTACCCATGCCATGGAAGTGAATTTAGGGTGAATCAAGATTCACCCGTCCTTTTCCCCATCATCCCTAACTCATTTACATTCCCTCTATTCATCCATTACAACAATTAAATCTTTGGAATTCAAACCAATGATGATCAAAATCTCTTAACCACCTCGAGGCGAACGATAGCCCTAACCTCAATCAAAGGGGTTATTTCCACCATGGATAATCTACCCATACCATATTATCACAAATTCATCAAGCCAGGTGATATTTGTGTTAATATCATAATATAACACAAATAATCCATATAATACTCTCTTTGGTGGTTGGGTTAGGATTTGGGGTCAAAACATCTTCAATGTCTTGTGCCCTAGCTTGGGTGTAGGAAGAATGGGGCGAAAATCCCATCTTTCAGATTTTCATATTGCTAGTACATCAGATAAGTCACGTCATGGTGTAGCCATCACGTGAAAGGATTTCTCTTCACGCTATGGTGCACATGTCGTGTGCGTGAGTGCTGAATCATCCCGGCACTACAATGGAGGCTTACTGTGCTTCCCTTCATTTTTTAACTTCAATGCTCCTCCCTTTATGCTACCATATCAAGCCCACTCATTTCTGATTCTTCCCAACAAACAAATCATTGTTCCACAATCGACACTATGTTTAAGCAACATATCCAACCCCAAACATATAATAGCATTAAATAGCACATTTAGAAGCATGAAATGGGTTTAAAAGTGTATGGGTTTGATTGAATAATGAAGGATTTTGTACATTAGTGAACTTGTCTCTTAACCTTATTTCCTCTTTTATGCACCCACGAGGGCGGGTAGGTGTAGAAGATTGCATGTCATTTGTAGAAAACCATATCTTTTTGTAAGATTTTCTACTTATTGGTATAACGTTTTTTTAAAAAAACTTATTGTTAATAGTATCTTATACCTGATCAAAAAACAAGCATATAGGAGCATGCAGGGCTTTACATTTGCGTGATATTTTCTTGCAGTGCTTGTGAAAGAATGGAATATTTGCAGTAGAAACCTGTTTTTTAACCAGCTCTGTTACATTCATCCCTCTGAGGTGTCCCTTTCTGTTGACATAGTTTTCTGATTAGATTTATTCGTCATAAGCTTAAGCTCATTTATCCAATCGTAAATATAGATATTCTCATCAACTATAACTTTAGTTGAACGGGAAATTGGAAGAATGTGTGTTTGAAGAAATAAATGTTGAGAGCCTGTCAGAATTTCTATTTATCTTTTTGTATTTGTGTCTATATCTTAAGCGTCTGAGTTGTCCATTTGATACAGATTAGACTTATGTGTGGTGCTGTATTTTTAATTTGAACTGTTCTTTGCAGGTTATACTGTTGGTTATTCATTAGCTCCGCTGAACCATATATTTAGACCCCAAGAGAATACAGCGTCTTACAACAGTTCACTTGAATTCAATTGGCTAGAGTTGTCCTCTTCGGGGTCTACGGTGATTTTCTCTTCTGTTCCTTCTTCTTTTTATATTGTTCCTGAAAACAAAATAGGAATTGCTTTACGGTGTCCCGTTTTGCTACTTTTTTATGGCGTCTTGCTTATCTCACCATGAAATGCAGATGATAACTAGTGAAGGAAAAGAAATGAAATCATCAGGAAGAATAAAATTAGCTGCTTACTTGTCTCCTCAACTTGAAGTTGGAAAGAGTGAGAAGTCCTATAACACTAAGGCAAGATCTGGGTTTATCCAGATTAGTCCTACCAGAGAAGGACCTTGGACTACTGTGAGGCTGAATTATGCTGCACCTGCTGCTTGTTGGCGACTAGGAAATACTGTTGTTGCCAGTGAAGTGAGCGTAGCTGATGGAAATCGATATGTCAAGATTAGATCTCTGGTTTTAGTTCGTAATTACACAGAATTTACACTGGATTTACAGCTTAAGCTCAATGCTTCAAATGAGAAAAAAAGACATGATAATGATGAGACACAAGAGGTTTATGTTGATGAAGTTGTGACAGATGAGTTTTTTGAGACCCAGAAATATAATCCTGATATTGGGTGGTTTGACGCTAATGAGGTATGTATACACATTTTATTGTTTTTTTACCTGTATTTTAAGTAGCAATTGGCTTCTCTATTTCTGGTCTTAAGCCATCAATTTCTGTCATTTGGGTAGGGGACAAATGAAGTTGAGCTTCCATCGGGCTGGGAATGGGTTGATGAATGGCATGTAGATAAGAAATCTGTGAACACTGCTGATGGATGGGTTTATGCTCCAGATTTCAATAGTTTGAAATGGCCAGAGTCGTCCAATCCACTAAAATCTGTTAACTATGCAAAACAGAGACGGTGGCTTAGGAACAGGAAAGGCAAGTCAAGAGATCTCAAGGCTCAGATTTATGTTGGGCCTATAAGACCTGGGGAAGTTGTTCCGTTGCCTTTATCTGTCCTGACCCATTCTGGACTATATGTACTGCGAGTGCGGCCTTCATACTTGGGAAAAACTGAAGAATATTCATGGAGTTCTGTAATGGATGTGTCTGGAAACACTCGGGATCTTGAGATGCCAACAGAAAACGCTGGAATATCTGTATCAAATCTCAGTGAGTCTGAGGAACTCCTATACTGCCCTGCAATTAGTGGAACCTCATCCAACAGTAACCGGGGCATGTGGTTTTGCTTGAGTATACAAGCAACTGAGATCACAAAGGACATGCACTCTGATCCAATTCAAGATTGGACCCTTGTGATCAGGCCACCCCTTGCGATTACCAATTATCTTCCTCTTACTGCTGAATATTCTGTTCTTGAAATGCAAGCCAGTGGTCATTTTCTCACTTGCGTTAGAGGGATATTTTCTCCTGGTGAATCTGTCAAGGTTTATAGTGCCAACATAAGGAATCCTTTGTACTTCTCGTTGCTTCCACAAAGAGGATGGTTGCCGTTACATGTTAGTTGTTGTGATAACTTTGTGTTCTCTTCACCCAGTTGATTCTTGATGCCTTTTAATGCACTGTAATGATGCTAACTTCTTAACGTTCTTTACAGGAGGCTATACTCATATCCCATCCTAAGATGGCACCTTCAAAGACAATAAATCTAAGAAGTTCAATTTCTGGAAGGTCTCAAAGAAAATAAGATAGCTGATTAAGTTCTTTCTTCATTTTGTGTAAAATGTTATTTTAGTTTTCATTCTTAATTCTTTAAGCTACTGGCACTTGCAGGATTGTTCAAGTAATTGCTGAACATACGCATACCCATGAAAGGCCTCTGCAAGCAAAGATTACCAAGGTCTATGCTCCTTTTTGGCTTTCAGTTGCACGATGTCCGCCAATTACTTTCAGGCTTATAGACTTGAATGGTCGGAAAACAAAGAAGAAGATTGCTTTCCCTTT
This sequence comes from Solanum verrucosum, assembly GCF_900185275.1. NCBI lineage: Eukaryota > Viridiplantae > Streptophyta > Magnoliopsida > Solanales > Solanaceae > Solanum > Solanum verrucosum. The sequence goes on from NW_026020129.1 coordinate 5,950,430, forward strand.
GCTATCTAAAAGGAATAATGATCTTGTCCTAGAGGAGATCTCTGAGGAGGAAATATATGAAGGAAATACAATTGCATCTGTTATAAACTTCAAGTTGCTAGGCCTTTCAGCATCAATTAATCTGTCGGGTGAGAAGAGTTTTGGTCCTGTTAAGGATCTTTCTCCGTTGGGTGACATGGTAAAGAATCTTTATCCTGTGTAGTATATGTTTTATCCGTGTTTAGAAACCTATCCATAATCCGTCCTCAATATTAGGATGGCTCGTTGGATTTCTGCGCCTACAACAATGATGGAAATTGCATGCGGCTTTTTGTATCATCAAAACCTTGCCCTTATCAAACTGTTCCAACGAAGGTTCTGTCTCAACAGCAGTATCAGCTTCGTTCTCTTAACTCCTATAGAATCCAATTCAAACATCTCTATTGAGTACTTACCAGCTCTTTTGGCAGGTTATTACTGTTCGGCCATTTGTTACATTTACCAATAGACTTGGTCAAGATATATTTTTGAAATTGAGCAGCGAAGATGAGCCAAAGGTTTTACGTGCATCTGATGTCAGAGCCTCATTTGTATATCGCGACACAGGTGGACCTGATGAACTCCAGGTGAGTGGATTCTCTGTACTGTGTTATCTGAACTTAAAATTAATTAAAAAATGCCTATGGGAAATACATCCTTAATATTGGTGTCTTACACTTTCTTTTTGGCCCTCTACTGAAACCGTGAGGCGTGAATGATATGGTAACGAACTGTCTTCATTTGGCTTTGAACTTCTATATTTCTAAGAGGATATATCTCTCAGCCTTATGATTTTCATTATATATTTCTCATTTGGAATTTAGTATATTTATGGTGCTATAAAGTATCTTTTTCTGCCATTTCTGATGCATTAATCAAAGTAATTTTGTTCCACTCTAGACGCTGCCATAAACGTGTTGACTATTTGTTTAAACAAGGTACTATTAGGGTTACTGGTGTGACCATAGATTATGGACCATGGCTGTGCTAGTTTGAAAAAGTGGATATGTAGTAAATTTCCTGGTGAAGTTTCTTACGTGTTCATTTTGGAAGGAAGGTGTCAATAATACCACATAATTCCTCATTTTTTCCGCCTACTTGATTGTTAGTTATTGCAGTTTTTGAGAGTTAGCTGATAGCAGGCAAATTCACTTACAATTTAATATCAATTTGAAGGTCCGACTAGATGATACAAATTGGTCATTTCCTGTTCAAATTGTTAAGGAGGACACAGTTCCTCTTGTCTTGAGGAGAAATGATGGCACGCGGAGGTTTTTGAAGATGGAAGTCCGTGGCTTTGAAGAGGGGTCACGTTTCATTGTTGTTTTTCGCCTTGGATCAACAAGGGGTCCAATCAGGTACCTGATTAATCTTTGTTTAGTTACAGGGCTCTGCTACTTCAAGCTTCTGATTAATTCAAATCTTGTCTCATTAATCAACTATATATGCTTGATAGGATCGAAAACAGGACGAAGAGGAAGGTCATTAGACTTCGGCAATCTGGATTTGGCAATGATGCATGGATCCAGCTATTGCCTCTTTCAACCACAAACTTTTCATGGGAGAATCCCTATGGCCAAAAACTTATTGATGCTGAGATTTACAGTGGCAATAGCTCTAGGGTCTGGAAATTTGATTTGGAGAAGTCAGGGTTCTGTTCTGAGTGTGATGGATTAGGCTTGCTTTTCCATGTTATAGATATGGCTGATGTCAGGGTTGCTAGGTTTATCGATGAGGGAGCAGCATTATTAAGTTCAAAAGAAGGGAGCACGTCTCTTGCAGAAGTTGGAAATCTTGGCAGTTCTCACATACAGAACCAGATGCAGGAGAATGGATCTCATTTAGAAGTTACAGTTGAGTTGGGTGCAATTGGGGTTTCTGTTGTGGACCATAGACCCAGAGAGGTATTATATTTGTATCTAGACAGAGTATTCATATCCTACGCTACCGGATATGGTGGTGGAACTACTAGCAAGTTTAAGCTTATATTGGGGTACTTGCAGCTTGACAATCAACTTCCCCTCACATTGATGCCTGTACTTCTGGCACCTGAACAAAACATTGATATGCATCATCCTGTCCTCAAGATGACTTTTACAGTGCGCAATGAGAACATTGATGGTGTTCAGGTATACCCATATGTTAATGTAAGGGTAACAGATAAATGCTGGAGGCTTAACATTCATGAGCCGATAATTTGGGCTTTTGTAGATTTCTATAACAATCTTCAACTGGATCGCCTACCCAACAGTTCTAGTGTCAGCCAGGTTGATCCTGAAATACGTGTGGACTTGATTGATATATCTGAACTAAGACTGAAGTTATCATTAGAGAGTGCACCTGCTCAAAGACCAGATGGGGTTCTAGGCGTATGGGGCCCAGTACTGTCGGCTGTTGGAAATGCCTTTAAATTACAGATTCATTTAAGAAAAGTGATCCGCAGAGACAGATTTATGAGAAAAAGCTCGGTCATTTCTGCAGTGGGAAACCGTATTTTTAGAGATTTAATTCATAACCCTCTGCATTTAATATTTTCAGTGGATGTGCTGGGTATGACAAGCTCAACTTTAGCCTCTCTCAGCAAAGGCTTTGCTCAACTATCAACAGATGGACAGTTTTTGCAGCTGCGTTCAAAGCAGATATGGTCAAGAAGAATAACCGGAGTTGGTGAAGGGATCAGGCAGGGGACTGAAGCCCTGGCACAAGGTGTTGCATTCGGAGTTTCTGGGGTAGTGACAAGGCCTGTGGAGAGTGCTAGACAACATGGCCTTCTTGGCTTTGCCCATGGGCTTGGACGAGCTATGGTGGGATTCGTTGTTCAACCAGTGAGTGGAGCATTGGACTTCTTTTCATTGACTGTCGACGGGATTGGTGCAAGTTGTTCTCGTTGCATTGAAATCCTTAGCAACAAGACCACCTTCCATAGGATAAGAAATCCCCGTGCTATTCGTGCAGACAATATACTTAGAGATTACAGTGAGCGAGAAGCACAGGGTCAAGTGATACTACACCTTGCTGAAGAGAGCCGTCATTTTGGTTGCACTGAACTTTTTAAAGAGCCTTCTAAATTTGCCTTGTCTGATTATTATGAAAATCATTTTATGGTTCCCTATTCGCGGATTGTTTTAGTGACTAATAAACGTGTAATGCTTCTCCAGTGTTTGTCTGCTGATAAGATGGACAAGAAGCCCTGCAAAATCATGTGGGATGTACCTTGGGAAGAACTCATGGCACTTGAATTAGCTAAAGCTGGCTACCCTAGACCTTCTCACTTAATCATCCATGTAAAAAAATTCCAAAGGTCTCAGAAGTTTGTCCGGGTAATAAAGTGCAACACTGAAGATGAAACTGAGGTGCCTCAAGCTGTAAGAATTTGTTCAGTTGTGCGTAAGATATGGAAAGCATATCAAACTGACGTGGCATGTCTACAACTAAAGGTTCCTTCAAGCCAGAGACATGTATCCTTTGCATCACATGATAATGATGGAAGAGATTCATTTAGCCAGAAAAAGCCTATAATTGAATCAAGGGGGCTGGCTTCCTGGGGTGCTGTCTCCGATAGAAGGAAATTTGTTCAACATGCTATCACATTTTCTAAGGTATGGAGCAGTGAACGAGAGTTGAAAGGTCGTTGTACATTGTGCCGGAAGAATGTTTCAGAAGATGATGGGATCTGTAGTATCTGGCGCCCTTCCGGTTTACCCCATGGGTACATCTCAATTGGGGATATTACTCATGTTGGTTGTCATCCTCCTAATGTTTCAGCTGTATATCGTTATTCTGACAAATTATTTGCCCTCCCAGTCGGCTATGACCTGGTGTGGAGGAACTGCTTAGATGATTACACCAATCCCATATCAATTTGGCATCCTCGGGCTCCTGAGGGCTTTGTCTCTCCTGGATGTGTAGCTGTACCTGATTTTGCTGAGCCGGAACCAAATGCTGTATACTGTGTTGCAGAAACATTGATCGAGGAGACGGTATTTGAAGAACAAAAGATCTGGGAAGCACCAGATTCATATCCCTGGGCATGTCATATCTACCAAGTGCGCAGTGATGCACTTCATTTTGTTGCTCTCAGGCAGCCCAGAGAAGAATCTGATTGGAAGCCAATGAGAGTTATCGATGACCCACAGCTTCACATTGAGCCGTAGTAAGTTTGTTTCATTATATTCCAGTTTCTACTAACCCAATAAACAAAACAGCTTTCTTGATTTTGCTTTTCCCTGTTGGAGAAATACTGGTTTGTGGCGCTACTTCCATCTTAATTGAAAAGTAGTCTCGAGTAGTTTGTACAGTCGAAACTGTGTATTGATGTACATAATTGTACCATTGGGATCACAATGACATGTTATGGATCTTCCTCAGAGGCTCCCCTTCCCTAAATTTTGGTACTGATCATTTTACAGCAATCAAAAGCTCCTTTAAGCTTTATAGTTATCGATGTTGCAGTCTTCATTTTTCATTTATTTCCTATGTTTACTGAAATCTATGATGGTTAAAGGTAGTTTATAAGGTATTTATTTTGCCTTATATGCACTTTAGCATTATTTCAAAATTTATCAACGGGATCTACGCTAGAAAGGTTGCAAGATCTGTGCTATATATTTTTCATGTCTTCTTATTTGTTGAATAAACTTTAGACAGGAAAAGGTACTCAAAATCGTTAATTCGGAAGGATTATGTGCATCCAATTTCTCTAAATGCTTAATCAATTGAGATCCTAGTCGATGATAATGTTGTTAAAGAGTATATATCCCTTCTAAAAATGTGAAGTTCGCTCATCAAGCCTTAGATTTTGTAGTTTTGATAAAATCACGGTTACTTATTTTCATACCCTAATCTACATCCTCAATCGACGATAATTACCTTCACTTAATAATTTAAGAGTGTGGCCTAGCCGTCAAAAAGAATTGGAGAGGGACTGATAAAAAGTCCCACATCAATAGAGGAATGGGAATTTGGTCTCCATATATGGACTTGGGACAAACCTTCCCTTATGAGTTAGCTTTTAGGATTGAGTTAGGCTCAGGTGTCATATCTTTACATAGTATCAGAGTCATCCCAATTTATTGTTCACCTATATTGGGCCTCCATTTAGAGAGATAAACATATACACAAAAGGAGAGGGATGAGAGAAGGGAGCAGATAATATTTTGATATTTTGCAATATGATAAATTAATAACCATAGTTTTCTCAACTTTGGCTTACATATGAGATATATATAAATTCAACTTTTCAAGAAGCAACTTAATTACATCATACAAACACATTAAATGTTTAAATAATTAACATAAAAATCAATTCATTACATCTTACAAACACCTTCAATGTTTAAATAATTAACATAAAAATCTAATTTAGATAGAGTAGTCAAAATTTCAATGTCTAGATAATTAATTTTATACACTTCAGTACAATATTCGATATTTTTTTATATATAAAAATCTCAAATATTGTACAAAACACCACAACATCAAAAATTAGACTTTCATACGATAATTCAATATATACTATACGATATCCACCCCCCTAATAAAAACGAGCGAATTAATGCTAGGATATTTTATTTCTTATATTATCAACCAAATCAAACAGGACAGATGTCTTCCCTTAATTGGTGTTCAAAAAGTTTCTTGCAAGACGTTCTTACGTTTAATGTCAACAACATGTTCATAGTCATTTAAGTCCCTACTGTCGGCAAAATATAACCAAAAGAACCTCAAAAATCAAGATATTCACATAAATGCCATTACCCGCCTCTCTCAACTTCATTCAACTGCAACTATTAAATTCCACCACTATCAGATCACACACTACACTACCAGAATTCTCTCATAAAAAATAAAACAATTCCCAGTTGTTGATTTGATCAACAATGGAAGGTTTAGTAAAGGGGTTGTTGAATGTGGCTTTTGGCAATGATGAAAATGAAAGAGACAATCAAGATCGTGATGAACGGTCAAGATCCAGTTGGGCGCAGGTTAGCACTCATGACTGAGACTCTGTAAAGATTCAATCTTTTTTAACTGTATGCTTATGGGGTTATGTTAATATGTGCAGGTGGTGACAGGGGAGCAGGAAGATGATGGGGTTAACAGTGATCGTAGAACTGGATATAATAGACAGGTTAATTTGGTTTTTCTTGATTTTTTAGAATATTAGTGTGGAATTTGATTTTAAAGTTTTGATTTTTTTTAATCCTTTTTGATAATAATAATAATAACAAACATAGTGTATCCCACGAGTGGTTCTCAGGAGGGTAGAGTGTATGCAGATCTTATCTATCTTGGGAAGATAGAGTGTTTGTTTTTGTTAGGCCGTCGGTTTTAATACCTTTATAAAAGTTTGAATTTTTGGCAGGATGAGAGATATGGGAGAAATGAGGAATCAAGGCCTCACGTGATTCCCCAAAAGGTACATACAAGTTTTTTTTTAATTATTGGTTCTTCTTTGTTTTATAGTGTCTTCAAGATTCTATGGTGTAAATGTCATGAATATGAGACTCCCAATTCTTGAATTATATGTTTTTTTGTCTCAAGTTTTCCTGTTTATAGAGTAGCTTTTGTGGTCATATTGTAGTTTTTTTGGTAAACTTTGAATATTTACAGTACTGATTAACTTGCTATTGATCTCTAGATTGAGTCTGTTTTTGTAGTGTGATGGGATTTCTTGCTTCATAGAATAACCCAAATACAGTGAGACTGGCCCGAATAGAGTGCGAATGGATATAGAGACTCATATAGCTAAAGGTGAAGCCAGGGATTTTTAATATATGGGTTCTGGACCATTGTTCTTGTTCCTTACTAGGTTCTAGATAGATTATTGTACATATCAAATGAATTTTTTTAACACAAATACAGAATTTGAGCCAAAGCTATTGGGTTCAAACCAGGGGAGGAGTTAGGATACCTCTAAACCCCCTTAGTCTAAAAATTATACTATATTTACATTGTCGAAATTATTCTATATATATATATAGTAGATATTGAACCCCCTTGGCTTCTTCATACATTTACTTCCTTATATTTTGTATCCCCTTGGTGAAAATCCCATTTCTGCCACGTGTTTGAACCCAGTTACTAAAATTGTGCCTTTGCCCCTGCATATAACAATTCCCAACTAGTTTGTGACCGATTTATAGTCATCCTTGTTGTTTTATTAGTTAATCCAAAGAATTCGTTTGGTGGTGTGATGGGATGGGGAAGGAGAAGTGTAATTGTTTTTCTCTTCTTGTTTGTGCAAAGAAGGTGCAGGGCTGCTTGTACAGTTGATTTATGCAATATGAGAGAACAAGATGCAAGTGCTGAATTGATAAGAAAAAGCTCTTGGAATGGTATTGCATGTGATGCAATTTTTTACAACAAGTAACTGTTTGAAAGGCAATAAAACTCGGCTTTAATTTTTTCATATGGAAATTAGTTCTAAACTAAAAGAACATCGTCTTGTATAAGATCTCAAGTGAGTTGAAGAATGAAGTGATAAGTATAATCATGTCACGAGTGTGAAATATTCATGTAATCACTGTGTAGTAGTATGTGGTTTCTGTTTGAACAATAATTGTTCTCAGCCGTCTCAAAACATGCAGGCTTCACCTCAGGGGTACCAAAGAAATGAAGACGAGAGGAGAGACAATGTCAACCAAAGCAGTTGGAAGCAAAAGGTTCGGTCTTGATCAATTATCATATTTATTCTAATCTCCCTCATGGCGGTATTCTCATGTTTTACTGGTATCTACAGGAGGACGAGGGAAACAATGACGGCTGGGAGACAGTCCAGAAAAAGCCTACTAAACGGCACCAACAGGTATTGTTTATGTTTTACAACTTATAGAACTATTCTACTGTCTAATCAAAAAACAAAGAGTGGTTGGCTTTCATCAAGACAAGTTCTCTTCTCTTATACAAGGTAGAAGGATGTGATAAATGATAGCATCTGGTTAAAGAACTATAGTAAAAATCCAAGTGTTAATAATTTTCAAAAGAAAAAACTAAGTGTTAATGTTTTTTCAGCAATTGAACACAAGTGAAGATAAACGTGGATCATAGGGTATAGAAATCATAACTAACCATGAGGTTATAACTAGGCTGTGGAATGTCTCTGTCGTGGGAGTAGGCTGAGTTTTCAAAATCTTTCTTATACAAATTTATGGACAAGTGAAAGTTAAGTGAGTATGAAAAATTTTGAGATATCAACTTGATCAAAGATTGTAGGTTGTGCTATGCAATTTTAACTCCATCTTGTCTTCCCTGATTTGATGGTTTCAGAACAGTGCAATGGTACCGTCTTACTTGTGAGGCTTGGCAAAAAACTACTAAGAGATGTGAAGACATCTATAACTCTTCTAACCTTCATTTTGCCTTCCCTCTAATGATATCAAATCTTAGGAGCTTTATATAAAGTACTTCATGAGCATAAATGGGTGGTAATTGATGTGGAGTGGAAACCTATATCAACTAACAGATCATTTGAGAATACCTTGGCATTGATAGGTTTGAGGGGGAAAGGAGTTCCAATGGCAACCGTGCTTCTGAAAGCATTGGAGCTTAGAGTTTACAAATACTAAAAACTAAACTTTGAAGCATTCTAAGATCCCTTTCCACTATACAAAATATTCGTCATTTTGAAGTGTACTTGCTAGTTCCGCTCTTGTTGTTGTTGAAATAACTCTTTACGGAAATTGGTGACCATGTTCTTTTCTTAAGATTATCTGATCTTAATTTATGCTTATCATATGAAAATTATGAATATGCTGCAACAGGTAAAAATGGATTCTTGGAACAATTACAAAAAACCTCTTGATGAGCAACATTACTCTAATGAGGTTGAATATGGAGTTGACATGGAACCCTCCAAAGAAGAGCTATCAGACTTATCGAAAGCTTGCAACAAGCTCTGGGAACTTGATCTTAACCGCTTAGTTCCAGGGAAAGATTACCAGATTGATTGTGGTGAAGGAAAAAAGGTGTACAATAAAGATGATATGGCAGAAGGATGCTTATTTTCCTGGCTGAATGACGATGTATTTAACAAGCCTTCTTATTCTCGTTTCTGTTCCCTTTTGGATAATTATAATCCACATCAGGGTGTTAAGGAGAATGTAACACCTGAAGAAAAGCGAGAACAAACAGCATTCATAGAAGAGATCAGTAGAACTGCACCAATTAAATATCTGCACAAGTATCTGTCATTGAAAGGCATAGTTTCTGGTAATTATGAAGAATTTAAGAGAATGTTGACACGTCTCTGGTTCGACCTTTATAGTCGAGGTGGTACATCCGCTAGCTCTTCAGCTTTTGAACATGTTTTTGTTGGAGAGATAAAGGAACGCGGGGAGAAAGAGGTGTCTGGATTTCACAACTGGCTTCAGGTGGAATTCCTGCTTTTCATTTATATTGTATCTATGACATTACTCTTCCCCTCTACTTAGAATTAGTTGTAAATTGCAAAGGTAATGTGCATTTTTAAATTTATTTAGTAGAGGAACACGACAAATCAGTCATCGTTCAATAGATTTCATAGCTTGTACCGCTTATCCTTAGTTTTTTGTCCTTTTCACCATAAACTGCATTGAAGTGCAGAATCTGAGCTGTGGAAAGTGTAAGAAAAACTTACATTCTTCTTACATGTTTTATCCTTCGCAGTTCTATTTAGAGGAAGCTAAGGGCAATGTTGACTATCAAGGATATATTTTCCCCCGAAGGCGTGGAGAGATTGTAAGTCATACCAAACTTTAATTTAGTTGTCTAAGCAATAAACAGAATTTGATACCTGATGCATGATTCACTAATCTTTTCTGAATTTAGCAAGTGCTCTAGTAAGAAACTATATGTATTGGTACATGCCGCAGAAAAATGGCACTTTTTGATGTCAAATACTCCCTCCGTTTCAATTTGTTTGTTTAGTTTCGACTTGGCATGGAGTTTAAGAAAGTAAAGAACTCATCTGAATCTTGTGATCTTGAACTAAAGATATGCAGAATGTACCAAAATATTCTTAAATCTTGTGGCCTTAAACATGTCATGTGGGAAGTTGGAATTAAAGAGTTACAGAAAAAGGAAAAAAACATTCTTTTCGAATGAACAAAAAAGGAAAGTAAGACAAACAATTTGTACCGGAGGAAGTAACTAACAATCTCTGGAGAAAATTTCATTCTGTAAACAACATTGTCATATCATATGGAAATGCAGAATCTTGTTCAAAGATGCTGATGTATTGGTGTAAAAGAGTATATCTACCTTAGTTTTTTCCGCCATCTATTTGTATTCATTCAGCATGTTAACTTAAGTTCTCTTTTCCAAATGCAGCCCGACTCAGAAACTCAACTACTCACTATACAATTTGAATGGAACGGCGTCCTCAAATCTGTGTCAAGCAGTTTGATTGGAGTTAGCCCCGAATTTGAAGTTGCCATCTACACTCTCTGTTACTTTGTTGGAGGGGAGGAAAACCACGTCGAGATTGGTCCATATCCTGTTAATATTAAATGTTATCGATTGGGAGATAGCATTGGCTCTGCTTTCCCTGTGGCTGAATGTTGAATGTCACACACATCATTTCTGTTATCTCCATTACTGGACCAAATATGTTTGTGGGATTTTACCATTTGTTTAAGAAATATTCTTGTCTGGTATTATCCGCGCTTCTATTGCTGTCATATTCGAACTGCTGGTGAAATGAAATGCTGAATATTGTTCTGTTCTATGAAGCTAACATAAAGATTGTTGCTCAGCAGTGAACACTTTGGGAATAATTTGCAATTTTATTTCTTGATATTGATCAGTTCTTCTCTTTTCATTTTGTTACAAGTCTTCTTCTTTCAAAAAAACTAGCTGGTTGTCCCTTTTTGGAACACCTGATTAGTAAATGGCCCTCTTTCAATTTCTTTTGCAACTTATAGATCTTTCAAACCATAAGAATATCTTTTGAGCAAACTGAAAATTTTACGAGAAAACACTAGACCATGTTGTAAAATTCTATTTGTTCTTGCCGAAGTTAGATGATATTCAATTGGCAAGTAAGCACTCAAACTTTAAGAGTACACATCTAGACACCTTAACTAGCAACTAAACACTTTAACTTTCCCCAGTATGTCTCGTAGACATCCAACACTGACATGATACATGAATTTTAGTGGCGTCAAGATGACCATTTTGTAATAGAGACGGATTATGATGTGTAGATATGCATACTCAAAGTTAAAAGTGTTAGTTTGCCAGCTGAGGCCAAGTTTGAGCATCTCTTTATGTATAGCACTTCTATAATGGGGACAATATCTAAGTGAAGACTAGAAAGGGACATTTGCAAAAATCAGCTGTTTTGTCCTTCTCTGAAAAGGGCTTTTCTTATTCTATCGTTAGCTTACCATTTGCATAATAACTTGCCCCACTGCACTGTAATTTGAGAAAGCAAAATGTGATGATTGTAAATTCTATTCCATTTCTTCCCCAAAAACATAATCGTTAGAACAGATAACAAAGGCAAATTTTCCTGAACTAAGTTTAAGAGTTGCCAAAAAGAAGGCGTTCACGCCTCACTACACTGGATTTTCAGACTATACATGTATAAAGGGGAAAAACATTCAGTTTACAACCAGAGCATTCGCTACACAGCATGCAACAAGGCGCTACTACAGGTCACGAATAACTACAACTATGTCGAGCTTGTGTGGGGAAACATGTCCTGCAGAGCTTGAGGAAGATTCAAGACAATTTCTGCATATGCTGCAAAAAGCAAAGATGTCAGTTACTAAGCATATCCCGATCGATACATAAAATTCAAATCAACATCAAAGAAGCTTCGGGAGTATTTTAACACAGATATTTTGTCACCAGAAGACTTCTCGTGATTTAGCCTTTAAATTACCACATAAAAGAAATGCTGATTACAAGTGATACTTGAGGCCTTGTTTGGTCTTTCAATCTGAGGTAAAGCTAACTAAGTATGCTCGTATTGCTGTAACTGTCTTCTTAACCTTTTTTATGCTTGACATTACTTATCATTCTAGCAACTCAATCTCATAAACACCAAAAACTCAAAGCAGGTATAAGGAGCTCTTTGTTTTGTTTTGTTTTTCAAATTAAAGGTTAACACAGAATAGTACATAGTAGGAACACCTCATGAATAGTACAAACATATAAGGAGTTCTTCATGAAGGACACAGAATATGCATTGTCAAACAATTTATACATATAGTAACAGAGGGGAATTCCGAAAAAGAAGCAAAACCTTCTGGCAGACTCATGGTTCGGAGTGCATCCTCTGCATACGTCAAACGCGCTGGGATAGGGTGACTTCCAACTCCATTTCCTTTCAGATGCAGGGCAATTTTATCAGAAGATTTCTTCGATTGGTGCATAGGCCATGCCAGGACACTAACCCCAGTGGGAAGTGTAGAGATCAGATCTGCATATCTCAGACTCACTGTCACCTTGCTGCAAGGACACAAATGTTGGTAAGAGTTGGACCTTGCAAGTTAACCCATAATTAAAATATGTAGAGTACTAGAGTAGCACTCTCTGTAGTAACCAAGATTACAGGTCAAACATTTGCTTTAGACAGACATACATATAATGAGATAGAATGAAACATTTGACCAAAAAAATTGTTAGTCAGAAGCACACAAAGGCAAGTCACATATACCCAATCAGAAAATGAAGAAATTTGCTACATATCACGCCGCTTCAACGCATTCCCCTCTCTCCCCGGTATCGTCCCACACAGAAAGAAAGAGCCCCGGCCCGACCTCTAGGTTTCCCCTACTTGCTGCGTCAAAAACTAAATCACAAGCTTCAATCAAAATATTTTCTATTGAGATTTCTTTCAATATCTAGAATATTGCCCTTTCTTAGATAATTATTGATATGAAGATTGCCGGGTATATCAACAAAGTTGTGTTTGGACACAACAGGAGAATGGAGGCTGTGCTATAGGCTGATAACATTTATTTGTAGTTACCAAGTTAAATCAAGTAGTGCACCACTAGAATTAAGTGTCATTAGTAGTCTTGTGGAAGTACCGAACAGAAGAATTAAGTGAACCAGATTATGTTGTTCAGCCTAAACAACATAATCTGGTTCACTTAATTCTTCTGTTCAGTACTTCCACAAGACTACTAATGACACAGGAAAGATCCAAGTTGGAAACGCCAAAATAAAATAAAAAATTCAAAGTCAACCTCCAGTGAAGCACAGTGAAACAGAAGATACAATAACAGAAAGGAAGAGAAGGCATACGAATCAAAATCTTCAATCACAAACTCGATCATATGGTATGGAAGACTATGATAGAGTTCACCAATTTGATTTCCATACAACTCTTTAATAAGCCGAACCTGCAAAGAACAAGTTGTATTTCACCAATACAAATATGTCACTGAAATATATTTTGATAGGTAAAGTAAATTTATACCTAAACGGCACTGAAGAAAACCCTATTAAATCACTAAAATAGCTAGACACTCCCTATGTTATCCATCATACGTTAACTTCATCCCCTCAACACAATTCCTTCCAAATACTAAAAACGTTGTTAATTTTCTTGTCTTGAATTTCTGAATTACAATTACATCCCACAAGCCTCACCTCTTTTCTTTTATTTATGAAGCAATGAGAATTCATTAAAGGCATCAAGAAGATGCATCAAAAGTTACAAAAGACTCAGAGAATGAGATTGCTCCTGTAAAACAAAACTATACTAGTCTAGCACCAGGGAACTAACACATTCCAGAAAATAGTCACAACTAGTTACAACTTACAGGAGTCTGGTCTAGCCAACAGAAAAGACTAAGCAAGCTTTTTCGTTAAGGACATGATATTTTTTTTCTGCTTTCCAGTTAATATCTTCTATTTCTAATAATTATCTTTATTACAATGTTAAGCTGAAATCCTCTCTATTTAGACATCTAGGTTCCCTTTGCCTTGTTTATCCAATGTCCAACCCAAAGATGATTCCACCTCTTCAATTCCACTACTGCTCTGCCCCTACTTTTTCCAAATTATTCCACCAAATCTTCTGTGAATCTAGTAAACGATAGAAAAATTTGAAGAGTCCCCAGCAAAGTTGCAAAGGAGAGTATGAGTGTGATTCAAGCCCATGACTGAGCAAGAAACAGATGAGTAATATCTTTCACCAACAAAAGAGGGAAGAGCTCTGGTACTTCATTATTTTTAAGTTAGGGCATACCTGTTCCCGTCTATCTACATAGGCTTGCAACAGATCTCCAACATGGTCAATAAATCTCTGAAGAAATCATGAATCCAAGTTCAGAAGTATCCAGTCAGTACTATGTATGAAAGAGCTAGGATCTAATAACAATGAAGCAATGACATATTAAAACAGGATCTAATACAAGTGATGTAGTCATCATACTATTGCATTTGACGAGAGAAACTCGTTTTCAGCTTCACGTATTGGCAAGAAAAAAGGGACTGTATGTTCCAGAACAGTCATCTTCTCCAGAAATGACTTGCTCTCAAGCACACAGTGGTATAGGTCACAAGATTCGCCTGTAAATTAGACAAATTGACGTCATTCACCAGTAGTCTAGATGAAAAATCAAAATTTTGACCCAACTCCAACACAATAAACTTCATTTGGGAAATTTGTACAGGTATATCTAAGTATGTATTGGAATGCTCCCACTGGAGAATTGTAGCCGCCACTAGACAATAGCACATGAAGTACCTGCAAATGAAGTATCATATTGTATGCCTATCCTTGCTCCATCCAAGCAACAAATAACCTGCACGAAGAAAAAAGAACAAACAAAGGGGTAAAACAAAGTCAGGTCCATATCCCTCACAATTCCAATCCCTATCAGCACTGCCAACTTGTTGTGATAGTAAAAGTAAAAAACAATATCACACAAGATAAACTGAACTATACATCAATCAGCATTTAGTGGAGACCTAAGATGCAGAAAGGAAAAGAAAATACAAAGCTACTCAAATAATAAGAGTTGATCAACAAAAAAATTAGACATTATGAGAAAATTGTTTCACAATCCAGAAATCTGAACAGGTAATAACTTAAAAGTATCTTTCAAAAATAATTTCTCCTAATAAGCCATGATAAATTGTAGTTACCAGGCACAACTTACCTTATTCCCAACTTTGTAGGTAATTTTATCATGAAATGGAATTGGCAACTGGGTTGTATCCCCTGGCATTTGCATAGCCTTTCTCTCAGCCTCCATGTGTACCTAAGATAAATTGAATCACGTAACAAAAAACATGTGAGAGAATCTGAGAACAAAAGCAGAATAGTTGATCAGTAAGCTAAAACATGCAGGTTTCTGAATCCGGCATCCACTAAAGTGATGAGAGAAAAAGCCAGATTACTGGTTCCTTGATTGGGAAGGAAGTATCTTAAGGAAACATCAAGTTGAAGCTGAACAAATAATTTAACCATACATACCCGCTCTCTTATTGTTGCCAATAAGCCATCATTCCATTGCTCACCTTTTAAGATGAGTTCTGCAAAAGAATTAAATGAGACAGGAATATCCTATTGTCCAGACTAGAAGAAGTACATTTGAAGGACAACTGAAGACCAACCAGGATTGATCAAGGAATAGAACTCATCACTATTTGTAGAACGACAAGTAACATAAGAGTAAAAAAGCAATGTTTATCTATAATAAGCTACCTCCACCGCATACATCAGTTACTGAAACAACTATACCCTTTAAGGACATAGCTCAAGCATCATGAATTCAACAATGATTCAAATGAATGAGCAAGTCGAATTCCTTTTCTTTTTTCCTTTTTTCTTTTTTTGATAAACAAGTTACAAGGTAAATATTAAACTTCATAACAATATTTATTTAAGAAGCTTTTTTTTCAAGTAACAATTTTTAATAAACTTGCAGCCATATACTGCTGTTATAAGGTAAGCTAAGTAGCTTAGATCAGATATCAAACATGGTACAAAAAAAACGCAGAAAATGACAAGGGAAAATCAAGTACGAGACTAAACATTACGTCCCATACCAAAAATGAATCACTCCAGTACTATTTGTGTGCTCAGAACCTAAATAGAACACAAACAAGAGCAAGAGAAAAAGCAAATCAGAATACGATGTGCTCTATAATTCTACCAAAGTTACCTTGAGTTTGAGAAGCACGTGCGGCTTCAAATTCCTTTTGTAGACGATCAAAAATCGACTTATCAGAATCCCTAGAAAAAACAACTCATATGTTTAACTCTTCTATAAATAAAATAGATGCACCAAGTCAAAGAGTATTTCCTTTTGATCAACCATTCAACATGTTTTTTCAGATATTACATGCTTTGACAGAATGAATTACAGGAAATTCTGTTTATTAGTCCATTTCTGTGCTAAAAAGTTCTCTCATGATCATCAAGTAGATTAAGTTGATGATAAATCTTCTTTTCAACTTTTCTAGCTGTTTTTCCCTTCTCTTGAACTCCTCCATTCTTCCTTACCTTTATGGTCCTCTATTCACATTCTTCAATTAAAGAATCAGGGGCGGAGCTACACTAGCGGAAGGGTGGTCAGCAAAACACACTTCGCTGGAAAATTGTACTATGTATAGGTACACTATTACATTTACACCCTCTGTCCGAATTTATATGACTCACTTTCCTTTTCGGTCAGTCCCAAAAAAATGTGGATATATTATTAAATGAACAACCTTTAAACAATTCAGAGAGTTATGCCAGCGGTTAAGGGAATTCAAAATGTCATAAAGGTCACAGGTTCGATCCCCAAGTTTATTATTTTGCTGCACCTAACAATTACAAGACTTTTAGAATAATCTTGTTTTTAAAAAAAGGGAAAACTTTAAAAAAAAAAACACCAAATGTTCTATGACTTAGCTAAATTATTAGGTAGTGAGAATTAAAAATTTATACCCAGTGGTTTGGGCTTGGGACTTCCATGTTGGAGGTCTCAAGTTCAAAACCCCTTGCCAGCGAAAGCAAGGAGTTTGCCTTCTGGGTCGAGCTCGTCACACCGGGCTTGCCTAGTGCGGGTTACCTCTCCTATGTGGTTTGCGAGCTATTGCATAGGAGCGGGGGTTTTACCCTGTGCACACCCAAAGGGTAGCGGCTGTGGGTTTCCCCTGTCATCAAAAAAAAAAAAAAAAAAACTATGTGCACCCCCTCGCCAACTTCTTTAAATTATTTATTTTTTCAAAAAAAACTTCTCTAAACTATTTACTGCATATTTTTTAACACCCTTAAAGAAATTTTTGACTACGTCACTGGTAGTCATCCTACGATCACATATATCCAACCTGTGCGGTCTACTCTTCAGCTCCTTTCTTAAACTTCAATCTAAAACGGATGCATAATATCTTTGCTTGCAAATTTTTACTATGTGTCATTTGGTTAGAGCGAAAATTCTATAACAGATGTGAGATTTATTGAAAAACTTGAAAACTCATGTATATACCAGTAAAAGGAATTATGTATATCTTAAATCCAATACCTAGAAAGACGCTCTGCTAGCTCCGAATGTCTTTTAAGAACATTTGAAACTGCCAGAAAAGGAGCAATATGAATATGGGATGATTTAAGGGCCAAAAAAAAACATCCACAAAAATGAAGAGAAGGTTACATCTAGCGCGTACAGCATCCAGCTTTACATCCTCCTCTCGCATATAATTCTAACATGCAGCCAATGAAAGGTTATAAGCATTGAAAATATAAATAATGTCCAATAAAACATTGCAAAAGTAATTCCTTTTCACTTCAAGAAAGGTCATAAGCATTTAACAATATAAATAAAGAGCAGTAAGGAATCGCCAAAGTTAATCCTTCCACTTCCAAAAGAAGTGGATACACATATGCACTCACAATTTAAAGCACGTGTTTCAAATAAGAGTGCCATTACTGAACAATTACTGCTAATTCTTCACTTATTTAATACGTTACTAATGACGTGGAATGAGCTACTTGAAAGAGTAAGTTAAATCTTCAGTAGATATAATATGTTCACATGCCCTCAAAGGAGAGGTTTAGCGGTCAATTCTCAATAGACACAACACTAAATGAGTTCTTGCCTTCTGCCTAATCCATGGTAAGCATAGACCAGTAACAATGTGGGTAGGAGTTGAACATAGCTGATACCATGTCTACTACTCTAGCAGGATTTAAAACTCAACAAGCTTTTCCTCTCCCCTAACTGATCTTCCTCACACACCCAAAAAAAAAGAAGAAAAAAAGAACATTGTGGTGTCAAACCTAGACAAACTATATTGCTCGGATTCTTCAAAAATGTCAACGGGTGTATATTTTCGGAGAATCCGGCACGAGTGCAGAAACGAAAGTGAAGAATCCGCAACTTAGCAGACAGATGCATGTATCTAAGAGCAATAGATATAACAAAAAATTGTCTGAGCTTTTTCTAACATGAAGGGATGTTAAAACTTATATGCTCAACAAAAACACCTTATTGTGGAAACAACATTAAGACAAACAATTCTGATACAAAGGGGGGCAAATCAAAAACAAAGTTCCTGTAACTGTAATCAATTATCACAAAGTACTCAAATTTCAAAAACCAAAAAATAAACCCCCAACCCACCCCACCCACCACCCAATTACCCCATACCTCATACATGAAATGCTCTAACATTAAATAAAAATCAAGTCTTTAACAATATTACCACTTCTCCCATTCTAACAGCTTCACTCCTTGTTCCCAATTTGATTCACTGCAAAAAAAAAAAAAAAAAATTAACAACGCATACAACTGAAGAACAAACAAACATCTATTGGGTCACGTCAAAAACACGAATTTGAGTTGTGCAAAATTCAAAAGATGAAGAAAAATTGTTAAAAAAAAAAAAAAAAACTCACCAAGAGTTGATTAAAACATAGAAGCTACTGTAATCTTCATAAACTGAATGAATAAAAACCGGTCGTCTTCCGATTTCAGCTTTTGTGGATTTTCTCCGGATGACGGTGGCCGGAAGTAAAAAGGCTTTGTTCTTTGGGTATATTATTTTAGTTGCCTTATTAGTTTGATGAAATTTTATTTGATGCCTCTTTAGTTTTAAATATTACACTTTTCAACCTCAAAGTTTCTGAGTTTTCATAGGAATCTCAGAAGAATCTGGTTGTTGGTAATGACTTGGCAAATAATAATGATGATATTAAAATTTGTCTCATGGAAAGGAAAATAAATGTTGTATTGTACTACCTAGGGTGTTTGTGGTTCGATTTAGATCAGTTATTGGTTAAATTAAATTCAAACCAATTTAATCAGTTTTTTAAAATTCTAAAACCAAACGAAAAGAATAATTGTCGCTTTGGTTCAGCTTTTCTGGTTTTTTCGGTTTGAAAGTAATAAATTTTTTGAGGACATATGTATCTCGATAGACACAAAGGTGTACATGAACAACCCACAGGAAATTTATGGTCGGTTCAATTAAGCAATTAAGCAATACTAGAGTTATTATTATACAAACAAATTGATTCAAGTAATATAAAGTGTGACTATCTTATGTGAGGTGTGGTAGATAAAGACTAAAATAATGAATTTTGATGAACTTGGACTTAAGATTGTAATAGTTGGGCTATAATTTAAGTGTTGGACTTGAGAAATTGTAAAGTTAGACTTAAGCTAATTAATATTTAACAAAATATTAATATTTTATTTATGAATAATATATAAATAATTATAAAATTTATATATCTAATTTATCGATTCGGTTTGATTATTTTTGCGGTTGTTTTTTTATAAAATCAAATCAAACCAAATAGTATCGATTTTCAAATTTTAAAACTAAACCTAACCAAACCAAATATCGGGTTTTTTAATCGGTTTGATTCGGATTACAGTTCATTTGATTTTTTTACCACAACCATGAATAGCCCTAGTACTACCACCTATATATTTGTTAAAAACTTTTTTAAAAAAATCATTACTGAAATATTTATCAAGAGAATTAGTTTCATTGGTCACTTATAATTAAAAATATATATTTAAGAATTTTTAAAAGAGATTTTCATTATTCTTTAAATTTTATACATAAAAGGATTTTGATTTTTTTTTTATATTTATTTTATATTTTAAATTAGAAATGGAAGTTTTATTTTCGCATCTTGTTTGAAAAAGGCACATGACTTTTCTCCTAACGGCACCATTATTTTTTTTAAAAGACACCAAGTTCACATATTTATTGGCTATAAATTTAGAGATCTTTGTCTTAGATTTCAAAAGGTTAGAAACATTGAATTCTTCTCCTCCTCTTTTCATGCATTATTTTTTTTTTTTGAAAATAAAAAGTAAAGTGTTAGCGTGATTTGTACTACCTTTCGAATTCGTTGTAGTTTTATAATTTGAAATTTTTCTGTGCTAGATG
Source organism: Solanum verrucosum (assembly GCF_900185275.1). Lineage (NCBI taxonomy): Eukaryota > Viridiplantae > Streptophyta > Magnoliopsida > Solanales > Solanaceae > Solanum > Solanum verrucosum. Next base: position 5,970,785 of record NW_026020129.1, read on the forward strand.
TTTTGTTTTGTTTTTAAAGGAATTAATTTAAAATTTTAAACAATAATGAGAGCATTAAATTCTTTAAAGACACACAATGAAGATAGTGGATTCAGAATTAATTTGATTTTACCACTTTAATTACATATTTTGCTTTAAGAATCCCAAAGATAACAATAGATTTGGAGTATTATTGTTCATAAAAATAATTTATTTCTCAAAACAAATTTCCTACTAAAAATCTAAATTAATCGAAAGTCAAAGTGAATATCGAACACATGTAATAATTTTTTTTTTTAAAAAAAAAAGAAGAAGCATATTGTACGTTATTCATACGTATAGGGGGGAGGGGCGGTGGGCATAATCATTTTTTTGTATACAAATAATAGGACAAAAGGTCCCGAAAATAAAAAAGAAATAAAACACTTTGGTGAATTAGTTTATGCCACAATATACACACTATTAGTATATATATATATATATATACTTTATACATATATGATAACAATCAATTATATAAATTTAAATGTTGAACTTGATATAACATTGATTAACATTGATTAATATTGACACAAAAGTATTTGCTCATACAATTAATTCACTGATACAAACTGTATTCGTTAATACAATTGATATAACATTGATACAAATGATAACAGTAAATTATACAAACATAAATGTAGTTGAACTTGACATAATTGTATTTGCTGATACAATTTATTCATTGATACAAATTATATTTGTTAATACAATTGCATTCATTGATATATATGCATATTAATTAAGAAAAAGTACGCAGATAAGCAAACATATACTAGTCAATTAGTTAACATAGCTACAGTTGATTAAATTATCATTCGCCACTAAGACACAATCATAATTTCCACATCCAGAATTTGTATAATTTGGCTTCTAATTGTGTAAATCTAGAATTTGTATGATTCAGTTCCTAACTATAAGGAACCAAAATTTTCCTAATTGTATAAATCCAGAATTTGTATATGTTTACCCTAACTTGTATATAATTATCACGTTGGTACATTTAATTTGTATAAATTCTGAAAAAATCCTAAATGTATGAATTCAGAATTTGTATATACTTAGTTTTTTACCTTGTTTGTATATTGACAAGCGAATTATACAAACGGAAATATCCATAACAAACGAAACTATAGCTATGAAGTGTTGTCAACTGTAGCTAATGAGACTTATTAAGTTTAATCTGTTTGTTATTTATGAAATTTCTTCTAATTACATATACATAATTATCTAGCATGTATACAAACACAAACACTGATATATATACATACTAGTTCATATATACAATTATCCAACAAATATACAAATACAATTCGCATCTCTCCTCTCTCTACCTTCTCGCTAACTCGCCTCTCTCCTTCATCTCCCAATTTCGCTCACCTCTCTCCCCTTCTAACATATAACTACGAATTGTAATTAAACAAACTATAGCTATTTTGTCTCATTATATATATATATAATAACTATTGAGTTTCTTCACACGGTTTTTACCTTTTTTTATTTTAAAACCTTTTTAGTAAAAGTTTTAATTCCGCCACTAACTCTTTCTTGTAAAATAGAGAAAGACACCAAACAAGTAGAGTTATTGACGTTGCAAAGAGGGAGAGCCACAAATTAATCACAATAGGAAAATGACAAACAATTAGCTCTCGTTTTAGGGGACCCTTTATGGTAATAATTTCAAAGGGAAAAGGAAGAGGATTCCGGAAAGAATCAGACCATAAAATTTTAATACGCAATGTTATTTTGTATTTGTATCCGAGATTATTTTCACAATTTAAATTCATGATATTCTAATCATATGACTTTAGTTTTATTAGTTACTCAAGACTCTTCCTTATATACCATCAAACAAAGTCATTTATAGGTCCTTGTGGGATTAACATGAAGGGAAAAGAGTAAAAAATGCCATTAAACTATGTGAAAGGAACAAAAATTCCTATATTTATAGTTTGGCTCAAAAATCCCCTTGCCGTCAATACTTTAGTTCAAAAATGCCCTTACAGTCAATACTTTGATCCATAAATGGGTCAAAAATGCAATTTTCCGAATACATATATATTTTTTTTTCTTTTTACAGCACATCTTCTTCCTAATTAAAATACTATTAAAGAACCACGTTCTTGTTTTCTTTCTTTTAAAATCACTTTAACAAATAAAAATGTAAGAAATATTTTTTTCTTCTTACTCTCATTTTATCAATTAAAATAGAATAATTTCATGTACCCTTTCGACAGATAATATATGTCATATATATAAGATCATAGTATATCCATCATTAATTTATATTTATATAACGATAAAAAATAATTATAATAAAATAAGAAATATTTTTCTTTTTTTTTTTCTGAATTGAACTAAGATAAACATTTGCCAATTTAAAAAAAAATATTATTAGAAAAAAATGTGTTAAAAATAAATAAACAATATAATTATTTGGAAAAAAAAAGTATTTTTGACCCATTAAATAACCATAAGGGCATTTTTGGACCAAACTACATACGGGAGGATATTTTTTGTTTCTTTCGTATAGTTTAAGGACATTTTTTACCCTTTTCCCTATAATTAATAAGATACAAACGATTTAAATTACAAGGATGATATTGTTTAATAGTACTCCTACTAACTTACCTAAGATGTTTACTATTGGAGAATATCATAATAATTGTAGTATTTAATTTTAATGTATGTGTGCTATAATTGTTATAGATCTTCTGATTTTTTTTTAAAAAAAATTAAAGGGTTTTTGAGCTTGTTATTGGATTTGGTAGTCTTAACCTTGAGTTGTATTTTGAACTTGCGCATTTTTGTGGCGTTTGATCCACAAGCTCTCTGACATTTTGTTAGAATTCTGGTGCATTTTTATGATTATAAGGTTTCCTATTATATATAGTTGTATGAGAAAGAGTTGTGATGAGGACAAGCTTCCTTCCGTCAATCTGATTTAAGTAATACGACGATATTTGATTGGTCGAAACATGTCACTTGTACACAAATGACATGTTTTTATTGGGTTTTGATTTGGCTAGTGGCATAATTCATTGGTTTCTTCATTTGACTTGACATGCTATATCATTTGACACGTGATATCAAATTGGACTTCTAAAATAAGATGACATATTGACCTTAGCAATATGGGTTCATCATTCGAAATTCAATTTGACGGATTAGCCTAATAAATTTAAATTTAATATAATATATTTTATGATTCATATTCAATAAATTTTAAATGATTATCATGAATGTAGAATGTAGATGGGACTATTTCATTTTGAATTTGAACTTTTCCTGTTCTCATTTAGTAACAAGCTCTATATATATAAGAACATTTACATGATAACAAATAATCAACACAAGAGGATAACGTTTAATTTCCTCCACAAAATATTACTAGGCAGAAATTAAATGGGAGGAACATATATAGACTTAAAATAAAAATGGCCAAAAAAGGCCAAAATCTATCAATTCACCTAATAGCTGTGACAAATTGGTATTTTCTCTCCAATTAAAATAAAGATTTCAATAAAATCTTTCGGTACTCTCTATGTTTTCATGTTTTTATAATACTAGTGAACTTATCCGCGCTTCGCGCAGTTATAAAAAATGATAAGATGTCGTTATGTATTTATCTAGACATATAATTGTTTTCATAGAGAAAAACATTTTGTTAGTAGTTAGATAACTTCCAACAAAGTCATAAGTTACTCTTTTGAACTAAAAAAATATAATTAAAATTACGACAATATTTTTTTTTGTATAAAATAAAAAATAAAGAGAGATCATAAAGAGAACTATCAAAAAAAAAAAAGAATGCAACATTATTTTTACCCTGGTTACTATCCTAATCATTAAGAAATAAAAATAAAAAATAAGAAATCAATACACAATCTTCCGAACCCTTGTTGATATCCATTTCCACAAGTTGATCACCAATCAATAGTTTTATTCTTCGAGTCAAATTAAAGAATGAATCAAATAAGTATCGTAAACATAACAATTTAAAAGGCTAATATGATCATTTGTCCAAAGTCTTACAATGCTTTTATTTATAGGACTATAATATGAATAACAAATAATGTCAAGAATATGACTATTAATTATTTAGAGATTATGATAATAAAATCATGAGAGTAATGTAAATAATGACCATTAAATTTTGTATTAAAGAATATAAATGAATAGTTAATTGACATATTTATTATTCTACAATAAAAAATAGAGAAATTACAAAAATAAAAAAAGAAGAAAATAAACAGAATTCTTAGCCAAAGATTATAATAAAGATGAAAAACTTAAGAGACTCAAGATATTATTGTGTAGATTTTAGTGTTATTTAAAACTTGTAATGAAATATTTTATAATTGAAAATTCATGGGGAAAAAATTATATTTAGACATTTTAGAGGAACTAAAAAAAAAAAAAAAGAGACAATTATGTCCAACAAAGTCACAAGTTACTATTTTGAACCAAATGAAATTATAAATTTACGACAATCAAAACTTTATATAAAATACAAAATAAAAAGAAATCATGAGAGAACTATAATAAATAACTAAATAAATAATAATACAACATCATTCTTACAATCTTAATTATTAAAACATTCAAAAAAAAATTATGAAATCAATGTACAATCTTCCGAACTCTTGTCGATATCAACTTCCACAAGCCACAATTGTTAGGGTTTTGTCCTGATTTTCTTACCTTATTTTAAGTTTATTTTTTTTCTAAAAGAAAAGACAAAACATTACCATAAATGTTTTTACTTTTCTTGAAAGGAAAATATAATATTTCTTTCATATTTGGTTTATTCTTTCCTTTTAGAAAAATGTTTTGGAGTAGCTAGTTCTTTTCTAGTAGGAAAGGTTTTAGGACTCTATAAATATAGGTTTGTTCCTTCTAAAACAATAACATCCACAATGTAGTCGTTTAAGAGTCTTGTTATGGGGAGATTTATTCTCTCTAAAGTTTCAATGTTTTTCTTTATATTAATTTTGATATAATAATATTTTGATTTTTAGTATAAGTTTTTTGTTATCTGATTTATCAACTATATGATTTGCAAATTGTAAACTTCCGCATGACGCCCTAATCACCCTCATAACCCAACAACAATCACCATTCAATAGTCTTTATCTAATTCTTCAAAAACCAAAGCATCAACATAATAAACACTAAAAACATGACAACTTAAAATGTTAATGTGCTCATTTCAACAAAGTCTTACAATATCTCTATTTATACGACTACAATATAAAATACCAAATAATATCATGAATATGACTATTAATTATTTTAGAGGTTATAATAATAAAAAGTTATGAGAGTAATGAAAATAAAGATCACTAAGTTTCACATGAAAATGACTTTTTAATAATTTGACACTGAGTATTTGATATAAAATTTTGCATTACTTGAAACTCTTGCCAATTTCTTACAATAAAATTCAAGTAATAAAAAGTACGACTTACATGTAAATAAAAAAGGAAAATAATTATATCTTTCCATCAATAATCTTGCGGGAGCTTGTTTAAATTTTCTAACTAAATTGTCAGATTGAAATTCGATCAGTTTATCAAATATCATGGAGAAAATGATTTTTCCCATTCAAAAAAAAGACACCTGCAATAAAAATATGTAAATTTCATATTAGTAAAAAAATTGAAAGCAATATATAAGCTATAAAATGCTATTTATTAAGTTACAAAAAAATTGTGATTCTTGATCAAAAAGATGAGCAAGTTTCACCTAGTTAATTCCTATTCCTAACTCAACTAATAAATTTGATGTTGTAACAAAATTTTCTAATGCCTCTATTTATAGGACATAATATGGAATGCCAAAGATATCATGAATATGACTCTATTAATATGAATTAGGAGTTATGATTATCAAAAGTTCTTAGAGTAATGAAAATAAAAACAATTAAGTTTTTATATTAAAGAATATGAATAAGTGGAGTAGTAATTGAGACATCCATTTTATACAATAATAATTAAAAAATAAAAAAATTTCAACCGAAGATACAAAAGATGAAGAATAGAAAAATGAAAATAAAATAATCATCTTACATTTCTCAAAATAGGTTTTTATAAGTGTGATTTTAAGGAGTTATAAATTTATAAATTAAATAATTTGAAGGTTATGAATATGAAAGGTTAGGAGTTATAGACCTTACTAAATTAATTAAGATTTAAATTTATGTAATTGAAGAGGTGTGTATTAAAGAGATGATTTTATAAAATAAAATAATTGAAAAAAATAGACAAAATGTCAAAAAAATCACAAAAAAGATAAATAGAATCCTTGGCCATTGAGAGGTGGCACATCACTTTTTCATTATCTAGCTTTATATAGATATATAGACTAGTGAATTTAATCGCGCTTCGTGCGGTATGTTAGTAAAATTTAAAAATATTATTTTGTAAATTAAATTGAAACAAATGAGAGAATTTAGTTTGCGTAGAGCTGCAATGTTTTTTCATATTAACAAATGATACCAAAGAACAAATGAATTATCAAGATAAGTTGAAACACCACTAAAAGTAATCATGAGAAAAAAGTAATTGACATTTTGAATTAGATTTGCCCCGTAAAAAAAATAAAATGACTATGATCCTATTTTATGAAATTGACTTCTTCATTCTTTACTAAGGACATGTTACACATTTTAAATTTGATCAAGACTAATTTATTTAAAATAATGAGTTCAACGAAATAGTACAATTATTCTTATACATGACCAATATCAAATTACTCTTCTTTTTATTCTAATTAACTTTTGAGAACAAAAAAAGACAAACTTAAGATATTATATTAATTTCAATTCCTTGACATTTAGTTAATTTAGAATTTTCAATTTAAAAATAAAATAGAAGATAAAATATATAGTTGAACATAATAACCTTGTTTATATTTTTAACATATGAATAATATTGTCTTAATTATCCACAGACAAATATTGTTAAGCTTAATTTTAACTCTCAATTGTATATAATAGCACCTAAATGACAAATACAATGCTATCATTCATATATACTTCTATATGACAAAAAAATAAAAATAAAGTTGCTATTAAAAATACTTTTTCTTTAGCTAAACTTATAAATTTATAGAGATGAATGATGCATGAAACACATTAATATGACCATTGGATTGAAATAATTTTTTATTTTATTTAAAAACTGATAATGAAAATTTCAAATACAACTTTCCAACTTGAAGTTGTATTTCAAGTTTGAAACTATTTTTCCCACTTTCCACTTTTTAAGTTATATTTAATTAAGCAAATTCAAGTATAAATACTTATTGCAAATATAATCTTCCTAAAAAACAAATAACATGATTTTAAAAAAAAATCTATGTCCGATCGAACACCTACTTAAAAGGTGAAAAAGTTATTTTAGGTTGTGAATGGACTTTGCATATTTAAAATTATATCTCGAATAAAGAATTTTATAAGAATAATATTTTGCATCATCTTTATTCTTACGTTCTTTCTTCCCCTTGTTTACTATCACGTCAATCACCCATTGAATTTCATTTTAAACAATATGTAACCCATGAAAATTCACCATTACATGCAATTAAGATCAATATTAGAAAACAAACAAAGTAAGTAAGGACATAATTAAAAAAATCAAAAAGAAATATAAATATTGGCAAAGAATATGGCATCATAAATAACCTTTGCAATTTATAGAACTTCAATATAATTTTCAAATGTGTTTTGCTTATTTCAACACAGGTTCTGAGCTTTTAAGTATAAGGCAGTGTTTAGATTGATATTTTAAGAAATTTATAAACGAAAGGCAAAAGTTGGAAACACTCAACTTTTGGTTTTTGATTTATTTTTTAAAATTCTTTCAATTAAGCATGTTTTGTATTTCTCAAACATTTTCAAAACTAAAAAAATAAATTAAAAGCCAAAAATAACTTAAAATAAGTTAATTCAAATACCTCCTCCAAACACACCCTAAGTAACGTAACTTTTAAAATTTTAAATCAGTAATTGTTGTTGTTGTTGATGTTGTTGTTGTTGTTGCTGTTGTTGTTGTTGTTGTTCAAAATATTTATAATTAAAAAAAAAAGAGGCAAATCAAATTCTGTAAAATTTGTTTTGCAATTCTTATTAAGTGATAATAACTTATTTCTAGGATGAGAAATAATAAACAAAAACAAAGAAAGGAAAAAAAAGTGATTTAAGGAAATAATATCAATAACATTAATGATGAGATTAAGGAAAAGAAGTAAAAGAAATTAATAGTAGTAATGATGGTAGAAATTAAAATATGATCATTTAATTTTAATATTTTATAAAATTGTAAGGTAAATTTTTCAGTCTATTAAAATTAGAAAAAATGTCTAAAATAAAATAAAATTGAGGCGTATTTTTTTTTTGGAAGAGTAGCTTCATTTTCTGAGGAATTATTATTATTATTATTATTGTTGTTGTTGTTGTTGTTGTTGTTGTTGTTGTTCAAAATATTTATAATTAAAACAAAAGAGGCAAATCAAATTCTGTAAAATTTGTTTTGCAATTCTTATTAAGTGATAATAACTTATTTCTAGGATAAAAAAATAATAAACAAAAACAAAGAAAGGAAAAAAAGTAATTTAAGGAAATAATATCAACAACATTAATGATGAGATTAAGGAAAAGAAGTAAAATAAATTAATAGTAGTTATGATGGTAGGAATTAAATATGATCATTTAATTTTAATATTTTATAAAATTTTAAGATAAATTTTCCAGTCTTTAAAAATTAGAAAAAATATCAAAATTAAAATAAATATCGAGGCATAGTTTTTTTTTGGGAAGAATAACTTCATTTTTGAGCAATTATTTTTAAAAAAAGTCAAAATAATTCATAAAAGATAATAAATATTAATATTAGACTAAGATGAGTGTCACATCATATTTTTTATTTCAACTTATTATTACATATAAATATAAACCATTAACAGAAGAGATGATTAAGAAATAATAAATCAAATTCTGTAAAAATATATGTACAATAATTCAAAGCTATTTTGAGTTTTTGTAATTAACACCCTTCCCTTGAAAAAATGAAAATGTAAATATGATGGAGGGCTCACATGGCGCTAGCTTTCGTAGAGAACTGCTTGATAGGACTATCCTTTTACACGAATTTTTAATCTGGTCAGTTGAGCTGAATATAATTAAAAAAATTCATAGCGGAAGACATACACAAATCCATTATTAAATGGATATAAAATTATAATTTGAAGGAAAAATAAATAACGCAAGGATTATTGAAAAATAAAAAAAAATGATTTAAGAAAATAATATAAATAACATTAATATGAGATTAAGGTAAGAAAGTAAAAGTCATTAATAGAATTGATGATGAAATGAACTAAATATAATCATCTTTTCTTTTAAAATTAAAAAAAAATGCCGAAAGAAAACTATAATTAAAAATAAATAAGAAAAATAAAATAAACTTTAATTAAAGGCATATAAAAATTAAGACAAAATAAAAAAAGAAAGGAACTAATAGAATAAAGAAGTTTAAGGAAATAATATAAGCACCGATTTTTTTTAAATTACAAAAAAGATTTTTTGCTTATTCTCCTCCAATTTGATATGAATTCCATAAATAGATTGATTTTCCTCCAAATAAATCTTCTTACCCCCTTGAAGCAATAATCACTCTTCCCGTTAATTTCCAGCCAAATTTAAAAGTTTCTCTCAATATATATCTCCTTGTAGGAGGAATGGTCATTCTTTTAAAAAGTCTTTATTTTAAAGAAAGACTTTTGCTACATGACATTTCTCCTTCCAATATCTCAATAAAAAACATGAGATAATTTCTCTTTTCTTAAAAAATTACAAGGCCTAGAAATTTGTTAGACATTTCAACATTGGAATTGGATATCCATATATTCTTCATCATCGTCGTCGTCATCATCATCACACCATCAAAAGAAGAATGAGAGGCAAAGTGAATGATTTCATTGTTATTAATTACAAAGCCTAGAAATTTGTTGGACAACGTTGAAATTTGATATCCGTATATTCTTCATCATCGTCGTCATCATCATCATCACAACATCATAAGAAGAATGAGAGGCAAGGTGAACGATTTCATTGTTGTTAGTTATAAATACTCAAATATATTTACTTTATAGGCTAAACAAATATAAGTAGTTATGAAAAATGAAAAGTTTTTTATCTTTTCATCTTCATTACCTAAATATATTAGTGTAATGGAAGTTTTTTTATCTTTTCATCTTCCATTCACTTAAATGTATTTTAGCGTAATGAAACTTTTAAAGAAACGTGATTAATTAGGTAATGCATTTAAATACTTTCAATTTTTTGAAAATACAAATAAAAATAGAAAAGAATGATAAAAATTTCAAAAAAAGGAAATAAAAGATAAATAGGAATGTTGGCCATAGAAAGGTGTCACATCAGATTGTTTAGATTCAGCTTTATATATATATATATATAGAAAGAGAGAGAGAGAGAGAGAGATAGATAGATAGATAGATTTGACCTTGGAATATCGATTTTGGATGATTTGATGTCCTAATTTCAAAAATTAAACTATCCCACGATAATAATGACAATAATATATTCAGTAAAATATTTATAAATGAAATTCGAAATCAGAATGAGATATACGTAAATCTTACTGATAATTTTTTTTTATTATTATTATTATTTCTAATGGGTTCTAAACTCAGTCAATTTTTTTTTTTTTTTAAAAGCAGATTTGACTAACGCAAAAATAAAAACTACGACGACAACAACAACAACAGTTGGTATTTCCTTATTCCTTATTTGGTTTTTAATCTCAGAATAAATTATATTAGTATTAGTAATTGATATCGGAATAAGCTTAGCTCATTCAGAGGATGAAATAATAGTGTTGAGATTTGTTACTTGGAATAAATTATCTCTGCTAAAATGTGAAATAATAGTGTTGAGATTTATTATTCGAAATAAAATTATCTCTTGCTAAAGGGTGAAACAATAGTGTCAAAATTTGTTATCCGAATAAATAATAAAAATAACAAAAATACCCTTAGAATCCCTCTACTAAATAAGGTGGATGATTTTTTCTAAACAAACATTTTCCTCTTAAAAATTGTATATACAATGCATGTCTTAGATTGAGTTGTTTGTTTATATAAACTTCTATTTATATTGTTGAATAACTTATAATTCCTAGGTCAATTTAGTTCTATGGTTGACATATTTTAAGAAAAAAAAATATTTTTTAAAATAATGAACAATGGAAACATAAATCGAGTCATTCGAACTGTTCAAAAAGAAAGTCAATATTTTCATTCAAAAATATAGAAGAAATAAAAGTTTGAAAACAAGCGTCAAGCAGCAACATTTATTATTTATTATTCTTTCTTTTATTCTGGGAGAATTAATTTATATCTGTTTTTTTCTTATTATGAGTTAATAAGGGAATAGAGAAAGTTCCATTTCACAACAATGATCAGGAGGTACATATGATTTTATTTTATTTTTAAAATTCCAAGATAATCCGCATAGTCTGCAAATCATACGTGAATGTAAACCGTATTATAAGACAGCTTCTACACAATAGACTTGACTCAAAGGCATTAAAGAGGGATCGATCTCAAACTAACTGTGTGAATGGCCACCCTCCAAACCAATTGAGTCATCAATATATTTGTAGAACAAACGTGGAATGAATAGCTAGGTTTGATTGTTCAGCCAAAAATATTTATATATAATTGCTATTTGCTAGTCAATTTTTTTTTTATATATATATATTAACGTTTTTTTTAGGGGCGGCTATTTAAGTTAAATGCAAATAGAAAATATCCAAAAACAACGGCCAATCCATCACGGCACCTTTTAAACTTTTTATAATTACTCAAAATTCAAAAAGTTATATTTTTCTTGATAATAAATCAGCAGTGTGTAACTATCTATAACTTGTAATAATAATAATTATGGCGAAAAAAGAAAAAAAGAAAAGGAAAACAAAGACTTCATTTTCATATTAAAAAAAGTGGTATATAAGGGAAATGAAATACCCCGAATTTGGTGCAAATTATTAGTTTTGTCCTCAAACTTAGATACACCCTCGATGTGTCACGTGACATAGCAAGTGGTGTCAAACTCTCGGAAAAGCAAAGGGCTAATGTTGAAAATATCCTAACTTGGCGAGAATTTAAGGATATATTTCACTCATTTTGCAAGATCTGGAGTGTATTTAGGTTTAGTTAATCAAATAAAAAAATATTTTTAAAATAATCAATAATTTAAAAATAAAACTAATAATTTGCATCAAATTTAGAGTTTTTCGAATCCTTCTGTTCTCTTAAAGAATTTTTAGTTTTGGTTATCCACGCAAGTATGAAGTGCTCATTTTGTTTTTTAGTTATAGGTCATGCAGAAAGTAGCTAACTTTTGTGGGGTTCCGATAATTTTGGCAAAAGAAAACCATTAATTGATTATCGCCAAAATTATGGCCAAAAATTTAGTGGAAAAAAAATAAGACCAGATACCTCATTATTTGCCATTTATTTATTTTAAACATTTATTTTGACTATGTTACATTGTTTTCATATACACCTTTTTCATAGATTTAAAAAATTAATGAAACTTGAGAAATATCTTGAAGTTAAAAGTCTTAGAAATATCTACGAATATTGTGCTTTATGCATATAAAATAATAATAAGTGGAGTAATATCTTATCTTACCGTTGAAGCATATTCTAAATGCTGCTTTTCATTTGATAAAAATCTTTTTGGCTTCTTTAATAACTAAGATATCCTCAATCATATTATGTTTAGCTTAAGTTTTTTAAGATTATCACTGAAACCTCAACTAATTTCATAGAGTATTTTTTTCTACTTTTCACCAGTACAAATAACCTTATGTTTCGCCTTCACTGAGATTTGAACATACAACATCATAATTTTAACTCAATTCTTTGATCGTTAAACCACACTCTCGAATGCCTCCCCACCCCACCTCAGCAAAACGTGAAAAAAGGGATTGGGGAGGGGGGGTTACTGGTATAAACTTTTTTACCATATTATATTAAAAACACAGCAAAAAAGTGGGTGACATATTGGCACTATGCACCAAAACAATGAAGGTGACTCAGCAACTCAAGGACTTCTGTTTCATCTTTATCCACAAAATATTGGGTACAGATAACTTGAAAATACCAATAGCAGACATGCCGTGTGGATTTCCCCTTATATTCCCAAGAATTTTAACTTACATAATATTACACGGCTAATATAACGATAACAAAATCAATGTAATCCTACAAGTGAAGTCTATGTAGGATAGTATGTATACAGACTTTACCTTTGCTTAGCAATGACAATAAATTCAATGTAAAATCATAAGTGGAGTCTACAAAGGGTAGGATGTATGGAAATTTTACCTTTGCTTAGGACCGACAACAAAATCAATGTAATACCACAAGTGGAGTTTACGAGGATAGGATGTATGCAAACTTTTATTTTACCTTTACCTTTGGAGTTAATATCTTAAAATGTAACTCAACTTTAAAAATTTATTTAGTAAATCATTGAATTTTATTTTATATCAATAAAATCACTCAACTTAGACTTTTATATCAATAAAATCAACTTATCTTACCTCAAAATATACCTCTAAATGTGAATTTCCTTCATCTTCCTTCTTTTTTTTTGTCCCTTATAATTCTAGTCAAAATTAATGAACTGACTCAATGTATCAATTCTTAACAAACATGAAAATCAAAATTGTTCAATTCATACTAATTAAGGACTATTCAAGCTAATAAATTGACAATCTATGACGAGATCCCATTCCCAACTTCATCAGCAAAGATCATCTCCAAAACAAGCCAAATAAAGCTCTTATAAATTATTTTTAATTTTAATCCCAACACATTTTAGCTGAACTTCACAACATCTATTTCTTTTTGGGGTCTCTTTATTTTTTTGAAAAACTCTTTATAACTAAATTAATAAATAAATAAAAAAATTAATTCCATGAGCTGCCTGAGTGTCGTAAAGTTTCAACCTAACATACAATAATTAAGGTGATGATAGCTGATTACTTACTAGATAACTTACGTAAACAACATATTCACGGGATTAACTTAAGAAAATTTATAATATTGCTCCAATTCTGGAGGAATTAATATTTATATTGCAAAAGTTGTCAAATCGGAAATTTCATTGTACGGGTTATTTGGCACTATATTTGAAAGAATGAATTTATTCACTCTTAATGCTTAGAATTAAAAGTGATTTTATTCATACAAAGATTTAAGTTGAGTGATTTTATTGATATAAATGCCGAAGTTGAGTGATTTTTTTGATACAAAACAAAATTTAATAACTTTGCTAGATAAATTCATAAAGTTGAGTGACCTTTTGAGATATTAACTCTTACCTTTGCATGAGAGAGGGGGTTGTTTCCAATACACTCCCGGCTCAAAAGAAATGTAACTAAAAAAGTAAGGAAGGAAGAGAAAAAAATTACCAAATAGCAATGTACAAAACCTACCAACTTTTTACTATAATCCCCTACCCCCAAATTTTCCAAAGGTCATGTGTAAAGCAGATGACATAATCTTTGACTGGATGTATAATTTGACAGTTTTTCTTTCACGTTGAAATATTTTTTTATTGACTTGGTGTAATATTGACAACACAAAAAGAGGAATATAAAAATGGTTGTTTATATGTGTCACCACGTCAAGTAGAGGACAGACTTTGAAAAAGGCATAATATCTAAAATGACCCTTAACTTGGCGTCAACTGGCAACTATGACATTTAATTTTGGGTGTGCACAAATAGACATTTAAACTTGTATAAAAATTGAATAAATAGACACATTCGTCCTACATGACAAGTTATGTCCTACGTGGCATTCTACATGTACTATGCCATATAGGACACGTGTGTCTACTTGTTCAATTTTATACAAGTTTAAGTGTCTACTTGTACACACTCAAAGTTGAAGGGCATAATTATTCGTTGAAACCAAGTTAAAAAGTTGATGAACTTTTGCACTTTTTTTTTAACATTCTAAATAGATCCCACCACCAGACTTGTCTCCTTCATGCACCTCAAACCTTTAGGGATCTTGTTTCTATATCTATAAATACACATTACCTACATCTTCTATTATCAGCACAAATCATCACACATATACTCTATAATAAAAAAAATACACATTCTGTTTATCTATTTTCTATTATCAAAAAACAGAAATAAGAAATGACTTTAACACTTCAATCATCAGCTTCTTTTATCAGTTTCAAAGAAACCAAAGGTGTTAAAACACCTGACGAGTTCTTAGGAATGGTTTCTTTTGCACAAGCCAAGCCATCATGCCGGCTAGTCGCGAAAAGTTCGATGCAAGAAGCTCAACTCTCCCATGAGAGAATCATGGAAGTGAAGAAAATTGAGAAAAGAGAGAAGCTACATGAGTTACCAGCTAATCACAGCAATAGAAGTACAAGGGTACCTGTTTTTGTGATGCTTCCACTTGACACCATGACTATGGGAGGGAACTTGAACAGGCCACGAGCGATGAATGCGAGTTTGATGGCGTTGAAAAAGTTCTGGAGCTGAAGGGGTGATGGTGGATGCTTGGTGGGGATTGGTGGAGAAAGATGGACCTTTGAAGTATAATTGGGAAGGATATGCTGAGCTTGTAAAGATGTGTCAAGAACATGGATTGAAGCTTCAAGTTGTCATGTCTTTTCATCAGTGTGGAGGAAATGTTGGAGATTCTTGCAGGTACTAATAGAAAACTCTTTTCAACAGTTGTTTTGTATCTTGCTATTTTACTGTTTTGTTTTCTTATAACTACGCATCAACTACTTTACTTTTGAGCCGAGGATCTATCAAAACAACCTCTCTACCCCATAAAGGTATGGGTAAGGTCTACGTACATCCTACCCTCCCCAAATTCCACTCGTGGATTACACTGGATATGTTGTTGTTTTAGTACACCACTATTTGCATAGATTCATGACTTATCTAGTTAAGTTCTGATGAACTAGGAAAGTTAGCTTTTCAGTTCTTATAATTCCAAATAACAACACCAGTAGTGTCATGTTAGTACTGTTTCTTAGATCTTTCAAAGGAAAAATATCCAATGGACTTATAGATCGTAGGTTTCTAACAGTTTTCAATCTTTGGTTATTTTGACCAAAGTCCTATTGTGCTGCAATCTTAAGTACTACTAATAGTTCATAGCTCTTAGAGGGAATAATTCAGTGGGAATTAGAATGTCTTCTTACATCTAGACTCTCAGTTCTAGAAGAAATCAAACTATCTCTAAGAATTGTTATGGATTTTGCAGTATTCCTCTACCTCCATGGGTACTTGAAGAAATCAGCAAGAATCCTGACCTTGTCTACACAGATAGATCAGGCCGGAGAAATCCTGAGTATCTATCCTTAGGTTGTGATATGTTACCAGTACTCAAAGGAAGAACACCTATTCAAGTATACACCGACTATATGAGGAGCTTCAGAGAAAGATTCAACGATTACTTGGGAAACGTCATAGTGGTAAGATTTCTGCTTTACAATCAATCACATATCCTATGTTATTACTTTAGTAGTGCACTTCATATTAATTCACCATACCTTAAAGCAACATCAACTGAAAACTTTAAGTATAAGCTTTAGAAATTAAAACACTCAAGCAGGGATAAATTGATATATCTTTAAGGGAGGAACATGAGTTAGTTGGAAACTGAAGCTGCTAATTAATGTAAAAAGAGAAAAGTTTAAACATAAAAACCACTGCAGGTCATATTGTCATAGTTCCCTTTTTGGATAGAGAATAAATAATTCAACCAAATCTAGAAGAAGTATTGGCTGAAGTTTAATCTGAAGTAATCTAAACAAAAACAGATCAGGCAATTTTTCCAAAAGAGAAAAAGGTGGATAAGAAAACAAGTAGAGAGGGGAGCCTGGTGCACTAAGCTCCTGTGCGCGGCATCCGGGGAAGGGCCGGACCACAAGGGTTGAGGTTGTTTCCACAACTCGAACCCGTGACCTTTTGATCACGTGGCATCAACTTTACCAGTTACGTATGGCTCCCCTTCTGGATAAGAAAACAACTGAATAAGCAGAATCAAAAAGTTGCTTTATGTTAGTGTCATGTGGTCCACTTAATTTGCTGGTTACGAATCTAAAAAGTAGACCACTAAAGTAAATAGAATCATACAAATGACACAGGGGACCTCCTTATATACCCATGTTGAATTTTCCAAGCTAAAATGGTAGGAAAACTTGAAATTGACATTCTGTTTTCTTCTATAGGAAATCCAAGTGGGAATGGGTCCTTGTGGAGAGCTAAGATATCCAGCCTATCCAGAAAGCAATGGTACATGGAGGTTTCCTGGAATTGGAGAATTCCAATGCTATGACAAGGTAATTACTTGCATCTATGGCTCGAAAAAAGTAGGAAGATCTTCAGATGTAGGATAAAAAACTAATGTCTTTTTTGTTAATGCAGTACATGGGAGCTTCATTGGCAGCAGTGGCCAAGGCAGCTGGAAAGGATGACTGGGGCCAGGGAGGGCCTCATGATTCTGGGAAGTACAACCAGTTTCCTGAGGATACTGGATTTTTCCAGAGGGATGGAACATGGAACAGTGAATATGGACAGTTCTTCCTAGAGTGGTATTCAGGAAAGCTACTGGAACATGGTGACAGAATACTAGCAGCAGGAGAAAGTATATACCAAGGAACTGGGGCTAAATTATCTGGAAAGGTAGCTGGGATTCATTGGCATTACAATACTAGATCACATGCTGCAGAGTTAACTTCAGGATATTATAATACAAGACACAGAGATGGTTATCTACCTATAGCACGTATGTTAGCGAAACATGGTGCTGTACTTAACTTTACATGTATGGAAATGAGGGATGGTGAACAGCCCCAGAGTGCAAACTGTTCACCAGAAGGCTTAGTTCGACAAGTTAAAACTGCAGCTAGAACTGCTAAAGTAGAACTTGCTGGAGAAAATGCTCTAGAAAGGTATGATGGAGGAGCATTTTCTCAAGTTTTGGCAACAAGCATGTCAGATTCTGGAAATGGATTGAGTGCATTTACATTCTTGCGAATGAACAAACGGTTGTTTGAGCCAGAAAATTGGCGGAATCTAGTGCAATTTGTGAAGAGCATGTCTGAAGGAGGTCGAAATGCTAGCCTTCCAGAGTGTGACTCAAGCAGGACAGACCTCTATGTAAGATTTATCAAAGAGAGTCATTCTAAGAAAGCTACAGAGATTGCAGTAGTGTAAAGATACGGAACTGTATACATGTAATATAGCTATCCCATTGTAGGTTAGCAAAGAAAAGTGGCACATAGAGTACTAAAGTGTCATACTCATAGCACCTAGAAGAGTCCACAAGAATTTGAGCCTGTGTCTGAAATTAAACTATAGAAGACAAGAAAAAGAAGCTAAGTATGCCAATCTTTGCCACCCTGGTTCAGAGGTTGTGAAGCTCTGGGTCATTGGGACAGTGAGAACAATGAGACAGTATCATACAAAGATTTGGATAAGCATATTCTTTTCATTGTACAAAAATTTTAAAAAAAAATCTGCCTTCCACATTTATTATTGAAGAATAAAGGAGCTAATAATATTGCTTCCTACAGATGCATTTTCCTGTTAATATTTACACTTTCTTCCTTCTAGATATTAATTATCAACGAGCAACATGCTTGAATGACAAACATATTGCTACCCAATGGATATTTCAAGTAGAGAAGATCACACTACCCTATTCAATGTATATAATCATCTGAAGCAACAACCGATGCTGACAGATTAGAAACATATCAGCAAGATGGTGATAATTTCAGGCTTTCGAGCCTCCACGGAATTATTTTTGAGCTCTTAGCAATTAACTATTTAACCATGTTTATGAATATTAGACAGTTTATTGAACAAGGCTCACCGCTTGAAGATATTTGTCACACATATGTAATAATGTTAAGAGCTTATATAACAAAGAAAAACTAACAGAACTAAAGTTCAAGTTATTCCAGATGCAAAAGGTATTGACACAATTTTACAAGATCTTTCGAGATTGTACCTTTTCTCACCCTTACAAGAGGAACAAGCGAACAATGTCAACGTCCCATGAAAGGCAAATACAAATCGGGATGAATCTACGATGGAAAGACCAAGTACATGTCAAAAACCAGTTATCAGAGTCTTCACCTTTTTAATCAAACTGGATTTACAAGAGATCCTCCTCCCTCCCAACCTCAGCACAAAAAAAAAAACATAACCCATTCCAAAAGATTTATAGAACTAGAATAGTGACCAAAATACTACTAACATAAAACTTCCCAGATAGAGTTTCTACTGCAGAATTTGAATGGTTGCATGAAATGTACAAAATAAGCTAGTAATCAAGAATTACCATTCAATATCCAACACAATTACACTACCTTCTCAATAAAGAACATCATTATACAGACTTCTGTCTCAATTGTAAAGGTGATTTAGTTATTATGAACAAGGAAGTAAATTTTCCAGCAGAAGAACAAGAAAAACATGAAATCTGAATTGTCCTCACGGTCTCAAAGAGCTTCCTGCCAACGTCTATGTACCTTCAATTGTCTCAGCTTCAACAAGAAATGAGGGATCATTCTCTACTATCGTCCAAAGTCGCATCATCTTACTTTTCCTTAGCACCTGCAAATTTGAAGATAAAGATTAAAAAAGGATTGCTTTTACGAAAATTAGCTAGATTATTTCTGGTGAAGAAATGTGATGGAAATTGCTTTGTCTATTAACAAGATGTAGCTGGTTCATTTTTGAGGATAAAAAAAATTGAGGATAAAAGCGAATTTTGTTACAATCTCAATGAAAATTCAAGAAATATTGAAATAAATAATGAAAGAGGACGTAGTTGTACTCCACAAGATGTGTGTGCTTAACTTTTGTAGTAGTAGAACTCTCCAAACAGACCTTGAACAACCACTTCCATCTTCCCTTGCTTGAGTTCAAGCTCATCATAGAAGACCTTATTTTCTTCATCATTTTCAAAGCAATTGGAAAATTCCATGTAAAAATATATAGTCCCATTAGTATTATAAATTAATAATTATTTAAAAGTACAAATATATCTAAGATAATTTAGTGAAATATGATTCTATTGTGTTTTGTTTTTGTTAAAATTTAAGTCTAGTTGAATCTCATCTCTAACTTTGCTTATTGCATCAAAATTTTTGATGTTGTCTTTTCAAACTGCACCATAAAAATGTGAGTTCTAGATGCGATAATTATTTCTTATACGTAGCTGGTTTCAAACATAAGAAATATATATTACAATTAATCAGACATACATTGTACTTTATCTATGATAATTTTTGTTACGTGAATTCAATAAATATAATACATAATTTAGTAAGATACAAATTTTACTGTATTCATTATACTTTATGTATAGTAAAACAAATTTTATGTGAATTTAATAAATACGATACATAATTTAGTAAGATGTCATGATTTTGATGTGACCAAAATTGACCTTTATTGAATCTCAAAACACTCTTTAAATTAATAAATATTAATTTTTCTATTAAATAATAGATCTACAAAATAATAATATTTAATAGTTCCACCTACACTAATTTTTGTGAGGTTTTACTTTTTTTGTTTTTTGTTTCTCAAAGAACGACGTGAAGGCCATAAAATATTAATACAACATTAACAAACTTCACAACATCAACTCCAATGAAAATACAAATAAATCTCACCTTCAACTTTATATTTTTTTGCATAATCAGGTAAAGTGAAATAATAGCAGTAAAAAAAACATGTGCATACCAACACTTGTTTTCAATTTTAAGACGACACACATGTACATTATAAATGTTTTCATTTCAACCATGTGCAGAGGAAGATTACTCCACTCATGCTAGACAATCAATCCATTTGCGAAGAAAATTACATATAGAATTGTGCATGCAGATTAAGCTCTTACTTGTTATCTGGTACCATATATCAAATGTTTCATAACATAGAGTAAGAAATCTATAGCTTTGATATCAAATGATACTTTGGTAATGAATGAAAAGCTAAATGCAAGTGCAGATAAAGAGCCAACAATATACATCTATTATCTATAAACAAATTACAGCAAATAACTTTTTTGCTTTTGTTTTCTCCTTTGTCTTGGAGAGGCAGATACACATATCGCATACGTTGGCGGATTTAAATCCAAAGTTTCTTTGTCAATTTCATTTTCATTAGAAGAAAAATAGGATGGATATGTAAATTCACCTTTATGTCTCTGCAATCTGTTTTATTTTGAAAATATAATTGGACTGATTTTGAGTCGCCACTTAATTTTTAAGAAAAAATCAAGAAAACTATTCAATTCCACAAGACAAAAACAGAAATTTAGTGAAAACTTGTAAAGGGGTTCGAGGTTCTTATTAGCATTTCGAGAAGGGTTTGAAAGCACCCGAAATGCCCGCTAATACGCAGTTATCCGGCAATTAATTATCTGGCTAAAATAATTTTAACTTAGCTTGAATCGCAAAATTGAACTATTTTGTAGTTAGAACTATTTTAAGGGAGACAAAGAAAAATATTGAAATATTATCTAAGCGAAGTATTTTATAAAACTTATTTATTTGTTAAGTCAAGTAAAGAATGAATAGTTTAGTTTAAGCGATTAATTCAGAATGAGCATCCTTTGGGGCATTGATTAGGAAACCTTAAAATTAAATAAGCACATAAGAACACGTTATAGCAAATAAATAGATAAGGAAAGAAGATTTGGGCCCAAGTCTGGATTTTCTGTCCGCCTGGGCCAGTATTTGGGCCCATTTTCATATTGGGCCTTCGGCCCATTTGAGTCGCCTGCACCTGTCATTTACTAACGTTAAAGAAATATTTTTCTTTGGGCCTTAGGTCCAATTTTTTCACCTGTCCTAAAATTCTAACGGAGTAATAACAAAATTAAATAATAAGAGCTTAGGCCCAAAACAACAAAATACAAAACTGAATATGGGGGCCTTTAGGCCCATTTCCGTATACACTAGGTGTATACTAGTGTATGCAATCAATTTCCGGGGACTTGTTCTTTGATTCCATTTGGCTGGCCGACTTGAAAGGAAAGGATTTGAACATAGAACTCGTCAATGCAAATGGCGATGGAAAGAGTCTGTGAGGACTCATAACGGATGTCACATGCAACACAAATGAATAAAATATATAAGTATAGCTCATTAATCCCTTTCTTAAAGCAAGAAAATAATAATTTTTATATATATATATTAAAATAGAGCATTATGATAGATTATAAAGCATACAAGTATTATGCATCAGTGGACCCACAATGACTCGGTATAGATGTAGAAAATAAATTGAAATCTTGGAAGGAAATATTACTAAATGAACACTAAACTACAAAACATGTATACTATAAGGGCTCGTTTGGTGTGAGGGATAATACCAAATAGTCCCGGGATTAAATTATAGTACTGCTTATTTTGTTGTTTGGTTGGCAAGTTCGGGATAACTTATCCCGGGATTAATAATTAGTACCGGGATAAGTTATCCCTCTCCTTGGGTGGTATAGTAATCCCGAGATAACTTATCTCGGGATAAAATAGGTAAATGACAAAAATGTCTCTTTCAACCCTTTTGTTATATCACTTTTTACATTAATGAAGGGCATTTTTGTAAACAAATAAATTGTTCTTAAAATTTATTATTTTGAATACAACAAACCAAACACTCAATAAAAAAAAATCCCAACACAACTTATCCCATCATAACTAATCCCAACATAACTTATCCCAACATAACTTATCCCATCATAACTCATTTTCAAACCAAACGACCCCTAAGAGTGTAAAGATATCAAAGGAGGGACATAGTTTTAAAAAATACCAATAAACTATGCTACATCAAATATAAATAAATAAAAAGAAAAAGCATAAACAAGATAGTGTCCAGAATTGATAATGAAAAACTCTTAATTTTAACTAACTCTTAATAAGCATGCTCACTAACAAGTCTCTATATATATATATTTTTTTTTTACTACACTTGATATTAACAAAAGGCTCTAATCAAATTAAAAGAATCTAAACTCAAGCTTAAGAGACCATTTTTGATAGAATAGAATTGTGACAAAAAAAAAAAAGACATGCCTTTATTAATCAAGCAGTGCATAATATGAAACAATCGGTCAAAATATTAGAAGAAACTACCAGCCCAATACAATATTATGAAAAACAAAATAATGAACAAATAAGGACAACACTCAGGCTCGCAAAAGACAACAAAGCTCAGACTTACTCTTGACATGATAATAAGCTAACATTAGCAGAAATCTGTAGCTACGAGTCAAATAGAGAAGCAATCGAAGACCAAAACTACTCAGAAGATAAAACTCACAATAAATGATTCAGGCCGCACAACAGACAAGCTCAATATCAAAATCCAAATAAGTTTTAAACCATTCCGAGTAGAACAAAGCACAAAATTAGCCGTTTTCAAAACAAAATAGGCCCATATCAAAGTCAAGAAACTAATCCAACGGCATTTCGCTATTTACATGGCAGCCCGTCACTATTAACTCGAAATAATCGAAGGGAAAGCGAAAGAGCAAAGGAACAGGTACCTTCTCTGGAGCAGTGAACTCAGACGAACCAGTAGAAGCGAGGATGGTTCCACCAAGACACGACTCCAAGAATTTCAGCAAAAATCAAAGCAGAAGCGGACAAGAATAATCAGAATTTGTATTTTTTCCTCTCTGTGATTTAAGAAACTTATCCAAATACTAGTGTGTAGCCATGTAACTATAACTCTAATGTATATTTTCGTTTCTAATCCTCGCCCCTCCTCTCTAATACTGAAAAGAAAAAGAATATTTATAGGAGGAGATTAGGGCTCATTTTCGGGTAAGAAGAAGGGCCCCAAATCAAAATTCAAAAATAAAAAACCTTCCCCAATTCGGACAAACATCCTTTTTCTGAGATTTTCGCCCCATTCCGAAAAGAGGAAAGGGGAAATCAACGTTTGGGATCAACGACTTGTCCTTGGGCGTCGACGTGTCTCGATCTCGCAGCCCCAAGGACAGAAACACGTGCTTTCTGTTTGCTGTTGCTTGTGTCGACGCTGCTGTACGTTTTTTCTGGGCAGCTGGCTCGTTTCGGTCATTTTCTGCGTGAAGAAAAAGGGGGAACGTACAGGGGTCAGTTTGGGGTGTATGTTGTCGGTTGTTTTTGGATGTATGTTGCTGGAATTTTGGGTTGTTGTAATATTGTAATGGGCTGGGTTATTATAGGAATGGATTTCAAGGAAAATGGAATGGATTGATGATGGTTTGAATTGGAGTTTGAACGAATTGGGCTTGGGAATTTGAATAATGGGCTGAAAAAAGTGAATGGGAATTGGAAAAAATGGGCCAAGATGTTGGTCAATTTTTTACTTAAGCACATAGCCACATTAATTGCAACTTCGACCAAATTAAGGTAATTAGTTAATTCGGCTAGAGCTTAAATAAAATGAATAAATATAACTAATTAATGAGCTTCTTAATTTTAACAAAATAAAATAATTGACTCAATTATAAACAAATAACTCGAAATTATAACTATAGCTTAAAGTAAATTAGTAAAACATTTTAAGATGATTTTCAAACATTTATAAAATAGTGTGATTGTAAAAATATACACATTTATTATTTAAAATGGTAAAATTACTTTTAAAAATAACTTGGAAGTATTTTGAATTTCCTGAAACTCATTAATTCAAAATTATAACCATCACTAATAAAATATAAATATTTTTGAGATATTTTTTGCATATTCATAAAATATACTAATTATATACATAAAAACATATTATTATTTAAAATTTACAAAGTGACGCTATTTAAAATGACTTTCAAACTATATATATTTTATTATATCTTGAAACTTTACAAAATTAATTATTTTAAATTGTTTGAAATTGAGGAAGCTCGGTGATTAATTTATATTGTGGAGGTCCAAAATTAGGTGTCAACACAATCAAAATAACTCCCCATTATGTGTAATCCTTGGAACTTTTTCAATAATATTCACAGTCAACATTCTCTTACAAGAAAAATGTTTGATACAAATTGCATTTTGAAATGACCAATAACAAATAAATGGACTTTCTTATATAATGTCATGAAATTTGACTCTTCATAAGGCAGATAACCAAGCCTAAATACAAAAAGATATTACATCATTAGCAAGAAGCAATACAAAAATAAAAGTTATTGATTTGAGGATATGAATAAAATAACTTATAGGACAAACTAATGAGCACCTTTGGAGTCACATAATTTGGTATTCCACAAATTGTAAGTAGTAGTCCATCTTCATTAAAAAATAAACGTCAATGAACTTAATATACATTAAGATACAGTGATGTAGTTAGTATTGGCAATTTATACAGAAGTGTTGATACTTGATCTAGTTGATACTTGATAGATCAGATTAAGCAAAAAACGACTTTGTAAGAAATAAGAAGTTTCCATAGGTGAACTTGTTGAGACAACATACTCAATCCAATATAATAGTTTCAAATATTCTTAGGAGTGCATCTCACTGACAGTCCACCAAGCATATACATGCCAACATGAAGAAAACTACCATTACTTTGAGCAAAAAATTGAATGTCAACTTTGATTTTTATTATTTTTTTTAAAATGCAATTACTTCTTAACATATAAATTTGAAACTAAAATTTCATATTCAAATCTCCCTTTTGTACCTTTGCATCTACTGGATGCCTTAATGAAATCTCACTTACTTCATCAAACAAATAATAATTACAGATTCAACTTATATTACTCTAAGCAATCATATTTTTCGTGACCATGGTGAAATAAATTTATTTTTTACACTTGTGATATAACAATATTTGTTAATCATAGCAAAGCCTACAACACCACACTGACAATACAAACATATCAAGCCAATTAGTCAAGCTAAAACTACTACCTAAAATTCATGATCCATCTGTATTATAACTGGTCAAAATTTCAACTATCTCGGCTGAAAGAGTCAAGTCAGATTCAAGAAACAAAATCGAAATACAGAATGAACAAAAAACTCCACCACACTTACTAATAATGGTTAAGTTGTGCGGACTCTTCAATTTTGATTGTGCAGCAGTGTTGGATGGTCCGAAATATAGTATTTTTAGAAAATTAAGTGCACACCCAATTAACATCTATAAAGAGTCCAAGCAACTTGAAACCTTGAATAATTAAGAAATGTCTGAACTATGACAGAATGTTATAACATTACCAACATAAAGTTTGAAACCGCATCAATCTCCTTTGGTAGGTCCGTTAACAACTATTTATAAAAGGCATGTTCAACAATTTCAAGTTTCAAAGACATTTGACAATTAAACTATGGTGAATAAAGTTGTGTTATATTTCACCTAAGACACATCCTGCTTTATTTGTACTGAAAAGAGAATTTTTTGTTATAGTGAAATTTTTTTAAAAAAAATCTGTACTTTTTTGTAAGTATAGAGTTGCAAATAGCGCACCTGGGCTATTTGCACTAATAAATATTACACTTGTGGTAGTGAGTTTTAATATAAATAAATATTTTGTACTAAAGTTATTTTACAATGATATGATTCAAGCATATGAGCAAATACTATCATCTACGCCTGATTTTTCAATTTTGCAATCATAAATAATCTTCAACACAAGGTACTTTAATGGAAGAGCAAGAAAAAAAAACTTGCACGAATCACATAACTTGTTGCTTTGGGCCAAATAAATCCTAAATAAACTAAAAATCATAATAAATAGCACCAACAATGTATGCAACTAATTGAGTTACCACAGTACTGAATGTTGTGTTTGGTAGCTAAATGGTCTCTGTTGGTGTATTGTATACCCCAATAAGTTGCATTATATATTTCAAAATTGTTGAAATGTAATAGTGAATTTTGTCATATGTATACCACTATGTTATAAATTATACCTATACTAAATAGACAACAACAACAACAACATAGTCAATGTAATCACACGGATGAAGTTTGAGGTATCAAAAATACATCACCACACAAATTTTAATAAGTTTATATTGATGTGTTTTGCTCTGTCTACGAAACATCTAATAAACTAATTGAATGTAAATGCACTTTACAAATAAAAAAATATATTTTATTCATTGAATGCAAATGCACTTTACAAATATTTAAACAGAACACAACTATTGCTAATTGTTAAACAATGGAGGCCAATTTGTCTACTTGTAATAAACTCTGTGAGATATCTATTTAGAAAAAGAATATTTTATGAATGTTGGAGGTGACGATCTAATTTGGGCCTTGAGAACATTGATTCCTCATGTGGGCTTGGAGGCAAACAAGTCGTGAGCTTTGCGCTTAATGGGCCATGGTCGGAAGCCCAATCCCCAGATTTCTTCTCTATAGAAACAGAGTTATAAATTTGGAGCCCAACACAGGCATCAACAGTACCAAACAAACAAACAAACAAACAAAAAAGGGCTCCTCTACACTTTTGTCTTATTTTGTGTTGATCTTTAATTTGTTTGTGTTTTATGTTCGTCTATAATCTATACTTATCTCTTTTAACTAATAATTAAAATTAAAATCATTGTATCATAATAAGACATACTTCAATTTCTAAGAAACTTATACCTGATTAGACATAAGTTTGGAAAAAGAATAGAGTTAGAGGGCTTGTGAAAATGCCATCTCAACTCAATGAGAATACCAACCAAAGAGCCAAATCCAAAAGGGGAAGAGGAGAGAGGGAGTATCCAAATTCCTACCACTCACTAAAGATGAGTTGGCTATTTGAAATAGAAAGCCTCCTCCACCCACTCTTCACCACCAACGAATCTTTTTCTTTTTTCTTTTTCATTTTCTTTTTACATATTTAAAAAACAAACGAATCTTTTCTTCTTATTATTATCTCTTCTTCCATTCTTCTCATGTAATTGCCACTATCTTATTATCTCGGAAAAGCTTCAACAATAACAATCGACACTGTGCTGCTTCCACCTCCGATGTCCACCAATGACGCCAAACCCTCAAAGATACCTGCACAACAATAAGAAATCAACAAATTGGAGATCAATCTCGAATCGATAGCCATTGCATCGTTGAGAACACCATTGAACTCTAGCTCTTCATCAGTACCTTTTTGGTGAATACTTTAAGAAATCCGTACATATAAATTGGGTATCAAAGAGAAAATAGGATTAAATAATCGATTTCTACGCAAACAAGTCAAAATACATATATAAATTGTGGTCTAAAAGTTGAGAAATACTCAATTTATGGAAAAAGATATGAAAGAAGAGGACTGAAGATAAAAAAATAAAAAATCAGAAGAGAAAAAGACACTTACCGGAGAAGATATGGAGACAACACTGAAGAGTAAGCAGTGATGGGAAGAGAGGAGGTCTCTTTATTTGTGTCTAAAGTGTAATTCTAGAAAATTCCCTTTTATAGTCACATAGCTAGATATTATTTAGTAGTAAAAGACTCATTTATCCTTGGCTGTCCTTGGGCTTCTCTTTCTAGAAAATTCCTCTTTAATGTGTGGATGATAGATAGGTAGATATTATTTAGTAGTAAAAGACTCTTTTACCCTTGGTCGTCCCACCTTTCACTCTTCTATAAAAATAAAATAAAAAAAATAAAAAAATAATATATATATATATATAAATACTAGATTCTTAAGGCCCGTGATACGAGCCCAATATAATCGATTATTAATCATTATTTAACAAATATTAAAAGGCACTTCTATAGCATTCCGGTCAATATTAATTAATATTGATTCTGGTAAAAAAAATTAGTATAAAAAATATTAAAATAACCATCAAAGAATATAGTGCATCATTGCATTGAGTTGCTCCTTCCTTAATTAAATATCTTAATTTTGAGTTTTGGATATGAAAAAAATTCTTAGTAGGGACCACAATATCCGAATGTGCCCTATTTCGACGCACATTAGAATTAATCGAACTCCAATATGAATATTGAATACTGAATAAAAAATATTAAATTAAATTAACCCAATAATATTTTTAAGTATAATTGGTATTAAGGATGGGTAGATTCATTTTTTTAAGTTGTAAAACACTCAAGTCTAATATTTAATTTATTTAGTTTTTACTATAATGACACAAATTTATTAGGATTCAATGTTAATTTGTCTGTTAGATTGAATTATATCTTATATAAAAATCATGAATCATTATGTATTATCATCTTGAAATCTATCGTATTCATTTCAATTAATCTGTCATATTTTTCTTTATAATCTATTAAAAAGTAATGTTCCTTTTTTTTCTTAGTTCCAACTCCACATAACATATTTAGGATCACAAGATTAAAAGACATTTACTATATTTCACACATTTTTAATTTAGAACCACAAGATTAAAAAATCTTTCTTAATTTCTTAAACTTCATTCCAAGTCAAAATAGAACAAACAAATTGAAACGGAGAGATTATTCCAAGTCAAAATAGAACAAACAAATTGAAACAGAGAGATTAATATTTTTTATTTATCACACACATAAAAAATCGAACTAAGTAGCATGTTTCATTATCACATGAAGTTCAATATATGTATAATTTATCTTAATGAACATAATTTTCTTAGCATGATACAATATATATTTTTTATTCTCTTTTTTTCATGCACAATAAGTATTTTTTTTAGCAGGAATAAGTATTTTTGTTATTTTTATCAGTTTAGTGAAAAATTTGCAAACAATCACAAAACATAAATGCATTTTCTCTTCTTTTTTTTTTTTAAAAAAAAAATCTATCTAGAATTAAATGTTAAATTAACATGTTATTTTGATACATATATCATTACATATCGTATTGATTTCCTTGCCCAACTTTTTTTATCTTATTCCGAAATTTATTCATAATTTTTGAAATTACTATTAGGCATTTGCTATTTTTGACATCTCTTTCTAAATATTAATATACTTAAATTTATTTACTTCTCTAATTAATGTACTGATTTTCATGTGTTTCGATTCTTATCTTCTTATTTGAGAAAAAATAATAGCAATATTAAGTAAATAAAGTAAACAATCCACTATAATTAATTAAATTTTAATCTACTTAATCTTAAAATTTAAATTATTTTACTATCTGAATATTCTTTTCATCAATGTACGTAAATTGAAAACGAAGAATACTTATTATTTCTCTTCAATGCCTGATTCGCAAAATTTTAAAACTATTTATTTTAAAATTTAGTGAGACTCTTAGTTTACTTTAATTTCATTTAATTTATCTATCCATTTTATTTATTAATTTTTATGGTCCCTAATTAAAATATTTTTATTTTTATTCATTTAATACATTTTAAATATGTTTGTTTCTTTTTGTATTTATTTTAGTGCAAAAAGTAAATGTGTTAATGTAATAAGTATAAATTGAATTAAAAATGGGTCCCATCATGTTTAGATAGTACGACCACTTGTGATATTTTTTGTGTTTTTCATGATAGGAAGTACACGTGTCTATCATAATTATAGCAACTTGGTTGGGTATTTGGGAAATTCAATAATTTTGAAGCAGAAAGTACAGCTGTTCTAAGCTGATAATTTTGATAAAATGACAAAAGTGCCCTTGGTCGTCCTGGTCGTCTTCACCTTTCTATACAAAAATAATATATATATATATATATAATAGATAGAAATAATAGAATAGAAAAAAAAGAAAAAATCAGAAGAGAAAAAGACACTTACCGGAGAAGATATGGAGACAACACTGAAGAGTGAGCAGTGATGGGAAGAGAGGTCTCTTTATTTGTGTCTAAAGTGTAATTCTAGAAAATTCTTTTTTTACAGGTATTATTTAATAGTAAAAGACTCATTTACCCTTGGTTGTCCTTGGGCTTCTTTTTCTAGAAAATTCCTCTTTAGTTTGTGGATGATAGATAGGTAGATATTATTTAGTACTAAAAGACTCTTTTACCCTTGATCGTCCCACCTTTCACTCTTCTATATAATAGAAAAATATATATATATTATTTATTAACTATTTTTTTGAGGGCGGCTATTTAAGTTAAATGCAAATAGATAATATCCAAAAACAACGGCCAATTTTTAAACTTTTTATAATTACTCAAAATTCAAAAAAGTTTTTTTTTTCTTGATAATAAATCAGCAGTGTGTAACTATCTATGACTTGTAATAATAATAATTATGGCGAAAAAAGAAAAAAAGAAAAGGAAAACAAAGACTGTTATAAAATATTATAGTGTGGATGTCCACTACACCAAGAAGTTACTCTCACCCATTATCTCCATTACTTTCCTCCATTATGAAGATAATCATAACCTCCAACTTTATAACACCATTATTCTTGTAACCTTTCACTTCCATAACCTCCTCCATTATATTCATGTTAATGTCATGTTTATGACTAACATTTTGTATGCCTCTATGTTACACTATAAATAGAGGCATAAGGGTTCATATTGTATACACTTGAAGACTTGAAATAATAAGAAAAACTCTCATCTCTTGTCTCCCTACTTCTATTGCTTTCATCTTCTATATTTCTTGTCTTATTTTGCTTTAGTTTTACAACAAATACTTCATTTTCATATTAAAAAAGTGGTATATAAGGGAAATGAAACACCCCGAATTTGGTGCAAATTATTAGTTTTGTCCTCGAATTAGATACACCGTCGATGTGTCACATGGCATAGCAAGTGGTGTCAAACTCTCAGAAAAGCAAAGGGCTAGTGTTGAAAATACCCTAAACTTCGCAAAAATTGAAGGGTATATTTCACTCATTTTACAAGATCTAGAGTGTATTTAAATTTAGTTAATCAAATAAAAAAATATTTTTAAGACAGTCAATAATTCAAAAATAAAATTAATAATTCCTATCGAATTTAGAGTTTTTCCAATACTAAGAGAATTTTTAGTTTTGGTTATCCACGTAAGTATGAAGTGCACATTTTGTTTTTTAGTTATAGGCCATGCAGAAAGTAGCTAACTTTTGTGGGGTTCCGATAATTTCGGCAAAAGAAAACCATTCATTGATTATCGCCATAATTTAATTATGGCTGAGAATTTAGTGGGAAAAAAATAAGACCAGAGACTTCATTATTTGCCATGTATTTATTTTGAAGCATTATTTATTTTGACTATGTTACATTGTTTTCATATACACCCACCTTTTTCATAGATTTAAAAAATTAATGAAACTTGAGAAATATCTTGAAGTTAAAGGTCTTAGAAATATCTACGAATATTGTGCTTTATGCATATATTATAATAATAATAAGTGGAGTAATATCTTATCTTACCGTTGAAGCATATTCTAAATGCTGCTTTTCATTTGATAAAAATCTTTTTGGCTTCTTTCATAACTAAGATATCCTCAATTAAATTATGTTTAGCTTAAGATTTTTAAGATTTATCACTGAAACCTCAACTAATTTCATAGAGTATTTTTTCTATTTTCCACCAGCACAAATAACCTTATGTTTCGCCTTCACTGAGATTTGAACATACAACATCATAATTTAACTCGGTTCATTGATCGTTAAACCACACTCTCGAATGCCTCCCCCACCCCACCTCAGCAAAACGTGAAAAAAGGGTTTTGGGCGGAGGGGGGTTACTTGTATAAACTTTTTTACCATATTATATTAAACACAGCAAAAAGGTGGGGCACTATGCACCAAAGCATAATATATAAATATGACCCTTAACTTGGCGTCAGCTGATAACTATGACCTTTAACTTTGGGTGTACACAAATAGGCACTTAAATTTGTATAAAATTGAGCAAATAGACACATTCATCCTACATGACAAGTTTATGTCCTACGTGGCATCCTACGTATACTATGCCATGTAAGACACGTGTGTCTACTTGTTCAATTTTATACAAGTTTAAGTGCCTACTTGTGCACATTCAAAGTTGAAGGGCATAATTATTCGTTGAAGCCAAATTAAGGGTCATGTTTATGTATTATGCGTTTGAAAAAAAGTTGATGAACTTTTGCACTTTTTTTTTAACATTCTAAATAGAGCCCACCACCAGACTTGTCTCATGCACCTCAAACCTTTAGGGATCTTGATTTCTATAAATACACATTACCTACATCTTCAATTATCAGCACAAATCATCACACATATACTCTATAATCAAAAAATACACAGTCTGTTTATCTATTTTCTATTATCAAAAAACAGAAATAAGAAATGACTTTAACACTTCAATCATCAGCTTCTTTTATCAATTTCAAAGAAACCAAAGGTGTTAAAACACCTGATGAGTTCTTAGGAATGGTTTCTTTTGCACAAGCCAAGCCATCATGCCGGCTAGTCGCAAAAAGTTCGATGCAAGAAGCTCAACTCTCCCATGAGAGAATCATGGAAGTGAGGAAAATTGAGAAAAGAGAGAAGCTACATGAGTTAACAGCTAATCACAGCAATAGTAGTACAAGGGTACCTGTTTTTGTGATGCTTCCACTTGACACCATGACTATGGGAGGGAACTTGAACAGGCCACGAGCGATGAATGCGAGTTTGATGGCGTTGAAAAGTTCTGGAGCTGAAGGAGTGATGGTAGATGCTTGGTGGGGATTGGTGGAGAAAGATGGACCTTTGAAGTATAATTGGGAAGGATATGCTGAACTTGTAAAGATGTGTCAAGAACATGGATTGAAGCTTCAAGTTGTCATGTCTTTTCATCAGTGTGGAGGAAATGTTGGAGACTCTTGCAGGTACTAATAGAAAACTCTTTCTAACAGTTGTTTTGTATCTTGCTATTTTACTGTTTTATTTTCTTACAATTCCGCATCGACTACTTCTGTTTTGAGCCGAGGATCTATCAAAACAACCTCTCTACCCCACAAAGGTACGGGTAAGGTCTACGTACATCCTACCCTCCCCAAATTCCACTCGTAGATTACACTAGATATGTTGTTGTTGTATTAGTACACCACTATTTGAATAGATTCACGAATTATATAGTTAAGTTCTGATGAATTAGGAAATTTAGCTTTTCAGTTTTTATAATTCCAAATAACAACACCAATAAGGCACTTCCTGTCATGTTAGTACTGTTTCCTAGATCTTCAAAGGAACAATATCCAATGAACTTATAGATCTTAGGTTTCGAACAGTTTTCAACCGTTGGTTTGAAATGGTTAACAGAATTTTGACCAAAGACCTATTGTGCTGCAATCTTAAGTACTGCCAATAGTTCATAGCTCTTAGAGGGACTAATTCAGTAGGAATTAGAATTTCTTCATACATCTAGACTCTCAGTTCTAGAAGAAATCAAACTGTCTCTAAGAATTGTTATGGATTTTGCAGTATTCCTCTACCTCCATGGGTACTTGAAGAAATCAGCAAGAATCCTGACCTTGTCTACACAGATAGATCAGGCCGGAGAAATCCTGAGTATCTATCCTTAGGTTGTGATATGTTGCCAGTACTCAAAGGAAGAACACCTATTCAAGTATACACCGACTATATGAGGAGCTTCAGAGAAAGATTCAACGATTGCTTGGGAAACGTCATAGTGGTAAGATTTCTGCTTTACAATCAATCACATATCCTATGTTATTATTTTGGTAGTGCACTTCCTATTAATTCACCATACCTTAAAGCAGCATCAACTGAAAACTTTAAGCATAAGCTTTAGAAATTAAAACACTCAAGCAGGGATAAATTGATATATCTTTAAGGGAGGAACGTGAGTTAGTTGGAAACTGAAGCTGCTAATTAATGTAAAAAGAGAAAAGTTTAAACATAAAAACCACTGCAGGTCATATTGTCATAGTTCCCTTTTTGGATAGAGAATAAATAATTCAACCAAATCTAGAAGAAGTATTGGCTGAAGTTTAATCTGAAGTAATCTAAACAAAAACAGATCAGGCAATTTTTCCAAAAGAGAAAAAGGTGGATAAGAAAACAAGTAGAGAGGGGAGCCCGGTGCACTAAGTTCCCGTGCACGGAATCCGGGGAAGGGCCGGACCACAAGGGTTGAGGTTGTTTCCACAACTCGAACCCGTGACCTTTTGATCACGTGGCATCAACTTTACCAGTTACGTATGGCTCCCCTTCTGGATAAGAAAACAACTGAATAAGCAGAATCAAAAAGTTACTTTATGTTAGTGTCATGTGGTCCACTTAATTTGCTGGTTACGAATCTAAACAGTGGACCACTTAAGTAAATAGAATCATACAAATGACACAGGGGACCTCCTTATATACCCATGTTGAATTTTCCAAGCTAAAATTGTAGGAAAACTTGAAATTGACATTCTGTTTTCTTCTATAGGAAATTCAAGTGGGAATGGGTCCTTGTGGAGAGCTAAGATATCCAGCCTATCCAGAAAGCAATGGTACATGGAGGTTTCCTGGAATTGGAGAATTCCAATGCTATGACAAGGTAATTACTTGCATCTATGGCTCAAAAAAAGTAGGAAGATCTTCAGATGTAGGGAAAAAAACTAATGTCTTTTTTGTTAATGTAGTACATGGGAGCTTCATTCGCAGCAGTGGCCAAGGCAGCTGGAAAGGATGACTGGGGCCAGGGAGGGCCTCATGATTCTGGGCAGTACAACCAGTTTCCTGAGGATACTGGATTTTTCCAGAGGGATGGAACATGGAACAGTGAATATGGACAGTTCTTCCTAGAGTGGTATTCAGGAAAGCTACTGGAGCATGGTGACAGAATACTAGCAGCAGGAGAAAGTATATACCAAGGAACTGGGGCTAAACTATCTGGAAAGGTAGCTGGGATTCATTGGCATTACAATACTAGATCACATGCTGCAGAGTTAACTTCAGGATATTATAATACAAGACACAGAGATGGTTATCTACCTATAGCACGTATGTTAGCGAAACATGGTGTTGTAATGAACTTTACATGTATGGAAATGAGGGATGGTGAACAGCCCCAGAGTGCAAACTGTTCACCAGAAGGCTTAGTTCGACAAGTTAAAACTGCAGCTAGAACTGCTGAAGTAGAACTTGCTGGAGAAAATGCTCTAGAAAGGTATGATGGAGGAGCATTTTCTCAAGTTTTGGCAACAAGCATGTCAGATTCTGGAAATGGATTGAGTGCATTTACATTCTTGCGAATGAACAAACGGTTGTTTGAGCCAGAAAATTGGCGGAATCTAGTGCAATTTGTGAAGAGCATGTCTGAAGGAGGTCGAAATGCTAACCTTCCAGAGTGTGACTCAAGCAGGACAGACCTCTATGTAAGATTTATCAAAGAGAGCCATACTAAGAAAGCTACAGAGGTTGCAGTAGTGTAAAGATACGGATCTGTATACATGTAATATAGTTATCCCATTGTAGGTTAGCAAAGAAAAGTGGCACATAGAGTACTAAAGTGTCATTCTCATAGCACCTAGAAGAGTCCACAAGAATTTGAGCCTGTGTCTGAAATTAAACTATAAAAGACAAGAAAACGAAGCTAAGTATGCCAATCTTTGCCTCCCTGGTTCAGAGGTTGTGAAGTTCTGGGTCACTGGAGACGAGAAAAAGAAGCTAAGTGAGTCGACCTTTGCCACCCTGGTTCAGAGGTTGTGAAGCTCTGGGTCATTGGGACAGTGAGAACAATGAGACAGTATCATACAAAGATTTGGATAAGCATATTCTTTTCATTGTACAAAAATAAAAAAAAATCTGCCGTCCACATTTATTATTGAAGAATAAAGGAGCTAATAATATTGCTTCCTACAGATGCATTTTCCTGTTAATATTTACACTTTCTTCCTTCTAGATATTAATTATCAACGAGCAATCTACTTGAATGACAAACATATAGCTACCCAATGGATATTTCAAGTAGAGAAGATCACACTACCCTATTCAATGTATATAATCATCTGAAGCAACAACTGATGCTGACAGATTAGAAACATATCAGCAAGATGGTGATAATTTCAGGCTTTCAAGCCTCCATGGAATTATTTTTGAGCTCTTAGCAATTAACTATTTAACCATGTTTATGAATATTTGACAGTTTGTTGAACAAGGTTCACCGCTTGAAGATATTTGTCACACATGTTATCTTCTCAGCCACAATAAGAATGTAATAATGTTAAGAGCTCATATAACAAAGAAAAACTAACAGAAATAAAGTTCAAGTTATTCCAGATGCAAAAGGTATTGACACAATTTTACAAGATCTTTCGAGATTGTACCTTTTCTCACCCTTACAAGAGGAACAAGCTAACAATGTCAACGTCCCCTGAAAGGTAAATACAAATCAGGATGAATCTACGATGGAAAGACCCAGTACATGTCAAAAACCAGTTATCAGAGTCTTTACCTTTTTAATCAAACTAGATTTACAAGAGCTCCTCCTCCCTCCCAACCTCAGCACAAAAAAAAAAAAACATAACCCATTCCAAAAGATTTATAGAACTAGAATAGTGACCAAAATAATACTAACATAAAACTTCCCAGATAGAGTTTCTACTGCAGAATTTGAATAGTTGCATGGAATGGACAAAATAAGCCAGTAATCATAACATTCAATATCCAACACAATTATACTACCTTCTCAATGAAGAACATTGTTATACAGACTTCTGTCTCAATTGTAAAGGTGATTTAGTTATCATGAACAAGGAGCACATTTTCCAGCAGAAGAACAAGAAAAACATGAAATCTGAACTGTCGTCACGATCTCAAAGAGCTTCCTGCCAACGTCTATGTACCTTCAGTTATCTCAGCTTCAACAAGAAATGAGGGATCATTCTCTACTGTCGTCCAAAGTTGCATCATCTTACTTTTCCTTAGCACCTGCAAATTTGAAGATAAAGATTAAAAAAGGATTGCTTTTACGAAAATTAGCTAGATTATTTCTGGTGAAGAAATGTGATAGAAATTGCTTTGTCTATTAATAGGACATAGCTGGTTCATTTTTTAGGATAAAAAAAATTGAGAATCGTGGCTGGTTCATTTTGTTAAAGTATCAACTATCAACTAATTGGGATCAAAGTAAAGACTACGCAAA
Source organism: Solanum verrucosum (assembly GCF_900185275.1). NCBI lineage: Eukaryota > Viridiplantae > Streptophyta > Magnoliopsida > Solanales > Solanaceae > Solanum > Solanum verrucosum. Next base: position 6,008,863 of record NW_026020129.1, read on the forward strand.
GGCAATAATGACATGTGATTCAAGTATTCATGAACTCTGAAAGCTTTCAGTTTTCATCCCTATTTGAATTATAGTTGAACCTGATTAGAAGAGGACAGGGTATCCTCAGTATAAAGGAAGGCAAAAAAAGTCGCCCTCAAGCCTTTGATCTAGTGGTCAAAGCACGAGTTCAAACCTTGCTGCAAATAGAAGACTGGAATTTTAAGTAGAGAAGAGTAGAGGGTCAAACAAAATCACCATGTTGGCCCTCGTAGATTTCTTGGTTATAAAAGAAAGGCAAAGAAAATCATAGCAGCTAGTATGCCCCAGTATTCTTGTACTGCAATTATTTCATTTTTCCCTCACACTCTTCCACCAAAATCTCTGGAAAAAAACACACTTTTTCTAACTTTTCTGGGTGATAACCAACTAAATAATTTATTCACCTCAGAAACCAAAGATAGAACAATCAATATCTTTCCTTTTCCTTATTGAATGTCTTAGCTATTCCAGCTAAAATGAAAATAATACATGTTTGGTGAACTTTTGTAAGAGTGCAGACCAGTAGACCATGCCATATGTCAAAGTCCTGGTCATAAATAGAGCTAATAAACCTAAGACAAGAAAATAAAACTAGAAAAAAGATTGCCCCTCTCGCAAATCCTTAAAGAATTTGTATAAACTAATTAAATCGAAAGATGCTCTAAATTCAATAAGAAAAAGAATAAATTTACTAGCATTTGTTTAAAAAAACTTGCAACCTTCCTAAATTTATAAAATTTCTTACCTTTTTTAATAAGGTAAGTTACAAAATCTCTTAACCTATAAAATTTCCGACACATAAACAACCAAAATGGGCAATGTTCTCTTAGTATCATCCATCAATACAGGCATCCCTAAATCACAATGTCATCTTTAAGTTAACAAAATTGTAACAACAGTTTTTCCATAGCCGATACAAGCATCGTAAACTAGTAATGACCATGTTGTGACAGAAGCACAGACCAAAGTAGAATCATGTCTATCCATCACAAGTCGATATACTACTACTGATAATAAAGTAACTAATCGCATTCATATCATAACCGTTTTTCCAAGATTCATCACCTGAGCAGCTAAGGCTTCTAGCACATTGCAGTCAAATCCAATAAACAAAATACATCTAAGTAAGCCTAGAGTTACATTACATCTATACTAAGTTGTTAGGAACTATTCATCTCAAGTTAACAAAATGATAACAACAGTTTGTCCATAGCCTGTACATGCATCGTAAACTAGTAATGACCATGTTTTGACAGAAGCACACACCAAAGTAGAATCATGTCTATTCATCACAAGTTCACATACTGCAACAGATTACAGATAGTAAATGAAATAACGGCATTCATATCTTAACCTTTTCCTAAGATTCATCATTGAGAAGCTAAGGCTTCTCGCATATTGCAGTCAAATCCAATTAACACAATACATCTATGTAAGCCTAAAGTCATATCACATCTACACCAATTAGTTTGGCACTAGTTACCAACCCGAAGTTAACATTCTTAGCATTGACCATCTTAATATAAACCCCTCCTTTTCGGATAAAGAAGAAGTATGTAACATATACTCCCTCCGTCCCAAAAACATGTCACCTTTCTATAATTAGAAACAATCTAACTTTAAAAATCCCACTTTTTTTTACCCTTAATGAAATGATTCATCACACAAGTGGTCAAGGAGTGTTTTAAACCACATATTTCAAAAGTGCTATATTTTCTTTCTTAAACTTTGTCAGTGCCAGTAAATTGGGACGAAGTGAATACATATTAAAGGGGGTGGGGTAGAATACCTGCTACTCTTGAGAGTGAGAAGGGGTAGGTGAAACGGAGTCAGAATTTGAATTTCGAAGATCTTCAATCAAACCTCCAAGCTCCTTCCGAGCAGATTCTCTCCCAAACATGAACCCATACCTATAAATAATAACAAATTCGTCGATCCAACCAAAACCCACTTCTTAGATTATCTTTTTATTGAAATTGAACCGTTTATCTGACAGAAATTGAGCTGAAAAAAACGTTCTTTAACATAGAGAAAGATACGTATAGAGGTGATTTATTACCAGCCAGAAACAGCAGAAAATACACCTGAAATTGCAATTGTCTGAAGGAGAGTGAAGCCCTTCTGCATATTTACTTATCGAATTAATGTGAATGTCTTCTTTCTTCTCCGGCAAGATCAAATTTTTGCTTCTCTCTGCAGAGTCTGCACGAACAGTTCTGGGGTTTTAGGAACTGAGTTTAATGCAGATTTCAAGATTCACGAAGGACTAAAACTGAAATATTTTTCGTAAACTTAAGTCCCACTACTTTATGTTTTTTTATGGATAATAAGATCATGCTATATATATATATATATATATATATATATATATATATATATGAGTTTAATGCAGATTTCAAGATTCACGAAGGACTAAAACTGAAATATTTTTCGTAAACTTAAGTCCCACTACTTTATGTTTTTTTTTTTGTTTTTTTATGGATAATAAGATCATGCTATATATATATATATATATAATTAAGGGGTACAGTAGTTTCATTAACCCTATATGGGTTATTAGTTACAGCCAGATTTCCGAAACAAGCTAACTTATTACACGTAGTAAGCTTAACTAGTCTAGAGGAAGTTACTTTGTTCTTGTCATTTGTAAGCTGGAATTTGACAATGTTCGGAGGGGATTAAAAGATGGTATCCATATTATAACTTGTTAGCTTGGAACGCTGCTTTGCCAAAATATTTGCTACGTAGTTCCCTTCCCTAAAGTTGTGGCGGACCACTGGATTCAGCAACCTCTTCAACAGTGACCTGCAATCAAATATAATAGATTCGTAAGGTGGTTGAGGATGGTCTAACAGTCTTAATATCTCAATGTAGTCTGTTTCTACTTCTATCGTGCCCATTTTAAGAGAGTGAACCAAGGAAAGACCCATGTGAAAAGCTTCTAGTTCGGCCATGGCGTGGTTTTGTGCCCTACTTTTGTTTAAAAAATGCCAATAATCTAGTCGCCTGAGTGATTTCTAACGACACCATCGATGTCAGTTCCCTCCTCTGAAGTGGTAAACGCGCCATCCACATTCAGTTTAAAGAAGCCAGTGGGAGGTTGATACTTCACACAGATCTTAGTATTTTCCTCCTTACCAGAAGAATTGGAGAGGTAGTGAAATTCTATGGCACGATTTTTAATAGTGTGGGTGTTGATCATGGTAGTGAGGTTCTTGAAAGTATTATCGTTGCGATTCCCCAGAGTTGCCAAAGGGTTAGGGGGAAGAGAACAACCCAAGGATAATGAGTGTTTAGGTTGGGAAAATTTAAGTTTCTGAGGGTATAGAGCCAGTGATTATTGTCCCTTTGGAAAAAAGAAGTATTTAAGCCCAGATCCAACCAGCATTTTTTGGCAATGTAACAGTGGAAAAAAATATGCTCAATGTTCTCCTTGTCACATTTACAAATAGGGTTAATAGGGTCAGGGAACATGTCAATACGATAGAGATAATCTCTTGTGGGAAGTCTGTTATGGGAATAAAGCCAAAGAATTTTTTTTATCCTATTATGGGTTCGCAGGTTCCAGAACCAAGAGAAAGTGAAGCCACAAGATACTGGAGGGTTGATAACATCATACACAGACGTAGTGGAGATATTGACATTGGAATTGGCAGCCCAGTGTGGATTATCGATGGCCCCCGCGATAGGATTGGGGCAAATAAGGGAAGTTTTCTCAATAATATCTCCATTAAGGTTGAAAGAAATTTTTTGACCAATCCCTAGCAGAGCCATTTCATAAAGTTGATAGATTAAGAAACTCTTCTCCCTTATTTAGAGGGCCTTGGACAAGTTGTCTAAGAGGGGGAAAGGATCCAGCTAAAATTCCAACAATTGATATAAGTACCCGTTTCTGGGGTTCAGGCCATAACTTTGGAGCAAATGCTCCCCCCAAGGTTATGTTTTCCCAAATAAATAAATGAAGGCTTACTAGAGCGTCTAGGGCAGTTGTATTTTTTCATGAGAATACGGGACCATAAGGAGGAGTGATTTTTAATGAGCCTCCACGATAGACCAGTCAAAAGAGCAATATTTTTATCACAAGCCTTTCTTAACCCTAAACCACCCTTATCCTTGGACATGGTGACAATATACCAAGATAAATAATGCAATTTATGCTTAACGCCAGAAGAACCCCAAAGAAAGTCCCTTTGGATCTGATCAATACGATGGCAGACTGTAGTAGGCAACTTAAAATATTGCATAGAGTAAGCATGTATGGAATTGAGCGTAGAGTGAACAAGTGTTAACCTACCTACAGGAGTTAAAAAGTTATGTTTCCAAGTCAAAAGGTTATTGATCATGTTGTCAATGATATCCTGAAAATCCGTAGCTTTTGGCTTATGATTGAGGATAAGAAAATCAAAATATTTGCCAAAGTGGTCAGAATAGCGAAACTTAAATAAAGATTGCACTAGATCATTAATTGAGGAAGAACAGTTCTTAGAGAAAATGGCCTTAGATTTGTTAGAGTTGAATTTTTTACCAGACAGTTTGCAGAAAAAAACCATACATGAGTACATGTTATTGACAGTTTTGGCATTAGCCTTAGCAGCAAGGGTTAAATCATCCGCGAAGAATAAATGGGAGATTTCAGTGTTGCCCGGGCAAAGGGGGACATGATCCCACTTGAGAATATCCACTTGATGGTTGATATAATTCGAAATGAGCTACATATAAAGAATGAAAATATACGGTGTCACCTTGTCTTACACCCCTAGAGGGCGAGAAATAGTTGGTTCGTGAGCCATTAACTAATATAGCAGTTTTTGAAGTAGTGATGCAACTCATGATAAGCTTAGTAATGTTGGAAGGAAATTTGAAAAAAAGAAGGGCACGGTAGACAAAAGACCATTCCAAATGGTCGAAGGCTTTCTCTAAGTCTAGCTTAAGCATGAGAGTGCCATTCTTGCTATTGGTACGATTAATGTGATTCATAAGTTCTTGGACAAGAATTGCATTATCACAAGCTCTCCCTCCCTTGAGGAAACTAGTTTAGTAAGGTCCAATAAGCTTGTTTAAAAAGGGTTTAAGTCTATTAGCAATAATTTTTGTGATAGTCTTATACACAGTGTTGCACAGGTCAATATGGCGGAATTTTTTTAAAAGGTTAGCGTTCTTGAATTTCGAGATGAGGCAAAGTAAAGTTTTGTTTAAATCTTCCAGGATAGTATAAGTTTGGAAAATGCGATGGGAATAGTCGCGCACAGATTGCCTAACAGTATCCCAATGGGCTTGGAAAAAGTGAGGGTGAAGACCATCGGGGATGGGGGCTTTGAAGGGTTTGAAAAAGAATAAAGCTTAAGTAATTTCATGGTCTTGGAGATGGGCGTCGAGTTGGGAGAGATCAAGCCTATGAAACTTTTATTTATATGAACCAAGTTGAAGTTAGAAGAACAAATATGATCAGTAGTAAAGATAGAGTTAAAGTAACCAGAGACATGGGATATAATACTAGCATAATTGGTAATCCATTCATTATTAGCGTCCTTGAAATAAGTGATCCTATTACGCCTTCTCCTATTCAAAACAAACATATGGTAAAACTTAGTGTTAGCATCTCCATCATTAAACCAGTTAATCCTAGATCTAATTTTCCAGAAGTTTTCCTCAATTTTTAGATAATCGTTATATTCTCGAGAAAGCGTATGCTCGAGATTCTGGAGGAAAGAGCTGTAAGGATAGGCTGCGGATTTTTGGATGTTGTCCAGTCTTCGAAGAATGGCTTTCTTTTTTTGAAAAATATTGCCAAAGGTTAGTTTACTCCGGTAGACAACTTTGATCTGGAAAAAAGTAATGGCGTCAGGTAAAGTTCTATTGGACCAACAATCAGAAACGATATTCTTGAATTGAGGGTGATTAACCCAAATTTTTTCTAATTTAAAGGGCCTACAAGAAGGGGTTTGGTAGTGATTGGAAAGCTTAATTAAAAGGGGGTTATGGTCAGAATGAGTTTTGGGGAGGTAGGTGACAGTAGCATTGGGGAAAAGATCTATCCACTCATTATTTGCAAAGCTCCGGTCCAATCTTTCAAGGATAAGGGTTGAATTTTTTCTATGGTGGTTAGACCAAGTATATTTACAACCTTTAAAATAGAGGTCCACCAAATTGCAATTATTAGCACACGCCCTAAATCTAATACTCTTAGAAATACTGATATTCCTACCTCCCCACTTATCCTGTTGGCTCAAAATGTCATTAAAGTCTCTAGCAATAAGCCAGGGGCCATTATAAGAGACAACAATATTCTCTAAACTGCTCCACAACATATTTCGTTTTTCTAATTTAGTGCTAGCATAAATAGCAGTAAACCACCAAAAATTCTTACTAGGACGAACCTGGATCATGCCATGAAGCTCTTGAGAGGAATGATTAATGCGGTTCAACGTAACCATGCTGGAAATCCAAAACAACACAATACCCCAGACCTGCCTTGTGCAGGGACCTCATAATAGTCATCAAAACCAAACTCATCATTAAGATTAATATGGTTTTCCATCTTAGTTTCAAGCAATGCAACCATGCATGTACTATGACTCCTAATGAGCTCCTTAAAGTTTCTCTTAAAATCATCACTATTAGCACCGTTAGTGTTCCACACAATGAAGCTAGATGGTTGATTCATTAAAAGACCGCTCATTGTTGGGCTATATGGCCCCTGATTTTCCTTGTTCAAGAAGCGGCTACGATACATGGTCGGGGTCATCACTACTGCATACTTTGCTAGGGCAGTGTTCAGTGGTGGCTTGAGGTCGAATGAGCATTTTTTCGGGGCTACTGGCAGTTGAGAATGTATTTTTTTGTCCTCTTTTTCAGGGAACATCATAAGGGCTGAGTTTCGAAAGCTTGAAATTTCTGTGAACGAACTCGATGGGACTGGAATCACGCTTCCCTAGTTTTCTCCTAGTGGTGGAGGAGGAGGAATATCCATGGGAACTGGGTTTGGGATCATGATGGGGTGTCCCTGGATCACTGACATTGGTTGCCACGGGAAGAACATAGGGTTCGAGTTTATTGTGTCCTGGGGAGTAAAGAAAGGAAGTTGCACCATGTTTATCATATTTGGGAAAACATTAAGATGATGAGGTATGTTCCATAGCGCTTGCATGGTGCCGAAGAAGGGGGGGGGGGGGTACTTGTGCTGGTGATAGAGGATTCATTGTATTGGTCAACCACATTTAATTGACAAAGTTCTCCATGGCTAGTTTCATCCCCTCTGTGATCAATTGGGTTTTGAGTTCTGAAGTATTATGATGGATTCTACCATTGATGTCCATAGAGAATAATGGTGCATATCCTTGTAGTGCCATCTCCACCCATGACATGAGTTTGGTGAAGAGGATGGACAGGCTGAGTTGCAAACAAAAGAGGGGTTTGTGGAGGTGGTTGCGGAGTGGCTGAGAAATTGGGGTTTTCCATCCTCAGGTTGAGGTTCGATTGTGAGCGTGAGAGAGGATGAAGGCGTACCTTCTGATGGATCGGAATGGAAGCTCGGAACATGGTTGGTGCTATTAGTATTAGTATTATGGAAGGAAATTTTTTCAAAAAGGCAACGGAAATTTAGAATCAAATCAAAATGGCAATATTTGGATGGAAGGATGGATGTCGTTAAATCATTGATTATTAAGATTATTTGTTTATACATAATCAGCTCAACTTGATTAGACAAATAAGAGCAATTTTAAGATTATTTGTCTATACACAAGTATGTTTAGTTGCTAATAATTTTAATCATAAGCCAGTAAGCAAGACAGTTTTAAAAAACAATTTATTAATATTAATTAAATATTTATGTATATGTATATGTTTAGTAGGGAAAAAATTCAATCTTATCTTTATTGAATAAGGAATAGGAACACGAATAAATATGAGTACGTTACTTCAACTAGCATATGCATAGTTTTTATTAATACATGTTTGATCGCGTATTATTATTTCATTACGATATTATTATAATATAGAAGAGCCAAGTTGAGGACGACCAAGGGCAAATTTGTCATTTCCTAAATATTCTAGAATATTTGTTTTTATGTTATGACATCAAAAAAATGGTAATAGATTTATAATGACAATACAACCAAATATCTTTTCTTAAATGCCATGTGTATCCTAATGATGTGACATTTAATATGGACCCACAGTTTCAATCACATTTTCTATATATATATTTTTTTCTCTTTTTTTCTGTAGTGTGAAATTTCATTAAACCAAAAATATCTATTAAACAATGGCATTTTAGTAATTTTAATATTATTTAAGGGCAAAATAATAATTGTATAATTAATGACCAAAATGAAATTCTAGAAGAATCCATACATGCCTTTACTTTTAAAACTAGCCCATAAAGATGTTTTTATAATTGTGTTAAAATGAAAAGTTTCTATTAATTAACTTTTTACAAACAATAATAAATGCTAAGCTTGTTTTGACATGTTTTTGAAAGAAAATTTTGAACTAATTTAAAATAAAATGTGTTTGAATAGTTAATATTTTGTTCCTAAAAATACATTAAAGGGTTATTGCGTAAACATATTTTAATATTATGTTACATAATATGACCACTAAATTCGTATCTTGATTATTAAAATAATCTTTAAAATGACGTATCAATATTTTTTAATTAATTTGAAGAAATATAAAATTACGTGACTAAAAGAATGAACAATGTTTGACTATTAAGAAATTAATGATTTGATAATGTATTCATCAAAAGATTAAAAAATATAAAATTTTCATTTCTATATAGAATATTCTCTTAATATCAAATATGATAAACTACTTAACAGGGAAAATTTGACAAGAAAAAAAAATTAATATTCAAATTCTAAGGAATATTAAAATACAAACTAAAGAAAAATGAGTAGTTAAAAATAAAGAAAAAACAAAAAATGAAAATTTCAATAGAAAAGGGCTTGAGAAATATAGAGGAAGAAAAAAACTAAAAAATAAATAATAACTTGAAAAAGAAAAACAAGTATATTGGTTATTTTGTGGGGGTAAGATTCAAAGTTTTCTTTTACGGCATGATATTTAGAGTGTAGTATCAAAAAAATTTATTAATATAATTTAGAATATAACATTATGTCAATTGTTATCGTATTTAAAAATAAAATTGCTTTCATGATTGTTTTTATTTTTGTGGAGTTAGAAATCAATATTTTAATAAATACTATCAATAATTAGAATATAACATTATGATAATTGTTATTGTATATAGAAATAATTGATTTCATGATTGTTTTTATTGTTGTGGAAGTTAGAAATCAAGTTTTTTAATAAATACTTTCAATATTAAAACCAAAATAAATAGAAGTATTTCTATTATCGAAGACAATAATGAAATGTATCACAAAATTCACCGACAAAGCAAACTACAAACACATTATACTTAAGTTGAAGCAATAGAGATTTGAAAGGCTTTGAATCGATCTTTACGAATTGGTTGACCAATGATTAGTATTTTATCAGATGCAAAACTTATGGTGCAAGTATTACAAAAAGAAGATGATAACATTGTAAAAAATAGATACCACTTGCGAAAATATATAAAGATCGATGAACTTTTTCAAAGATATCAACATTTTATATATTCCTCGAATGCGAAATGTTTTAACTCATAATCTAACACAATTCTCTATTTCCTTGCTGCATAGAATTTTTTGGAATTCAACTTTCTCAATTTGGGTTGTAAACGACGCATTTATGTCGTATGAACATTTGAAAAAGATTATTAAGTAATATATTGAAATTGTTTACTGTAAAAAAATAGTACAAAGTATAGAAATCTCATATAATTAGAGGCTAATTACATCCTATCCCAGAAGTTTCCTCAATTACAAAAATCTCGAATTTTTCGTTGCTTTCGAATACATTCCTTGGTTGTCTAATACATTACTAATGATATATATTACTTCATGGGAGGGATGTATCCAAGAGGGGATATCTATGATCCGAGAGGGGATGAATGTATTCGATAGGGAATAAGAATATATCCGAGAGGGGATTATGATATATTAAGTTGTGAATTTATGTAATTTTTTCAACAAAATATGTGAAATTATATTGGGCCCGTATCACGGGCCTTAAATTATCTAGTATATTTTATAAATATCAATTAGCATGAAGATGTAAAGTAATCAAAACTGAAAGATTTATTTTTTCTATTGGTGCATCAAACAAGTCTTCCTTATATATTAACTTATATACCAAATGATGAAATTAAAGTCATTTGAAAATTATATGATAGAGACATAAACCCAACCAAAAGTAACATATACTATTCGAAATAGACTACTGTCCCCATGTCTATAATATTAGATTACAACTGGCCAATGAGAAGTATTTTATATTGAAAAAATATAATAATGTTTTATAGCTATAGTTTTGATAAATGCGCTTCATAAGTATAGTTCTATTTGCTATGGAGGTTGTGGTTTGCATATTTCTGTCCGTTTGTATATTTCGCTTGTGAATATACAAATGGGTAAGTATATACAAATTCTGTATTTATACATCTAGTAATTTTCCAAAACTCCGTTTGTATATTTCGCTTGCCAATATACAAATAGGGTAATTTATTATGATTTTTTCATAAATCATATACAAATAGCTAGGGTAGACGTATACAAAATTTTGGATTTATACAATCAGAAATCAAATTATACAAATTTTAGATTTATAAAAGTCAGGCGAATAACAAAGATTGGGAAAACTGTAATCACGAATTACAATTTTTTTAAACTATAACTATAGTATTTTTTTTTCAATATGTAACTATAGTACCTAATATAGGTTAAATGTTTTTTATCCTACATAATTTTTCCTTTTATATTCCGATCATAATGGAAGACCTTTACACGATAAATAATTATTTTTATTAATTAGTACCATATAAAAATTACACATTACTTATCGTTGGTGATTTATATTACACCAACACAACTATACTGATATAAATATCATATACTTATCGACTATCTTAAATTTAGACAATCAGATATACGTTAGTTAATTTTGTTTTCTTAGTTTTTCACCGATGCTTGATGTTTATATTAAAATCCGATTATATCTGGATTCGCACCGTTTAGAGCCTCTTAAAAAAAATTTCATATGATATTCGATGTTCATATTGAAGCCCAATTATATCTAGTTTCGCACCATGTAGGACTCCATTCTGAAGGAAGAATTTTTCCATATGGCTCGAACCCGATATAACTTTCAGATAAAAATAACTTCATCCACTGCATCACATTATTTGGTGGTGGGACGATTTAACTTAATTACACACAACTACCTGAAAATCCGAAACAAAGTAAACGCATGGTGGAACCCACCAATCATTTTCAGACAGCCCCAAATTGAACTTCCTAAAACATCGGTTAACATTACTATTGCTATTAATTAGTGTACTAATTAATTACACTAATTACTAATCTTTGACTAATTAATTCCTATTTTCCTTTTTTTTAAAACCTTCTTCAAAAACCCCTCCAAAACGCTCAAGCTTTTAAATTCTCAAAAATATTCGCCGAAAATATAAAAATATTGAAAAAAAAAATGCCTGCAAATTCACGAGAACAGCTCATACATGGTGGCCTTCTCATTTCTTCTATGTAATAATCAAAAAATCAAAAAATTTCAAACCCTATAATCTCAACTTTCATCAGATCCGTAATCAGATCCGATCATTTTTTTCAATTTTCTTTGATCCGATTTGAATCTGCATTGTGTGATAATCGAATTTGGAACAACGGAAAGTTTCAAATTTTCCGATCTGATTATTAATTCGTTTGTTTTTGCAATGTTTTGAGGATCGGCATTGTTTGTGTTTATTGTGATTTTGTTGCCAATTACATTGAGGAATGGCTTCGTTGTCTGGCCTTAGCGAGGAGCTTGGGGAAATCGAAGGACAGATTTTGGATATTTTTCGAGCTCTTTCGTAAGCAATTTTTGTTGCGTTTCTCATATTTATATATATAAAAAATGTATCGCAAGTGTTGATTGATGTGGATTTTTTTGTTTGTTTGGGTATTTGTATTGTGTTTTTAGAAATGGGTTTCAGAAATTAGAGAAGATTAAGGATTCGAATAGGCAGAGCAGGCAGTTGGAGGAGCTAACAGGAAAGATGCGAGAATGTAAGAGGTATTCATTGCAGATCCCTTTTGGTGATTTATCAATGTGTTTAATTTTTGCAATCTGCATTTGCATTTACTGTAAAATAGTGAACTTTGTTTTTGATGTAGAAGAAAAAAATGATCTTTTTGCTTTCATGAATAGGATTTTAGACAGAGAAATTGTCAATAAAGGTGCTTACTTGCTGGGATTGGCTGTACGAGTCCTCCATATCCATTTCACTTCAATATTGTGAATTTTTTTCATTAATTGACTAGTTTTACTCTGCCTGGTCAACCTCCGGAACCGTCCTTTATTTGAGTTGGCGCTGAATGGGCAATGTATGCTCCTATAAAATGTGAAGTTCAAGCAGGTGGAGTTGATTGCAGTTCGAATTGTGTCCAAATGATACATATTTTGAACTTAAAAGAAACAAAAAATACCTGTCAGGAATTGTCACGTTCCAGTAAATGGCAAAGTAATGTAGTTTAATACCATATGCCACTTTTTCTTTCTTACCCCTCCTCCTAGGAGCTCCCACCTTTGCAAAAGTTTAAAGAGCCATGAGGGTTTTAGCTGATGTAGGAAGATCTCCTTGTAATCTGTTGGATAAAAATGGAAAAGAATCTAACTTTTGCATCATATTTTTTGCAAATTCTGATATTTTCAGAATTCTGATTAGTGAGATCAATATGAAGTTGTTTCATGTTAACAAACTGTCTAAGTTGATCGTTCAATGAGATTCCAAATAACTGTGATTCCCTTTTCAGTACTCAGAGGAAAACAAATACAGTATTTTGCATGAACTTCCTGCTTAACTTTGCATTGTAAGATGTACGTCAGGTTGATTGTAGAATGCCAAACTATATTACTTGTAAGTTTGGATCATGTAGCTAGTTTTGGAACTTGGAAATTGCAGATGAAAGGAAAAGTGGTTGCCCAAGGTGTATTTCTGCAATTGGATGCTAAGAAATTAGTCAGGAAGAGTACCCAAAGGTCAATAAAGTGGGTGCAAAACTTGGAGACTAGAGTTCAAGTCCCACGAGAGATAAAAATACTTGGTGATTTCTTCTCATTTGCCTAAACCTTAGTGAAAAAGTTATCTAATACCTGTATTGGTGGAAGTGAGAACAGTCGAGTTGCGCACAAGTTGTCCTAGACGCTACCATTATATATAAAGAAAGACAAAATAAGTTAGTCAGGGAAAATTTGAGGAAACGGGTGAAGAAAACATTATTGTTTATAGGAAACAATCCACAAAAGATATGTGAGAAAACAAACAGAAAAAAGTTGTCTCTCATCAACAATTCCGAAACAGAAGATTTGTCTATCTAGGTTTTCTCATTTACCGTTTTCATCTCCACGCTAATTAAGTTTTGAGCTTCTGAGAGAGATGAACTTAACAAAGAACATTGATTGGCAACCATAATCACTTTTCGATCTCTCCGCAACAAGAACAGTGATCCTCAATTTCCTGGTTATTCCTGTTTGAAGAGGAGCCTTGGAGAAATATTAAAGTTGTCTTTGTGTGACCTATAGGTCACGGGTTTGAACCGTGGAATCAGTCATTGGTGCTTGCATCAAGGTAGATTGCCTACATCACATCCTTAGGGGTGCGGCCCTTCCTAATCCTGTATGAAAGTGAGATGCTTAATGCACTGGGCTTTCCTTCTGTTTGATGCCACCATTGGTTAGCGTTATGTTCTTGAGAGTTGAGACATCCAAAATGGTTGAAGAAACATAAAGTTGTTGGATTTGATTTACTTTCCATTGTTTTGTTATTTTTTTAATTATGAACGGGATCCTTGGAGCAACGATAAAGTGTCTCCGTGAGACCAATAGGTCACGGGTTCGAGCCGTAGAAGCAACCACTAATGCTTGCATTAGGGTAGGCTGTTTACATCATACCCTTGGGGTGCGTCCCTTCCCTGTACCCTACTGACATGGGATAGTTTGTGTACCGAGCTGTCCTTTTTCTTTTGTCTTGTTTTTTTCCTATCAAAGTTTTGAGATCCAAATGGAATGAAAAAGCGTTGAAGTGTTTCTAGTGTGTAATTGGAATCCTTGTAGTCAATTTGGATTATGACAAGCATGCAAGATTGATTTGGAGAACCTTTAGTTGATGTCTCCCTTTATTTTTCCTTGAAAATTCTGGTAATTGAACTATATTGATATACAATCATGCACTGACAGATAATTAATTGGATATGCAATGATGACTAATTACTTTGACAGGCTTATCAAGGAGTTTGACAGAGAAGTAAAGGATTTGGAATATAAAAGTGATGCAGATACTACCAAGATGCTGAGTGAGAAAAAACAATCAATGGTCAGGTTCATTGGGAAGCTTTTCTATATTGTTGATGCCACATTGAATGGAGCTACTTTTTTCTGAACTGATCTTTCTTTTCTCGTCTTCCTTTGCAGATCAAAGAGTTGAACTCTTATGTTGCTCTGAAAAAACAGTAAGTTTTATTGGTTAGCTTTACACATTTTCTACTTCATTTTATTAGTCAGTTGGTTTTTGAACTGATTTACTTTTTTTAATGATTCATCAATCAAAATATATGCTTTCTTCAAATATCTTGGCGCAGAAGGATTATACTTCTTTTGTTCCAGAGTGAGTTGTTTGTTAGCACCTTTACAAATTACAGTATTACGAGTCTTCTCTTTCCCACCATGGAACTGCCTTTCAAATTTTATATTGTTAGCTTTGCCTTGTGGAAATTGAAAGGTCCCTTCTACTTCCCTAAAAAGTCTTATCGCAGTCCCTTACGTCCAGGACAGCTTGATTGGATGTTAGACTGTAATGCTGGTGAAAGTGGATGCAATACTTTAAACAGTATATCCTTGGATGTGCCTGCAAGGCTACAAAAATGAATTTTCTTTCCTCAAGACTTGATGCCCACAAATGAACCTAGGAGTATGCAGCAGAGTTAGAATCATTAAATTTAACAACTGATAAGAACATAGCATGTCACTTGTATATTCACATGAGGTTCCTGACTTGGACATAGTACAAGGTTTCCAGCTTATTTATGAGTTATTCAAACTCAAATATACTCCTTAGATTGTGATACTAGTTGAAGAAATTGACAATAAATTATGTTTCAAGACGTGGATTATTCATGTTAATAGTTAGTCTTCAGTTTTCTAGGTAGGTGAATTTGGTGAGAGCCTAGAGGCTGGAAATAAACATAGAGGTCTAAGATTATACTTTTTTACTGCTAAGTATTACTACTCAAGTCGGGTTAAAGAATAAAGATTAAGGGTGCGTTTGTACAAAAGAAAATGCTTTCCATGGAAAACGGTTTTCCTAGAAAATATTTTCTTGGAAAACAAGTGAATTTCTTACTTATTTTCTAGTGTTAGGTAAGTAAGCAAAAAAAATACTATTCCGCAAGCATTTATATGTAATATAGCAAAACACTATGAGAGTGAGATGGGGTGGGGAGGAGACAATGAACCTGGAATGACATATGGAACTTGTTTTCCCTACTTTCACTAGGGAAGCCATTTTTCTAATTTTTATGAAACTTGTATAGGAATGAAAATGTTTTCCTCCATACCAGACACACACTAAGACTGTTTTTCCTTTGAACATACAGAAGTAGAACTTATGTTTTTCTTTATTGATAAAGTGAACTAGAACTTGTGTTCGCATTCAGACGAACAAGAAAACCCCAACTTTTTGGTTTTGTTGTATATTGTTTCTCTTATTGCTCTGTATTGTAGACTTAATTCTTATGTATGTGATTCTCTAGATATGCAAGCAATATTGAGAACAAGCGAGTAGATCTTTTTGAGGGTCCCGGTGAAGGGTTTGCTGAAGAGAATGGCTTGCTAGCTTCAAGTAAGCAAATCTTTCACTTTTGCATTTTTAATTTTATTCATCCTTCATTTCTCTCTTATCACTCTCTTCTTTTGTGCTGCATTTTGAATTTTGACATATATAATGCTTTCTTTTGGACTGATATACGATGTATTTCTTCTTGGCTCTCATCTGATGATTAGTAGTCCTATCTTTTTTTATTGTTCTCACTTGTTTCTCAGCTGAAGAGCTGGTTTTGAGGTTTCTTTTCTGTTATTTGTTGGTGGAATGGGGTAGTGGAAGCTGTCGTTGAAAGAAAACCAGTTCTTGCTGGTAGGGTCTGGTTGAGATTGATACACAATTTAGAAGGTTACTTTGCATAATTCCAAATTATAATAAGCGTCTTTCTACAATTGCTGAAAATGTCTCATAACTCAAACTATTAGAAACAAAATTTTTCCATGTTCATTTTTTGGGCTTATGGTTAGTGTCAAAATTAAAGTTACACTAGACAACTCTGATCACTTACTAAGATTCAAAATGAAAGTTATTGATGCCTTAGCTTCCTCACCATTAAACCAATGTACGATTTAACCTTCACTTTTTGAATTGCCACAAGTCAAATTGCATAGTGGTGATCGGAAGACTGTAATTTAATCAAAGATGCATCCTCTATATACGTGATATTTGTATGGGAAGCACAATTAAATGCCAAAGCTGATGAAATGAAAAGTATGGTCAAGAGGGGTGTGATTCAGAGTGACATTCTTTTGTCTGGTTCAGATGTTCGGAATTATTTAAGACAAATCTGAAAGTAGAGACTAGGTTGTCGTGTATGTTGTCGCGATGCAATCTGATATATGAATGACTTTTTTTTTCTTCCATACATATGCACATATACATACACCACATTTTTTGACAACTTGCAATGGAACTTTGACCTCATTGATTTTTGATTATTCCTTATACATATGTTTTAAAATAATTTTCAAAGAAATTATTCCTATATAACTTTCTGAGTGCTGATATAACATTGCAGATATGAGCAATCAACAGCTGATGGATCAAGGAAATAGGATGATGGATGAGACAGATGAAGCCATTGAGAGGTCAAAAAAGGTTGGTATATCATTAATTTTATTTTTTTTGTATTGCTAAGATGAATCTCAAACCATATCACCAGTTGGTTCATGATGATTTTAGTTGCCCTTCCCGCCATTTCCAGACTAACAAATTATACGATGAAGAAATGAAACATCTACGATAAAGAAATGAAGCACTATTATGGTCCTTGCTTAAAATGTGTCCGTACCTTTTAGATGAGAAACATTTTGTTTCTTTTCATTTTATTTCCATTTTTCAGTTTTGGAGATTGTTGTTTCTTGGGAGATATTTGATAGTGTCTTGGGAGTTCTAATCACGATTGAGTCGGACCTGGCTTGTTCTGTATTTGGTCAAGTGCAAATCCCTTTTTGGATTAAAGTTAGTAAAAAAATAGGACAGTCTAGATTCATATCACTCAATTGGGAACTTAATGTGGAACTTAGCTGAGATTTGGTTTGATACTGAAAAAGGGCATCACCTCTAACATCATTTTTTACTCATTGCAATATCATACTTCATGGAATGCTATCATTTGCTTTTTCTGTGAATGTTTTGGACTAATGGATTCCCAAGCTAAGGTTGACTATAACATCGATTCAATATCAATTATAGCAAAAGGAGTAAATGAAATCTGGATCAAACGAGTATAATCCCACAAGTTGGGGTTTGGGGAGGTGTGCGTAACCTTACTCCCTTACCTTGTGAAGGTAGAGAGACTGTTTCTGATAGACCTTCGGCTCAAGCAAAGTATAATAATAAAATCAAGTATGGAAAAGAAGATACAATAGTGAATGCTGAACATAATGGAGAAAAAACATTAGTAGTACTTTTTTTATTATGAAAATAAATGTCTGGCAACAAAAATGGGAAATTACAAATTAAGATAAATTACTAATTGAGTAAGACTGTTATAGAGGGGTAATTTTACTAAGAATATGCTGTTATAGTGATGGATTTTGTTGTTATAAGTAAAATGCTGTTATTGAGGTTCCAAAACAAATCCTCAATATTTTGTACCACTAAATGAGCAATGAAGTTTTATGGTATCTTAGACAGTAGATTAAATAGCGACGGTTCCGTTAGTGCATAATGCTTATTGGTATATTAGTCTATTAGGAGCTAGTTAAAGCAAGGCATATGATGCCATTTGAGAAGCGTCTCCTGTGAACTAGGGTTTTTTACTTGCTTCATTGTTCTGTAGAATGGCTTTTACATGCTCTTTTCTCCACAGGTGGTTCATGAAACTGTAAATGTTGGAACTGAGACTGCTGCAGCACTGAAGGCTCAGGTATATTATTTGGAGAAAACTGACATGTTTCAGATGCAAGACCGTAATTTTATATTCAGTTGTTGCCCTTGCTTTGTCCTATGTCTTATATTTGCCTGCTTGCCCAGACTGAACAAATGAGCCGGATAGTCAATGAGCTAGACTCAATCCATTTTTCAATAAAGAAGGCTACACAATTGGTCAAGGAACTTGGTAGGCAGGTCAATTTCTAAATTGTACAATCCCTCTGTCATTACCTTTTCTTTTTATGTCATCCTGTGACTCTAAATAAGATCGTTCTTTAGGTTGCAACTGATCGTTGTATTATGGCCTTGCTCTTTCTGATTGTGATTGGGGTCATAGCAATCATTATTGTGAAGGTCAGATGTCTTTCCCCTTCTTGTGTAGTGTTACCAAGTGCATTTGTTTTTCATGCCCTTTAACATTCCTCAGTCCTCACGTTAGTATTATTTATCAAATATATTTGCATAGTAAACTATATCCAAGCATCATGTTGGATTTTATCAATCGTACTTAGTTTGCCACCTACAAATTCACCCAATTTGCTAAACTGTAGCGGTCTTGTACTTGACAATGTTAGTACAATACTGTAAATTACATTTGTTGCTCTATTTGTCTATGTGCCCATCTAGCATTTCATGGTACAATTTCTTGTACCTTTTAACTATAAAGCTATTAGAGAGCCTAATGGCCTACTTCAAACTATCATTAGAGGTACTTCGGCGCATTAGCAGATGAAGTGTCTAGCATAGCATAATTAAACTTCTAGTTTTCCCAAAAAAAAAAGTGCTATTGCTAGTTATCCTAACAAAGGCTTTTCTTATACATCCAATGTTAGTGCTGTATTTTATGAATGTTCACTAGCTAGTCCAATTATGAAGTACTGCATATAAAAGTCACAGTAGCACATGGGAAAGTGCAGCTAAAGGTGGGTAGCTGATCTTTGAATAGGAGATATATGATAATTATGGAAATTCCGATGAATAGTTTCATGTAAGCAACTTGCATTTCCATTATTTTGTCATGAATGCAGCATTACCATTCACTTGTTAGAAATGTGTTCCCGAAGGGTCTTTACTAGAGATACGACTTTCAACTTTAGTCCCGGCTGGTAGCAGCAATGATAGTGATTGAAATAAAAGGCGTCAATTTATAGAGACTTCAGAATTGGAGATGTACCATTTGATGGAACCCACTGTTCACTTCTTCATAAGGCTTTATCATTGATATTTGGTGCAATGACATATCTTGAGGCTAAAACTGCGTTAACTTTTGGATTTGCAGATTGTAAACCCACATAACAAAGACATCCGGGACATCCCTGGATTAGCCCCTCCAGCACCCAGTCGACGATTGCTTGCTTATCCTTACTGAAATCTGGAAGCCTACCATATTCACAAGGATAATACAATCTACTTCCCAGCGGATTTACTTGGTTTTTGACTTAAGAACGGAGAGTGACCGAGCACACGAGCAAGGCAAGGGATGAAGGAGAAATGCCTGGTTCAGAAAGAAGAGTCTTCCATCTTCTCTCTGGTAATGATAGTTTTCCATTCTTTGTGATGTTTAATGAGATAGATTCATATGATATTTGTTTGTATGATTATTATCTTTAATTCTAGTTAACTGGAACTTTTCATTGAGGAAAATTTGAACTACACAAAGCTTTGGAACTGGTTGATTTGTCAATAGACCAGTATTGTATAATAGCATCATTAATCTTCATTATACTTATAAACCTCTTTTAGTTATTGTTCAATTATTCCAACAAGTTGATGCTAATCACTAGCAAGATATTATTTGACAAAAGCTTTGGTGGAAAATAATTTGAATTTATTAGGGTTTTGATGAATGGTTTTCCAATTTAGTGTGTTTGTCAAATTCGACTAGTTCTGCCATATTGCATTTTTTTCCCTTTTTTGTGGTCAATCTCAGAAATGTTATCTTTGAAAAGTGGAAATTTGACAAAACAGTCACAATACTGATTGCTATGACCCCAACCAAATTTGATATTAAATTATGAAATTGAATTTATATATTAAACAATTATGTTAAAATTTGGGTTTGATGGCAAACCATCTTTCTACCTTTTTGAGGTAGGGTGAAGTCTGTGTAAATTTTATTCACTTTACTCAGTGAGATTTTATTGGGTATAGTTAAAAGAAGCTAATATATTTCAAGTAGTTAAATTATATACGTAACAGGCGCTTAAAGAACTTATCTAAAAAAATTTAAATGAAATTTACCAAATATGATTAAGGTAAAAAAAGGACATGCACGTGTGAAATTTAGCCTCTATATTTGGTACCAAATTTTATAATTGTCAGAAATTACGTAGTACTCCATATTTTAGTGAAAAAGTAAAAAAGAAAAAAATCAACCAAATCAGCAGACTGTTCACCAGTTCACTTAATAAGTCAAAGAGCAGTCCTAAAGTTTCATGTCTCATTATCATTGCACTTATGACACTAATACATACTACTAAATGGTTCTATAATTTAATACTTTTTAAATTTTATTTTACTTCATTTCAAAAAAAAAATATTATTTTTTCCTCAATCCTTTATAAAATTAAATAATGTGTTTAATTAAAATTTCATATCTAATAAAAAATAATAAATTAATAACACAACTTTTGATTTCCTAGTAAATGGGATATGCGAGTAGTAAAGAAAGGCATAAATTTTAGGTAGACATATGATATCATATCATTAAACTAAAATTAACGTTACATGTAAAAGTTTGACAAAAATTAGTGTGAAAATTTTTTCATTCCACAAACAAGTGGAAACAGAAAATTGAGGACGAAACTTTATTTCATTATATACTCCTTCCATTCACTCACGAGTGTTAATTTGATTAATCTTTAAAATTAAATTAATTTATCGAAAAATATATAAGAGATACAATAAGTTACCATCCTTTTTATACTAATATAATAAAAATGATACTATATATTAAAATATTAATTAAAATCTATACAATTTAACTTTCGAAAGAAACGTGACAAATAAAAATAAACCAACTATATTGTGGTTAGAGATCCAACATTTATAGGTGGGAATGGAGACTCTTAAGTCTTAACTGGAAGCATTAAATTAGTCATGTAGAACTGAATTCATGATGTCCAGAGAGTTAATGCACAATGATTTTTTGGCCTATGTAAGTGATTACCTCAGCATCCTATGTAGAATTTTACGCTTTTATTTTTCATATTTTATTTTTTAAGAATCAAACATTATATATTTTTATCATATTAATATAAGAAAGATTGCAATTTGTACAGTTTTTTAAATATCTACATTTTAAATTGAAAATATCAACATAATTTAATTTGATTTTAGTTTTAGAGACTAGTCAAGTTAATTCTCATAAATCAAAACGTAATAAGTAGAATGAATAAAAGGAGTACAATAATTTAACATGTCACCTTCTTGAAAATGAAAATCTCTTGATAATTTTTTTTTTCAAGTCTTTAGCTGATTTATGTAAAACAAATTAATATTAATCAATGAATTTCGAAAATCAATTACTTAAATACAAATTAATATTAATCAATAAATTTCGAATATTGAATGCTGGAAGAAAAGAGAAGGTCCAAAGGGTGAAAACTGAAAATCATTGGTTGGTCTATGAGTTTAATTAATGTTGACATATGCAAGAAAAAAAAAGAACTAAAACAAGGAACAACAGCTCATTATTAGCTGTTGTTGTTACTATACTTTTCAATATAAGTAATACTTTTCAATAATAAGAATTAGGATAAAATAAATTAAATGTCAATTTTCATAATTGGTAGACTAGATAAGTTTTGTGTTTAAATAAAATTGATAGTGTTGGAATTGCTTTTTTTTTTCTTTTCATTCGGTGTTTGATATCTGTTTTGACCTTAACTAATCTAACTTTGAAATCAAACATATTCTATCAAAATAACTTTATTTCTCAATTTAAACTCGAACTGTTTAATTAAAAACTTATAAAATACTTACCACTCGAACACGAAATAGTATGGTAGTTGCCAACCTTATTAGTGGAACTATGGAAGATAGAAGCAAACCCCAAGTCAAGTAAAAAACAGGTCAAATTCATGATACCTTTGTTGAATAAATTACAAGATATATACATATACAATTAAAGAAAAATGCCCAGCCCCAAATATTTAATGAGAGCATAGATATATATTTTTCACTTTGATTACTCATAATTAATATTTTATATTTCAATTTAAATATAATTACTGTATTTCATTTTAAGCAGTCAAATTAATAGTCTGTTTGATCAAGCTTTTGAAAGCAACTGTTCTGAAAATGTTTTATACTTTTCATAAAAAAAATATAAAAGTAACTCGATAAAGTATTTTGCGTGAACAATTTATCAAATTAAATAAAAGGATTAGAAATCCAATTTGAACACAATTATTAATGATATGAATAAGCCGAAAGCTAATCCAATTTGAACAAATATTCCACAAGGAAAGATCATAACCTACTTTTCTTTTTTTGGCAAAACAAGAATATGGTACAATATTTAATTAGATAATCATGGAGATGGATTTTAAAACTTTTAAAACTCTAAACCCATAAGAAACACATGCAAATGCATCTTATATAATGATGATAGTATTTGCCTAAACATGATGTTTAGAATATTAGTATTTATGCATATTGTATATTAAATTTTTTATTGAGTGGAAAAATAGTTTGATTGGAATATCACTATCAACAATAATATATTCAATGTAATTTTATACGTTGAGTCTGAAGAAAATAAAGTATACGCAAACCTTACACTACCTTATAGAAATATAGATGTTATTTCCAAATTCCAAAAGGTCTCAATTCAAATAACGCTTTGAAAGTTATCGAGGTTTACAAAAATAAAACGATAAGTATCAATCATTTTTGGACGTTCATACCAAATACGTAAATTGAAATAAGATTTGGTGGATTTTGTTTTTTAACAAAGTATAAAAATATTCAATTTCTTTTGTTTTTTTGCAAAAATTAAAAAACGAAAATCCTAAACACTTTTTGAAACAAAAGCCACCACACTAAAGTAGTGATAAAATAATTGAGATTCTTCGCTCTTTAACTAGAAATCTCAAGTTTGAATTTTGAACATGGAAAAAATTGTATTAGAAGAATCACCTTTAAAAATGAACCATTTAATATTTGAATGAATCTGAATTAACAGACTTTTTGATACTTTTTTTTTAATTTTTCATTCGATATCTGATATCTATATTGGAGCTCGATTAAATCTGAATTCGCGCTGAAAAGTTTCACACTAAAAGATAAAACACTCCTAAATAAAGATAATTCTATATCCAAAAACTCAAATCCGAAATCTCGAGGATGATTCCAACACTTCACAACTCTCTTTTACATTGGTTGTTTTTGTCTTACGTCGTCCTTCGAGGGCATTTAAGTCAGACAACTAATAGTACTATAGTAGTAGTTTTATTATTGGACACCGACTTTTAAAAAGCCAACTACCTATTTGTAGGGGGTGAACATGACAAGGTATTAATTAACAACTTCGATAATTTTAATTTTCTAAAATACTACTTATATTATTATTCATATCAAATTAATGTAGTACTCCGTATGATTTATAGTTTTAAAAATTAATTTTGATATTTTGAAGTATGAGAAATTGATAATTATAATTTATTTGATTCTGATTTACATATATACTCATATAATAGAAAATTCCCAAGTAAACTATTTTATATATTTGTTTTTTATTTTTATATACATATATTTTCTCTTATTACAATAAAATAATATATATGAATTGTATGTATAACTTCTCTTTTATTTTATTTTGATTTTCCATCCGATGTCAGTAGCATACATTAGAGTCCCGATTAAATTTTGATCGTGCATTGCAGGGTCCATTCAGGAGTGACGCTTTCAACAAGATTTTCTCCATAACCAGGGTGGAACCCAATTTTTCTGATTAAGGGTGAAACAATCTCATCACTGCACCACAAACCATATTGGTGTATAACTTCTATACTTTGATATGATATTTAGAATTTCAGTATTTGTTTTATATATAAATATTGAATATCGTACATGGAATACCAAAAGTCTTTTATATTCATATTCAAATACCATAATACCGATATAGCAGAATAAAGTTTTTTAATTCGCATTAATAATTCAATATCTACTGTATGATGTCCACTCCTACCTATTTATACTTTTAATTCTCAAATCAGTCTTATTTAAAAATATCAAGATTTCAAACTCCCTTGTTAGTAATTCCTCATTATCTTTTACCACTAATAGATGTGGTGCATTGAATGAAGCTGCTACTCCCTTATCAGAGTCTCGAATTTAAGCCTCTTAAGTATGAAAAAATCTTGATAGGGAGTGCTTCTCCCGAATGGAATCCTACGCAGTAAGTATCCAAAATAGTTGGACTCCAAATCTCCAATATAAAGCCGGTATTGAAACACGGGGTGAAAAATAAAATAAAAATTCCTCATCTTTAATTCCTTACTTAATGTACTAATCTTTCCCTTTTGAAGCCTCAAGACTGGACTTGCACCAAAACGCGTTCAACGGTCTTTAACTATTTAGAAATTTCATTATCAAAGAAAATAAACATAAAAGAAATTAATCTATTGCAAAATCAACACTATTTTTTTTGTTCGAAAAATAATAATAAGTTTTTGTAATGATTAATAAATTAAACATAAGCAGTGGAAAACATAAACACGCTGTATTTGACATTTTCTCGTCAAATATTTTTATCTTAAAATCTCACAAACATCATTGTCAAATATTGGTCCACTTGAATTATGAATTATCCAAGAAATCCTCATCAGACAACCAGCAAGAAAATTAAACAAAGAAAAAAAAAAGTACATGAGAAAAGTCTTTTTTTTTCCTATTGGAACATGGTACTCATAGTAACTTTTAAAAAAAAGTAGTAATATCATAGTACAATAAAAAAAAAAGTTAGGACCTGTTGGATATGAGTTTTTTTTTGTTTCCAAATAAATTACATTATATATTAGAATAATGTTTTGGATAATATTAAATAGGACAAGCTGATTTGGATAAGTGATTTTTTTCCCTCACTCACAAAATTTCAACTTATTTTTCTCAGTGTAATGCATTTCCAATCAGTTCAGAGATTGATAAATCTTTCATAAAAACTTAACCAAGCAATAAAGTATCTCATATTCTTTTCTCTGTTTTAAACTGTCTCGCGATACCCTCTATAGCTTGACAACAATCCATTGACCAACTCCAAGTCCACTAGAAGCAACCCCTATTGTTAATCTAACAACAGTAACTAAAGCGACAAAAACTAGTAGATTCATTATAAAATCCTTGAACCTATAAAAAAGAAAAGAAGTTATTGACACAATCCATCAATAGATTATGACTTAATTATTAATTATTATCATATATTTAAAACAAACCAGACATCCAACAAAGGTAATTGATCCGTTAATCGAAAACTCATTTGATTTTAGAATGAATTCATCCTATGTTTGATTTGAATAAAATCGCGATATGACTTATCCCAAAATATTTATATCGCGATATAATATACAGTAACTTATTTTAAAACCAAACAAGACTCTAAAAGAATAGGTTGATTCATTTCTCCATATTTTCTTGGTCATCGTCTTCAATAGCACATCAATATTTTTGTAGTCTTCTCAAGTTTTGTCCTTCCTTGCTCCTTTTCCTTTCATACACGTTAACACGCTCTCTCTCTCTCCTTCTCTCTCTATAATCTTTACATTCCTATGTCACGCTTGTTAAATCCATTTTCCACATTTGACTACTTATACAGCTGCAAAATTCTTGTTTTTTCCCCAATTTTTACAGTTTATTTCAATATATATTGCTTATTCTTTACAATTCTGAAGTGGGTTTCTGAGTTTTTCTTGTTTTTCTTCTGTTTTCTCATATGGGTTTCTCTGGTTTTTGAGTTTTCTTGCTTTTTTACTGATACCCACTTGAAATTTTGTCCCCTTTTGGTGTAAAGCTACCAGTTCCCACTTTTTGATTGACTTTTCTTTGTTCCTTTCTCACATATTTTCATTTTTCTTTGCTTATCCTAGTTTTGTTCCTATTTCAGCTGCAGAAAGTTGGTATCTTTCCATTATTTATCATCAAATTTTGACTTCACCAAGTTATTGACTTGATAAGAGTAGCAGAAGCTTAAAGAAAAAAAAAACTTTTTTTTAACGCTATTGGGGTTTTTTTAATTCAGGAAGTTTCAAGATTTTTGCTTTAAGAAAAATGCTGAAGTGTTTTTATATATTCAAGGATAAATCGAGTTCCCGTAGGAGAGGGGAATCAGCACCAGAATTGAGTAATGAAAGTAGGAGAAATGGTAATTCTGAAGGAAATAGGGCAACTAGGTCTACAGGTTCAGTTTCATCTCCTCGAAGTATACCGGAAATGTATAGAGAAAGAGAGCAAAATTTGAGGGTTTTTACTCTCTCAGAGCTTAAGGAGGCTACAAGGAATTTCAATAGATTGTTAAAGATTGGAGAAGGTGGTTTTGGGAGTGTATATAAAGGTTCAATTCAGCCTCCTAATGGAAAGGGTGATCCTATTGTGGTTGCTGTTAAGAAACTCAATACACTTGGATTGCAGGTATAAACTTTTCCTTTGATCTGTGGTGTATGTATCATTTTCATATTCGATACGAGCAGGGGCGGAGCTTGGTAGGGCCAAACCCCATTACACTGTTGATACATGGTTAAAGTTATGTTTTAAGTATATATAGTAGATGTTGAACTCACTTTGCCGTTAAGTTTCTTGCTTTATGTAAGATCAACCTTGTTAAATGTTGCAATTTAGAGATTTGTTGTAAAGAGGTAAAATTTTATTGGAATCAGAAGTGATTGAGATAAGTCGTATTTGTGACTGCATAAAACAGAATATGCGGTGGCATATGAGGTTTAAATTTGGGCCGAAAACTTGGAAAAACTATTTGCATATGCATTTTTATGTTGAATTAAGTTTTGTTATGTATGACAAATGCTTGACAAATATAGAATGGCAAATGGTAGACTCACTAGCTAAGCTTATTTCGGGACCAAATAGTTGCCATCTCTTTCAAAATGGAGGCAGTGCCATGTTAGCATTGATTGTAGGTGTTAAGATTAGTATAATCAGGCTCTAATTAATTAAGCTAGCAACACGTGTTGCCTTTCTTGCTTCTTTTCTCCACGTTTCCATAATTGATACGTTGAATTCCATGATTGATTAACTTTTTTCCTCTTTACATCTTCTTTTTATGTACTTAACCTATTGAGTACAGAGCCATTGTGATTCCCACAGGTCTAGAGTTTAGAGCAGCACATTTTCCTTTCATTACTGGTTATGTGCTCTATTTTACTTGCCACATATGTTGAATGAGTTAGATGAATTAAAGAGTTCAACGTCCACTTTTGTTTGGTTGTATAAGTTCACTGCCCTCTCTATATGTTATGACATCTTGATTCTTTGTTGGTTTCTCTGTCGCTCTGACAATAAATGTTGCTAATTCTTCATATACTATGCAGGGCCACCGACAATGGATTGCAGAAGTTCAATTCCTCGGAGTCTTGGAGCACCCTAATCTTGTTAAACTTCTAGGATATTGCGCTACAGATGGGGAAAGAGGGATTCAGCGCCTGTTGGTTTATGAATACATGCAAAATAGGAGCTTAGAGGATCATCTGTTCAACAAAGCTGTACCTGTAGTTCCTTGGAGAACAAGATTGAAAATTATCCTTGGTGCCGCGCAAGGGATGGCTTATCTGCATGAGGGACTAGAAGTCCAGGTATGCTTAACTACTCAGATAAAATAATTACACTTCAAATTCTGCTAATCAGGTCACAATTGATTTTCTGCTTATGACATTGAAAACACATATTATCTGACTTTGCTAACAGAGTCGTATCCTTAATTTCAGATGCCAAAAGAAAATCCAGCTGATAATTAGATATATACATTAAACTTGTTTATCAAGCTCTCTAATTACGTGACAATTTTTTCCATTTAATCAAGTTGATGAATTTGTAGCAGTGTGTTGTCAGGGGTTAACCGACATGCTTTTCTTTCTTAACATTATTAGGAAACTGGCAGATACCTGTTCCATTTACTGGAAAAATGCAACAAATAAACTTCGTTAATTCACATGTATCAGTATTTCCAACTAAGTTCTGAAGCCAAGAAAGATAAAACGAGTAGGCGTGGTTGACAAGAGATAGCATGTTTATGATCATAATTAACACCAATTAAGCTAAAAGCATTTTGTGCTCCTAAAAGCATCTTTCTTCTTTCTATCCCTATACAAAACTCTTGAACTTTTTCTTTCATTTCCTTTCTTAATGAATACTTTTTGGTTAAAATTGAAGGTGATATATCGAGATTTCAAGTCATCAAATGTGCTTCTGGATGAGAATTTTAATGCAAGGCTTTCAGATTTTGGGCTTGCAAGGGAAGGGCCAGCTGGTGACCGCTCTCATGTGTCTACCGCGGTAAGTGATGACAATGTTCCATTTTGCATGGATGCTGAATTTTTATAGTGAACTTCCCTAGAAAGAGGGTGTGGTAGGGGTTTGTTATGCCAAATTCTGTACATTCGAAATATACCCGCCTTTTTGGCTAATGCTTGAAGGGACTGCATTTTTATGTCTTCTTTTTGCCTAAGTTACTTGGACTTTTCACTTTCGTGCCGCACCTGTGTCGACACGACGTGGGTGTGGTACCAGAGTTGGTCAATCTATTTTGGGGACTTTGACCAAAATCAACAGAGAAATTTGGGATAAATACAATGATTTCTGTAATCAGGACAAAAGCTAAGATGAAATTGAAGAAAATATAGTGCTTTGTATGAAGACTGGAAAAGAAAAGTAATTTCTATGTCAATCCTTTTCCTTTTATCACCTTCAGGGATTCTCCCCTTGATAAATATTTTTTCCTCAGAATACTTTGTAAGTTTTCCACATAATATCTCATAATTTAGACATCTAACTCTAATTTAGATATTTGAATCATTTTTAGCCGAATCCCCACACCTGTAGGCCATATCTAAACTTGGATTTGGACCCTTGAATCTTAAGATTTAGATCATGAAGGATCCGACCTTTGGATCCACACCTGTATCAAACACCTGCACATGAGTCCGAGCAACTTAGCTTCTCGCTATTGGCTCATATTCCTCTTCCAGTCGCAAGTCACCATGCTGTTTGTTTTCATTGATCTCTAGCTATTTATGTAACCATGTGCTTTATTACTTTACTAGCTGGTATAGTTTATCTTTAGTTATTTTTAGGCCCTGAATTGCACAGGTTAGTCATTCTTTAGACTTCTATTCTCGTGGCCTGATTGTTAATACGCAATTTTTTGTTCTTAGCCGGTGGGGACTTTAGGATATGCTGCCCCTGAATATGTTGAAACTGGACATCTATCAGTTAAGAGTGATGTATGGAGCTTTGGAGTTGTTCTCTATGAGATCCTCACAGGCAGGCGAACTTTGGAAAGGAGCCGTCCTGTGATCGAGCAGAAGCTTCTTGATTGGGTAAAACAATTTCCTGCTGATAGTAGAAGATTTAGCATGATAATTGACTCGAGGCTTCGAAATGACTTCTCACTTATTGCTGCTAAGAGAATTGCAAAACTGGCTGATAGCTGCTTAAACAAGAACGCCAAAGAGCGGCCAAAAATGAGCGAAGCGGTTGAGATACTGACACAGGCAGTACAAGAATCACAAGAAACAACTTCTATTGAAGCTACTGGTGTAGGTGCATCTAGGCCTACACAACTTCCCTTACCTAAACAACTCAAAAAGAAGACCATCGCTGAAACTGCAAGACCAATGAGCCCCTTAGCTCAGGCAAGTCTACTCAAATATGGTCTATACTAGTTAGTCAAAATAAGCTAATATGAACCTTTTTGTCTAACTTTCTTTACCTGCTATTTCAGGCTTGAAGGCTCCACATATCGCGGAATCAAACTTATATCAGCCTCAAAATTGAGATCCTTATGCACGGAACGAGTAAATTTTTTCTATATACGTATATATATGTTAAGTAATATTCTTTGGCAAAAGAAATGGTCTCTTCATGTGTACCATTAGTTCTTTTTGATTAAGTATGTTTACACTAGGGAGAGTATGGCAAAAGGAGGGAAGTTTTCTTTTTTCTATTATAAGTGATACAAGTACTTGTAAGCTCCATAGTTAGGACTTCTACTCACTAGTGTGTGTTTGTGTAAATAAATCCATTTGTTTTCCAAGTTATCAAAGTAACAAATTTTGTCTCTTTATTCAACTCTTATTTGTGTGGCATCCAAAAATCTTAATTATAAAACTCCGCATCTATTCATATATGAGTTCTGAGACTTGGGATTTGGACATGTGATTTCATTTCTTTGATTTGAAATCAAAGATGAAATCAATATTTGAACATGCGATTTCATCTCCATCTAAATTCTAAATTCTCCAAAAAACTTGATTTGGGAATTTCATATCATGATTTCAAATATTTCATATATAAAAATTGATAGATATTTTTTTTTGAGAATACTATAGGAGTTATCTAATATTCTATCAAAGAAGATGAACTTGTGGGTAATATACTGTATGTAAGACTGACAGGCTTCCAATGAGGCTTTAGGAGTGATGAAATATTCATGGAATATAAGCATGATGATATAATTACTAATGATTTGACCAACAAACGACTCAATAAATATAGCAGACTACAACTTATGTTCAATTTTTTTATTGAACTAAATTTTATCGATAAATGCTAATATGTTTTTTTAAGAATAGCTTTGTGATGATGTATTGTACTTTTGTTATGAACTTTTTTTTGGTATGGAATTTTTCTTATTTGGCAAGATTGTATAAAAAATTGAGACAGTTTTGATAGTTTTCACAACTTGTAATTTTATTTTTTACGTTTATGAGCAAAAAATACAACTTAAAAATTCAAATTGCATGTTCAAACAAAACTTCAACTTCATCTTATATTGATTTCGTATCAAATGGCCAAACGGACCCTTAGTATTTTATAATGGGGGAAACTAAACAAATGCCCCATAAATACACATTAATTACAAATATATACCCCTTACATTGATACCCCCTAAATAATTACAATAGATGCCCCAAGTGATAATTTCGCGTAACTGACATATATACATATACTGTATTGGTATCATTAATGTTTCTTGTTCACACCCTGTACTCATTGGTAAATGATACTGTAAGAGTATATATTACCAAATTATCAGTCTTAATGATACCAAGACATCATATATATATATATATATATATATATATATATATATACACACACACTGTGATATCATTAATGTATGTTGTATATAAATTACTCATTAGTAAATGATACTATAAAAGTATATATTATCAAATGGAAATATATCTCTAATAAAGGAAAAAAGAAAATAAAAAAGAAGAACAAAGAGATAAATAATAAATATTACCAAATGATATCTCTAATAAAGGATAAAATGAAAATGATAAAGAAAAAAAATAGTAAAATTGTTATCAAATTGGATAATATGAAGAAAAAAAAGAATAAAAATAATAGATGAGAAAAGAATAAAAGAGAAAATAAAAATAATAAATAAGAAAAGAACACAAGTAATTTATTTTATTTTCTTAAAAAGATTAAAATATAGAAAGAGAGAAAAAATAAAAAGAAGATAAACTAGCCAAAATAAATAAATAAAAATATTACAAAATTGTAACTCTAATAAAGGACAAGATGAAATAAAAATAAAAATAATAAATGAGAAAGAATAAAAGAGAAAAAATAAAAGTAATTAATGATAAAACAAAAATAATAAATTAGAAAAAAACAAAAAATATTAATAATTTGACAAAAGTTTTGGGCGTATTGTGCCTAACTTTTAAAAGGCTAGAGGCGAAATTGGGCCTAAATTTAAAAAGGACTGAAGAGAAATTTGGCATAAACTAAAGGGGATATATGTTGTAATTTATTGAGATTAGTATTTGGGTCAGTGAGTATTTCCTGAATTAGTTTGAGTTGGGCTATAAAATTGTAATTATTTTATGTTTTGTGGTCCATTTATGTAGTTTCCCCATTATAATGTACATATATAGTTGAACTAGACGATTGTTTTTCAATTTTGAAAATTGTATACAATTGTAAATATATTTTTATATACATTTTTTTAAGTGTTTAGGTTCTCCGCATGACAATACTTTTTCTTTTCCATTTTCCATCCCCGCTAATTGGAGCCCAGCTTAAAATCTCTGGTTTAGGATAAAAAAATACTTACCACTCCACCACAATTCTGGATTGTTGGTCACAAAACAACACTTTCCATTGAACAACCAAGCAGATATAAGGATTCTAGCTCATGCCCACTTAGAATAGATGTTCCTCATTTCGTTTGTGAGAACATGGAACATTAAAAAAGCTAGGGATATTACAATATAATTAGACAAATCGCCAAAAAATCATCCTTGTCAATTTAAGAAGGCTCATAATGTGAACCTATTGAGAAAATGCAAAAGTCAAGGCAAAAGAGAAAGACATGAACATACATTATGGTTAATCAAGAACATATCATGAAAACCTCATGTAGGCAAGTTAATGGGCCTCGCAATGACAAACTCATTACGATAGGGTTAACTTAATCAGGCGATAATTAGGGTTCGTGTCAGAAGTGAATAATAAGAGTTTCTCGACTAAATAAGAGAAAGTTAAAGATAGAAACGAAAGAAATAATCTAGAGTTAGCACGTGAGATTTTGAACTTTGAAGGAGATTTGGACCAATAAGACAAGAATCAATCCTACTTATTGAGGTATATTGTTAGCTCTAATCCTAGAACGTTTGTCTTCGTTTACACTATTTTTTCCTATTCAACTTTCTACCTTCAAATAGCATAAATGAAGACATACATTCTAGGATTAGAGCTAACATAAATGAATTGCAAAACATCAGATTGTAACAAACAACATGCCTCAATTAATAGGGCTGATTCTTGCCTTCTTGCTCCAAATCTCTTTCAAAGTTTCAAATCCCACGCGCTAACTCCAAATTACTCTTTCGTTACTATCTCTGACTCTCTCTTATTTATAATCAGAGAACCCTTGTTATCCGCTTTTGACGTGAGCCCTAATTATCGCCTGATTAGGTTGACTTTTTCGTAATGGGCTTGTCATTGCGAGGCTTATTAATCTGCCCAAGTGAGCTTGTCATGATATTTTTTAAACTTTGTATCAAATCAAACATCACATGAATCGAGACGAAAGGAAAATATTCTTTTTGACATAGTTATAAGTTGTAAAAAATTCATACCAAACACTAGGTGAAAAATATATTTTTTTAAAATGAAAAAAGTCAAGGGTTCTTGCTTCATATCATCCTCGTTCCTTTGAAGCTAAAGAGATATTTCAATGTCATAAAATGCACAAAATATTTATCCACTTTAGTCTGTGAAGATTTTTGTTTTTGTACCATCTGAAAGTGATATTACTACACATTTTTTTCACTTTATATGTGAAAGAAATTTTTTATATACATTTGTAGAAAAAATTTGACGTGCTATATATTCTCTCTCATTTGTAGTTTCTCCTCCTTAACAAAACCTAAAACTCCAGCCACTCCCCTCTTTTTGTCACGTTTCTTTTTCTCATTCTATATTAGTGTATGTTTTTTCGATCAGTCCTTGTTGCTCTATTTTTACGTATTTAGAATAGGTTTATCAATATTTTTAGCCTCTTGGGAATATTCACAAATTTCCCAAAATATTAATTATTTTATCGTTTAATAGTTCATGTGTTATGTACTTATGTTAAATTGTATTATTACTTCAATATTTGATGATAAT
This sequence comes from Solanum verrucosum, assembly GCF_900185275.1. Taxonomy (NCBI): domain Eukaryota; kingdom Viridiplantae; phylum Streptophyta; class Magnoliopsida; order Solanales; family Solanaceae; genus Solanum; species Solanum verrucosum. The sequence continues at coordinate 6,043,100 of NW_026020129.1, forward strand.
ACCTCTAGAAGTACTCCAAATATGACATATTTCCTATAAAAAGGAACATTTTGATTAATAAAAGATAAAATATACCGAGTTACAAGTGTCAAAATCAAAATTTATTACTAACTCAAATACCAAACTTGCAATATTAGCCTTTGTAATTAATTTTGAATTATGACATTCTGGTCACAATAGAGTTTCACACTATTGGTCACCCACCCCGCTATTCTTCAGGTACGAACTACATAAACTCGTTTTTATGCAGTAACTCACCAATCACACAAGAGATACTAATTGTATTAGGCAAATTCGATGCAAAGAACATGACTGAGAAGATGTTGTCAAGTGAAATCGTTTTATGGCCTACCACCCTCTATTAGGGCTGTTCAAAATCAAATCTAAATTGATAATCCGAACTGATAATTTGCTTATTGGGTCAATGGTTCAGGTTAATGGCTTAACTCGAGTCTCAGTTTACCATAAACTTCTTATCGGTTCGGGTCTCGGTTTGGCCATATTTCTAATTGAGTGCCCGATAATCCGATAAGAAGTTTAATTAGTTACATTTTATATCAGTTAAGGCCTTAAGACACGTTTAGCCTTTAGGGTTTACATTTCAATCTTCAGACTCTTTACAGTAATTTTATAGTTGACACTAAAATTTCATAATAATATTCCAAAGCTGTGATATCACTCTTTGATTCACTGTCACTACTCCCACGCGGGCGACTTATTTTGAATATCATTCTCTAAGTGTCTAAATTGAGGTTCAAATGGTTGGTTCCGTTACTTTAAGTCTTTGTTTTTATCTTCTCATTACAATGAGCGATTCAGTAAGATATACCTGCAATGTTGCAATATTACCATTTGCAATGAAAAAGTTTTTATGGTCTCATGATCATTAGTGGTTTTCGTTAGTAGTGTTGCATGTAATGGTTTCTCTTTATAGTTCATATCAAAATTGGCTTGGTTGTTATGAGGAATTCTTTTGAGTTTGCCAGATTAGGCAATAATAGGCAATATTGACATCTCTGTCCAGGTTAATATGAAGTTTTATTAAGTGTTTATGTAGTAATGGACTAACGGTGAAAAGTTCATCAGTGACTACTGGCTACTGTGTACTGTTGATTAGTGAATAGTCCATTAGTAATTCTCAATGAAAATTGTGCGAACTGTTAACGATTAAATCGATAACCGAACCGATAACGATCACTAATCGATAAATTGATATCTTAACGGTTCCATAATGGTTGAGCATGATTACAAACCGATAACCGATAAGTAAAACCGTAAATTCCAAAACAGAACCAAACCAACCGATACGCAACCCTACCCGCTATATTAATTCAGTCACCTTTGTAACATGCTCTAAGAAAATTTTAACACCCTTTGTCACTAAGTTGAGCAGAACATTTATTTTTCAAAATTATTTCGTTATTAATTTACTTTTTCTAGGTTATAAACAAACCCGAAACCTTTCAGATCAGTGGTCTATAATCATCTATCTCATTCTTTTTTTTCTTAAAACCTAATATGATGAAATATTTTTCTTAATCGATCGCTAATTTTTTACTCGAAGTAATTATAAAAATTTACACAAATAAGAGCGACGACATTCAATGTAATAAAATTATAACTACAGGATATGAATTAAAACTAAAGAGCGTAGCTACGATCGTTCCCACAATTTTGAAAAAAATTATCTAATTAAATTAAAGTATACCCTTGCTAAAGAAAGACAATTTTTTTTTGACAATTCATGTGACCCAGTTGGAAGAGTTAACATTCACACTTTACATCGTTCTGAATAGTTGGAACTTGGAATATTCTAATGTATCACAAAATGCACGCACTTTACATAAGTTTTTTCTGTCACGCTAAAAGGCTTGTCTAAGTCACGTTTTGCTTATGCTGTCACTCTATCTCCTTCTATATATATTTGTGTCGATGCATTCAAACTCATCACTCTCTATTACTCTGTTTATACCGTTTCTACAATTCAAAGCTATCCATTCTTGATTTTCCGGCAGAAAAAAGGGCCTTTCCATATTACTCTGTTTTTTTTACAGTTTGGAAGAATTCAAAGCTATCCATTCTTGATTTTCCGGCAGAAAAGGGGCTTTTTTTTTATTCAGGTTAGTATTTGTAAATGCAGTTCAGTCTTGTTGTTACTGTGAAGAATTTCTTTTAGAATTTTGATTGATAACGGAAATCGTGTATTTTGTCTCAGGTGCGGAAGATGGATTCAGGGGATGGCTCTGTTTCAAAGAGGAGGACTAGACAAGAATCTTTAAAATGTATGGTCGAGATAATTGAAAAGAGGAATGAGTTGAGTCAAAGTGGGAATTCTACGAATGGAAGGAAAAGAAAAAAGATGGAGACTTCTGGAGGTGACGAGAGAAATGTGGAAAACAATGGGAGGAGGAAGTTCAGTCGAGGAACTTCTGAGTACTTCACAAATCAGACATTCGTCGAGGAAGTATCAGATGATGATGATTCGTCATCGGAGGAGACTGATCCTGATGTTGATATTGTTGAGGAGGAGGAGGAGGATAGTGATCCTGATGTTGTAATCGTTGCGGAGGAGGAGGTGGAGACTGAACCTGATGTTGTTAACGTTGTGGAGGAGGAGGAGGAGGAGGTGGAGACTGAACCTGATGTTGTTAACGTTGCGGAGGAGGAGGTGGATGAGGAGGACGAGGAGGAGGAGACCGATCCTGATGTTGTTATTGTTGTTGAGGAGGAGGAGAGTGATCCTGAGGTTGTTAACGTTGCGGACATGTGCAGGACAGGGGACAAATCCAAAGAGTTTACTGATACAACCTCATATTCTAAGTCGGAATTCGAATCTTCAACTGATGCTCTTCGAAAGAATCCGATGAAGATTCTTGAAGAGTCTGAGTTTCTGAAGTTTATTGTTGATTCAATAAAAAATGTCCATGATCGTAATGAAGTCATTCCTCCAGAAGAGAAGGAACATGTTTCTGTCAAAGAAACACTCCCTTTAGTATTTCGATTTGAAGACGAGGAACCTCTTCCCCCAGAGAAAGAAGAATGGGAAAAGGAAATTGAAGATCTTTTTTCTGAAATGAACATGTGTATCTTGGAATCACATATTGGATTTACGAATCCATCAGTTTCGCCAATGCAGAGTGGACGACTAAGTGACTGTCAGATGGGAAACCACAAGCTTAAGCTAGATGAACAAATTGGACTCATCTGTTCAGTTTGTTCATATGTCCATTTGGAGATGAAATACATCTTCCCTAATTTTGTAAGTATACGAGTTTTGTTCTGTCAAGCACTTATCTTTTCAAATATTTTTGTAAATACATCTTCCCTCCAATTTATTTATGATTCACTCTTAAATTCTTGAACTTATGTGTCATCTGCAGGTTCAGAGAACTCAAGGGAGGTACGAAAGAAAATGCTTTGGAGAATCCCCATCAGTCTTGGATGTTGACGGTTTCAGAGTTCCTGATTCTTCAACAGCTGAGGATTCTCCTATTTATGGAGAAGGAACCGTGTGGGATTCAGTTCCCCAAAGTGCCAAAGCTACAATGTATCCTCATCAACGTGGAGGATTCGAGTTCATGTGGAACAACATAGCGGGAGATATAAAGATTGAGAGGCTGAGAGAGCCCCTATCGGAGAGTAAGGGAGGGTGCATTATCTCACACCCACCTGGCACCGGAAAAACCCGACTCACCATAGTGTTTCTTCAGTCATATCTAAAGCTGTTCCCACAGTGTCGGCCTGTAGTCATAGCTCCATCAAATTTGCTTCTTAACTGGGAAGCGGAGTTCCAGAAATGGGCGGTGGACATTCCCTTCCACAACTTGAACAGCAAAAACTTCTCTTTAAAGGAAGATGAAGGTACTGTTGGTGTCTTTCACTGTTTATCCGGTGCTGCGAAAAAAAATCCACACCTTATACGGATGGTGAAGCTGAAATCCTGGGCGAAAAGTACGAGTATTTTGGGAATCAGCTATGATTTGTTCAGGATTCTCACAGGAGAAGATGGAGAGGGTTATGCCAAAGAGCTTAGAGAAATACTCCTAAAGTTTCCTGATCTGCTGGTCCTTGAAGAGGGGCACACTGCTCGGAATGAGCACAGCCTTGTGTGGAAAGCACTGAAGAAGGTTGAAACAGAGAAGCGCATACTTCTTTCTGGAACTCCGTTCCAGAATAACATCAAAGAGCTGTACAACACTCTCTCTGTAGTTAGTCCAAAGTTTGCTGCTGATTTGGAGCAGAAATGGGCTTCTCTTAGCAGTTCAATTGACAAGAATGCCCGAGCGTTGGAAGAGCTTAGGGATATTATTTCACCCCTTGTCCATAAATGTAGCGAAAATGTAAAGAAGGTAAGCCTTCCAGGTATACGGGATACAGTAATACATTTGAAACCCACAGACTTGCAGAAGGAGTTGCTTAAAAGAGTTCCAGAGAATCCGGGATCCTTTTATGAACAAAATCTGATGTCTCTGATCTCTGTTCATCCTTCATTAGTGGCAAATAGGAAGGAGTTCTCTGAGTTAGAAAGTCAGCTCAAGGAAAGAAGATGTTGGTTGGATCCTGATATTGGGGTAAAAATGAAATTTGTTATTGAACTGATCAGACTATGTGGTGGGTGGAAGGAGAGGGTTATAATATTTAGCCAGTTACTTGATCCTCTAAACCTGATCAAGGAGCAGCTCAATTCTCTCTTTAGCTGGACTTTAGGCCGAGAGATTCTCTATATGGATGGGAAACTTGATGTAAAGCAGCGGCAGATATCAATAAATTCTCTTAATGACCCTAAGAGTGATGTCAAAGTGCTTCTTGCATCGACAAAAGCCTGCTCAGAAGGGATAAGTCTAATAGGGGCCTCAAGAGTGGTTTTGCTTGACGTTCTCTGGAATCCCTCTGTAGAACAGCAAGCCATCAGTCGAGCCTACAGGAATGGTCAGACAAAATTTGTTCATGTCTACTGTCCAGTGACATCGAAATGGGAGGTTGACAAGATCGAACAACAAACAAGAAAGAAATATCATTCAGATGTACTTCTGTCCAGGAATGAAGAGAACACTTCATGTTCTGTGTCAGAGGATAACATACTTGAATCCATGGTTAAGCATGAGGGCCTCCGTCATATTTTTGAAAAGCTATCTCATGCACCTCGTGTGGTGCCTACTACATGCTTTAATTCTGGTAGCCAACCTTCAAAAGGGAGTAGTTAGGTACATGAGGCAGTCCGTCTTGTTTAGTGTATTTTGTTAACTTGCTAGTCTTAGTAAAATGGCTCAAATGTTTTATCTCTTTCTTGTAAGGCTAGGATGTTGTTACTGTGAGACATTTTTATCTTGTAATCTGATTCTTAGTGGAGAATGCAAAATTTATTTATTGTGCTTTATCTTAGTTTTGAAAAACTAACCCTTAGTTTAGTCCTAACTTTCGCTTACACTGGTGCTTATCGTATAATTCTTTAGCACTGCTTATTGTAATAGGTTAAGTATAATGGTTCCATCACTTCTGCTTGCACAATGATCTGAGCTTGCATGAACTCAGTACTTTAAGTCAAAACTGTGAATCAAGTGCTTCAAACTAGAATCACGATAGATTGTTAGAAACTAAACACTGGTCTGTCGAAATGATTCAATTTTCTGAAGCCTAATCTGTTCTCTGAAGCTTTTCTATCAACCTCACTTGTGTCAAATTGATTACAACTTAATTACCATCGAGACTTCGTGGTATATTGGTATGTTGCTTCACCATTCACAGGTGCAACATCCTTCAGTTTATCTTTAGATGTAACGAAGCCTATCAAACTCTGAGGAAGAACCAACAGTAGATCGTCGAGTCTTTGAAGCCACAAAAGTGCAGCTGCATCATTAGCTGTTGGTTGACTAACTTCTCTGATGGAAGGAAGCACAAATTTCTCTTTCCAAATAAAAAAAGGAGCATTCAAATTCAATTATAAATATTGAAGGAAATCATAAATTTGGTACATAGAAATCCGATATGAGTATACACATAGTATGACTTCCAAAAATGTGTATATAATCCAACACATTCAATGTATTATTTTAAATATAAATCTACTCTCATAAGAACATAGAACATCCTGTGGGTGATGCAAAATCCTATCTGCATTCTTCGTAAACCAGGTGTGAATCTGCACATTCTTGCCTCCAACCTGCATTCTTCGTAAACCAGGTGTGAATGTGCACATTCTTGCATCAAAGTGACTGAAACCAGAAGGAAAGGAATAAGATTCAAAGATAGGTAGTAAACAAGTCAGATTACTTCATGTAGCAGCAAACGAGAAGAAATTAAAGCACATACTAACCTAATTAACTGCTCGGTGCATGAGATAGGTCTTCAAAAATATGTCGGAGGCCCTCATTCTTAACCATGGATTCTAGTATGTTATCCTCTGACACAGAACATGAAGGATCCATCTTGACTTCATTCCTAGACAATAGTACATCTGACTGATAACTTTTTCTCGTCTGTTGTTCGATCTTGTCAACCTCCCATTTTGATGTTACTGGATAGTAAACATGCACAAATTTAGTCTGACCTTTCCTGTAGGCTCGACTGATAGCTTGCTGTTCTACCGAGGGATTCCAGAGAACGTCAAGCAAAACCACTCTTGATGCCCCAATAAGACTTATTCCTTCCGAACATGCTTTTATTGATGCAAGAAGTACTTTGACCTCACTCTTAGGATCATTAAGAGAATTTATTGATACCTGCCGCTGCTTTACATCAAGTTTCCCATCCATATATAGAATCTCCCGGTCTAAAGTCCAGCCAAAGAGAGAACTGAGTTGCTCCTTGATCAGCTTTAGAGGACCAAGTAATTGGCTAAATATTATAACCCTCTCCTTCAGCCCATCGCATAGTTTGATTAATTCAACAACAAACTTAGTCTTTACTCCAATATCAGGATCCAACCAATATCTTCTTTCACTGAGCTGACTTTCTAAATCAGAGAACTCCTTCCTGTTTGCCACTAATGAAGGATGAACAGAGATCAGAAACGACAGATTGGAAAGGGAGCCCGGATTCTCTGGTATTCTTTTAAGCAACTCCTTCTGCAAATCTGTGGGCTTCAAGTGTATCACTGTACTCTTTAAACCCGGAAGGCTTACCTTCTTTACATCTTCACTGCACGTATGCACAAGTGGTGCAATAATATCCCTAAGCTCTTCCAATGCTCGGGGATTATTGTCAATGGAACTGCTAAGAGAAGCCCATTTCTGCTCCGAATCTGCAGCAAACTTTGGACAAACTATGCTGAGAGTGTTGTAAAATTCTTTGATGTTATTCTGGAACGGAGTTCCAGACAGAAGTATCCGCTTCTCTGTTTCAACCTTTTTCAGTGCTTTCCACACAAGGCTGTGCTCATTCCGAGCAGTGTGCCCTTCTTCAAGGACCAGAAGACCAGGTAATTTGAGAAGCATTTCTCGTATCCCTTTGGCATTGCCGTCTCCATCTTCTCCTGTGAGATTCCTGAGCAAGTCATAGCTGATTCCCAATACACTCTTACTTTCAGCCCAGGATTTCAGCTTCACCAAACGTATAAGCTGTGTATTTTTTCTTCCTGCATCGGATAAACAGCCAACGACACGAACTGTAGCTTCTTCTTCTTGGGAGGAGAAATCTTTACTGTTCAAATTGTAGAAGGGAGTGTCCACCTCCCATTTCTGGAACTCGGCTTCCCAGTTAAGAAGCAAACTTGATGGAGCTATGATTACAGGCCGACCCTTCGGAAGCATCTTCAGATATGACTGAAGAAACACTATGGTGAGTCGGGTTTTTCCGGTGCCAGGTGGGTGTGAGATAATGCATCCCCCCCTACTCTTAGATAGGGGCTCTCTCAGCCTCTCAAGTGTTATAGCTCCAGCAATGTGTTCCCACATAAACTCAAATCCTCCACGTTGATGAGGATACATTGCCGCTTTAACATTTAGGGAAACTAAATCCCACACTGTTCCTTCTTCATAAATAGCAGAATCTTGGTCTGCAGAAGAATCAGAAGCTCTGAAGCTCTCAACATCCAACAGTGATGGCGACTCTCTGAGATATTTTCTTCTATGCCTTTGTCGAGGTCTTCTAGCCTGCAAATGACACATAAGTTCATGATTTTAAGAGTGAACAAAATATAAACTAAAGAGCATGCCCGTTTAATTGGGATGGCAAAGCTACAGAAAAAACTGTCATAAATTTAGATTTAGTAGAATGTGTGCAGCAGATTTTTTATTTTTTTAAAAAAGTGCTTGACAGAACAAAACTCGTATACTTACAAAATCAGGAAAGATGTACTTGATTTCCAAAATCACATGTGAACAAACTGAACAGATGTGTCCAATTTGTTCATCTAGCTTAAGCTTGTGGTTCCCCATCTGACAGTCACTTAATTTTTCACTCTGCATCTGCAAAACAGGTGAATTTGTAAGGCTTATTCGTTCTTCCAACATACACATGAGCATTTCAGCAAAAAGATTGTCGTTTTCTATTTCCCATTCTTCTTTCCCTGGGGGAAGAGGTTCCTCGTCTTCAAATCGAAATACTAAAGGAAGTGTTTCTTTGACAGAAACATGTTCCTTCTCTTCAGGAGGAGAGAGTTTATTATGATCTTCACAGTCCTCTTTATACGAGGATTTACACTCCTCGTAATCAGACTCCTCCTCATCCGACTCCTCATCATCAGATTCCTCCTCATCAGACTCCTCATCATTCTTATTCTTAGACTTGTCCATAGAGCGTGGCCGAAGAAAATATGTTCGGCCTTTGTTGTGGTTTTCACTCTCAGCAACAAGTTGAGGTACAATAGCTACATCAGGATCACTCTCCTCCTCCGAATTATCAGATATTTCCTCACAAGTTCCGGAAATGAACTTCCTCCTCTTGTCACCTCCAGAAGGCTCCATCATTCTTCTTTTCCTTCCATCCTCTCCAATATTCTCCACAACTTCACAGTCCTGTTTAGACTCCCCGTCATCACTAAGAAGAATTGGACCTTTGTTGTTTTCACCCTCAACAGTAACTGGAGGACTCCCCAATGGGATATCCACGACGAGCCATTTCTCATTAGTCCCATCGTCCACCCATGTTTTACACCCACATTCACAAGCTGTGTATCCCTTTTTGGTAATGGGACGTTTACAATTTCGACAAAACCATCTTGAAACAGAGCCATCCCCTGAATCCATAAATATGCACCTGAGTCAAATCGCATAACCATTAGCATACTAAAAATTGATCAGAAAATAATTAAATTTGTTTTAGACTTCCAAAATGACAAATATTTTGAGAAAGAGGAAGTCCAACTAAAAGAATAGTGTGAAACAAAGGATAATAACATCCACTACATCAAAAATGATCTTTATCGGCAATTTGTTAATGGCAATAGCTCAATTGCCGCTAAATATGTAGTTTTAGCGGCAATTAGCACTCTTTGTATATCTTTCTGAAGCCTTTAGCGACATTGGATCTAATGACACTTAACTAATGTTAATAAAGACTTTAGCACTCTTTATTAATGTGTCTATTTATTGCCGCTAAAAATTGTTTTTGTTGTAGTGATGTAGGAGTGACAAACGAGCGAGTTGAGTCGATCGAAAACGAATTAAACAAAAATGGATAAAGTACTCGACTCGACTCATTTTTAAATTGGTAAAAATAAGTTACCCAATGGATAATATGGATACCCATATTATAGTAGAGATCTAGTTAAAAACTTTGAAAACAAAATATTTTTAAAGTGTTTTTTATCACCCCACCCCCTTCCAGCCCACCTGCCCCCTATCCCAAAAAATGAAAAAAAAAAGTTTGTTTTTATTAAAAAAAAATTAATTCTTTTTTAAAGTTTTTTTTTATCACCCTACCACCCCCAACTCCCCACGCCCCCTATCCCATTTTTTTTTTTTTTTTTTTTGAAGTTTTCTTACCACCCCACCCCATCCCCCTTCCAGCCCCTTCCCCAAAAAGAGTTAATTTGTTTTTTAAAAAAAAATAGATTTTTTCCTTACCCCCACCCCACTCCCACACACTACCCCAACCACCTACTGCCAAAAATATACATTAACACTATCATTTTTTTTATGAATCAACATTTTTTACCCATTTAACTATCACTTTTAAATGTGTAATATGAATTTTATTCGTTTTTACCCATTTTATATGCGTTGAGTTTCCAACCCATTTAAAATGGGTAAATATGGGTGAATACCCATATAAATTATCCATTTCGTCACCCCTAATAGCATGTATGGATTGAATCTACTATAAATTTTGATTTTGATAGTTATGAAATATGTAACTAAGACAAATATATTGAAATAATAATGTAATTTTAGTGATTTATATTCACATTAAAGTTTATTCAAGTAGTCAACTAATTTTTTTATAAATATTTTTTACTTTAAAATAAAATATCTGATTATGTCATCACATTGGTAAAATAAAAAAATGACACATTAATTACAACGTAGGCAGGGGAAGAGTGTAACACCCCGGATTTGAGAAAGGAAAAATTTCAGATTTTCAGAAGTTGCAGGTGCTACCGACGGAGGCTACGTACGGACAGTAGGTGGGGTCCGTGGTTGGCCACCTCAACTTTCCCCCAGAATTCCTAGAAAACCCTTGACCAACGGCAGGACCTACGGACCGTAGTCCAGGTCCGTGGATCAGACCCCATATTTCAGCCCTCAGATGTCAATCAACGACTGATAGGACAGACCGTTAGTCGACCTATGGTCCGTTGGTCATATCCGTCGATGGGCCAGTCGACTTTTAGTTTAGGGGTAATTGGGTCTTTTCTTAATTATTTTATCCCCTAAACTACTTCGTTTTGGTCAGTTTTAGCCTATTGTTCTAGTCAGATTTTACCCTAAGCCATTATTCACTAGAATTCACCAAGCTTAGAACGAAAAAGAGAAGAAAAGAGGTGATAGCTTTCTCCAAGAACGCAGTAGGCTTTCCTCAGTTCCATCCCCGAAATCAAAAGATTTCTCCACTAAATTCGTCACCAGACATGTGTGATTTCACTATTGGGTTACTTTCGTCTACTAGGTCCCTAAAATTCAGTTTGATTCTTGATTCGCTATATCTTGCGTAGACATAGGGTTTCTAAAACCTTAGATAATAGTTGTGATTTAGCTGTTAGAGTATTCCTAATCAGATTATCATGTTTTCATTATTGTTACTTAGTTATTTGCATGAAATTCAGAACCCTAGTTGTGTAGATTCTCTTAGTTCATGAATTACACATGTTAGGTCAATTAAACAGATATATATTCTCCAGCTTCGAATGTCACATTATCAGTATATAATTGTTACATTCTCAGATTTGCATGTCAGTATTTTGAGCTATTCATACACAATTCAAGTTGGGAGTAGGCTTAGCACTGAGTGGACTAGGGTTTTAGCGTACCCTCATAGTCCCAGAACTACGTGCCCCCGTAGGTTAAGTCCCCTATGTGGGCATCAGATTTAGTGATCACGCCAGTCATGCTTTTATACCCCTGACAAGGTATATCGACCGCTTCGATATGATGTATACATCAGACTCCACGTTTAGCTCACGTGGTTTTATGTTGGTTAATAGTAGCTCCCACAGTCAGACTCTAGTGCATTTGACCAGGTTTTCAGTTATATTTCAGTAATTAGTCTCACCATGTCATGTTAATAATCAGTACTTGGTCATTACATTCAGTTCAATTCATTTCAGTATATTTCAGTATTTACATTATGTTCAGATTATATCATTGCTCAGTTATGCTTTGTTCAACTTACATATTTGTTCAGTTATATTTTATATCCTGCATGCTCAGTACATTCCAAGTACTGACGCATACTCTGCACTACATCCTTTCATGATGTAGGTTCAGGTCCTCAGCATTCAGATTATGCGTAGATCGGTTCCCGATCCATACTCAGTAGCATCAGTGGTCCTCATACTTCGAGGACAATAGACATGTTTTTGATTTCTGTCTTTTATTTCAGTTTCAGTTTTGCTAGGGTTAGTTGGGGACATGTCCCAACAACTCTAGTCAGTTAGAGGCTTTTTCAGACATAGTTTTAGATTCAACTTTAGCATTTGAGTGATTGTTCAGTATTACTAAACTCTTAGAAGTTTATTATATATCCAGATCAGTAATGGGAAATTTTTAGGGGTTATGAGTAAAATAAATGAATTGCAAATACCTCATTTATCATAAATGACATACCTCAATTGATCGATAGAGTTGATTTTTGTCTTCTTGATCCAAATCTCTTTTAATGTTGACAATCTAATGCGCCAACTCCAATTCTTCCTATCTCTATTACATCACGTTCTGGTGTGTGTGTGTGGGGGGGGGATTTAACGTCTATTGTTGTCTTTTATGATTGATTAGCGGGGGTACCTGAGAGGTAATGATTTACGCTGCGGCACTCTCTCTTATTTATAGTACAAAAAAAACCCTAGACGTTCTCTTTCAACATGGGCCCGAATTTGGGTTTCTTGTGTTGGGCTTCTTATTATGAAACCCATTGACTTGTCTAGCTAGGTATGTTTTTCATGATTGGTCATAATATATATTTTTCATGTCCTCTCATGCCGAGACTTTTATCTTCTCACAATAGGGTCAAATCATGAGCGTTTTTGGACTGTCGGTGGCGGAGCTAGAAAATTTATCAAGGGTGTCCAAGAATAATTTTTTTGATAAGTGAGGTGAATGTTATTTTGTTCAGCCTAACAATTTTGGCATGAACGATCCCAACATTCTATCAAATACGAACAATCAATATGTTTTTTCTTCTGCATTGATTTTATAATATAAAAAATATATGAATTACTATGTATAAAGTGAAATACTAATTGATCAAACGAGCCTAGATTTATATAAAACACAAATCACACGATCAAATGATTTTTTTTTTTTTTAAAAGTGATTTTTTCAAAAGTACATTCGATATTGGATAAAATTAAAATTATTATCTATTTAATCACATATTTCAAATAAATTATTTATGTATGTATATATAAAACTCTATATTGATTTAAATGGTAATATTAAGAATTAAGAAACTTGAGAAATATTTAAGATTTTTAGGTGAACTAAAATTAATAATCTAAAATTAATGTATTTGTTTGATGCAATAATAATGGTGTGTGTACAAGTGGCATGTTGTCAAAATAAAATAAAATAAAATATTGTGTTATAATGGGGTTTGAACTCACAACAACTTGATTCAAATGGACAACCTTTACCACTGCACCAAAGGCTCAATTTTTGTCAAGGGTGTCTAACTTTAAATATATATATCATTTAAAAGCAAAATTTGACATATATATACAACATAATTTTTCAACGAAGGGTGTCCAGTTGGACACCCTGGGGTGGCTATAGCTCAGGGTCATCTTAACCACTAGGTCACTAAAGCCATCGCTTGGGCCCCCATATTTTTTTTGGAGGAGGGGCATTTTAAAAAAAAAAATACTTATACATATTATTAAAAAAATTATATGTACTTTTAATTTTTTTTAAAAAACATATAAGAAGTATAAAATAAAATAAAAAATGACCGTTAGTTTTCCCACTTTTTTAAAGGAATGGAACATTTTTGGGAATAATTTCCTTAAGTGGGACGTTGTGTTTCCTTATTATTTCCTAAAAATTTGACCCTATATGATTATTTGTCTTATACTCATCTTTTTTATTCTCTATTTTATTATTTTTATTCTCAATATTGAACTCTCTCCTACAATTTTTTTTTTGATTTACTGTTGTTTACAAGTTACAAAAGAACAAAATTTGCTTTTGGATGTCTTCTTCAAAATCTCAAGTGCAATAAGCAATCATTATATTGCAGGAACTCAACAATATTTCGACATTATTATATCAACTTATCAAATTCGTGAGCCAGATTTTATTATTCTAACTTTATTTTATAGTTTTTCTTGAAAATTTGTTATTGTTAATATTCTTAGTTCATAAGTATATATTCTTTTTTTAGTTATTATTAAAAATTATTCGATTTAATTATGTAAACTAGAAAATATGATTTCGATTTTACCAAAAGAGAGGAATAATACAAGTAGAATATAATGATCTAATGAAAATACTCAATTAAATAAAAAGACTTGATTCTTTACCTAATGCGTATATTGCTTAAATAATAATGTTAACAATTCCTGTAACCGCTGCCTCAATCGAAAGAAGGTTTTCAAAATTAAAACTGATAAAATCTTATGTAAGATCAATATATACAAATTGATTATAAAATCATAATTAATGACTTCGCATCTAAAAAGCTAGAAAAGTAAATTTTAAATAAAAGTATATATGATAATTTATTTATTTTTAAAAAAAAATATTAGGTCCCTCATTAAGGTTTGACTTAAGGCTCCCAATCTTGTTGTGTCGGCCCTACTATAGCTCCGCCCCTAGGACTGGTAATGTTGGATTATATGATATTATTCTCTCATGATTTTTTTTTTTTTATGTTTATGAGCAGAAAATACAACTGAAAAATTCAGATTGCATGTTCAAACAAAACTTAAACTTCATTTTATATGATTTTGTATCACATGACCAAACTGACCCTTAATATTTTATAATGTACATATATCGTTAATCTAGATGATTTCATCAAATTTTGTACAATTTTGAAAATTCTATACAATTATAAATATATTTTTATATAATTCTAAGGGAAAATGCATAAGTACCCCCCAACCTATGCCCAAAATCCCAGAGACACACCTAACATTTACTAAGGTCCTATTACCCCCCCCCCCCCCTCGAACTTATTTTATATGTAATATTCTACCCCTTTTTGGCCTACGTGGCACTATCTTGTGGGCCCATCGCATGTTGACAATTTTTTCAATGATAGTGCCACGTAGGCCGAAAAGGGGTAGAATATTATAGATAAATTAAGTTCAGGGGGGTAATAGGACCTTAGTAAAGGTTAGGTGTGTCTCTGGGATTTCGGGCATAGGTTGGGGGGGTACTTATGCATTTTCCCTAATTCTAAGGGAAAATTGCATGAGTTGATAAACATTATTTGTTTCATTTAATTTATTGTGCGTGACTATAGTTTAATATAATTTGCTATTAAATATAGGGCCCACACCTACTTTGTATAATGAAACAAAAATAGTCTTCCCGGCTTTTGTATACTCATTTATACAAATACAATTTCATCTCTCCTCTCTCCATTCCCTCATTCTCTCTTAAAATCACTCATACACATCCAATATTTGAATTTCAAAATTTATACTCTCCCTCCTAATCATGATTCATTATTGCACGTGGCCGTCCAAATTTTCGCTGGGTTTAACACAAGATTTTGCAGGTAGCCGTCCAAATTTTTGTTTGGATTAACATAAGATTTTGGAGTCAATGCAGGGTCTATTGCAAAATCTAGAAAAATTGAAGAAGAAAAATATATTCAAGAGTTGCAGCAAGTTATCAATAATGCTAAGACAAGCAACATCAAAATAGTTGAAGGGGGAATAAGAGATGATTCATTAGATCTGGACAGATCTAGAGAATCACAACTATTCGTATAAACCCTAATGTATCGCAATTTGTATATTTATTAGTAGTTATTATTTATACACATACAAAATTGTGATTTAATTCCATATATACACATAACTATATTGATGTGTGTGTGCGCGTGGGTGCGTGCGAGCGTGGGTGCGTGCATGCGTATGTGTGAGTCAATATTCATAAACATATACATTTACAATTTTATATTATACTAGTTTTGAGGCACGTGCGTTGCATGTAAATATCAAACTATGTACTACATTAAAAAATAATGTCAATATTATTAAATCAAAACTTTAAGTAAACTACTATAAATACAATAATAAAGAATAAGTTCCTATGAATAGTGGATGTAAATCTTTTTATGATTATTACTAAAATTGTCGAATCAATATTCGCAAACACCTATAACTATTTATAATATAAAGCTAGATATAGATAAGGTAATGTGGCACCTCTCTATGGCATCCAATTAGATTTATCTTTTTTCCTTCTTCTTTTTTCCGATGTTTTTCTCATTTTAAAATTAATTGTAATATGTAAAAATAAAAATGTCACTCTTAAAATCTCTTAGTTAGACCTCTTAAATGTAGTTTCTCCTCCCTCCCCTATAGAGCATTACTTAGTTATTATTGTATTGTTGGAGTTTCTGCTTTTAATATAATATAAATAAATAAAAATTGATATAAAATATAGAAGATTTACAAACTACATTGAATGTTTTTAGTTGAAGTATTATATTAATTTAACATTTAAGTTTAGGAGTGTTCAAATTTTACTGAACTTTGAGATTCTGAACATCTGTAAATCACACTGGAGTTTTTAAGAAGAGTAGAAAACTTAAAAAACTCGTAGTTTAGAAATGTGAGGAAACCTCTCCATTAATAGTTAACAAAGGGTGGTATGAACATGTGTTGATTGTGTTTAATCATAAAAATCACAATCCTTCAGAAAAGTCACAATCTTTCGGATCGAAAAAGTCACAACTCTTTGAAAAAGGTCGAAACCATTCAATGTGAAAAGGTGTGTGCTTTTAAAATAAAATAATATAAATAAATATAATATAAAATATAGAAGATATACTAAATTGGGGTGTTTTAAGAAGAAGAACAATAGAAAACAAAGATTTGTAGTTTAAAAATGTGAGGGAACCCCACTTTTCATAGCCAACAATGGGTAGAATGAAATTTTTTTTATTGTGTCTTATCAAAAAGTCACAACCCTTAAGAAAAGTCACGATCCTTTAGAAAAGTCACAACCCTTCGAAAAAATCATAACTGATCGAAAAAGTCATAATTCATTGGAAAAGTGACAACCTTAGGAAATGTCACATCCCTCTAGAAAAGTCACAACCCTTGGAAAAGGTTATAACTCATCGAAAAAGTCGCGAATCTTTGAAAAAATCACGACCCTTCAATGTGAAAAGGTGTCTACTTTTAATATAATATTATATATATAAATAAATAAATATAATATAATATAACATATAGAAGATTTACAAACTCTCTTAACATTTAAGATAGTTCATACTTTTAAGGTAGTATAGATAGATAGAAAGATAGATATAGATTTGACTAATTTAAATCTGATACGAAATTTTAAAAAATAAAGAATACTTTTAATTTATGAATATGTAGACTATACAAAAATGTCTTAGCAAATAAATTGGAAAGGGAGGAGTACTTATTTAGTCTAGTTTGGACTCTTCAAACAAGTTTTTGATCAAATCCTTTTTCTCCAACAGTTTGAGACTTTTCACAGCTTGAACGCCAAGTTGTAGTTTGTGCAACAAAAAATCATTGAACTTCTTGTCAAGTAGAAGTTGTTGCAAACGTATATTTATTCCAATGAAAATGAGTACACATTAATTATCTAGATAGTCTTCTCGTTTGAAGTTGAGTTATTCCATTCTTCTTGTTGCATCATTTTTTGTTGATCTATCTTATTTATGAACAAAAAAATATTGTAATTGCATAATTGAACAATTCTCACAATCTTCCTTCTTTTAAGAAGAATAAAAAACTGACAAAATTTGTAGTTTAAAAATGTGAAAAAATTTCCCTATTTATAGACAAGGATGGTATGAAAAGTTGTTTATCGTACCTTATCAGATAAGTCACAGTCCTTTACAAAAATCACAACAAAAATGTCACAACTCATCGAAAAAATCACAACTCTTTAAAAAAGTCACATCCTTCGGAGCAATCACTACCCGTCAATGTGAAAAAGGTGTCATCTTTTAATATAATACAAAACAAAGAAATAAAAAAATATAAAATATAGAAGATATACTAAATTGGGTATTTAAAGTTGGGTATTATAGTAATTTACATTCAAGTTAGGGAGTTCATGCTTTTAAGGTAGTATAGAAGATTTAGATAGATGGATTAAAAAGACATTTAATTTAAGGAAAAACATGCTACATGAAGCGCCCCTCTCACCACCCCCACCCCCTTATCATATAAGTCACAGTCCTTTACAAAAATCACAACCATTCGAAAATGTCACAACTCATCGAAAAAGTCACATCCTTCGGAGAGGTCACTACCCGTCAATGGGAAAAAGGTGTCATCTTTTAATATAATATAGAAGATATACTAAATTGGGTGTTTGAAGTTGGGTATTATAGTAATTTAACATTCAAGTTACGGAGTTCATGCTTTTAAGGTAGTATAGAAGATTTAGATAGATAGATGAAGAAAATATTTAATTTATGGACAAACATGCAACATGAAGTCCCCCCCCCCTCCCCCTTTATTAGATAAGTCACAGTCCTTTACAAAAATCACTATCATTTGAAAATGTCACAACTCATCGAAAAAATCATAACTCTTTAAAAAAGTCACATCCTTCGGAGAAGTCACTACCCTTCAATGTGAAAAAAGTGTCATCTTTTAATATAATATAGAACAAAGAAATAAATAAATATAAAATATAGAAGATATACTAAATTGGGTGTTTGAAGTTGGGTATTATAGTAATTTAACATTCAAGTTAGGGAGGTTCATGCTTTTAAGGTAGTATAGAAGATTTAGATAGATGGATGAAGAAGACATTTAATATAAGGACAAACATGCAACATGAAGTCCCCCTCCCACCCCCACCCCCCCAAAAAAAAAAAACATTAAACAGAATAAAAACAAAAGTACAACATATAAATTGGAACAAAGGAGTACATATTAAATCTAGTTTGGACTCTTCAAACAAGTTTATGATCAAATTCGTTTTCTCCAACAGCTTGAACACCAAGTTGTAGTTTGTGCAACAGAAAAATCATTGAACTTCTTGTCAAGTAGAAGTTGTTGCAAAAGTATATTTATGCCAATGAAAGTGAGTACACATTAATTATCTAGATAGTCTTTTCATTTGAAGTTGAGTTATTCCATTCTCCTTATTGCATCAATTTTTGTTGATCTATCTAATTTACCGATAAAAAAATAATGTAATTGGATAATTGAACAATTTTCACAATTTTCTTTGTTTTAAGAAGAAGAAGAATAAAAAACAAACAAAATTCGTGGTTTAAAAATGTGAGGAAATTCCTCTATTTATAGGGAAAAAAAATAGTATGAAAAGTTGTTTATCGTGCCTTATCAGATAAGTCACAACCCTTTAGAAAATCACAACCATTCGAAAATGTCATAACTCATCGAAAAAGTCAAATTCTTTAAAAAAGTCGCAATCCTTTGGAGAAGTCACTACCCGTCAATGTGAAAAAGTGTCATATTTTAATATAATATAAAATAAATAAATAAATAAAATAAAAAATATAGAAGATATACTAAATTGGGTGTTTGAAGTTGAGGGTAATATAGTAATTTAATATTCAAGTTAGAGAGTTCATGTTTTTAAGATAATATAGATACAAATACAAATAGTTCTATATTTTATACAAAAAATTGTATATTTATACATATGCATATACTCTTATATAGTTATTAATTTGTATAAATATTGGTGTTATTATTGTAGTAGAACTCATTTTGGACAAAAATATTTTATTAAAAACGATTAGCGTGAATCATGAGATTCTAAAAAAATTCTATTACCGTATTTAGTGTCCATTATACATTTATTAAAAATAAAATTTGTACAAATTTAAAACAATAAAATCGAGATACACAAATCTAAGGCTCTATAGCAAACAAAACTATAGTTATGAAGCGTAATTAGATAAACTATAGCTATGGAGCATTATTTACTTAAATTTGTTTGCCATATATGAAATTTACCCATTTTTAAATTGTCAAGGCTCTCCACATGACGACACTTTTTTTTTATTTTCTATCCAATGTCCACTACCCACATTGGAGCCCAACTAAAAACCTCTTGTTAAGGATAAAAGAGTAATTGGCACTTCATCACACCCATGAGTTGTTGGTCACAAAATGACACTTACCATTGAACAACCAAACAGACATAAGGATTCTAGCTCATTCCCACTTAGAATTGATGTTCCTTATTTTATTTTTGAGAAGAGGGATCATGTCTTTACCATGAGAAGACATTAAAAGAACTAGGCAAGTTAGAATACAATTAGACAAATCGCCGAAAATTAAACCTTATCATGAAAACCTCACGTCGACAGGTTAATTGGCCTCACAATGACAAGCCCATTACGAAAAGGTCAACTAAATCAGGTGATAATTAGGGTCCGCATCAATAGTGAATAATATGGGTTCTTTGACTATAAATAAGAGAAAGCCAGAGATAAAGACGAAATAAATAATCTAGAGTTAGCGCATGAGTTCTTGAACTTTGAAGGATATATGCACCAAGAAAAAAAGAATCAACTCTACTAATTGAGGTATGTTGTTTGTGACAATGTGATGTAATTGCAGTTCATTTATGTTAGCTCTAATCCTAGAACCGTTGTCTTTATTTATACTATTTTTTCCTATTCTACTTTGAAATTTTTTTTCTTGATTCGAAGGTCTATCATAAATAACATTCTACCTTTGTACATTCGAGGGTCTATCAGGAATAACAGTCTAAATTTAGTGTAATCCCACTAAGTAGGGTCTGGAGAGAGTAAAATGTATACAAACCTTACTATTACCTTAGAGGCAAAATGTTATTTTTGATAGACCATCGGTTAAACATAAACCGTCCAAAGTAGAATAGGGAGAAATAATGTAAATGAAGACATACATTTTAGGATTAGAGCTATAGCATAAATGAATTGCCATTGCACCAGATTGTCACAAACAACATACCTCAATTAGTAGGGTTGATTCTTGCCTTCTTGGTCCAAATCTCCTTCAAAGTTCAAAATATCATGCGCTAACTCCAAATTATTCTTTCGTTTCTATCTCTGGCTCTATCTTATTTATAGTCAGAGAACCTTTATTATTCGCTTTTGACGCGAGCCCTAATTATCGCCTGAATAAGTTGACCTTTTCGTAATGGGCTTCTCATTGCGAGACCCATTAATCTTCCTAAGTGAGCTTCTTCATGATATATCATATAAAAAAGGAACATTTTGATTAATAAAAGATAAATTATACCGAGTCATATATTACAAGTATCAAAATTTATTACTAACTCAAATTGTTTTACTAAGAAAATATATATATATAAGAAAAATGACTAAGTTTTTGAAAAATCGATTAAACTTATGATTTAAGAAAAATCGAATTTCCAAAGAACAGAGTCGCCACTTAATTTGTTTAGTAAAAATCAAGAAAAAACTTAAGGTTCTCAAAAGATTTAAACAGATAAAATCAATTGAAAACAAAAGGGTTTGAAGTTCAATGTACATTCCGAGAAGGTGTTAGTCCCTCGGAATGCCCGCTAACTTGCAGTTAACCGGCGATTTGACTAAAAATGATTTTGACTAATTTTGAAATTTTAAATATGTAAAAGAACTCATTTATTTTAACTAATTTTGAAGTTTTAACTAAACAAAAGAACTTGTTTATTTTAACTTATTTATTTATTACTATTACTATTACTATTTTTATCATTTTATTTATCTTAGGGGGGAATGAACTAAAGGGGAATTTTGAATAGACTTGAGTGTTGGCAAGACTAATGTTAAAATAAGATCTAAGTAATAAATAAAAATAAAAATAAATATATATATATATATATATATACTTTAATTTGGAAAATAACATGAGATAGCAACCTTTGGGAATTTGATTAAATTAAACCATAAGATAATCAAGGTCAGTCAAATAATACAATATAAATAAAGGAGAAAAAGGAGAGAAGATTTGAATTTGGGCTTTTTGCCCATTTTCACCACTTGGGCCTGCTGAAATTTGTCCAAGGCTTTGGGGGGCCTATACTTCAATTTTGGGCATGTACTTTCTGTATTATACCCTGTGTATCAATGCTTTCGTTGTGTATATTGACGTATACCGCTGTATACAAGCTACATTTCAGCTTGTTTTCAAATTTCCAGAACATGAAAATCTAACTTTCAGCCCGTATTCATCAATTTCCAAACTGTGCACCTGCTCTTGATGGGCTGGCTGGCCCCAACGATAACATAGAGCCTTTATGGCTCGACTCGGAAATGCAAGGAAGAAAGTCCATCATGGACTCAAAGGAGCTCACACAACAAAACGAAAAGACACGAATTAGCATCCGAAATGATAAAACTAATGAGACACGACTTAAAACAAAATACAGATCATGTGACTTTGAGCAAGACAATTGCCCAAGTATCATGTGACTTTGAGAAAGACAAAAAAATAAACTAACTTGATAAATGACAAAAGAGATAAATAAATTAACAAACAGTGCTAGAATACTTAACAATGATCTGCATACACCTATGAGCAATAAAATCTCCAAATGTCGATAGAAAAATCATGCCACATAATCAATAAGTACTACACCTCATGCTATAATCAAAATTTAACTCTACCAATGGAACCTAATATTGCTAGTTTATCATGCTAAAACACAAAATGCTATTTGAAGATGGTAAATCATTTTGGAGAGAACTATTATTATATTTAAACAACTAAAACATGATAAACATCTTTACTCAACTTAACTTGCTTATAAGCACAAATAGGCAAAGACAAAACAACGTCCTTGGAGGATAACAATACCGAACAGCAGTCCTAAAACAAAATAAGACGCTAAACAAAGTCTCAAGACGAATTACCACACTCCATCAAAGTTATAGTCACACATCTTGAATGGCCAAGTCGGATTTTCAGCATTTAACAAGAAAGCAAAATAAGAGCAGTGAAAGGCGACATAGTCGGGCAAAAGACATCAAACAGTAAGAAGAGCAACTTCACGTGCTAATAGACCATGAGATCATGAACATGAATATTAAATGACATTCCGATAAATGAATTCAAAATGAAGGATAGTGAAATATATTTAAAGTAAATGCAGGGAGCAGTGAAGCTTGACATGAGACGAACAACCGTATCACATATATATTAGAGACTTCATTGGAATGAAATAAACCATTTAACATGATAGTGTTAACAACCTAAACAAACATATACCTTAGTCCTTACGCTTGACTACAGTATAGACGAAATAATTCAGACCCAATGACGTTGAGCCGTGAGTTTGAGAAAAAGGAAAAAAAAAAGTAAAATAGCGAAGGCACGCCACCATCAAATGCAAACTACAAAAGTTTTGGCTTGTCCGAATAATGGAATCAAATAAGAGCAAATGTATCACATTGAGACATCAACAACCCAACGATAACTAACAGCAAACAACTATATAATAGAGCTTTTCCGACATCAGAAAACAGCACATCGAGATGGAGAAGGAGACGAGGAGAATGCCACAAAGTAAGTAGTATTACCTCTTTCGATGCAGCGAACCTGAGATGAGAATGAGCAGACGAGCAGCGATTCCTCCACCAACGACCTTGGTATCAAGACAGCTAACCCAAAACGCGAACCAAGATAGAACAAAGATTTCCTCGCAACTTCAAATGAGAGAATCGGCTAAAATTTTCTTAGATATGAAAATGTTTGTTCGAAAGAGAATCCCAACTTCCTGTTTTTACTCTCAAAAATTTTAAATTACAAAATCTCTAACGATTGTCTAACACAAAAATTTTCAAACTAAAAAAAACAACTCTCCCCTTTCACATTGAAACAGTAAAGAGTTATATAGAGAGGAGTTAGGGTTCGGATTTTTGGGGGGGAATTCCCGTCCAAATTTTCAAGAATAGAGTCTATTTTTGAAATTCAAACTCCTAATTCCTTTCACCAAATCGGCCAAACACCCCTTTTTTTAAAGTTTCGTCCCCATTCCGAAAGAGGAAATGGGGACAGACGCGTGCTGCTGCGACTGTACTCGTCTGAGAGGGACATTAAAGGAAGAAACAAGGAATAGTACTACCTTCTGTCTATCTCGCTCGGGAGTTGTTGTTGCCGCTGTGATGTTGTTGTTTAGACTGTTGTGTTTCTTTGATTAACAGAGGTGGGCCGGGTCATTTGGTATGGGAGTGGGCTGTGGGAATATTGTATTGTTGAAGGAATTGGAATTGAGTGGGCTGCTGAAAAATATTTTATGCAAGCCCAAAATTTGGTCCTTTAATATAACCAAATGAATTATTGATTTGACCAAATTGTATTTCACTAGTGAATTTGGTTAAAACTTAGATAGAATGAATTAATATAATTAATTTACGAACTTCTCAAACTTAACGAAATAAAATAATTAATTCGAATATAAGCTAACCGATTTCAATAACTCAAGATCATAACTATAAATTATACTAGATTAAATTAATAATCTATTTACTAAAACAACATAGAAATCTTTTGATATGATTTTCAAATATTTATAGAATATACTAATTATATATATAATTATATGAAATACATTTATTATTCGAAACACTATGAAAGTCGATTAAATATTACCTAAAATAACCTTGAAAAGTATTTGAATTTTATAAAACTAATTATTCTAAATCGTTTGGAAATCGAGAAGCTCGAAAAAATTATTATTGGGGAGGGTAAAAATTGGGTGTCAACACAAATACCAAACGTGCGATATTAGCCTTTGTAATTAATTTTGAATTACAAAAAGAAGGAGACTTCTGGAGGTGCCGAAAGAAATGTGGAAAACAATGGGAAGAGGAAGTTCAGTCGAGGAACTTCTGAGTACTTAACAAATCAGACTTTCGTCGAGAAAGTATCTGTTGATGATGATTCGTCGGAAGAGGATATTGATCCTGATGTCATTATTGTTGAGGAGGAGGAAGACAGTGATTTTGATGTTGTTATCGCTGCGGAGGAAAAGGAGGTGGAGACTGAACCTGATGTTGTTAACGTTGCGAAGGAGGAAAAGTTGGAGGAGGATGAAGAGGACGAGGAAAAAGAGAGTGATCCTGATGTTGTTATTGTTGAGGAGGAGAAGAGTGATCCTGGTGTTGTTATCATTACGGAAAAGGAGGAAGAGCAGTTGGAGAGTGATCCTAATGTTGTTAACGTTACGGATGAGGAGGTGGACACTAAACCTGATGTTGTTAACGTTGTGGAAGAGGAAGATGAGGAGAAGGAGAGTGATCATGATGTTGTTATAGTTACAGAGGATGAAGATGAGGTGGTAGAGAGTGATCCTGATGTTGTTAACGTTGCGGAGGAGGAGGTGGAGACTGAACCTGATGTTGTTAACGTTGCAGAGGAGCACGAGGAGGAAAGTGATCCGGATGTTATTATCGTTACGGAGGAGGAGGAGGAGGTAAAGAGTGATCCTGATGTTGTTGACGTTGAGAAGGAGGAGGGGGAGGAGGTGGTGGAGACTGAACATGATGTTGTTAATGTCGCGGAGGAGGAGACGGAGAATGAGGAGGAGGAAAGTGATCCTGATATTGTTATTATTGAGGAGAAGGCGGCTTCTATGTTGAATGCAACAAATAAGGTTATTTCTTCTAAGTCAAATATGTGCAGGACAGAGGACAAATCCAAAGAGTCCCCTGTCCTGCACATGTTTGACTTAGAAGAAACAACCTCATCAATTGCATTCAACATAGGAGCCCCACATTCTCCTTAATGATAACAATATTAGGATCACTTTCCTCATCCTCATTATCCCCCTCCTCATCCGCAACGTTAACAACATCAAGTTTAGTCTCCATCTCTTCTTTCTCCTCCGCAACGTTAACAACATCAGGATCACTTTCAACATCCTCATCATCCTCCTCCATACGATAACAACATTAGGATCACTCTCCTCCTTCTCATCCTTCTCCTCCGCAACGTTAACAACATCAGGTTCAGTCTCCACCTCCTCCTCATTCGCAACGTTAATAACATCATGATCACTCTCCACCACCTCATCCTCCGTAACCATAACAACATCAGGATCACTCTCCCCCTCTTCATCCTCCTCTACAACGTTAACAACATCAGGTACAATATCCACCTCCTCCTCCACAAAGTTAACAACATCATGATCACTCTTAATCTCCTCATCTTTCTCCTCCGTAACGATAACAACATCAGGATCACTCTCCTCCTCCTCCTCAACAATAACAACATCAGGATCAGTCTCATCGTCCTCCTCCTCCTCCGCAACGTTAACAACATCAGGTTCAGTCTCCACCTCCTCCTCCTCATCCGCAACGTTAACAACATCAAGTTCACAAGTTCCTGCAATGAAATTCCTCATCCGAATTATCAGATATTTCCTCACAAGTTCCTGAAATGAACTTCTTCCTTTTGTCACCTCTAGAAGGCTCCATCATTCTTCTTTTCCTTCCATCATCTCCAATATTCTCAACAATTTCATAGTCCTTTTCAGACTCATCGTCATCACTTAGAAAACTTGGACCTTTGTTGTTTTCACCCTCAACAGTAAGTGGAGGAATCCCTAATGGTATATCCACAACGAAAGGCCATTTCTCGTGAGTCCGATCATCCACCCATGTTTCACACACACATTCACAAGTTGTGTTTCCCAATTTGGTAATGGGACGCTTACAATTTCGACACAACCATCTTGAAACAGAGCCATCCCCTGAATCCATAAATATGCACCTGAGTCAAATTGTATAACCATTAGCATACTAAAAATTGATAAGAAAATAATTAAGTTCGTTTTAGACTTTCAAAATGACAAATATTTTGAGAAAGAGGAAGTCGTACTAAAAGAATAGTGTGAAACACCAATGTGACCAAATGTCATGATTCAAACTTAATAACAAGGGATGATAGCATGTATGGTATTGAACCTATTGATAAATTTTGATTTTGGTAGTTGTGAAATATGTAACTAACACAAATAAAGTGAAACAATAATGTAATTTTAGTGATTTAATTTCACATTAAAGTTTATTCAACTAATTTTTTTTATAAATAATTTTTACTTTAAAATATATGATTAGGTCATTACATTGGTAAAATAAAAAAGGACACATGAATTACAATGTAGAGGTGTGTTTGTAAGGAAGGAAAAGGTGTTCCATGAACAATATTTTCTAGAAAGATAAAATGTGTTTCTTATT
The DNA here is from genome assembly GCF_900185275.1 of Solanum verrucosum. Classification (NCBI taxonomy): domain Eukaryota; kingdom Viridiplantae; phylum Streptophyta; class Magnoliopsida; order Solanales; family Solanaceae; genus Solanum; species Solanum verrucosum. The sequence goes on from NW_026020129.1 coordinate 6,070,067, forward strand.
TATTTTCTTGTGTTTAGAAAAATACTCGATTGAGTTAGTTTTCATTTGGATTAGTTCTGGAGGGATAAAAAAAATAGGGAGTTAAGTTATTTAAGTCACTTAACATTTTTTGAATTATTTTTAAAAATAATTTTATTTATTTGAACATGGTAAATAAGAAACATTTAATAGACGACGGGGTATATCTACACCATCTTTTTTACCGAAGGGTGTATCCGCTCTACACCGCATAGTTAGGGCAAATTTTGGGGTTAGGACTAACATAAATGAACTGTAAATACCTCATTTATCATAAATAACATACCTCAATTGATAAAGCTGGTCATTGCCTTCTTTATCCAAATCTCTTTTAACGAAGAAAATTTAATTTGCCAACTCCAAATCCTGCTATATTTATTACATCAAGAAAAAAGGCGTCTTGTTGGTGGCGGCGGTGGCGATGGTGGGGTAGGGAGGGATTTATTGTCTATTGTTTTTCTTTTATGATAAATTAGCAAGGTGACCTAAGAAGCGATGGTTTACGTTGCGGCAGATATAAGTGATTTGAGTAATCTTTCCTCGTATATAGAGTTAAGAAAAAACCCTAGGTATTCTCTCTTGTCACGAGCCCAATTTGGGCCTGACAAAATTGGTTTCCTTGTAATGGGCTTCTCATTGTGAGTCCCATTGACCTGCCTATGTAAGCTTTTTACGATATTTTCATGATTGGCCGAATATTTTTTTTTCATGATTTATTATTAACTATTGTCTTCTATGATAAATTAGCAGGGTGACCTAAGAAGCGATAGTTTACGTTGTGGTAGATATAAGTGATTTGAGTAAGCTTTCCTCGTATATATAGTTAAGAAAAAACCCTAGGTATTCTCTCTTGGCACGAGCCCCAACTTGGGCCTGACAAAGTTGGTTTCCTTGTAATGGGCTTCTCATTGTGAGTCCCCTGACCTGCCCAGGTAAGTTTTTTACGATATTTTCATGATTGCTCGTAATATATTTTTTTCATGTCCTTCTCCTGTGCCTAAACTTTTGTCTTGTCTTCTCATAATATGCTCAAATCATGAGCGATTTTGGACTCGTAATGTTGGATTATATGTTATTCTCACACGATTTTTTAAATGTATTATAATTTTTCTAGGTATTTTAATACCTTCACATGATGAAGACATGTGATCATCGTGAGCAATTTTAGTAGATTGTTTTTAATTTTCAACCTTCACATGATGTTTTATTATGTTATTTTGTCATTTTAGTACACATCTAAATAATACTAATCGTCTATTATAATGTCAAAACATTCATCATGTGACATTAGTTCCTCATTGATGAAACGTTAATCATGCAATTGGACATGTAATTAAAATTTACAATCTAATTGGTTTTACATTGCTCTTGTCCTTCTCTTGTGCCTAAACTTTTGTCTTCTTACAATAGGCTCAAATCATGAGTTGGATTGATAATGTTAGATTATGTGATTCTCGCATGATTTTATTAGGTGTATTATAATTAGCCTAGGCCTTTTAATACCTTCTTAGGCTGAAGACACGGGATCATCATGAGCAATCTCGGTAGATTCTTTTTAATTTTCAACCTTCACATGATGCTTTATTCCACTATTTTGTCATTTCAGTACACGTCTAAATAATACTAACCGTCCATTATCATGTTGTAACATATATCATGTGACATTAATTTCTCATCGATGACACTTTTGTCTCGCAATTGGATATGTAATTAAAATTTAAAATCTAGTGGGATTTGCATTGCTCTTGTCATTCTCTCGTGCCTAGACTTTTTCCTTCTCACAATAAAGCTAAATTGGTTATGTTGGATTATATATGATTCTCGTATGACTTTTTAGGTGTATTGTTATTTGCCTAGACCTTTTAATACCTTCTCACGATGAAGACACGGGATCATCATGAGCAATTCCGGTAGATTCTCTCTAATTTTCAACCTTCACTTGAAGCTTTATTCTTATTTTGTCATTTTATTATACTTCTAAATAATACTAACCATCTATTATCATGTCGCAATATACATCATGTGACATTAGTTCCTCGTTGATAACACTTTAGTCATGCAAGTGGACATGTGATTAAAATTTAAAATTTAATGGGTTTTGCATTGCTCTTGTCTTATCTTTCATCATAAATTCAAAATTGAAGAGTTTAAGCCTCATACATTATCGTAGTATATCTCGGAGATAAGACACAAGTATCTCTTAAGCTATAATTGAAGTTTCAGCGACGCCTCTGAAATTACTATGATTTCAAATAGTAGAATCAATAATGAGCAATTATATTAGAAAATCAAAATAGTAGGGCATACAAGAAAACCCTTTATTTTGGTCTTACTAATTGAAATTGTAGATATGAGGCATGATGACGAACTGAGTTCCTCACTATTAGGGATGTTCATGGTTATGGTTAAAAAACCAAATCAAACCAAATCGCAATCCGAACCAAACCGATTAAAAAAATCGATATTTGGTTAGGTTTGGTTTTAAATTTTGAAAAACCGATACTATTTGGTTTGGTTTTTATTTTACTAAAAAATAACTGCCAAAATAACCAAACCGAACCAATAAATTATATATATAAATTTTATAATTAATTATATATTATTCATAAATAAAATATGTTAAATTTTAAGTAACTTAAGTCTTTAACTTTACCATTTTCTCAAACTCAAACTTAAATTTTAGCCCATCTATTACAATCATAAGTCCAAGTCCATCAAAATTCATTACTTTAGTCTTTACCTACCAAACCTTTCATAAGATAGTTACACCTTTTCCTAATTGAATCACTTTGTTCGTGTAATGATAACTTTAGTATTGTTTAATTGCTTAATTGAACCAACAATAGGTTTTCAGTGGATTGCTCATGTACTAGGTGTTTGTGTCTATCAAGTTACGTATGTCCTCAAAAATTTATTACTTTAAAATTGAAAAAACCAGAAAAACTGAACCAAACTGTCAATAACCAAACCGTTGGTTATTTTTTTCGTTTGGTTTGGTTTTAGATATTTAAAAAACCGACTAGATTGATTTGATTTGGTTTTAACCAATAACTGATCCAAACCGAACCATGAACACCCCTACTCACTATGATAGCCTTGCATACCTAGAAGAATAAAAATTAGAAAAAGGAGCCTGAAATCTTAGATGACTCTACTTAAGGTTTGCCTTAAGTTTGGGGAGTAGAATAAGAGAGAACTGAGATAACTACCGTAATATCCTCCCCTAATAGATGTTAAAATATCGTGATTAAGACTTAGGAAATTATTAAAAAGACATAAATACCCTTAGAAAAACTCTTATAGATCAACTGATCAAGTCCATGACCTTCCACGATTCATGAAATTCTTTTGTGGAATGAAGACACTTTGCCATCTTTTAAGTTCTCATCCACGAGTCCATCCATGGATCGTAGAATAATCCACGGAATGTGGAGCGTCTTCCTGGAACTAATTATATATATATATATATATACACACATGTGTTGACACCATTTGACACAAGTTGAAGGTTTAGTGTATTGGTTAATGTGGTCAATTTTTATTTTTATTTGAGGTTGTGTGTTCTTCCCCGACTAGCAACATAACAATACATTTTGACTACTACCATTTTGTTTCATTTTTAAACGACACACACTTCACTTATAATTGCACACTTGTCGAGTTATAATGTAAATACCTTTTGTTTTTATTAGTAAGGTTTATTTTGTTATTTTTTTCAGATGTTTTCTTCTTTATATTTATGCACCCCTTAATGAATTTTTTGGGCTACATCACTATTATTAGGTGTGGCAAGAATGGAATGCCCGAATACTCCAATAGAAGCAAAGGAACGTTGAGGCTATTGTGAAGTAATTTGTACAAGTGATACATGATTGAGGTATAATGAAATGAGGCAATGTTGAAACTGAAGCTTGATGGCATGAATTACTATCCTTATAGCGGGAGGTAGATCTGTTCTCTACATTGAGGAGTCACCAGACCCCAAAAACTTTAGAAAAAATCTTGTATATGTTCGAGGGTACTCCTTGAAAATGATAATATAATTTACTTGACACCCTGAACACTAATAACCTTAGGGGGCACTAATTGAGAAGCTAGCTCAATTTTCTTTTGTGCCCCATAATGTTATAGGACAGTGCGGGCACCTACCCTATTCCTAACAAGAAAGGTGAATCTTTACCACTTAATCAAAAATATGTGGAAAGCCAGAGGCAAATCTTTTACTAAATAACAAATATATTTGGGAAAATGCACAAGTATCCCCCCGAAATGTCAGAGACACTTATACTATACTAAGGTCCTATTACTCTCCTCTCCCCCTCCCTCTCCCGAACTTATTTTATAAATAATTTTTCTACCCCTTTTCGGCCTACGTAGCACTATCAACCAGATAGCTTGAAAAAATTGTTAACACGCGCTGGGCCCAGAAGATAGTGTCACGTAGGCCGAAAAGGGGTAGAAAATTATTTATAAAATAAGTTCGAAAGGGTAATAGGACCTCAATATATTATAGGTGTGTCTCTGAGATTTCGGGCATAGGTTGGTCAATTAAGGTTAAATCATGCAACATAACATAGAAGTCACAATAATAATTATGAACACCCTATACCACCCCACTCACCCTTATTCATCATACTTAGTTTTCTAACCAACAAGATCTTTTAATTTATGAGACAAGTGTATTAAGTGATTAGCCCCATCCATTAATCCCACAAATAATATTAGAAGTACATTATTACACACCCAGTCACCCCCTTTCATACTTAAATCGACCATTCTACCATATAACCATGAGCACCAAAGAGGAATTCATAATGCACCAAAAAATTTCATGACATAACCACACCCTATCAACTAGATGGCAAGACATGATAAGTGCTAACACTCCTAGATGTTTTGATGATCTCCTCACAAGTACAAGGACCTGGTCCTCTGCAGAGTATGCTCGTCCAGTGTCAATATGTTGTACAACTGTAAAAGCTGTCTGCGTCAAAAAGTTGGTGAAGCTGCAGAGTACTTTACCAATCAGAAGCAACGAGGTTGCTTGTTCAATTAAGGGGGAAACACCAGTTATTGAATGAATGTTTGTTCACTCACGTGAGGAGTTATGCAGGTTGTTTGTCATCATCAAAAAGGGGGAAATTGATAAGAGCTTATGCCTTTTGGTGTTTTGATGATCTCTTCACAAGTGCAGGGACCTGGTCCTCTGCAGAGTATGAATACTCGTCCAGTGGTCAAAGTGCTGGACAACTGGAAAGCTCTCTGAGTCAGAAAGTTGGTGAGCTGCAGAGTACTCCACCAATCAGAAGCAAGGAGGTTGCTTGTACGTTTGGTAATAACTCTTCATGGTATATATCAAACAACATACAACAATATTATTCATTCATTCAAAGAGAGAGATTTTCAAGCTTCAAAACAACAAGGGACCTGATTGAAGTGTTGCGATTTACTTTATGTACCAGCTGCTTTTGTTTGCTTGTAATAGTTCTGATATTGTAGGATTCGTTTTACTTGTGAAAGAAACGTTTCAAACTTGTTTGAATCATTGTAAGAACTAGGTTAAGGGTAACTTAGGTTCTTACTCTAAAAGTCTATATTAATCGGTTAGGATTAGTATAGTGGGTGGTGTTGTATCCGCTTAGCAAAGTCTAAGTTATCTAAAGGTGATAGCTTAGTGGGCAGTGTTGTATCTGCTCTGGCTCATCTAAGTAATAGGAGGTATTGCTTAGAGTTGGGATTAGTAGCCTAATCTCGGGTTGTAAACTTGCTTTTACTTTTGCTTGAGAAGATTAACGAAAGAAGTTTGAAAAGTCCTAGCAGGCCAGGTCGTGGTTTTACTACCTTGATCAAGGAGGTTTCTATGTAAAGTTGTTGTGCAATCTTTACTTTCAGCACTTTGTTTATTTTCTGTTATTGTAACTGTGCTGAGGACCTGGTCTCATCTAGACTAGTGGACGCATACATTCCAACAAGTGGTATCAGAGCTAGACTTTTCAATTTGGTTAACACCAAGAAAAGGAAAGATCCAGAAGGAATGACTGCTCCACCCAATATGGAAGAAGTTCAGTCTTTCACCAGGCCACCGCGTTTTAATGGACAATACTATGGCTGGTGGAAGAATCGAATGCATGACTACATCAACGCTGATGACTCTGAGTTGTGGGACATCATCATTGATGGACCATATATTCCTACTAAGGAAGTGAAAGACGGAGAACTCACTACAACAGTTGTCAAAACTAGAAAGGAGTACAATGAGATGGACAGTAAAAGGATAGAGAAGAACTATAAAGGAAAAAAGATTCTAGTGTGTGGGATTGGATCCGATGAGTACAATAGAATTTCTGCCTGTGAATCAACCAAAGAGATATGGGACTGTCTCCAAACAGCCCATGAGGGAACACAACGAGTAAAAGAGTCTAAGGTCGATATGCTTACGACTCAATACGAGAATTTTTATATGAAGGAAGGTGAAACTATCTTTGAAATGAACTCAAGATTCACTTCCATCACCAACGAACTAAGGTGCTTAGGTGAGCCCATTCCCTTTAGCAAGCAAGTTTGCAAGATTCTCAAGGTTCTTCCCAAGTCATGGGAAAGCAAAGTTGATGATATAACAGAGGCAAAAGATTTGAAGACACTTTCTATGGATGAGCTGATTGGAAATCTCCAGACCTACGAGATGAACAAGAATAAGTGACGACTGTGAAGGAAGGAAAGAAGGAAAAGTCCATTGGTTTGAAAACGTCTCAAGGTGAGGTGACTGAGGAGGAGGATGAGATGTCATATGTCACTAGAAGATTTCATAAAATTATCAAGAAGCATGGAGGCTTCCAAAAGAAAATCTCAGCTAGCAGAACTGCTACTGCAAATGATCTCTGCCATAAATGTGGCAAGCCTGGTCACTTCATGAGGGATTGCCCCAGTCAAAAGCAGGAAACTCATGACACTAGACCGAGCAAGAGGGACCTAGTCCTAGACCATGCTCGGATGAAGGCCCATGCTGATCAGTTGGTGAGAAAAGCCTTTGCTGTGTGGGGAGATGATTCAAGTGAGTCAGAAGAAGATGCAGAAAGTTATGAAGATGTTTCAATGATGGTTATTGAAGATGATGAAAATGTCTTCAACTCCATTTTCTTTTTAATGGCTTAATCTGATGATAAAGAGGATCAAAATTAGGTAACTCTTCTCGATCTTAAAGATGATTTAGACTCTCTTCCCATTAAAAATTGAGAAAACTTGCTGCTCTATTAATTGATTCGGTTGATGAACTGACCTCTGAAAATTTGATGATAAGTGAAAAGTTGAGTCTGTGCGAAGATGAAAACTCAATTCTTAATGCTCAAATGTCTGAACTGAGTATCAAGATAGGTATCCTCGAGACTGATAGTCTGGAACCCAGTGAGGGACATGGTACCTCAGTAGGTGGAAAGAGAAAGCTTAGCATCTTTGAGGTAGAACTGGAAGAAAAGCTTAAAATCTTTGAGTCCAAGTTAGTTGCTTCTCTTGAAACAAATTCTCAACTGAGAAAGGATCTGAGTAAGGTCAAGAAAGAGTTAAGCCACTCTCTAAAATGGACTGACTCTTCTAAGATACTCTCTAATCTATCTAATCAGAGTTTCAATGGAAAGAAACAGTTGGGACGTAGACCAATAGAACCTCCTTATAATCCTCATAACAAATATGTGTTTGTATTTGACAATCTTTTGTGCACTCACTGTGGTCGAAATGGTCATTTGAAAGAGAAATGTGAGAGTATGAGAAAAGCTAAAGAAAGGCATGTGAAATCTGTTAGATCTGAAAATGATGTTAAAAAGGACACAAGGGACCTGATCCCAGTTATCGTTTTAGCAGAACACTTTACCTCCATAGACAGGAAGGTTTCTCATTAAACCTTTTGACAGTTTTTGGGAACTCCGTTTGAAGTGGGTTCCTAAGTCTAATAAGTGATTCTTGTGCAAAAGAGAGGGAGCAGTCAATGTTGGTACATGTATAGTGGACGCTCAAGGTATATGACTGGAAATACTCTAAACTTCCTCTCTTTATAAGCACACCAAAGTGGTGGTGTGTCATTTGGCGGTGGAAAGAAAGGTTTTATTCTTGGTATTGGCAAGATATGAAGAACTGCAGATCATTCCATAGACAGTGTACACTATGTGGATGGTCTGAAGTTTAATCTCTTAAGTGTGTTTCAAATTTGCGACAAGGGAAATGAAGTCAAGTTCATGTCTGAAGGGTGTGTGGTTACAAACTGTGCAACTAAGAAAATTGTAATGTCTGCAAAAAGAGTCAAGAATGTTTATGTTGCTGATCTAAATTCTATTGAAGGAGACAACTTGTCATGTCTGAGTGCTCAAACTGACGATGCAAATCCTTGGCATAGACGACTGGGTCATGTAAATACCTCTTTACTTAACAAGCTTGTTGCTGGGGACCTGGTCCGCGGACTACCAAAGCTGAATTTCTCAAATGACAAAGTCTGAGACGCCTGTGCAAAAGGTAAACAAACAAAATCTTTTTTCAAGGCAAAGAAGAGTGTGAGCACTACCAGACCTTTGGAACTTCTCCACATAGATCTGTGTAGACCTGTCAGAATTCAAAGCAGATGAAGTAAAAAATATTTTCTTGTAATTATTGATGATTTCACCAGGTACACCTAGAATATGTTTCTGCGAAAAAAAGGATGAGACTGCTGGAATTTTGATTACTTTTGCCAAAGATATCCAACTAAAGGTGTCTTGTCAGATCGTTGATCAAGAAAACTCCCTATGAATTGTTGAATGGAAGAAAACCCTCAATTGCCCATCTTAAGCCATTTGGGTGCAAATGCTTTGTACTAAATAATGGAAAGGATGACTTGGATCAGTTTGATGCCAGGAGTGATGAAGGTGTGTTTGTAGGATACTCTTCTACCAGCAAGGCCTATAGAGTGTCTAACAACAAAAAACTCTATGTGTCGAAGAAAGCATTTATGTGACATTCGATGAATCTGAGAAAATTGATGATCAAAGGGAAACCATGATATGGAAGAGCTGATCTAGGAATGGGAAGACAAGGATATCCAAAACCCTGGAAACAAACAAGTTACAAAGGAAATTGTTGCAGACCTCACAAGAGCACCTGGTTCTCTTGATACTACCCAAAAGGTTCCATCTCAAAATTATGAAGATGATGATACTGAATCTGATGCTGAAATTGAAGAAGAGTTGATCAGAAAGTCCAGATGGAAACATCAATGCAAGAAGAACTCCATCAGTTTGAGAGAAGCAAAGTGTGGCACCTGGTCCCCCGACCTATCAACAGGACCATTATAGGGACAAGATGGGTCTTCAGAAACAAACTAGATGAACATGGGACAATTACCAGAAAAAAGTCAAGACTCGTAGTGCAGGGGTACAACCAAGAAGATGGTGTGGAGGTAAATCAGACCATGTACAGGGGAATCATTGGATCACTTTTGTACCTCACTGCAAGCAGGCTGGATATAGTGTTCAGCGTAAGTATGTGTGCAAGGTTTCAAGCAGTACCAAAGGAGTCTCTCCTGAAGGCAGCCAAACATATCCTGAGATACTTGAAGGGAACTCAGGATCTGGTCCTTTTCTACCCAACAGGTGACTCATTTGATCTAATTGGTTTTGCAGATGCTGATTATGCAGGTTTTCTGGTTGATCAAAAGGGCACATCAGGCATGGCACATTTCCTGGGATCAGCTTTGATTTCATGGGGAACAAAGAAGCAGGATTCTGTGGCATTGTCTACTGCAGAGGCAGAGTATGTGGCTGCTGCATCATGTTGTGCACAACTGTTATGGATCAAGCAACAGCTAGAAGACTTTGGTGTACTTTCAGACACCATTCCTCTCATTTGTGATAACACTAGTGCCATGAACATGGCCAAAAATCCTGTCCAGCACAAGAGGACAAAACACATAGATGTGAGGCATCATTTTCTAAGGGACAATGTTGAAAAGCAAAATGTGGTGATGAAGTTCTGCAAAACTGAAAATCAGTTGACTGACATCTTTACAAAGGCATTGAGTAAAGAATATTTCATTAAAAACAAGATGAGGCTGGGGATGCACAAGATTACCTGATTCCTTGACAAAGTTTGCACAAAAATCTTCTATTTTGACTATGTTACGGAGGGCATGTATCTATACTTGTTTTAATGCTTGTCACTTAAGAATTCACTTCTGGTACATTAATGCAGGTATACACTCATGGTGTGTCTAGCTGAAGGGAAGATTAAATCATACAGACATGGTTGCAAACTAAAAAAGGGACCTGGTCCTCCTGAGGTTAGTATCACGTACGCTACACTGTATGTATCTCAACATCACTGCCACATGTCTCTCGCCCATTCATCGCATCAGTTTCATACGTCTTTTTGCTTTTAAACCAAAAGGTCGTTACTGTTTGGGGACCCGATGTCTTTTTGGTTTTATATACTACTTCTCTTAGTGAATCAAATTACAAAATCTATTCAAACAATTCTTGTTGAAATTCACTAATCCTCTTTCCAAAGCTTTTCTCTCTTTCTCAAAATGCCTAACTCTAATTCTTCTTCAAAGATCCCTATCTCCCAAGAAGTTGAAAATCCTAGTTCATTCAACTTCTCTTTTTCTACTCCAGAAGGCTGCAAAGAAATCTCCTGTGAAAAGGGAAAAAGTTAGAAAAACAGGTGGCTGAAAATTAAAACTCATAAAGGGACCAGGTCCTAGTGTGCAAAAACAAAGTGAAGAAAAGGAAATGACAAGGGAGGATCGGATAACGGCAATGGAGAACCAGAAGGTTTTGAATGACAGAGTCTTTGACCCTGATATTCTAACCAAATTTGGAATGTCAAATCTTTTTTATGTTATCTCCATCAGTTGCTTTTTGAGTTCACCAACAAGGTGTTAGTGCCCAGAACTGAAATGAGAACAGTGGCATCTGTTGTTGATCTTTTTCACATGGAGAAGCCTGATGAACTTGAAGATATCAACCCCTGCCATTATGCTGGAATGTGAATGTGTTGAAGGAAAAGCTAGAGGCAGATCTCAAGTGGCAGATGTTCTAGAGTAGCAGGCTGCTATTAAATGGGAAGTGACGGATCTTACTGAGATTCTGAATAACAAAGAGATTGAAATCGCTACACTGAAGTCTGAATTACAGAAGGCAGTTTCGAGGGGACCTGGTACCAGTGATGGAAATTAGCAGGTGTTGTAAAAGTTGAGGGATGAAAATAAAAGGCTGCTGAAGACAAATGCCTCACTCAGTGAGGAAGTTAAGGCAAATGAGTGTCTGTCTCTGTTTATGCGCACCCTCAATCCTTTTCCCCCTCCGTCCTAAAAGTGTCTTGTTTCCCTAGTTTCCCTCTCTGGTCTTCAATCCTAATTAAAACTCCTGTGGCTTTTTGTTAGTATGACAACCTACAGTGGTCAGTATATATGGTATCAACTCTTTTTTGTTTTGTGCCCTATTCATGTGTGGTTTAATATTCTCTTTATGCTTACATACACATGTTCTGTGTGGCCCAAGGCCCTGAATTCTTTATTGCCTTGCATTTAACTTGAATATGTTTACTGCTTCACCTTTTCAATGATGTCAATAGGGAGAAGTTTTGTTGTAAAGGTTGGCTGTGGAATTAGGGGCATTGAACTAAGGGGGAATAAATGTTGACTGTGAAATTAGGGGCATTGAACTAAGGGGAACATACTAAGGGGGAACATTGCTGTTACTGGTTGTTTGTCATCATCAAAAAGGGGGAAAATTATAAGTGCTAAAACTCCTAGATGTTTTGATGATCTCCTCACAAGTGCAGGGACCTGGTCCTCTGCAGAGTATGCTCATCCAGTGTCAATATGTTGTGCAGCTGTAAAAGTTGTCTGCGTCAGAAAGTTGGTGAATCTGCAGAGTACTTCACCAATCAGAAGTGACGAGGTTGCTTGTTCAATTAAGGGGGAAACACCAATTATTGAATGAATGTATGTTCACTCACGTGAGGAGTTATGCAGGTTGTTTGTCATCATCAAATATAAGGAAATTGATAAGAACTTATGCCTTTTGGTGTTTTGATGATCTCCTCACAAGTGCAGGGACCTGGTCCTCTGCAGAGTATGAATACTCGTCCAGTGGTCAAAATGCTGGACAGCTGGAAAGTTGTCTGCGTTAGAAAGTTGGTGAGCTGCAAAGTACTCCACCAATCAAAAGCAAGGAGGTTGCTTGTACGTTTGGTAATAACTCTTCATGGTATATATCAAACAACATACAACAATATTATTCATTCATTCATTCAAAGAGAGAGATTTTCAAGCTTCAAAACAGCAAGGGACCTGATTGAAGTGTTGTGATTTACTTTATGTACCAGCTGCTTTTGTTTGCTTGTAATAGTTCTGATATTGTAGGATTCGTTTCACTTGTGAAAGAAACATTTCAAACTTGTTTGAATCATTGTAAGAACTAGGTTAAGGGTAACTTAGGTTCTTACTCTAAAAGTCTATATTAATCGGTTAGGATTAGTATAGTGGGCGGTGTTGTATCCGCTTAGCAAAGTCTAAGTTATCTAAGGGTGATAGCTTAGTGGGCAGTGTTGTATCTGCTCTGGCTCATCTAAGTAATAAGAGGTATTGCTTAGAGTTGGGATTAGTAGGCTAATCTCGGTTTGTAAACTTGCTTTTACTTTTGCTTGAGAAGATTAGTAAAAGAAGTTTGAAAAGTCCTGGCAAGCTAGGTCGTGGTTTTACTCCCTTGGGCAAGAAGGTTTCCACGTAAAGTTGTTGTGCAATCTTTACTTTCAACACTTTGTTTATTTTCTGTTATTGTAACTGTGCTGAGGACCTGGTCCCATCTAGACTAGTGGACGCATACATTCCAACAAGACATGCAGCAACTCAAGGGTTATATAGACTCAACAATGGAAACAATCATCTCAAATAATTAGCATGCATGTCTATGCACATCAACATCATCACATACAGTAAAACCTCACTAAATTAATATAAATGGGGCCGTGAAATATTATTATTTTGTAGAGGTACTATTTGATTGATAAATTAATAATTATTAATTTATAGAGTGTTTTTGAGACTTAACCTTGTGATACTGGGATAATAAGAGATTTCAAAATGTATTATCGGAACATATTTTATTGTAGGATAATTAAAAGGCTATGAAGTGTGACATGAAACTGATCCAAGAAAGATTATTGTTTTGTATGTTATCAACTTTGTAATCCTGGCTTGGACGAGAAATGTTCAGCAAGAGACAACAACAAATTATTTTCGACATTGCAAAATTTGTTTGGAGGATGAAATATCATAGAATTTGAATGAACCCACTTGTGAAAATGTCATTCATAAACTTGAGGTAATGATCAATGATCTCATACCGCAATAAAATGGACATCAATAACCTATTGGATTATCCAGGTAAAAATGATACATATTCAGAGGTCTAAAGCTTAAAAGAAATTGTGGATACCATAAAAATCAATGTTGATAATGAAGTTGTAGATGATACAATACCTTTAGAACCAGTTATGCGTAAGGAAACACTTATCATCTAGAACTCTTCACAATTTTATGGAGCAATTAAAAAAGACAACATCAGGACTTTTGGATGCAATAAGAAAAGTTAGAGATGATCAACTTCAACTAGATTTAAAGTTTACCAAAAAAACAAAACACAATAGAATCACATTTCACTAAATTATCTTAGATATACTTGTAGTTTTAAAGAATTATTGATTTATACCATTTGTGAAAATATATTATCTTATTATCTTATCAATATAAGTGATTTTTTTCTTTGCCTCAAGTCGAAATCGTAGGAAAATACTATCTTAAAGAGATTATTAATTTACCGAATATTAATTTGGTGAGGTTTTACTGTAGTTCATCTCATCTGCAAAGGGAACACAATTTACAAGATGTGTTGTTATACATTGAGTTGTTCTATTACCTACTTCCTCTGTGCTTCGAATTGTGTCGTTTCTTCAGCTTGACGGTTTCAGCCATAGTTTGGTGCTATGGTTGTTCGAAATTAGACTTCATACAAAGCTGAAATGTTATTCATATTGGTTTCTGTTATGGTAAGAAAGTGCACAGATATTTAGAAAACCACAACTGGTATTCCTGCAATTACAGACATAGAAAAGCTGGAATACTGGGAAGGCAAATGCCTAACAAAAGGAGCTATTGAACAAAAGAAAAACTGAACCCTAAACGAAAAGCAAGAAGGTAAAAAGGTGTTTTGGACAACAAAAAAGCAGAGTTTGAGATGATCATAACGTCTGCTCACCATCACTAATGGACTTAGGCCGCCATTACAGGTAGTCTCTTATGCTCCAAAGCTTGTCGAAGCCTTTGGTAACCATTTCTATAGTGCTCGAGTGAGAAGCAAAGCTGTCTAATTGCTTCGCGTTTCTCTTCTGCTCCTTCCAAAACTATTTCCTTTTGTCTCTCTACTTCTCTTTCCACTTCTTTAACTCTAGACCTCAGCTCTTCTACCAATTTACGGGCCCCTTCAGTTTCGGAAATCAACTTGGCATGCTCAATGTGCAGTTGGTTCAAATGGTTGTTCATTTGATCAATCTGATCATCTTTAGAACTTAGATCTTCATCTAACAAGGCAACTCTAGCATTTAGGTCATCTTTCTCTGTTTCCAATGCATCACATTTCTGGTATAATGCATCAAGGTTTCTGTTCAGTTCTTCAATATGGTTGTCCCTCTCAGCGATGGTCAACTTTAACTGCTCGATTTCAGATTTTAGGAGCATTTCCATTTCTTCTTTCCCTGCTACAGCTCGTCTAACATCCTCCTCTAATGATTGGCAACGTAGATCCATTTCTTTGATATTATCCTCCAAATATGCTCGTTCCTTCAATAATTTGGTAATTTCGCATTGAAGTTCCAAGTTTTCTTCTGCCAAAGCCTTGTTGGCATTTGATATTGATTCTTTCAGCCCTCTGATTTCTTGATCACGGTCTGACAAATTGGATTTGTACCTCGCAATTCGGTCCTGCAGCTTTGAGACCTCTCGTTTCTCTCTCTCAAGTTTGGCTTTCCAGCCAGAAACATCTTTCTGTGCTGATCCAAGCTGATCATGAAGTAATTTTACGGAGGAACCGTTACTTTTAAGTTCCTCTCTTAAGCGCTCCACCTCCTTCTCTGAATCATGAAGCTTCTCTATCGTTCTCCTTAACTCTTCCTCAAGTGTTCGGATCTTAGATTCTGGGTCCAAAACTTGTGGTTCTTCCTCTGTAGCATTCTCTTGCAGCTCCTCATCAGAAATTTTAGCTTCCTGTCCAGCAGTAATCTCATTGACGTTCTTCACGTAGTCCCCTGATACATACTTCTGAAGCTCAATTCTCAACCTGCTAATCTCTTCTTCTGATAACCGGATCTTTTCTTTTGCATTTCTAAGGTCTTCTTCATACCCAGCTATCCTTGCGATAAGATTATCATTGCCCACATGTGATCCCCTAAAGGAGCTCTCAGAGACCTCTTCATGTTGCTTGCGAAGCTTCTCTTTCACGTCGCGGAGCTCAACCTCTAATTCACCAATCTTCTTACGCAACCCATGGTCATCATCATTGCTTATTGTACTTGAGTAATTATTGATAGACGAATCATCTGATTCAGATTCAGAATCTAATGTTGAGGATTCATCTCCTTCCTTGGCCAGATCCGAGCTACTTCCGCCTGCGCCAAGAAAAAATTCAAATCCAGCAGCACGAGGACCAGGTTTAGGACGGCTTGGTCTCTGATCAGGAGAGGGCAACCTGGAGGGTGGTTCAGAACCCACGTCAGAGATGCCTGACCCCTGTGATTGAAGATCTGAAGGAATATTTTTCCGGAGCTCCCCCGTCACATGATCATAACGCTCGGCTAATGACCGGTACATGCGGTAGAATTCCTCAACAAGTGTGATCAATTCTGGCCTTTTCTGATAATACATTTCTGCCCTTTTAGCAAATGAATCTGCATCCTCTTCAATGAGTTTCAACATCCTTTTGACATTCTGGTCCATCTCTGAAATAATAGACCTATTTGTCATTTTCTTGTATGCCATTTTCTCCATTCAACATAAAAAATTACGAGAAACCACTTGGTAATTAAATTGCCAAAATTAGGTGTTTTTACGGTGCATTTTCCCCAGGAGGTCTGTGTAATAGCTAGTAACCTCCTTTGAGATAAATGGATGAAACTGTTCAAAGTTTTTTCATGGAATCACAAACAAGTACGGTCAATTGGCCTCCGGTCTTCTATGACCATTTTACTTCTTTTTTTCTGACCGTTTTACTTTAATACGGAAACTATCAAATAATTTGAGAAATGTAAAATATAGAATTTGGACACGAAAATCTAAAATTTTAAATACCATAATAGTGTAAGACCAAATTATTATATCATACGATGTCATTAGAATTACCAAAACCACAAAGCATATTGAATGAAATATTTATTTTTGTGTTGCTTAAGAATAGGTCACAATGAATGGAAGTTCAAACAGACACGTTGAAGTTCCAGGTAGGCTATGACTCTACTCAAAACACATTTGATCCACCTTAAAATGATTTAACCAATATTTTGATGCGTTGGGATCATGACCTATGCTTTTAATTAACCTGTTTTGACCCCACCCATCTTGATCCACCGCTCAGTTCATGCCCTATTTGCAAGAGATACATTTAACACCTATACAAGGGGCGACGCTAGGATATAAGGCCAGGGCAAGGGAAGCCAATATGATTTTAAAATTTGTGCATGTAGGCAAAATTTAACACGGGAAAGATAGCTTGTTATTTAGAGCTAGTGATTGGAACATTTGCAAAAAAGAAGTTTGAGCATTTCTTTATCTTCACGAGGTATAGTCAAAGAAAAAAAAAAACACCACCAAGCTAATAAGAAAGCAGAAACTGCATGCGGTATAGTTAGAAAAAAATCACGGATAAGTGTTGAGCATTTCTCTATCTTCCAAAGTTTCTGAGATTTTAGAATTCTTTCCTTTTTAGGTGCAGAAATAAAAATTGTTGAATTTTGTACAGAATATCTTACAAACAAATACCTCCTAAGGCTACCGATTAAATTAATGTGTTAATGGTGGTACAATTAGACTACTATCATAATTGGTCTAAATGGAATGATGGAAAACAAAGAAGAAGACCCCTACCATAATTTGCGCCAGTGTTGTACCATTAGTAGACTACCATACTTCTAAATTTATTTTTTGTTCATATTTAATAGATTTTTTAGTACAAATACATGATTTGGTCAAAAGAACCCGTAAGTAACCTTCTAGCTCCACCTCTGACAAGAGGTTATATGAATTATAAAACTACAGGAATATAGTAGCTATCTGTTATTATGCATTCTAGTAATAGTCAAATCTATTTGTCATAATGATCCCTAAGGGGAAATATTAGAATGCCCGGTGAGTAGCAACTCGTATTACTCACTAGTACAAATTTCAATATCTTGCACGTGTGTGTGTCTTAAATGCATAAATGATTCCCTGTTAATTGAATTCAATTAGTAAGGTGTATCTATTTGGATGGTCTATTTTTGGCATTTGCAGAGTAGCCAAATACGAAATTAAAGGATTTGACAAGGATAAGTAAGGTTAAAGAAGACAATAGCTTACGTTCAAGATTCTCTTGAAGCCACTTGCAGTTTTTGGGATTAATGTGGCTATCCCACCACCAAGCATGTGATTTCTTCGACTCCATCCTCTTCATCTTACTAGACTTCACCTGAAAAGGGAACTCACTCTTAATCTCATGGACAATAAAAACATATCAGAAAGTAAAGAGAGCAAACTTAGACAAGGCAAGCAATACTCATTCAACATGTTAACTGTAAAGTTATGGAACAGAGATATCTTACAAACGTTGATGCCATTCTGTCGAGCTTGTTATTCAATACAAACCCCTCAACTCAAAAAAGTTAAAAAAGATTGCCTGCATAATCATAAAGGTGACGTAAGCCAAACTATCAAAAGTCAACCTCAGTAGGATATATGTTTCTTTGTTTTGGAATAACATGTTTAACAAGTATGGAACAAAAGGTATTTCTACTACTTCACTTCGATATCTGCTATGATGAAGGTTAAAATTCTTTTTGAATACTTAATTTCTGATGGTTGTTGTCTCTCATTTGTTACTTTAAATACAATGTTTGTTTTGATCATTACTTAAATTTTATTGTATGTCTTGTCAAATTCATCTTTATGAAACGATGAAAAGTTCCATTTTATATAACGACCAATTTGACAAGCCCAACAGGCCAGCAGAAAAAAATAAACAACTATGCACCTCCCGTGGACGCCACACACAGAAGGAGCACGGGAAGTTCGATATCTAATCCCACAACTGTCGACGGCTATATTCACGTGTTAGTGTTCTTCCTCATATCATGCCTGTCCAAAAAAAATATAAGAACTACAAGTAAGCCATTCATCTCAAATCTTTAATTATTTTTCATGCGTAAAAGATAGTCAATTACGATATATAACTAAGAAATTATATTTCAACAGATAGGTAACGAAATACAAAGCGTTGATTTTCAAGATAATAATATGAAGTGGGGAGGAGGAATGTATGGTCATACCCAAATCAGATAATTAAGAGATTGAAAGTAGATTCAGTAAAGACAATATTCATGGACACATACAAAGATTCAATAAATGATTTCAATCAGAAAATCCCCAAAAGAACAATTAACAAAAGGAACTAAGTTTTGCAAAATGCAGGGAGAAAGGGCTCAACTTGGGGGGACAAAGCAGGAAAGACAAAAAGAAAGCTAATGATTTTGAGAGGAAAATGCTAAAAAATTGAATCTCCGGCAAAGGAGAGGCGGGAGAGAGATGCTTTCATTCACTTGGAACTACATAATAAATCTCATTTTTGAAAGGGAAGTGGGGAGGGAGTAGGGGCCCATAAGAATATAGAGAGAGGGACAAACTTACCAAACTAATTTGGATTTGTTCACATGGCACTCCCTTCTTTCCAGACAATAGTAACTCACTCTTTCATTTTAATAGCTAATCATTTTCTTTCTCATAAAACCATGTCATGTTTATTACCAAAAAATATATGATTTCTGTTGGTTCTCTGAAAAAGGTGTGAGACTGTCCAGATTGAAAGGACTAATGTGGAATTTGATTTAGCTGATCAATCTCCACAACAAGTTGTTGGGAGTCTAAATAGAAGTACATTAGTTAGGTACATGAAAAGTCTGTGACACAAGATCTGAGTCCTCCAATTAGATGCCATATTACCTTATCTTTTGCATAATAATTACATTGAGTTCCAGAACCATCTCAGCCACATTCTTCCAGTTTCGCTAGCATAAGATACTCATAATTGTCTATCAAAAGGTTCCTGAGGAGTTTATGTCAAGTGAGGATTTTGTGCATCAGCCGAATTGCTCTATTGACTATGTTCTTAATAATGTTTCTACCGTATCATTGCATTGTCATTTAGGGGGTTTTGTAATGGAAATTGGACGAGCCAACTGCTCGTGTGTTTGCCGGAGAATGCTTTGCTTTTACTGGAGAATCAATGGGGTTGTTGAAACGTTGCCTATTCTTGGAAGTGACAACTGGAACTATAAAGAGTGTTGCACAAGGACTATTACATTCTGTGAGAAAATGGGGTGGAAGAGTTCATTTTCTATAGACTTCTGCTTGTTCTCTTGAACACGTTGTAGAACACATTGAAGTTTTCTTTTCCTTCTGCAATCACTAGATATCTTATCTTGAACCTTGAGGACAAGGTTCTTAGTGAGGATGAGGTTATTGTTATGAACCCAACTGTGGACTTGGAAGACCAAGCAAGTCATAACACAGTCAATGGTGGACATGGGCCTGAGGTGAGTTTGAAGCTAAGTAAGAGAATTAAACAGCGCAACAAGAGAGTGGATTTCCTTTCCAGTTTAATCTTTCCATTCCATTGTTATGACCTGTTTAGATGGCTTATAGCTTATAAGCATAAGGAAAAAGGTGAAAATCCTAACTTATGACTTTTGACTTATATTTTTTAGTTTTATGCCGCCTTAAAAACAAATACTTAAATGCACTTTTTTATTTTACCCAAACACTCAAGTGTTTAAAAGCTATTTTGCCTTGAGAACACCTGCGAAAAAGCTAATTCTAACAGGCACTTATTAATCGCAGCAGTTAACATATATTGAGTTGAGTTGTAAGAGGTAGTGTGGTAGGGGTGTAAAAATGAGCCCAAACATAGCTACCCGCTCAGAATTTTATGGGTTTGACTCAAGATGATTTGAATTGGGTTCAATCTCAATACATTAAGCCTAACACATCTTAAAAGAATTTTCAATTGAGCCCAATTTAATCTCCAATTTCAACCTGTTTTAAACTCTTAATTGTATTGATGTAATGTATGTTCTTGTATTTAAATTTTATAGGATTTATCTATCCATTTGTAATTTTTTTTAAATAATTTTCTGGAGTTGATATTCAAATTGTAACTATAAAAGTTAAATAACAATATGTTAAAATTATTGAGATTAAGCGGGTCATGACCCAACCCGTTTTTTTGTCCATTTGAGTCCAGCCCATTTAAGCCCAAAGTAAACTTTAGGGAGCCATGACTCAACCCGATTTCTATTTCAACCCATTTTAATATATCAAATTTCAACCCAACCCAACCCACCCATTTGACACCCTAGGTCCTAGGTAGCGGTAAAGTCTACATACACTCTAGTACTCTACCCTCTTTATACCCCCACCTTGTGAAACCAGATAGCATGTTGGTTTTCCGATGAAGAAAAATTTGAACTATTTCTCGATTTGTGCATGTCGTCATGCTAAAATTCTCTGTACCATTCCAATTTTATGGGAGATGTCCCAAAGGGACATATGTTGGTGTAATTTCCTTTTTCATAGTTGAAGTGTTTGTAAACTTGTTTATTACAAAGGGTTATGGCCTAAACTTCTCTCTCTATGCAAGGAAAGAAATAAACTGTCAGAAGATGATAAGATTAGCTTTTGGTCCAGATCTCTCACTTTCATCAAACACTTCATCTGCAATGTCAACTCCTTCATATCCTTCCCCTTTTACCCCAAAAATCGATAAAACTAAACTAGACTTAAACTAATCGAAAAATTCAATTCAATTCAACTGTCAAAACCGAAGCCAATTAGCAATTTAGAATACAAATTTTAAACCTTTCAAACTTGAATAAATAACCAAAAAAATAACTAAAAAGCAAGAAATTAGACATTAGAAATGGAAAACTAACCAGTTGACAGGCAGAGTGATGAAGAATCCAACAGAAGAAATGGTGGAGATTTGAGAGAAATAAGGGGCTTGTTAACAAAGTCAAAATGACAGCTGAAGTAGGACTTCAATGACCCTTATTGTTGTTATTAATTAAATCTAGCCACGTCTTTAACACAACATTGTTATTTTATTTTTGTTACTTTGAGATATTTTTGACCTTTTTTTTTTCAACCACATCTCTTTTATTTATGTACACAATTTACTAAATAATAAATGAAAAAAAATGAATAGTCACGTTGGTAAACTAATAGTCACCGTATGACTCTTTATTCTTATTAAATACTTTTTAAAAAATGCAATTCTTTAGTATTATATAAATTTTTTTATCAAAAATTATTGAGATAGTCTCATTTTATTTTCCGTGTTTGTATTTGTTGATGCCGGCTCAATGTGAACGAAATAAAATTCGTTTTGAATAGTTTTCATGAAGGAAAGTGCAAAAGAAAAAGATATGTTATTAAAGCCATACGCCATTTGCGGCAATTGTCGTCATTTGTGATACACGCTTTCTCCTAAATTTGGAATTTGTCTTTTTTAGTTTGTTTTAAATTTAATATTTTTTTAAAATTTAATTTTTATAGAATTAACAACTATTTTAAAAAGGGATGTTTGGACTTTGATTGACTTTATTTAAGTATTTTTTTTTGTTTTTTTGTTTTTGTCTAGATGAAATTGTTTAAATTTGTCTTTTCTATACACATTTAAAAATAAAAATTAATAATTTTAAAAGTTAAAAGCTACATTAAATAAGTCAATTCAATCACCTTCTATAATTTAAAATTATAAGATCAAAAAAATATTTTCTTAAATTACTTCATATCAAGTTAAAATCAAATAAATTAATTAAAACGGTGATAATATGTATTTTTGGCTTAGGGCAGTATTACTTTTGGTGTAATTTTATTGACCCTTTTTTGTTTGTTTTTTTCTAATGTTTTTCTTTGGCCCAATAAAAAAATTGTTTCCAAATACTATTTGCTCTCTTCCATTTCTCTCTTTTATTATATATGAATTTCTTAATTTTTTTTTTATATAGAATTAACAAGCATTTTAAAAAGGATGTTTGAATTGACTTTATTTAAATAGTTTTTTTTTGTTTTTGTCTAGATGAAAGTGTTTAAATTTGTCTTTTCTAAACACCTTTAAAAATAAAAATAAAAAACTTTAAAAGTTAAAAGCTACATTAAACAAGTCAATTCAATCACCTTCTATAATTTAAAATCATAAGATAAAAAAAAAAAAATTCTTAAATTACTTTACATCAGGTTAAAATCAAATAAATAAATTAGAGAAAATACATAAAAAAAAACCTGAACTTGGCAGCATAACTTACTTTAGCACTTAAACTACACGGGTGTTTATTTACCCCCCTAATTTCATTTCGTGTGAATTTAATACCACCTTAACAAATGACGTGGCAAAAAAAGAAAAGCAAAAAAGTTAAAGGCGCGTAAATCTTTTTTTTTATAGAAAAATAATGGTCCCACTAGCATATATATATATATGTTGTGTATTTTTCTAATGTTATTAATCGTAAATTTATTGTATCATTATTTATGTCTATCTTTTCTCGTCCTTCTATTTTTATTTTTAACAGATTTTCTATGCATGTGATACATCCTTCAGCATAGCAAAACTTACATTTCGCCCTTTTTTCTCTACTTGGATACCATTTACATAGAATACATTGGTTACTATCTATTCCTTTATTCCTTTCAAATTCATGGGTACATTCTTGTAAAACATTCATCATTGTATTTATTTGTAATTCTTCTAAGTCTATATTATTAAATTCTAGTCCTATCTCATTTATTAATTCTTCATTAGCTGAATCTGACTCATCAGATCGTGTTGTTTCTTCTATTTCTACACTTACTATAGAATATATGCTTTCATTGTCTGACATGTATTCATCTACATTAATTAAAGTTTCTTGAAAATCTTCTATTAATTGAGAATTTCTAGTTCTACTATTATTTCTTTTAGGACATACATTTGCTAAATGTTCTATACTTCCACACGTGAAGCATTCTAGCTTATTTTTATAATTTCTATCATTTCT
The DNA here is from genome assembly GCF_900185275.1 of Solanum verrucosum. Lineage (NCBI taxonomy): Eukaryota > Viridiplantae > Streptophyta > Magnoliopsida > Solanales > Solanaceae > Solanum > Solanum verrucosum. Next base: position 6,093,437 of record NW_026020129.1, read on the forward strand.
ATATTTTCGAACATGTCTATCTTTATTTAGATAAGGTTTCCTGGCTGAAGATTTTCTTAAATAGTATTTTTTATTATACTGCTTATTATAGTAGGGTTTATATTTCTTGTATCTTTTCTTGGGTTTATTTTGTCCTTTATCATAACTTTGGGTTGTATACATGACATTTTTACAGAAACTCATTTCATTCTGTTTTAATTGTTTCTGTATTTGTATATTTGTACATTTTTCTGTTAAGACTTCCATTATATGTTGTACTTTGTGTCCTATTGACCATTTACCGTTTGGATTCTGTATTACTCCTTCTCTTTTATACCATTTTTCTTCTATTTCTCTGCCTAAGGCTCCTGGTAATTTATTAAATAACTTTTTTCCTAATTCTTCATCAAAAGAATTCCCACTAATTGTACAATAATAATAATAATCTTTAAGAAAGTTTTTTATGTGGAACCAACTTGTAATACTTAACTGTTCTAGGTGTATTAAAGCATTTCTTTGTAAGACTACTAAGCCACTATTAGGGTCTTCTCCTGTAATTAAACTGTGTATTTTATTTGTAAAATTATACGGGTTTGCTCCCAGGTTTACTAAAGCTTGGAATTCTTGTGGGAAATTAGATTTATATGCTTCCCATAAGGCCTTTGCAGATTCTCCTAAAAAAGTTTCCATATATTTATACATTGTTTCTGCGTCTGCATCTTGGTATGTTTTTATATAGTCTGCTACTACTATTCCTTTCCATAAATCTATTACTGCATTCCACATTTGAGGGTCATGTGCTGCTATGTTTAATATTTTTCCTTTACTTCCTCCTTCTTGTAACCTAATGGGTTCTTCTATAGGCATCCTTCTACCCATTGGTCTTACGTTTTCAGTTGCTGTGTCTGGGTTTACCCTATAGACTCGTCTTCTTGGTACATTTCCTATACTTGTGTCTACTGTATGGTGTTGAGAAGTTCGTTGGAACGGGCTAGCACTTGAACTAGTAGATTCCATAAGCTCTTTTTGACTTATTATAGAATCTCTTTCTATTTCCTCTTCACTTTCATACAGATTTTCTAGTATTGTTTCAAGATTTTCTATTTTGTCTTGGTTATTATATTCTTTTCTGTATCCTAGATTATCAGTTCTAAATTCGCATGTTTTAAAATGTCTGTCTACTTCAAATATACCCATATTTCCTGTTTTACATCCTTTACATTTAAAGGTTATATCTGTATTATTATTATATCTTCTTTCGGCTTCTTGCAAAGCTTCATCTACTTCATATCCTTCTTGTATTATTTCTATATTCATAAACTCTTTTTCTTCTTCTAATTCTAACTCTTCTTCTAAGTTCGTTTGATTAGAATAATTATAATTTGTGAATCTAATAGATGTTTCTCCTTTTGTATTAGTATACATTAGATGAGATTCTGGTATGAGTACTTTCTTTTTATTAAATTGTTCTAGGTTCCATTCTAATCCTGCATATTCTTCTGGATTTATTTTTATTGGTTTTATTAATTTTATTCCTTTGTTACCCATTACCTCTACTACATCTTCTACCTTTAATCGAAACCTTGTATTACTTTTAGATGCAACTTTTCCAATGAAACCTATACACATTAGTAAATTATTTCCGCTACTCATTTCTTCGTAGCCTTTAGTCTGGATTCCTATTTTTATGTGCTTTCCGAATTCTCCTAGATTAATCATAAAATCTGGGCTAATATAAAATATTCCTCCATTATTGGTCATATCTACTTCTGTTAACCCTATGATCGATTTCTTTAAGTCAGACCATCTATCATCGTATATTACTATTAATACTTTAGTTCCTAGATTTTTTCTGGTTAATCCTTTTAATCCTACTACTATTAAGCCCATGTGCATTAATGTTAGTCTGTTATGTATAATTCCTCGTAAGGATTCTGGGTTTATTAAATTCATAGTAGCTATTTCTTTTCCTATGGCTGAAATTTGTTCTTCTCTATAATGTCTATATAACTGATTGCTTCTTTCAAAATATCCTGTATCATATAATATCTTTGGGTTTAGTAGGTTCAACTGATTCTGTTGGAATATTCTTAGGTCTTTATCTATATCTATTACTTCATTTAACTCCTGGATTTGTTTATCTTCTTGCTTATTTCTTGTTAATATTCTTGATATAAAACTATTTCCTATTCTATTATCGGAAAAACTTACTCGTGGTCTTTCTTCGGTTGTTGTTCTTCTACCTGAAAGAAAGTCCATTTTTGGGATTTTCTAACTATAGTTGGTTTCTCTTTAGGTGGAGTAATTTCAATATTTTTTAATTGATTTATTAATTCTTCTATTTCAGTGTTTTTAGGTTGTTCTTTTATAACTTCTTTTTCTTTAATTATTTTATCTAGTTTTTTATTTAATTCTATCAGTAATACTATTATAGTGTTATTCTGTTTAATAATTATTTGATCTGATTTACTTGAAGGTTGGTGGTCAGACAATCCTTGTGGATCTGGTTGGATACTTCCTGCAAATTTTAAGGCTTTTGTATAGGATGGTTCTTGGCATAAATCGTTCATGAAAGGAGTTTATCTTCTAGTTGTTGTATCGTCTTTTTTAACTCAATAACCTCAGTTGTTACTAGTTCGACTTGTTCTGTAATCTTTTCAATTAATTCTGTTGTTTTTATTTCTAACTCTTTAGGCTTCTGTGTTATGGTCTTTATTAGTTTTCCTATTTCAGTCTTTGTAGGTATTTGTTCTATATTAAACTTATTATTTAAGTATTGGATTTTTCTATCTAGTTCTAATTGTTGTGATTTTAGAAAATCAAAGTTTTGTCCTAATCTTTCTAATATCTTTTGTTGTTTATTTTGAGTTATTTCGTTTGTTTCTAGTAATCTTACTATATTCTTTTCCTTTTCTTGTGTTTTTTCACTAAAGTTTATTATAAGATCTATTATAGTATTGTATTGCTTATCTTCTGAATGTAAAAGGTGTTCTCCTTGACTAAAATTGCACCTTATTACTGAATTTTCTTTTAATATTCTGTATTTCTTTTCAGGGTAAATTCTTAAGTCTAGGTATTCTAATTGCTTTAATGAATCTATTCTTGCTATCCTAACAGAATATCAATGTTATTAATTCTTTTCCTTTGATTTTGTATTCTACTATTTGCGTATTGGATATCACTATCGATGCTATGTAATTCCCACTTTAGAGCGCTTAACAATTATGGGTTGACTAGTGTTTGTCTATTTACTGAGTATAAACCTCCGTGATTACAAAGTCTATCAGCTAAGTCTCTTGTCTCTAGTACTTGTAAATATATACTTATTGCTTGTTTTAATTTTAACAATTCTAATTTTATTTGTATTTCTCTGTATAAATACCAATATTCTAGTCGTAGTTGATTAGCAAAAGGATGTTTTTTCATATATTATTTTTGTCTTGACCTTAACTGTGTAATAAATTTATATTCTAATCTAGATATTATTTCTATTAGAAAATCTAACCTTATATTGTCTTCTTTAGTCTTATTCAGTCTCTTGTATTCTAAATATAGACTTTCTAACTTTCTTTTAGTCTCTAAATATGTCTGAGTACTACGTAGCGGTCTTCTCATTAAATGATTACTTCCCAAAAACTTCTCGCTCTGATACCAAAGTACAGTAAATACAGTAAATACAGTAAAACTTCTCGCTCTGTATTTACTGTATTTTTTGTATTTACTGTATTTACTGTATTTACTGTATTTACTGTATTTACTGTACTTTGGTATCAGAGCGAGAAGTTTTTGGGAAGTAATCATTTAATGAGAAGACCGCTACGTAGTACTCAGACATATTTAGAGACTAAAAGAAAGTTAGAAAGTCTATATTTAGAATACAAGAGACTGAATAAGACTAAAGAAGACAATATAAGGTTAGATTTTCTAATAGAAATAATATCTAGATTAGAATATAAATTTATTACACAGTTAAGGTCAAGACAAAAATAATATATGAAAAAACATCCTTTTGCTAATCAACTACGACTAGAATATTGGTATTTATACAGAGAAATACAAATAAAATTAGAATTGTTAAAATTAAAACAAGCAATAAGTATATATTTACAAGTACTAGAGACAAGAGACTTAGCTGATAGACTTTGTAATCACGGAGGTTTATACTCAGTAAATAGACAAACACTAGTCAACCCAGAATTGTTAAGCGCTCTAAAGTGGGAATTACATAGCATCGATAGTGATATCCAATACGCAAATAGTAGAATACAAAATCAAAGGAAAAGAATTAATAACATTGATATTCTGTTAGGATAGCAAGAATAGATTCATTAAAGCAATTAGAATACCTAGACTTAAGAATTTACCCTGAAAAGAAATACAGAATATTAAAAGAAAATTCAGTAATAAGGTGCAATTTTAGTCAAGGAGAACACCTTTTACATTCAGAAGATAAGCAATACAATACTATAATAGATCTTATAATAAACTTTAGTGAAAAAACACAAGAAAAGGAAAAGAATATAGTAAGATTACTAGAAACAAACGAAATAACTCAAAATAAACAACAAAAGATATTAGAAAGATTAGAACAAAACTTTGATTTTCTAAAATCACAACAATTAGAACTAGATAGAAAAATCCAATACTTAAATAATAAGTTTAATATAGAACAAATACCTACAAAGACTGAAATAGGAAAACTAATAAAGACCATAACACAGAAGCCTAAAGAGTTAGAAATAAAAACAACAGAATTAATTGAAAAGATTACAGAACAAGTCGAACTAGTAACAACTGAGGTTATTGAGTTAAAAAAGACGATACAACAACTAGAAGATAAACTCCTTTCATGAACGATTTATGCCAAGAACCATCCTATACAAAAGCCTTAAAATTTGCAGGAAGTATCCAACCAGATCCACAAGGATTGTCTGACCACCAACCTTCAAGTAAATCAGATCAAATAATTATTAAACAGAATAACACTATAATAGTATTACTGATAGAATTAAATAAAAAACTAGATAAAATAATTAAAGAAAAAGAAGTTATAAAAGAACAACCTAAAAACACTGAAATAGAAGAATTAATAAATCAATTAAAAAATATTGAAATTACTCCACCTAAAGAGAAACCAACTATAGTTAGAAAATCCCAAAAATGGACTTTCTTTCAGGTAGAAGAACAACAACCGAAGAAAGACCACGAGTAAGTTTTTCCGATAATAGAATAGGAAATAGTTTTATATCAAGAATATTAACAAGAAATAAGCAAGAAGATAAACAAATCCAGGAGTTAAATGAAGTAATAGATATAGATAAAGACCTAAGAATATTCCAACAGAATCAGTTGAACCTACTAAACCCAAAGATATTATATGATACAGGATATTTTGAAAGAAGCAATCAGTTATATAGACATTATAGAGAAGAACAAATTTCAGCCATAGGAAAAGAAATAGCTACTATGAATTTAATAAACCCAGAATCCTTACGAGGAATTATACATAACAGACTAACATTAATGCACATGGGCTTAATAGTAGTAGGATTAAAAGGATTAACCAGAAAAAATCTAGGAACTAAAGTATTAATAGTAATATACGATGATAGATGGTCTGACTTAAAGAAATCGATCATAGGGTTAACAGAAGTAGATATGACCAATAATGGAGGAATATTTTATATTAGCCCAGATTTTATGATTAATCTAGGAGAATTCGGAAAGCACATAAAAATAGGAATCCAGACTAAAGGCTACGAAGAAATGAGTAGCGGAAATAATTTACTAATGTGTATAGGTTTCATTGGAAAAGTTGCATCTAAAAGTAATACAAGGTTTCGATTAAAGGTAGAAGATGTAGTAGAGGTAATGGGTAACAAAGGAATAAAATTAATAAAACCAATAAAAATAAATCCAGAAGAATATGCAGGATTAGAATGGAACCTAGAACAATTTAATAAAAAGAAAGTACTCATACCAGAATCTCATCTAATGTATACTAATACAAAAGGAGAAACATCTATTAGATTCACAAATTATAATTATTCTAATCAAACGAACTTAGAAGAAGAGTTAGAATTAGAAGAAGAAAAAGAGTTTATGAATATAGAAATAATACAAGAAGGATATGAAGTAGATGAAGCTTTGCAAGAAGCCGAAAGAAGATATAATAATAATACAGATATAACCTTTAAATGTAAAGGATGTAAAACAGGAAATATGGGTATATTTGAAGTAGACAGACATTTTAAAACATGCGAATTTAGAACTGATAATCTAGGATACAGAAAAGAATATAATAACCAAGACAAAATAGAAAATCTTGAAACAATACTAGAAAATCTGTATGAAAGTGAAGAGGAAATAGAAAGAGATTCTATAATAAGTCAAAAAGAGCTTATGGAATCTACTAGTTCAAGTGCTAGCCCGTTCCAACGAACTTCTCAACACCATACAGTAGACACAAGTATAGGAAATGTACCAAGAAGACGAGTCTATAGGGTAAACCCAGACACAGCAACTGAAAACGTAAGACCAATGGGTAGAAGGATGCCTATAGAAGAACCCATTAGGTTACAAGAAGGAGGAAGTAAAGGAAAAATATTAAACATAGCAGCACATGACCCTCAAATGTGGAATGCAGTAATAGATTTATGGAAAGGAATAGTAGTAGCAGACTATATAAAAACATACCAAGATGCAGACGCAGAAACAATGTATAAATATATGGAAACTTTTTTAGGAGAATCTGCAAAGGCCTTATGGGAAGCATATAAATCTAATTTCCCACAAGAATTCCAAGCTTTAGTAAACCTGGGAGCAAACCCGTATAATTTTACAAATAAAATACACAGTTTAATTACAGGAGAAGACCCTAATAGTGGCTTAGTAGTCTTACAAAGAAATGCTTTAATACACCTAGAACAGTTAAGTATTACAAGTTGGTTCCACATAAAAAACTTTCTTAAAGATTATTATTATTATTGTACAATTAGTGGGAATTCTTTTGATGAAGAATTAGGAAAAAAGTTATTTAATAAATTACCAGGAGCCTTAGGCAGAGAAATAGAAGAAAAATGGTATAAAAGAGAAGGAGTAATACAGAATCCAAACGGTAAATGGTCAATAGGACACAAAGTACAACATATAATGGAAGTCTTAACAGAAAAATGTACAAATATACAAATACAGAAACAATTAAAACAGAATGAAATGAGTTTCTGTAAAAATGTCATGTATACAACCCAAAGTTATGATAAAGGACAAAATAAACCCAAGAAAAGATACAAGAAATATAAACCCTACTATAATAAGCAGTATAATAAAAAATACTATTTAAGAAAATCTTCAGCCAGGAAACCTTATCTAAATAAAGATAGACATGTTCGAAAATATAGAAATGATAGAAATTATAAAAATAAGCTAGAATGCTTCACGTGTGGAAGTATAGAACATTTAGCAAATGTATGTCCTAAAAGAAATAATAGTAGAACTAGAAATTCTCAATTAATAGAAGATTTTCAAGAAACTTTAATTAATGTAGATGAATACATGTCAGACAATGAAAGCATATATTCTATAGTAAGTGTAGAAATAGAAGAAACAACACGATCTGATGAGTCAGATTCAGCTAATGAAGAATTAATAAATGAGATAGGACTAGAATTTAATAATATAGACTTAGAAGAATTACAAATAAATACAATGATGAATGTTTTACAAGAATGTACCCATGAATTTGAAAGGAATAAAGGAATAGATAGTAACCAATGTATTCTATGTAAATGGTATCCAAGTAGAGAAAAAAGGGCGAAATGTAAGTTTTGCTATGCTGAAGGATGTATCACATGCATAGAAAATCTGTTAAAAATAAAAATAAAAGGACGAGAAAAGATAGACATAAATAATGATACAATAAATTTACGATTAATAACATTAGAAAATAGAATAAACGACCTAGAGCAAAAGGTAATGTCGTTAGAAAAAGGAAAACAAAAACTTGAAGAAAATACAGAATAGGTTCAAAGAACAGAAGAATGGGGGATATACAACACATCTACCCAAGAAGCAGAACTAATGAACATAGAAACTAGAGAAGACCATTATGAAAATTTCATATGTAATGAAGATAAAAAATTCACCACTATTAAAGTTTTAGCTAGACTTAAAATACAAGACGTTGAGTTAGAAACTTTAGTATTAGTAGACACGGGATGTACAGGTAGTATAATAAATAAAAGGATTTTACCCCCAAAATTAATCAGAACATTAGACAAGCCAATTGCAGCGATGCAAATGGATGGAACATACAATACCTACCAACATTATATCGGAAAAACTCAGGTAAGTTTTATTAATACATGTAATGAATTTTATAAACCAATGTATACACTTGACAGGATATGGGTAAGAGATCTAAACATAAATGTAGATTTTGTATTAGGATTAAAATTTATGATACAAAATAACGGGGGAACATTAATTACAAGAGATGGGGTAATATTCTTTAAGCATCTTACTTATACATCGGTACAAACTATTAAATTTGAAACAAAAGGAAGACAAGTTGGTATATCTCCAAGCACTTCTGAAAAGGATAGTTCACATATATGTTGTAAAAACTGCAAAGATAAAAGTCAATGTTGTAAAGATTTAGACCAAACAGAACAATACGAGGAAGAAGAAGAATATGATATAAGAGAAAAAGATTATACTCTAATAGAAGTAGAAAATGAATTCTATAATTTCCAAACCGGAATCAACAGGATAGGTACAATTAGAAATCCTAAAGACCTAGAAAACATAGTAAAAATATTAGACGAAATGGAAATAATAGGAGAAAAGCCTTTAAAATACTGGGAAAATAATAAAGTAGTATGTAAATTAAATATCATAAACCCCGAATACATAATAAAAACAGCTGCCATTGAAGCAACTAATCAAGACTTGGAAGACTTTAGTGTACAAATAAAAGAATTACTAAATTTAGGAGTAATAAGAAGATCTACATCAAAACATAGATCAGCAGCATTTATGGTTAGAAATCATAGTGAAATAGTAAGAGGTAAAGCAAGAATGGTAATTAATTACAAAAGACTTAATGATAATACAAGAACTGATGCATATAAATTACCTGATAAAAATGAATTAATCAATCGAATCCAAGGAAAAAGAATATTTAGTAAATTCAACTGTAAGTCAGGATATTGGCAGGTAAAAATGCATGAAGAAAGTATAGAATGGACAGCATTCACATGCCCGGAAGGACATTTTGAATGGTTAGCCATGCCATTTGGACTAAAAACTGCCCCTCCAATATTTCAAAGAAAAATGGACACTATATTTGGTGACTATAAAAGGTTTGTCTTAGTATATGTAGATGATATCTTAATATTTAGTAAAGATATTAAAGAACATTTAGGACATCTACAGACAGTATTTAGATTATTTGTGAAAAATGGAATAATAGTAAGTAAAAAGAAAATGGAATTATGTAAAAACCATATAAATTTTCTAGGAGTAACATTAGGAGAAGGTAAAATCAAATTACAACCACATATAGCAACAAAAGTTTTAGATATGCCAGATAAATTAGACAATACAAAAGATTTACAAAATTTTTTAGGACTAGTAAATTATGCTAGGAATTTTATTAAAGATTTAGGAAAAATAGCAGGACCACTATACTCTAAAACAGGTAGCAAAGGGCAAAAACATTTTAATATAGAAGACATTAAATTAGTCCAACAAATTAAAGAAAAAGTTAAAAATATTCCAGAATTAAGTATACCACTAGAAACTGATTATTTAATAATTGAAACCGATGGTAGTTTCCAAGGATGGGGAGCTGTGTTAAAAGCTAGACCCAATAAATACAGCGACAAGATAGAAGAAAAAATTTGTGCTTATCAAAGCGGAAAATATAAAGAAAAAGGAAATATGAGCAGCATAGATGCTGAAGTCTTAGCAATAATATATGGTCTTAATAGTTTTAAGTTATATATTTTAAATAAAAATGAAATATTAGTACGAACGGACTGTGAAGCCATAGTTAAATTTCATCAAAAAATAAATCAAAAGGCCAGTAGCAAGAGAAGATGGTTAAATTTTATGGACACTATATCTATATATCCAAATGTTATTTTTGAATATATAAAAGGAAAAGATAATAGTCTAGCGGATCAGTTAAGTAGATTAAATATTAAAATAACTTAAGTATACTTTTTGTTTTCAGCATGAGACCAACCAGTACAATAGACAAAGGCAAAGGAGTAGCCTCAACATCAGACACATACGCTCAGACTGTATTAGGTAATATGAAGTTTAGACCTCAGACATCATCAATAGATATGATAGATCGTATTTACTTCGGTAAGCATAATTTAATCTGTTACCCGAATTCAAATTTATCTTTTAGACAATTGCCAGAATGTGTGTTAGACAAACCTCATAAATGCTTAGCAGACAATTTATGGATGGCATATAATAAAAAGGACAATAAATATTTTATAGCTTCATTAAATGCTTTATGTCAATACTTTACAGACAAAAGTAGAGATAATAAATTTAAATATTATGTGGTAATACATGGTAAGACTAACGGTATTTTTCAAACATGGATAGAAGTAGTAGAATCTATAAATGGAGTTAAAACTCCTCTTTTTAAAGGTTTTAATGATTTTAATGAAGCACTAGACTATGCAAGAGGGATACTTGGTCCAAATTACTATATCTCTCCAGCTCTCAGACAAAATCCCCAAAAAACCCCTCAATACAATATCCAAAAAGACACCGATAAAATAATCTTTTGTGACCATTGTTCTTCCATGACCGAGGCCTTCAAAAGATTAAATGCAAAGGTAGAAGCATTAATCCAAGAAAACACTAAACTAATGGAGCAGATAAAATCACTCAAAGGTAAAGACTCCATTCAAAAGATTGATATCAGTACACAGACCTCAGAAAAGAGTCTTCCATCTCTCGAAAAAATGGATGAGCAGGGTGTGCATTCCCCAACGAATGCAAAAAGATCCACTGTATCGGATAATAATGATACAGCTAGTCCGGTTCAAACGGTAGCCGGTAAAGACACATCAAACCCGTTTATGGCTGTCACTTTGCCAAAAAGTGAAGGTGAAGGTTCTTCATCCAGACGCAGGTTACCCAGATCATTTATTCCGGTAGAGACAACAACAAAAAAGACTATGCTCCATAAAAAGAAAAAGCATGATAAAATAGAGAGCATAATAAAAAAGACTTTAGAACAATTTTTCCAACAGGGACAAGATAAACATGTAATTACTCCACCAAATCCAGATCCAAACGGAGACAGACTAGTACCAGATACAGAACAAAACAGACCTAATATTAGTCCAAGAAATACTAATAATAATATAACCAGATCCAACAGCTCAGGAGAAGAAGACTATCGAGAACATTTATATTATCAGGATGTTCAAAATCCAAATGCAGATGATGATTCAGGAATGAGTTTTGATTCCGAAGCCCTCCACAACCTTGATACATGAAGACAAACTGAAGAAAGAAGAAGGAGAACAAGACAAAACAAGATAATAATTTATAGTAGGAATAAAAGTGAGCCATGTGGGTATGCCCACATTTGTCATGTGAGTGCTTACTTTATCACTATCCTCCAAGGAGGAAAAAACTGATAAGCACGCGTCTGTCTTATTTTGTATGAATATGTTAAAGTCTTGTGAATTATTTTGTGTCAAAGTCTTGTAAAGTAAGAATAATGCATGTGCGATGGGGCCCAATGTGTACCCGGCATGAATTATTCGAGCTAATGTTGGCCAATTTTAGGCCGTTACTTTTTATTCTATTATTTTAGTGCGTCGGCCACGTTTGGCCACAAGGATTCTTCCACGTTTTATGTTAAAACCCCCCTCAACCTCTATATAAAGACACTCCTCTACACTTAAGAAGAAAAAGAAAAAAGAACCAGAAAAATACACAACATATTCCCCTTCCCAATGTTCCGAAAAACCATCTCCCTTACTCAATCCAAAAACTCCTAAAAATCCCTCTTGTAATATCCAGCTTGTAAAAAAGTTTGTTTTAAGTGTGTAAGAGTCAGTCGGGGTTCCCGAAAGGGAAACCTCTCTCAGTCTAAGTCATGTAAGTCTTTATGGTTCCTGTATTTTCCCTAAAAATATATGTAAATTATGTTTGTTTGTTTTAAATTAATGTTAAATATGTAAATATATTGGTAAAACTACCCTTAGTATATGGCTAGACTTTTAACTTCTTAATAACAACGATGGATTAACCTGTAAATTCCTAGGATATTTATAAGGCCTTAAAAAAGTCCGCAACATTCACAGGACATATTATTGGTCGTTTTCCGGGGTGGGGTTAATGAAGAAGTTTTTAAGAATACAGGTTAAAAGGAAGAGATGAACGGGGTAGTAACTTAAAAAAAAAAAAAAAAAAAGTAAAAAAGGGAAAAACAGGACACATATAAGATAAACATGACCAGACACGAGTAAGAGGGAGTACTGAGTAGGATTTACAAAAATCTGATTTTCTGTTATTCTGCTATTTTGCCAATCTCTGCTATATTAAGTTCTGTGTTTGTTTTTATTTTTGCTAAAACCTGTCTGCTATATTAAGTTCTGTGTTTGTTTTTATTTTTGCTAAAACCTGTCTGTATTTTCTGTATTTAAGTCTGTTTAAATTAGCTGTATTTTTTGTATTTTCTGTAATTTTTGTATTTTCTGTATTTTCTGTATTTACTGTATTTACTGTACTTTATATATATAATGAAAAAAAAAAAAAACCCCACCTACCTCATTCTTCTTCTTCTTCAAACCCCTCCACCCCTTTCTCAAAACCCACCCTCCCCTGCTTGTCTCTTCTTCCTCAAACTCCCACCGCATCCTACCCCAACCCCGACCCATCCTCTTTCTCCTTTATCAAACTCTACATCCTATACATTTTTTTGTTAAACAAAAATAGAAAATCACATTCAAGACCCACATAATTTTTTTTATTCTTTACTTTTGAGATTCGATTTTTCTTAAAAAATAATTAGTCGTCTAACTTTAAATGTTACTTATTCTATACATGAATATGCATTAAGAAGTGAAACAAGAAAAGTAACAGAAAATCTAAAAAATTAGCAGTTCGATTTTGCATAAATTTAAAATCGCCATTGTTGATATAAGTTGATAGTTTCACCTAGTTGGGAAAAAAAAAGTACGGTGATTGATATAAGTATTGATGGAAGTACTAGTGAATAATTACAAAGCAATGAAAAATAAAATGAATCAATCAATGTGAAATTTTGAATGTTAAGAAATTGACCCAAATGAAATAATGAAGAGGGTAGGTGAAGAGTGAAAATAATTTTTTTTAAAGATCTGGGAAAGTAAAATAAAGAAAAAATATATTTTTTCAATTATATGACATGTCATCGATGTGGCACTGAGGTATCACTTAGGTTGCGCGCGTGCACTTCACCCATGAATATGAGATTGATATTGTATATGTAAGGTGCTATTAAATTCACTTGCAATAAGATTAGGGGTGTAAATAATTATCTGTAAAGTTAAAGTACTAAAGTAAGTTATGTTGTCAAGTTCAGGGGGGATTTTATGTATTTTCCCAATAAATTAAAATGATGATAAAATGTATTTTTGGCTTAGGGCAGTATTACTTTTGGTGTAATAATTTTATTGACGTTTTTTTGTTTGTTTTCTTCTAATGTTTTTCTTTGGCCCAATAATGAAATTGTTTCCAAATACTATTTGCTCTCTTCCATTTATCTTATTTATTAAAATGATGTAATGTAAATTTGTTATTCTATTTTTATATTTTGATGATTCATTATGTTATTTTTTACTGATAATTATCATTTTAAGTTAATGTTCTCTTATTTTTATTTTCATTTTGTTTCGACCCTTAAAGTGGAATATCCTCTAAGAATTTTTAATTGATATAAATTTTTATTAAAGTTGGAAGTATAATTTGTCGAGGTATTCTAGCTTCGTCTTTTTTTACCTTTTATCATATATTTTTTTAGTTGTGCAATTTCACAAGTGAGAGTCTTTGATATGCACACGTCACACATAAATTTATATAAAATTAAATAAATAGACATGCAACACAACATGATAACTCACCTAAGATACACTCAACAATTAGACATGTGCATGCTACCTAACATTTTGCGTGAAATACTCTAATCACCTAAACATAGAGTTGCTTATCGAATGGTCAGGTGGATATTGATTTTTAAATTTATCAATCCGCTAGCCAATCTATAAGATATTTTGTTAGTTGGGTTACAGATTAATAATTATCAGAAGGTTATTGAGCAGTGTATCGGCTAACCTTTAATTTCTATGATGCCTTTTTTTCCGATGAACATACCTTACAAAAAGAATGACTTTTAAGTAGTAATAAGACCAAATGGATAAATTGATCCTTTATTTTTTAAAGCAAAATAAATAATTATAGAAAAGTAAATAGATTTTCATTGCTCTACAACTTTAGCCTTTAGGAGTTAGGACTAACAAATGAAAATATATAATTACTCTTATATATTATGAAAAATATATTAAATGAGACAATTTACCTAGGATGAAAATGTAAGTACGGTAACTCTTAATGGGTTAACGGTTATACAATAAGCAAACTCAATAATCCACCCCACACCGATAAGCGAAATCCCAATTGTTTATTCGATAACACAATACCAATAAACCAATTTTACAATTGACTTATCGGTTACCATTTGAATCGGAACACCCCTACAATTACATGAGATTCACTCGTCTGATCATAACAAATAACAGTAATCAGGATTCCTTTTTATTTATTTATTTTCAAAATTAGACTTCCCCTTTCATGAAAAGTTGTGACTTTTATAAAAAGTTGTGATTTATATGAAGAGTTGCAACTTTTATGAAAAGTTGCGACTTTTATGAAAGGTTGTGACATTTCTGAAGGATTGTAACTTTTTCAAAGAGTTGTAACATTTCTGATAAGACACAATAAGTATTTGTTCACATTACCTTTTGTTGTCTATACATAGAGGGATTTTCTCTCATTTTAAAACAACGAAAATTCTGAACTTCTTCTTCTTCTTCTTCTTCTTCTTCTACACAATTAAATATTCGTATACTTTACTCATGTTGAGTGGCTCACTGACACCATTGTTTTTGTATCAATACACTGGTGAATAGAATCGTTCCACCCTGAAAGGATCTATTCATTTAAACCTTGGGTACTACAGGGTAATAATTTTCTTAAGGGGACACTGTACATTCAGTGGGCTCAATTTTTTCCTTTCTGTTTCATTCTATTGTTACAGATCCTAGTATGTTTTTTAGAGTCAGTAATTTATGCTTGATATTAATTATTGTTTTTGAGTACATGTTTTAAACTTTGTTGTTTATGTTTCTGCAAAGTTATCGTTATAAGTATTTGTTAGTACAAATTAAATAATACGCGTTAATTGAGTATTCATGCAAGTTTTCTCTACTGAAATTGTTGAAGGTACAATAAAAAAATTTCTTAAAGATCTATGCTACCATCTCTCGAAGACAAAATTCAAATTTGGTATGTCATTGTAAGGACATAAAGACATTAAAAACTTTATCGCATATTAATGTGCGAAGTCAACCAGAAAAAGAAGACAAACATTAATAAACTTTTGACATGGGTTCAAGGATGTATCAGATGACCTATAGAGGAGTATGACTAGACTTGAGCCTCTTTTAATCCCAAAGTCATAAATAACTACACAATAAATTAATTGCTCATATTATATTTGAAGTATGGACATATTCTCAAGTTTACTACAAGTTGAAAATACTTTTCTTGAAGTAATAAATATGTTTATCGACACAACAATTGGAATAGAAGTATAGTTTCAAATTGAACTCCATGGTATGTTGATTTTTAAAAAAAAAACACCTAAATAAACTAAATAATTTTATGTAATATTTTCCCCTTTCAAATATATATAATAAGTTGAATTTGTTATCCAATATAAAACATTTTTCCTTTAATTTTTCATCTTAATAATTACTTATGATACATTTAAATAGGGAACTTTAAAATGATATATGTAAAGTAAAAGGTAGGGCTGAAACTTTCTACATGTTGGAATTGAAATATTTGTTCACTTTTTTCAGCCTTTTAAAAAAATTTTATCCCTTCACCAACGATCATTTATTTATTAGAAAATTTAATATCACAGGTTGATATTCATTTGATTCCCAAAATATCAAATAGTAACACTTCCTGAAAGCAAAATGATAAATTATAAAATCAAATTAAAGATAATATAGTGTTTTAGTCTTAACGACCGATTACGTATTATTATATCAATTTTGTGATAAATTATAAAATCAAATTAAAGATAATTGCTATAGTTTGCATAATTGCGCCCTATAACAAATTTTATGTTTGCTATGGAGCTTTTGATTTGTATAATTCGTTAGATACATCCAATTTTATACAAATTGTTCAGTTTTGTATAAATTCATTTATACATTGTAATTTGTATAATAAGATTTGTACTTGTATAATTATAAGTGCATAGGACTAAAATATATGTATTTGTATTTGTATATACAATTTTCTCTCGCTTTATACAAACACAAACGCATTTTATACATTTGTATATCGAATGGGTAATTGTATACCGAAAATGACTAATTGTATACCGAACCAGATGACAAAAAAATGGGATGTTTGCTGCAAATTACAAATAAAAAACTATGGCTATAACATTTAATTTGAATTAATAATTTGTCATTTCATACAATTTTCCCTATTAAATTTTCGCACGAGGCACGAATAATTTTACTAGTACAATAATAAAAATAATTACTAGGCAAAAAAAAGTATCATATATTTATATAAAAGAGAACCCTAGGCCCGCCTATGTGACGCCACCATAAACCAAAATTCCCTTTCAATTTATTTATTTCCAAAACTAGTCTTCCTCTTTCATGAAAAGTTGTGACTTCTATGAAAAATTGGGACTTTTATGAAGAGTTGCAACTTTTATGAAAAAATATAACTTTTATGAAAGATTGTGACCTTTTCAAAAAATTGTAACTTTTTCAAAGAGTTGTGACATTTCCGATGAGGCACAATAAGGATTTGTTCACACTACTCTTTGTTGTCTATAAATAGAGAAATTTTCTGCCACTATTATTTGTAGGTTTTTTTCCACTCTAGGGTAGTCGAATTCAAATACATTAATTAAGATTTTTATGAAGTTTGTTTCATTCCTCAAAGTTTTCTCCCTCCTCTTTCATGGAGCTTAATCTTTACTATAAGTCATAGTGATTCATGTAACTATGACAATTTCATTTTGCTATTTTGGTGACTTTTATTTAAGGGCCCGTTTGGCCATGTGATATGGTATCATGATATGGAATCATGAGATAAAATTGAAGGTTTGTTTGGACATGCGATATGAAATTTTTGTGTTGTATATTTTCTCATAAACATAAAAATCCCATAAGTTGTAAAACTATTAAAATAGCCTCAATTGTTTATTCAATCTTATCAAATAAACAAAAATTATAAAATCGCATAATAAATTATTACAAAGTTATTTGTTCTTCAGTTAAATAATTGTTTCATCTAACTTTAATTTAATTTTAAAAAATTGAACATAAATTGTACTTGATATGTTCATATCTCTCAACTACTATTACAAATAACCTATAAAGTAGAAAAAAAACATAGATTAGTGAGTAAATATTAACTTAGAAGTTAAATGCACTAAGATAAAAATTAACAAGCATCACTAACTTCTAACCATTTACAAGAAAAATCAATAGTTAAATATTATTGAATAACGAAATTTTAAAAAGTTACCACAAGTTTGAGTCAAAAACACTTCTAATAAAATTTAATCAAAAAAATTATAACTAGTCCACTTGACTAAATATTAATAACTAGTTGATCAAACTTTCCTAAGTCCTCAATCAATTGGACTTGATATCCTTCAGTCATGTGAACGAACATTTTGCAAATACTAAGATTCAGAAAGTGCGGCACCGCCAATGAAAATTGTCTTTTATCAATATTATGCTTAGTCATAAGATTAAGACGTTTTTTCTTATTATGAAAAATCAAAAAAGTATTACTCCTTTTGTTCTCATTTATATTCACCAAATGAATTTCTACTTTATCATTTATATTCACCAAATTTAAAGTGATAATAAATTTTATATTGGTGAGAATAATAAATTTTAAAAAGTAATGATGTGATTATAAATTTTATTTACATATGAAACAAATGGTTAGTAGATATAAATGTGGGGTTGTTTTAACAAAGTATAAACTCATGGATCAATTATTGTATTAAAATATCTCAAATCATGATATGAAATCACATGGTGATTCCATATCATGGTTTTTCGAGAATATGATATCACCTCTCATGATATGAAATCATGAGATGAAATCAGCATAAAATTGCATGTCCAAATGCTGATTTCATCTCACGACACCATATCGTGATATGAGATCGCATGGCCAAACGCCTACTAACTATATTAAAAATTTCAGCAAAGATGATTAAAAATTGATCTTCTCTTTTGTTCCTTTCTACATGTTTCTTCATATAAACAAAGAAATTTGATTTCAATTACAAAGCGACATTACTACTCTTGCACCTCTCAGTCCACAACTCATAACACTGGTGAAATGATTGAATTCATTACATTTGGTTCTTTAGTAAACCAAACTTTTATTTCTGCCACTACTTTTTGTAGGTTTTTTTTGCTATAGGGGAGTTGAATTCAAATACATTAATTAAACTTCTTATGAAGTGTTTTTCATTCCTCAAAGTTTTCTTCCTCCTATTTCATGAAACTTAATCTTTTACTGTAAGTCATATTGATTCATGTATCTTTTGCAACAACTTTTTGTTATTTTGGTGACTTTTTTCTAACTCTGTTAAAAATTCTGTGAGGATGTTTGAAAATTTATCTTCTCTTTTGTCCCTTTTTACAGGTTTCTTCATATACTTTTTGAGAAAATTGCTTGTGGTTTGTGCTATATTTTATAGCACACAACAACAAATATGTGATAACTAATACGGAATCAATGATGAAATTTCTTAAAAGAACCAAAATGATTGCTCTCTTGCTTACCACAATTAATATATTATATTTTGATTGTTTTTTCTTATGTAGAAACATTTTATATGTCATTGCACTCTTCCTAGAATATTAGTATAGAGATAATTAATACACTTTTTTTAACGCAGGTTAACTAATTAGTCATATTTCTTCGTCTCTTCTTTTTGTGCATAATAAGAGATCAAGTTTTCTTGAACCTAACAAATGTCCAAAATACACTATAACAAAAAATAGTTTTTATCGGCAGTAAACATGCACATTAACGAAGGGTGCTATAGCCTTTACCGACATTAGTTAATTCTCATTAGATTCAATGTTGCTATCGACTTTAGGGACATTTATAGAGAGTATCAATTGCCTCTGAAAATACATATTTAGCGACAATTAAACTATTAATTTTCGTTAAAGATCATTTTTGCTTTAGTGACAACTCTTTCTTTTGATAAAGTTTTTTGTTTTTTAGATAAAGAAGTAATAACTTTTTCTTTTGACTTCTTTCAATTAAATTTGTTAACTCTAAACTTGGATACAACCTTTGAAAAATATGTTAAGCAACATGCCTTTTTCTTCTTGATTGTTAAGCAACATGCCTTTTGCTTTAGTGATAACTCTTTCTTTTGATAAAGTTTTTTGTTTTTTTGATAAAGAAGTAATAACTCTTTCTTTTGACTTCTTTCAATTAAATTTGTGAACTCTAAACTTGGATACCACATTTGAAAAATATGTTAAACAACATGCCTTTTTCTTCTTGATTGTTAGGAAAGTAAGGTCGTCTTTATTATTATTTGTGGATATTTGTGAGTTCAAGTGCTCACAAAATCATGCTCTGAGATTTTAATATGCTATGTGTCAAAATTTTGGTTTAGAATATCCAGCTGTGAACAGTTCCATTCAGATGTCACCTATTACTTGATTGATAATTGCATTAATTCTTTGTAACTGCATACTATAACCATAACAATAAATATGGTTCAATTCAAAATAAGGTGGGGCCGGTGATATGAAACCTAAGCAATACTAGTGACTATTTTGAGACAATGAGGAAAAATATTTGTGATGCTAAGAATTTTAGTGTCACTTTAAACATTTACATGATACGGCATACTATAATAAAAAAGAGATTGATGGAGATTTATAAGAAAAGAGCCGAAGGTCCTTTATTTGAATTTAGCTAATTATGGTTTTTTTGTCTCTTCTTTAAATCTGATGTCTGATGTTGTTCTGTATAACTTTTTGGAATTTAGAAAATTTGATTATTGACCAACTATTTTCATGGACATTTTCTTAGACTTCTTTCTTATACTTCAAAATCTCTCTATGACTCATAATTTTTAGATAACAAGAACGAAAATTAAAAAAAATATAGTACTTTAAGATTTCGGAGAACTGCTTTACTTTAAGACAAACTGTTCTTGAAAATATAGTCTATGTATCGAAAATATGAATGTAACCGAATGAACATATGTAAGTTTAATAAAATAGTTCAATCCCGTGCGAAGCGCGCACCTAGTATTTTTAATAAACTAAAAAAACAAATCTGATTTCTAAACCCTAACCCAACCACCCTCCCCCTTTCTTCTCCTAGATTCAGATTCCACCCCCATCCGTCGGCCGTCCCTAAAACTCCAAAATTTCTTCTTCTTTCCCTTTTTAATTTTGAATTTTTACATCAAATTCATTTTTTTCTTCTCGATTTGACCTTTTGGGGTTTTAAATCTAATAGTGTCTGATAGAAAAGAGGCAGGAAAAAATAGAGAAAAAGAACAGCAGCAGCAGTCACCATTTTTTCCGGCGAACAAAACTGTGACAGTTGTTAGAGTAAAGAAAAAAAAAATTAAATATATCTATATAAAATAAAAGTATTTTAAATATTTTTACATTAAAATAAGTAAAAAATTAAAAATAATAAAGTTATGATTTTTAACAATGTGACAGTGTATTATATAAGTCAATCAATTGTAAATAAGTGTCGTCTAGCCGATGGTGTCGGAATTTCATGCCAGGTCAGCTAAAAGTGTATAATAATTATATATGTTAAAGTTGAAAATATGCTGACAAGTTTGTGACTTTAGCCTATAAACTACCCCCTGTTTCACTTCCTTAGCAAAACCAACCACCTCCGCCTCTCTATCTCCGCCTCTCTCACGGCAGGTTTTGTTCAGAAAAAGGTTAGTCTTTTAGTTACTTTTCTTTTATCTCATTGTACACTAGTGTATGTATGTATGTGTGCATTCAATTTTAGTTTTTTAATCAAGAATTGGGAGTTATTTTGATTCTTGATTTTCCGGCAGAATAGGGTATTCGTGAAAGAGTGTTCATTGATGCATGTGATTGTTCTGTTATGGGGATGTTGTTTCTTGGTTGGGTTAGGGGATTTAGTTTCTGGGTTTTTTTTTCTTTTTAATTGTGCTAGTGGTTGTGTATTTTGATCAATAAAAATTGTGTATTTTGCATCAGGGGTTTAGTTATTCTGGAGGATGGATTCAGGGGATGTGTCTCTTCCAAGGAGGAGGACTAGACAGCAATTCTTGAAATATTGGGTTGAGTTAATTGAGAAAAGGAATAGTTTGGGTCGAACTGGTAATCCTACTCAGTCTTCGACTTGTTCGGTGAATATTGTAGAGGATGTGAGTTGTGGGAGGAAAAGAGATAGGGTGGAGGAGAACACAGATTCTGCAGATGGCAAGAGAAAAATGGAAAAATCAGAAGATGGAAGTATGGTAAAGGTGGACAATGGGAGGAGTAACTTCAGCCCAGGAACTTGTGAGTCCATTACGAAACCGCCTTTCATCCACGAAATATCTGATGATGATGGGGAGGAGGAGGGGAAGGAGAATGATGTTTTAATTGGGGAGGCTGCTGCAGGCTCTGCTGTAAATACTGGATCATGTTCAGTATCTTGGTCCAATGTGGGCTCTGTTGGGTTAAAGAGTCCTATGTTGAATGTAGCAGATGAGGTTGTTTCATCCACCTCAAGCATGTGTTGGACCGCAGATAAATCAGAAGAGGTTGTTGTTCCAATTGCATCTTCTGAGTCAGAATCTGAAGCTTCAAGTGATGAGGATAATGATGACTCCGAAGATGAGAATTACCAGGTGAAAGAATCATCAAGTTCTAGTGAATCTGATGATGTAAGAAGTGATAAATCGAAAGATGATGAGGAATCAAAAGATGGTGATACATTGAAAGATGATGATCTGAGTTGTCCAACAGAGCAAGAACACCATGAAGAACGAAACAAGGAGTCAAATGGTGGGGAGCTAGTACCTCAGCTTGCTGTTAAGGGTGAAAAGAACAACAAAGGCCGATCTTATCTTCTTCGGCCGCGCTCACTTCCTAAGTCCAAAAAGAAGAAGTTAAACCATGGAAATTGTAGCAGCCCGATTCTTCTTAGTGAATCCTCATCTGAGGAGGACTGTGATGTTGATGAGTCGGTGCAAAATGTCGTTCAAAAGGATGCTGTTCGAAAGGTTAGAAAGACTCGGAAGAAGATTCTTAAAGATTCTGAATTTCTGAAGTTTGTCGTTGATTCTATAATAAATGTTGATGATCATGATAAACTAACTCCTCCTGAAGAGAAAGAACAAAAGGAACAGGATCCTGTCAAAGAAGCACTTCCTTTAATATTCCGGTTTGAAGACGAGGAACCTCTCCCGCCAGAGAAAGAAGAATGGGAAAAGGGAGTTGATGATCTTTTTGTTGAAATGGACATGTGTATCTTAGAATCACGTATTGGCTTTACAAATCCATCTGATTCACCTATACAAAGTGAAAAAATAAGTGGCTGTCAGATGGGGAACCACCAGCTTGTTCTAGATGAACAAATTGGACTCATCTGTAAAGTTTGTTCCCATGTGCATTTGGAGAGCAAGTACATCTTCCCTCCATTTGTAAGTATACGAGTTTTATCCTGTCAAGCACTTCTCTTTTCAATTAGGAACACAATTTACAAGATCTGTTGTTATTACTTTAATAGATCCCATCTTTATCTTAATGACTGTGTAGTAGTTTTTATTTTATTCTCCTGCAAACCTGCACATATACTAATCTAAATTCATGGCAGCTTTTTCTATAGCTTTGCCAAGCTGGAAGTACTGGTTGTTTTTAGCTGTTAGGATGATTGAGATCTGAAAGCGTGCTTGACATAGTGCATGATAACAATAATGCAGTTGGTTCTATGCCTCAAAGATTCGTAATAAGTTCTTGAATATGTAAACTTTGACAGTTTGCTATGGCCTAATAGTTTCTCTTTCGGTTAAATGGACATGCTAAAAATTTACAGCAATAAATGGAATTAGTTCAGTCAATTAGTTTGTGAGTTTCTTTGTCCATAATTAATACGTATTTATTCTTGATAGTCCATAATTAATATTTATGCTTGATATCCCTAGTTACATGTTCTTTTACCATCCTTTTTCTTGGTAAATAAGTTTTAACTTTATTACCAAATAAAAACAGTTTACAGCTCTAGGAAAAGAAAAACCACAGGACTATACAAACCATAGCCTGGGATAAATTACAACCCCTAAACATAAAGTAAACAGTATGCATCAGTTAAGGATAATAATTTAGTTCACGCAAAATTAGTTTGTAAGATTTGTTAGTTCATAAATTAATATTTACACTTGATAGCCCCAGTTACATGTTCTTTTGCAATTCTTATATTTGATTTTATGAACTCTGCTCTCTAATTTATTTTTTGTTCACTCTTAAATTCTTGAAGGCTGAGAGAACCCGAGGGAGACATGAAAGAAAATATTTTGGAGAGTCGCCATCCCTCTTGGATGTTGATGGCTTCAAATTTTATGATTCTTCTGCCGTTCATGATGCTGCTATTTATGGGGAAGGAACTGTGTGGGATTTAGTTCCCCTTAGTGCCAAAACAACAATGTATCCTCATCAGCGTGAAGGATTTGAGTTCATGTGGAGAAATATTGTTGGAGATATGTATCTTGAGAAGCTGAAAGAGCCTATATCTGGTAATAGGGGAGGATGCATAATCTCACATCCACCTGGCACAGGAAAAACCCGTCTCACTATAGTTTTTCTTCAGGCATTTTTGAAGCAGTTTCCAAAGTGTCGGCCTGTAATCATAGCTCCATCCAATTTGCTTCTTAACTGGGAAGCCGAGTTCCAAAAGTGGGAGGTCGACATTCCCTTCCACAACTTGAACAGCAAAGATTTCTCTTTCCAGGAAGATGAAGCCACTGTTAGTGTCTTCCACTGTTTATCCCGTGCCGGAAAAAACAATCCACACCTTATACGTATGGTGAAGCTGAGATCCTGGGCTAAAAGTAAGAGTGTTTTGGGAATCAGCTATGACTTGTTTAGGATTCTCACGGGAGAAGATGGAGACAGTTATGCCACAGAGATTAGAGAAATACTTCTAAAGTTACCTGGTCTTCTGGTCCTTGAAGAAGGGCACACTGCTCGGAACGATCAAAGCCTTGTGTGGAAAGCTTTGAATAAAATTGAAACAGAGAAGCGCATTCTTTTGTCTGGAACTCCGTTCCAGAATAACATCAAAGAGTTGTACAACACCCTATGCGTAGTTAGTCCAAAATTTGCTGCAGATTTGGAGCATAAATGGGCTTATCTTAGCAGTTCCATTGACAAGAATGTCCGAGCATTGGAAGAGCTTAGGGATATGATTGCACCACTAGTCCATAAATGTAGTGAAAATGTGAAGAAGGTAAGCCTTCCGGGTATAAGGGATATTGTGATACATTTGAAGCCCACACATTTGCAGAAGGAGTTGCTTAAAAGAATTCCAGAGAATCCAGGCTCCTTTTACGAACAAAATATGGTGTCTCTAATCTCTGTTCATCCTTCATTAGTGGCAACGAGGAAGGAGTTCGTTGACTTAGAAAGTCAGCTAAAAGAAAGAGGATGTCGGTTGGATCCAGATAATGGAGTAAAAATGAAATTTGTTGTTGAACTAATCAGACTCTGTGGTGGATTGAAGGAGAGGGTTATAATATTTAGCCAGTTACTTGATCCTCTAAACTTGATCAAGGAGCAACTCAATTCTCTTTTTGGCTGGACTTTAGGCCGAGAGATCCTCTATATGGATGGAAAACTTGATGTAAAGCAGCGGCAGATATCAATAAATTCTCTTAATGACCCTAAGAGTGATGTAAAAGTGCTTCTTGCATCAATAAAAGCCTGTTCAGAAGGAATAAGTCTTATAGGGGCCTCAAGAGTGGTTTTGCTTGACGTTCTCTGGAATCCCTCAGTAGAACAGCAAGCCATCAGTCGAGCCTACAGAAATGGTCAGACTAAATTTGTTCATGTTTACTGTCCAGTGTCATCAAAATGGGAGGTGGACAAGATCGAACAGCAGACAAAAAAAAAATATCATTCAGATGTTATTATGTCTAGGAATAAAGTGAATACTTTCAAGATGGATCCTTCATGTTCTGTGTCAGAGGATACCGTACTAGAATCCATGGTTAAGCATGAGTGCCTCCGTCATATTTTTGAAAAACTATCTCATGCACCACGTGTGGTGCCTCCTACTACATGCTTTAATTCTCGTAACCAACCTTCAAAACTGAGCTGTTAGGTTAGTATGCTTTCTTCTTGTTTGCTGGTACATGAAGCAACCAGACTTGTTTAGTTTATTTTGTTAACTCCCTATCTTTGGAAAATGGCTCAACTACTTTTATCTCTTTTTTATCAGATCGGTTCTTGTCAGATCGGTTGGAGCTTTTTTTGGGTTGTGAAGGACACTTGTTAGGACTTACAGCGGAGCCTAGAAGAATTTTTGCAGTCATCCTTTTATGAGGTGCTTCATGACAGGTACACTACCATGCTATCAGTAAGCATATTTCTGAAGATTCTAAATGATGTATTCACAAGAACTCCTGTATTTATTTCCTCATTACATAATACCGATGAATGATCCCAGGACATTGGAGAACTTCACTAGTAACTAGTGCCCTGCCTTTATCGATAAGCAAACTAGTTAATTTGCCTTACTGTCATAAACTGGAGAACACTCTTAATAAAAAAAATATCAGGAATGCTACGATTTTAGACATGAAAGAACTTTTTTTTTTTAACGATCTTATCTTTTTCTTATTCCTTTCCTTCTGGTTTCAGGCATTTTGGTACAATTCAAGAACGGTAGATTCACGCCTGGTTAATGAAGAATGCTGATAGGAGTTTTCATCACCCACAGGATGTTCTTGTAACATTGTTTTGCCAGACATTTTTTTGTTTCAGAACTGTGAAAAATCTCAGGCTCTTCCATCTGTGTAGCATATTCCTCAACACAATTGTATTTTGGCTTAAGTCTCTTGGTATATATGAGTCCACTTGTAGATAGTAAATTGGCTTGATGCTTATTTATATGTTACTTTGCATTATATTTTATGGTTTTGATAGTTTATTTTCAAAATAATTAAGTGAATACTTTATTTAACAGTGATCACAATGCCTTAACATAAACTTTCAAGTTATTGTAGTTGTGAAGTGCCAAAAGCTTGTGTTCTTTCACATGTAAATGACACACTTGAGTAAACAATTAGTACAGTTTGCAATTTAATCATAGTAAAATAAGGGAAAATAATAAAAGAATAAGAAGGGGGTAAAGTATATGATATGTGTTTGTTAATAATCTTTTAAGTACTTAATTACAGTTAATTTTTTAAACAAAACATATATTGGGGAAGGGGGATTACAAGGTCGAGAATGGAATTATCACTAATAAGGTAAAAATTTAGGTAGCATGTCAACGGGCTACTAAAATTCCCTTAAGCATGATTACTTTAAAAATATTTTTACCTTATTAAATTACTTAACTATAATAAGTTGATATGATTTAATGTTATCTATGTACGTAGTAAATATTCCACCCTTCGATTTTAAAGCTTCATTTTTTTTGCACTTAAAGAGATTTGAATTTTAATAGTTTAGAGTTTTAGACCTTAGTCATTTTAGTGCATTTGTTTACATTAAGATTTAAATACTCTTTTGGTCTGAATAGATCTTAATCATTAATTTTTTTTAATATTACTATGAGGTATTTTGTGTGAATAATTATCACCATCACTCTCTCGATAACCACCATCCATCACTACTAACTACCTTTGTCATCACAACTATCATTACCACTGTCAACCATCACTGACAACTATCATAACTATCAACCACTACTATCAATCGTACACATTCTTCAGTCATCACCATCAACTACTAGCATCAACCAACTTCATCATCATAATCACCAATTCATCACCATCATCACTATCAATAACTATCATCTGTCTTTGATTTAAAAAAAATAAAAACAATCACTACAACACTAACCACCTCCACCATCACAACTGTCACCACCATTACTAGCCATTAATACCCATTTGTTACCACAATCACTACTATAGTCATCTCCTCCACCATCCCAAGTGGACATAAATATTTTATTTTTTTATCAAATAATACTTTCTTTTATTACATTTGTATTCTTTCAATAATTTAATTATATTAATTATGTTTATAAATAAATAAACTATACACATTCATATATAGAGAAATTAAATAAACACTCTTAATATTCAAATGTCTTATTAACCTTTCGCAAATTCGATTAATTCCTCACTAAAATTTTCAAAAACTGGCAACTTTGAATTACCAACACAACCAAATTAAGAAAATAAACTTCCATTAATCTCTTGTGATTTAGTAAAGAAATAATTTAACCATGCAAAGATCTAAATTATTGATCTGATCCCAAAACTAGGCAAAAGAGTTTGAAAGAGTCTCCTAATCTATAGCCCTCATGTATTACTCCTTTCTAAACTGTTTTTTATTTTTTTATATAAAAGTTTAAAAAACGAATTTAATTAATTAATAAAAGAAATAGTCAATATCATGATCCAAAAACATTTCATTTCTAACATTATTATTATTTTTTAAAAAAATTGTTCCTTTTTTTCTCTCCAATTTTTCAGAGTGTTTTTTTGTTGCAGTTCCGTAAAACACACACTCCCTCTGTGATCTGTTTTTCCCCATTCTTCTTCTCAAACACATGCAAAATCAAAATCCAGGTATATATGTATATGTATAATGCATGGATTCTATTTCATTATACATTACGTACACTATATTTCTCTTTGATCAATTGATGAATCGTTAATTTTTTGTTTTTTGCCTCTTTTTTGTTAGTGTGCATGTGATGTGCGAAGAAATTTGAAGAGAGAAGGGTAAAAGAGGGTTACATGCAGCGCAGGGGTGATCAGAAGAAAAGTGAATCACAGAATCAGTATAAGAAAAATAGTAGAGTTGGTGGTCGTTCACCATCAGCACAGCCGCAGTATCAACGGGTTACTTCTGGAAAAGGCGGTGGTAGCTCTGTTCTACCTCCTCCTTCTCCCGATTCCGATTCCTCTTCTCCCACCACGCACAGGTATTTTCCTTCTTTTTTTTTTTTTAAAGGAGTAAGAGCAGAGGTGGAGCCATTATTAGGAGTTTGGGGTTCTAAATTTTCTTTCCCTTCCTTACCCACTGAGTTGTCAATCAGTTTTTTCAGGGTTCACAAGTTAATACATATATATTTTTACTTAATTTTCTACGGAAAAGCTATCTACGGAAATTAACTAATTTTTGGGTTAGACTTATCATAGCGTTTGGTCATGGAAATTGTAAGTATTTGTAAAAAAAAAAAAAAAAAAAAAAAAAAAAAGTAGTTTTTGTTTTTAGAGTGAAAAAATGATAGTATTTGAAAATTTGAGTTGTTTTTGACTTTTTGTGAGTGATTTGGAGTGAAAGGTTTTTTTTGGTTTTTTCAAATTTATGAAAAAGTGAATTGAATTCAGAAAAATTCAGGAATTTTATAGCCAAACGTGTTTTTTCTGAGTTCAACTCCGGAAAAAGTATTATGTGCTTATCAAGGCTTTCCCATTTTGTTTTGCACTTGAGCCAAGGCCTTTAGGAAATATCGTTTTTACCTCCACAAGGTAGTGATAAGGTCGGCATATGTTATACTAGAACTCACTTGTGGAATTTCGTTGGCTATATTGTTGTTGTTGTAACTCCAGAAAAAGTAGAAAAAAATTCATGGCCAAACACCTAGGTATGGAATTTTCACACTTCTACCTACTTGGTCCCTTTATAAATGTGGTGCTTTAGAATACTGACTAGGAGGGTAAATTTAACTAATTTATTGGTGTGATTTAGGGCCAACAGTTTTCTAAGTTTTTTTTTTTAATTATACATTTGAAAATTGTGGTTAGAAGTACTACAAGTCATAGTAGTTGATAATTGATCAAAATGTTTTACGAAAAAATAAAGGTCAAAGTAAAACTTGTTTGAGTCTTCAAATAAATTGTATTGATGTCACATAAATTGGGATATTTGTGGAATGAAACAGGATGAGATAGAGCAGAATGGATGTAGATGATTCGTGGTAATTGAGTTCAACTAGTTTGGGATTGTGTCGTTGTTGTACTTATGCATGTTTGTCAAACAAACAAAGCTTTGCCTTTTCTGAATATGATAAATGAGTACTATACAAGAAAAGTTTTGACCTTAGTTAGGTGATAGTTTTAGATAATCTGTTTTGCTCGGTAAGAAAAGGAAATACAGCAATAAGTGCAGATTAAAACTGAATTAATCTCTTATAAGAAGTAGGAGATCTGTTAAGTTTTGATTTTTCTTGCCAATTTGCATTGGAAACTTGATAGTTTCCTGTGCATGTGATCGAGCTCCCTCATCTGAATTCATAATTCACTGCAAAACATTATCCCGTAATTTTACTATTTGTCTCCTAATTGTTTCATTATGCCTCAATGAGTTGGCTGAAGTTGAGTTTGAACTGCTTCTGAGTTGTTTTAGTTTCTTGACTAGAACATTACTTTATATCATGAAGTTATTGATCTAATTTGCTTATTGAGCTATTTCGTTATTGAGGATCTTCTTATCGGGTAATAATCTACACACTGCATGCATCTGAATGTTTAGGTCACACCTGCATGCATCTTCTTTGTGTCCTCATGGAAAAAATTCTATAATTGTTGAACTTTGTTCCTGAATGGAATTTGACATTTATAATGCTTAGGTCACACCTGCATGCATCTTCTTTGTGTCCTCATGGAAAAAATTCTACAATTGTTGAACTTTGTTCTGTTGAATGGAATTTGACATTTATAATGATTTCTCGTATTAGCTTCAAGAAGTCTGATGGAGAAACAGGTCCACTGAAAGTGACTGATGCTGTGCAAAATGATGCCCCTGCCAGAACCTCAGGATCAGGTTTTTAATTTTCCTCTAACCATTCACTATTCATCTGCTTAATTGTGCTTATGTCAACAACTATCAAAATTCTTTCTAGCCTATCTGCATTGCATACTAGTTTACTGAAAAACATATTACCTTGTTTGAAGCACTTTAGATTTCACAGCCGTTTCCCTTCATCACTGTTGATGAAACATCCTATGCATATTGAACACTTCAACTTTTTGTTTGTTTGTTTGTTACTATTGGATTTTCTAGATGCGTCAGTGAAAAGGATATGGTAAAACCATTGATCTTTGAAGTCCAAATGTTCTGAGAGTCTGTAGGTTAATAGGCGAAATGATGATGAAAAGCTTCATTGGTCTAGGGTAAAGAATCATGAATCAAGATAATTAAAATCTGCCAGTAGCAACTTCACACGGAACCATTTTGGGAATCCTGAAATGGGAGAACTTAAAATCTCGAATCTTGAATCTAGTTTCTTTAAAATCTGGTTCATATACCTTTCCAGAATTGAAAACGCAATGTTTCTAACTAGAGAAAGATTTACTTTAACTTGTAATAGAATATACAATGCATATACTAAAGATCTTACTGTTGCTTTTGTGGGCTTAATGTGCTGATCAGACAGGTATAACTTTTTTCTCTTCTCGTTCTTCTTTAGGTTTTCTTTTTATTTGTTCATCTGTTTGTTTGTTCTGGTTTGCCTCTAAATGATGCTGCAATTCCAGCATGCTTCCTTAAATTCGTCACTTCCAATGGATACGACATTTATCATTATAAATGCTTCTTGAACTTAAAAGGAAACAAACAGATTACTACAAATAGGTTATATGGACTGCAATTATTTTAAACATCTATTTTAGAAAACTAATTGTTGCTCATTTATGGCATGATGAGGAATCTTGTACTAGATATATTATAGTTGTGGTTTTGGTACATAAGTTATGGTAAGTGGAAAATTGGCAAGTCATTTAGTATTCCTTAAAGGAGAGATCAGATTTGGGGAATCTGTGGATCGGCGTCTGCAAGGGTATATAGTTCTTCTCATATCTTGCTTTGTGTGGTTCTCTTGCAAGCACCAGCTTTCTTTTCCTTATTTTCAAGCATCATACCTCTCATCTGTTTTTTCATTGGTTATTTCAATAAATCAATGGAAAGAATAAATCGCTGTGAAGCTATTTTTTCTCATTATTTCATGCATTCTGAGCTTTCTGGATCTTCAATTTCTCTAACTTCAGATAAGTTAGTTGAGCCAGCAGATAGAATCAGACATGAAGATAACCAAATTGTTTCTAGTGCTCTTTCTTCTCAACATACATCTTCAGATTTGGATCCGTCAGCTCCCAAGACCCCCATGAAAGGTATTCTTGCTGTCATAAACGTTCGTACGTGATTAGACATTAAATCATATCCCAATCTATTTTCTCTTGATGGATTCTGTGTATGTCTGTAATTGGACACTCAAGAGTGTGGAATCTCAGTAAAAATGGGAATGAATTGAACGGTGGACATATATGTTTATGCCCACTACATAGTTGGACCTACATCAATGGACTTGCGTATCTGCATTGCTTGTTTCGTATTGCTAACATTTTTAGGATCTCCGATGTTGTTTCATTTACTTGTGCTTCCATGAACTGTGTTTGTATTTGGCAGATGACACTTCTAAAAATGTATCTCTTCAATTTGGAAGCTTTACCCCGGGTTTTGTGAATGGAATGCAGGTACCATACATAAACAAGTCATTCATATATTACATGTGCTTTACGGGATTATGAATTATTCTATAACAAGAAAGATTACATTTAACTTATTATTAGCTAATTTTCTCTTAAACTTCAGATTCCTCAAAGGACCAACTCAGCACCCCCCAACATGGATGAGCAGAAGCGCATTCAGGTAGTGTAAGCTGTCTAGTGATTCCTATGTGTTTTATCTGCAGATACTACTTCAGATTGGATTGTGTAACCATCTCAATGAACCAAATCACAAAAAGTTCACACAAACTAGATAATAGCATGGAGAAACTTGAACAACTCCTCAAATGAGTTACTATCTGATGTTTTAGTGCATTATTTCTGACTGAATAGATCAAGATAAAGCCTTGAGTAATATATTTCTGCCAAATTAAACTTCTCTTCCAATATCGCATGTGGTTGATTGAGAAACCTGTTCTCAGAATTTGGGCATGTATCTCCTCAGTGATAGAGAGAGCTGGTTGTGGGGATTGTCATGGTCTAGCTGTCTTTCTTATTGGTACATGGTAACCGTAACTTGAACCTGTTTTAAGCCGAGGAAGATCATGTTTTCCCTATTTGTTTCAAGAACAACGTTTGTAGTAATATTATGGGTGTTTTCTACTTACTAGCTCTTTCAATTGCCAAAGTGATGTTCTGGTAACGCAACATTCTGTTTTGCAGGCACGATCTAGTCCTTTTAGACCACTGCAGCTTTTGCCTTCTTCTACTCCACATCAGCCGCAGCTAAGAGAGGACATTAGGAAGCCGATGAATAAAAATCCTGATCCTCAGCATCATGAAAGAGATCTACCTGTTCATGTTCAGGTTCCAACAGCTCTGGCTGTCGGTAGCATGCACAAGTTATCTTCTCTCCCTTTTCCGGGGGTTCCAGTCAATCCTCCTTTTCTGCAGCCTCATGGTCCTGTGCAGTTCGGAATGCCTGGACCACAGGTTCAACATCAAGGAATACCTTGTTCTTCGTTCCCAATGCCAATGCCAATTCCACTCCCAGTTGGAAATCCCAACCAAGTTAGGCATCCCCCATTTGTCCCTGGTCTCCAACCTCACCCTATGCAGCTTCAGGGAGCAATGCAACATGGACAAATGATGAACTTCCCTTCTAAATTTGGTCATCAGCTGAGCACTCCATTTGGCAACATGGGAGTTGGGATTCCACCACAGTTTGGGCAGCATGTTAGGAAGGTTAATTCTCGCAAATCTGTTAAAATTACTCATCCTGACACTCATGAAGAGTTGAAACTAGATGAGAAGGTTGACATGAAATTGGATGGTGGTTCATCTGGCTTGGCAATACATCATCCTGGGGGCTTACCATCACAGCCTATGCATTATGGTCCCTCTCACCCTATGAGCTTTTCCCCACAGATGTCCCCGAATCCTATGTTCTTACAAAACGCTCCTTCAGTTCCTATAACAAACTCCCTTGTGGCTCCCTGCGCTCCCGGACTAGGATATAACTCTTCAGGTAGGAAAGATTACTAACTTTTGTTCGTGAATGTAGTTTTAAATATTTATATGCTTTTCCTATTTCCTATCTGCAACTTTAATGTATGTGTGTGATTTCTGTTTCTCCAACTTCAGTTCAATTGGCAATTAACCAAGCTCCTGGCTCTGTTAGAAGAGAGGTTTTGGCGTCTTCATATCCAGTTTCCATGAAGACAGCAGAAACAGAAAAGGCACTGCAACCACCTTTGAGAGTTAACTCTAGTGAAGAGGGATCAAGGATTCTCTCAGAAACCTCTGTTGAGGCGCCAGAATCTGCCTCCAAGCCAACACCTTTTACTTCACCCTCAAGCAAATCACTTATTTCTGTCGATATACCTCCTTCTGGTAGTGCTACATCTATAGGAAGCAATGTTAACCATGTTCGAGGAGTCAATTATGTTGAGAACGAGTTGAAGAACCCTCCAAAGAAAAGCCAATTGCATCCTCAACAACTCCGAGAGGTATGTTTACTTTTATGATAGTGCAGTTTCCACATGTCTTCACATCTCTAGTCTCTCTCAAACTACCCATAGGGCCTACTTTCTGGCAAGGGGAGACCTTTGATTTTTCTGATTATTTCTTATTTAGTTAAACATGACTCGAGCATTCTCATAACTTTGTCTTTCTATGAATCAGGAAGGAAATTCCGTGTCCAAATCGAATCCTACTCCAACAAATTCAGCAGACTGTATTTCTGAAGGTCAAAATGCTGTAACTATAGAAACCCAAGCAGCAGTGAAAGAAACTCAAATTGAAAGAAACTCAAATGATAGGAATGCATCGGATCAAGTATCAAGCACAGGGGGCTGTGAAACTAACAATGTGGTTCATCAGTTGTCACATTCTGCTGCTTCCTTATCAGATTCCAATGTTTCTAAAATTGTGGTGCCTATTGCTACAAATAATAATAAAGAAGTTTTGCCTTCTGCATCTGGAGCAAAGTATAATGAGGATTCTCATATTCCTACTTCACCGTCATCTCCATCATATACCAAAATTAGGGGAAAAGTCTCAGAGGAAACAAAAACTGAATATCGTCGTGTTCAAGGATCAAGTCCAAAGGATAAACATACAAATAAGGTGAAAAGTGCAAACTCCAGGGGAAATAAAAAGAGAAGAGAAATTCTTCAGAAAGCTGATGCAGCTGGAGATACGTCTGATCTTTATATGGCATTTAAGGGACCCAAGGAGAAACTACAATCTTCTGTTTCTTCAGGAAGTGTTGAGAGTTGTTCCAGTTTCACTGCAAGGAAGATATCATCAAGTTCCAATGAAGATTTTTCGGCAAATGAAGATAAAAAGAGTACAGGTGAACCAAACAACTGGGAAGATGCTGCTATGTCAACTCCAAAGTTGGAAACTTCTGGTGACAATAAAATTGTTAATGATAATCTTAGGCATCCAAATGGTGGAAGTGATACTACAGGACAAATGAGATACTCAAGAGATTTCCTTCTTACCCTTTCTTCTCATTTCGGTGATCTCCCTGCTAATTTTGAAGTTCCGTGGCATATGGTGGAGGCCCTTTTGAGTCCTAACTGTAGCATTTCGAAAGGGGTAGATTTTAACAAGAATGGTCCAAACTCCTGTCCTGGACAAATTAATAGCAGACAAGGCAGCTCTTCTTGGTCTGAGAACCGTCCTACTGGAATGGGAGATGATGGCAGGTGGACTAATAAGCAACATATTGATATCAACCAAGGGGGAAATGCTAATGGTGCTCGTCCGGGTCGAGGAAACCACAAGAATATGAGGAATCTACAAGGACAGCCAGCTAGCCAATATGTATCTGTGTTTCCTGCTGGAACAATGCTGCCATTAGCCTCTCAGGGAGGAATACAACATATTCGGTCCGATGCCAACCGCTGGCAGCGGGTTTCTGGCTCCCGAAAAGGTTCATTTCCTTCTCACTCTCCACTGCAAGTTATGCACAAAGCTGACAAGAAATATGAGATACGCAAAGTGACTGATGCAGAAGAGGCAAAACGTAGACACTTGAAAGCTATCCTCAACAAGCTAACGCCACAAAATTTTGAGAAGCTGTTTGAGCAAGTAAAGGAGGTTAATATTGATAGTGCTACCACTCTTGCTGGTGTCATTTCACAGATATTTGACAAAGCTCTAATGGAGCCAACATTTTGTGAGATGTATGCAAATTTTTGTTATCATCTAGCCGGGGAACTTCCTGATTTTGTGGAGGACAATCAGAAAATAACCTTCAAGAGACTGCTCCTTGATAAATGCCAGGAGGAGTTTGAGAGAGGTGAAAGAGAAGAAGCAGAAGCTGACAGTATGGAAGAGGATGGAGCGGTAAAGCTGTCAGAGGGAAAGAGAGAGGAGATGAGGTTACAAACACGAAGAAGGATGTTAGGTAACATCAGATTGATTGGAGAATTATACAAGAAGAAGATGCTTACAGAGAGGATAATGCATGAGTGCATCCAGAAATTGCTCGGGCAGTACCAGACTCCAGATGAGGAAGATATTGAGTCTCTCTGCAAGCTTATGAGCACTATAGGAGGAATGATCGACCATTCCAAGGCAAAGGATTACATGGACGCGTATTTTGATATGATGACGACAATGGCTAACAATACAGATTTGTCTACTAGGGTGAGGTTTATGTTGATGGATATTATTGATTTGAGAAAAAATAAGTGGCAGCAAAGAAGAAAAGTAGAAGGCCCCAAAAAAATAGAGGAAGTGCGAAGAGATGCTGTGCAAGAACGTCGAGCTCAGGTTGGTCGGTCCCCTCGTGGTTCAAGCACTGTTTCCTCTGCTAGAAGAGGGCTGCCTGCAGATTTAAGTCCTCGTCCATCCATGTTTTCTTCTCCAGCTCCTCAGATGACTCCATTTCGTGGAATACCATCACAAAATCGTGGAGTTGGAAGCCAGGATTGCAGGTTAGAAGCTAAACATCCACATGAGAGTAGGACATCATCAGCTGCCTTGCCACAGCGATCTATTGATGATAATAAAACAATGAGCCTTGGTCCGCGGGGAGGCCCCGGAAGGGGAACGCCTTTCAGGGGTCAAGCAATGCATTCTGCTGGTCCCGTGACTGCTGGTGCTGGTGGGTGGTCACCATACAACTCAAGACAAGAATCAATATCCAAATATGCTCCAGGGACAGTTGTGAAGCCTACTGCTAATTATGCTCGGCCAAACCAACATGAGCACGCACATTATGCAGAAAAAGAATTAACAAATACAAATCGTCCTTTTGGGAGATCTGCCGAACCACCAGCGTCAAATTCACCAGGAACGATATGGTCTGAAGAACGTCTTGGAGAAATGTCGATTGCAGCTATTTGTGAATTTTACAGGTATAATTTCTCTCGTCATTGTTTAATTTTTCCACACCCTAATTGCTAACCCTTTCTTTTACGGTGAATCCATGAAAGGAGTTGTGTTGAAAAATATACAAGTGACAAGTGCATTACCGATCAAAAAATGTAAAGAAAGATTACAACTTGAGGACTTTTTTCAGAATCTGCATCATAGCAAGAGTGTAAAAGAATCATCTGAAGGAAATGATAAGACCGGCTAATTAATTATGAAGTTTACATTCTTGAGATATGATAACTTTTATAGACTTTATGCCCCAGTTTAATTAATGCGATCAAGTATTTGTTGCACATATCTGTAACGTGAAAGTTATTTTAGTAAGGAAAATTACTTCTATGATTGTAGCTTCACATTCAGGGAGCCGACATTTTTAAGAAATTCGTAGCAAAGAAAACTACTAACAACATTTACATAATGTACATGGAGTTATTCTTTCATTCTGTTTGACTACATGAGAGAAGATCCATTCAAGGATTTCATTTGGATAATCTCAAAATCCTGCTCTTCCTATACACACCTTTTACAGCTATAAACTTATAATCCGTGTGATTTTCTGGTTCCAGTGCAGTTGATGAGGACGAAGTTGTTCTACGCATTGGAGAATTGAACTCACCAAGCTTTCATCCAATGATGCTATCGATATGGGTAAATGACTCATTTCAGAGGAAAGAAAGGGACAGAGATCTTCTTGCTCGGCTTCTTATCAGTCTTACGAAGTCAAAGGTGGTACTGGAAACCAAACATCTCATTAAGGGGTAAGCTGACTATTTCTTTTCTAATGTCATCCGACTCTTTTCTTATAACTTTCTTACTCTTAACAGGTTTGAATCAGTTTTAGCTACTTTGGAGGACGAAGTTACTGATGCTCCAAAAGCAGCTGTATTTCTTGGTCACATTTTCGGTAGATTAATCAGCGAAAATGTGATCTCTCTGAAAGAAGCAGGACATCTTATACAACATGGTGGTGAGGAGTCTGGTCATCTTCTGCAAACTGGATTGGGATACGAAGTTCTCGAAAGTACATTTGAACTTATAAGATCAGAGAAGGGAGAATCAGCCTTGAAAGATATCTGCAGCGCGTCCAGCACACAGTTGGAAGATTTTAGACCACCTGTTCTGTCCAAATGAACCAGTTTTTAATCATTAGGTGGTGACAATAACCTTTTTCTTTCGACCTGGTTAATGGTTATTCATTATTTTACCTAAGAACAAATGCAGAAGCAGGACAACTGAATATGCAGAATATTTTGTGTAATGCTTAGGCATGTATACGTGACTGTTGATATCAACTTTGTGAAGCATATATCAATTTGGTTTACTGGGCTAGGTGTTTTCCAAGATAGTTTAATGTTCTAGGTAATTTCTTCACTTATGTCCAAGCCTTAGTGGTCAGGGTTATTTTGTACCTGTGTTGGTGGGAGGTAGCAGATACTTTAATCAAGGTGCACGCCCTTGGCGATAATCCTAATCCCCCCCCCCCCAAATTACAACCAATTCTCACTTCTGAATTAAACTCAATGAAACCACCTCCCCTTTTGTTTTTGAACCTTGGTGGGGAGGTAGCAGGTACTAAACGGATGATTAGATGTGTACATAAGTTGGTTCGGACACCGTCTTTATATAAAAAAAATGATATATATATGCATCAAAGTATCTAATGTTATTACATAGGTGTCTGTCCGGTGTGTTATTAGTATGTAAATGCACATAAGCCTAAGTGGAGCACAAATATATTTACCATATGAAGATTGATAAATAAATTGACTTGGGAATTAAGTTTGTAAAATTTGACATAAAACCTTTTTAGTTCCTAAAACAGATTGTATTCAACAGTTTAAATGTAGAGATTATTAGATAAGAAATTGGCAACTCAACGATCGTATCAAAAAATGTAGAGATTGTGCACCAAATGTGGGAGAAAATCTTAGTGAACAACTAGTTACAGGAGTTGTTGATTTTTTGTACCAATGGATCTTTCTAATAGTATTTAAAATTTGACAAGTGTAGCATATAGTAGCTCAAATATGAGGTCCAATTTATGACAATAGTGAGTTTGTTTGTGAATTAGTCAAATAAGATGACTTTTAGAAATTATAGGGTACGAATCACATTTCATGTTTGTTTTTAATAGAAAAAATTCAATCAAACATGTAAATTATTTCAAATATTTTCACAAAAATTATAATCAAATTCAACTTAATAAATTTCAAATAAAGTGAAAACTATTTGAAATCTATCGCGGAACACCTACCAAATTACTTCACTGAAATATAAAATTTTAAGGGAGTTTTTCACAAACATCCCGTGGAATACTATTTACTTTTTTTTTAATCGTATATATAAATCATGCACTCATTACACACAATTATACATATATCATACATCTGCGGGTTATTTTTTAGTTTAAGCGGAAGTGATGCAATTTACAGAATTGTCCAACTTGGTTAAAATTAGGGTTTTCCAAAAAATAGTTCAACAGGCCCAAGATGGTTTACAGATTCGGGTCAACCCGAAGATAACAAATAATGGGCCGAATCTTGTCCACAATGCAACTAATTATACTTCTTTTGACGCTACAAATAAAAACCCTAGTTTTTCTTTTGCTCTTATCACCCTTCAGAAGCAGCCGCTCCAAATCCTCCATCAACAGTAAAAAATGGTACACTTTTTCCTCTATGCATTATGCTTAACTTGTTAAATCTGAGTTTTTATTTGTTCAAAGTGTCAAAAAAACTGTTTTTATTTGTTCAATGAAGCTGTTTCCTTTTAGTTTTTGCGTTTTTTGGTTAATGATGAAAAGGGTCGAATTGTTATGTGGAATTGTTTTTTGGGTTATAGTCTGTTAGAGCTATTCATGAGGTTTATTGAATGTTACTGGAGAATGCCAAAGATTTTATTTTTTTGGGAAATGGGTATAGTGTATGATTTATTGGTAATTTGGTTGTAATATTTGTTAACCCGGAAAAGCAAATGGTAGTATATGTTTCAATTGTTCATTTAATAGAAACTCTCAGTAGAATATATTGAGATAATGACAAATGCAAATACAATTTGTGTGGAGGTTGTGAATAGGTAGAGTTGTTTAGTCTACTCTATAATAGGGAGATGGGATGGTGTAGACAGCACTAGCACATTGAACTTGAGTAAAAGTTGCAGCTAGTTTTAATGTGAAATGTGCTATTTTTGCTGCAGACTAAGAGGACCAAGAAGGCTGGAATCGTTGGAAAGTATGGTAAGTATTACAGCTCATTTTAGAACCTTGCGTTTTGCGGTGATGAGGATATGTTTTGGTAGTATTGTTAGCCTCAAGGCGCTTTCTACTAATTTAGTGGTTTAATTTCTCTATATGTTTTGGTATTATTGTTAGCCTCAAGGTGCTTTCTAGTAATTTAACAACTAAATTTGATCAAGTGGTTTAATTTTTCTATCTGATCTGCTTGGTTAGGAATTTGATTCATTCTACCATTCCTTAAAATTGTTTTTTGCTACATTAGCAAGGCATATTGGAGTCCTTCTAATCCAATACACTTATGATATCTTGTTAGGAGAAATTGTCTGCAAACTGTAGGTTCCTATTAGTATGTAATTTTCTTAGTTTGAACTGTTAGTATGGAGCACAGATAAATTATTATAGAATATCTTTGAAAAATTCTTCAAGCTTAAGAAAAAATGATAAATAATAATAGTCGGAGATGATGGAGTAAATAGACTTTGTGAATTCTGCAGTTTTGAGGCTTGTAATAATATATAGAGAAATATGATGATGAGATGAGTGTTGCATATGGGCATCAAATCTAAACTTAGAAGTTATATCTCCTAGCTTTGCTTATCCTTTTGAAGTTTTGCTTAGATGTTTCTGTTTAGGCTGTGTCATTAACACTGAAATAGATGGTATTGATAGTGAGCAAATGTTTGTTTCCCTTAAGTTTGAGCTGCTGATTGTTACTGTTAATCAAGCATGTTCTATTTTATGCCTGGATTAGATGTATGAAGTGAATGGTTATGTGGGATTGTAGGTCAGGCTAGATGTATATGGTTTTGCAACCTGACAACTTAAATTTTGTTGATAACAGTATGCCCATGAGCTGGAATCAGTTCTTTAAATGGCCCTTTTCATCTGTTGCAGTTGCATAACTGAACTATTGAAAAGCTTCTGTTTTCTTGTCTTTACATTTATGTTTCTGATTCGCTTGCCTTCTACGCTTAGGTACCCGTTATGGTGCCAGTCTGCGTAAGCAGATTAAGAAGATGGAGGTTAGCCAGCACAGCAAGTACTTCTGTGAGTTTTGTGGAAAGGTATGGGCCTGGCTCTGTGCAGTATAATAGTTTTCTTGGCTGCATTTGGATTACTGTTGTATTATAAAGAGTTCTTAAGTTTAGGATTCTCACCATATATATATATACTTGTTATGCAGTATGCAGTAAAGAGGAAAGCAGTGGGAATTTGGGGTTGCAAAGATTGTGGCAAAGTCAAAGCCGGTGGTGCTTACACATTGAAGTAATTACTCTCTCAACTTCTATTGTTTTCCCTTTGTGTGTGTCAATAACTAATCTCTATTTCCTTTTCAATAGCACCGCGAGTGCTGTTACAGTTAGGAGTACAATCCGAAGACTGAGGGAGCAGACTGAGAGTTAGAGCAATTGTCCCCTTCTGGCGGTGCAGCTTATTATGTGTCTACTTATTTTGACATGTTTTTCAATTTTGAGTATTTTATGTTGTGAGATCAGACATGTTTTTCAATTTGAGTACTTTATGATGTTCTGAACCATCTCAATTAGCCATTAGTATAAAACTGTGTTTTCCAGACAATTATTCACTGATGCATTTTGTTGCCATTACTTCTTTATGCCTACTGAAAGGCTTCGTTGCTGGTTGAAATTTGACGTAATTGGTAGTAAACTGATATTTTGCAAATCACTGAAAGGAGGAAGTTTAGCTCAGTTTTTTAAAACCATAGTACTTTTTCCATTTCAATTTATGTTATACCCTTTGTCTCAAATTATGTCGTTTTCTTTTGAAAAATAGTCGTCCCAAATTATTTGTTGTTATAGAAGTTCAGGATAAGATAAACTTTTTTCTTTTTTCATTTTATCATTAGTATAATTTTGCTTCAAGACTACAAAGTCTTTGATTATGGAGTGTTGTCAGTTCTTGAAGCTGTTGATATAGTTTATTCCAAGCTGTTTACTTAGACATTTTATCCATTTCTATTGATATGTTGACAAGGTGACCTTGGCAAATGATATACTCATTATTGGAGATTACATATAAATTAAATAAATACTCAATGGAGATATTTTAT
The DNA here is from genome assembly GCF_900185275.1 of Solanum verrucosum. Taxonomy (NCBI): domain Eukaryota; kingdom Viridiplantae; phylum Streptophyta; class Magnoliopsida; order Solanales; family Solanaceae; genus Solanum; species Solanum verrucosum. The sequence continues at coordinate 6,135,689 of NW_026020129.1, forward strand.
AACTTGCATATATAAATAAGGTTAATGTAGTAAAAAATTCCTTCTAATTATGTTTCTCAAGGAGCAGATATAAGGCAAAAAAAGGATAGATATTTTGAAACGAAGAAAATAACATTTTACTACTATTAATAAAGAAAAATATCATTCAGTTTAGAACTGTGTTTTGATTAAGTGGCTGAAGCTATTTTCCCCTTCCCCACCAATTATTGAAAAACACAAAGCCTTAGTTATAGTGGGAAGGTTCCCTGCTATTGAACACTACTTTGGCTACTTGATTATCTGACCTCAAGTCAACCTAGTTCCTACTAAAGGAGTAGTGAAACGGAGCCAAAATTTTCACCAAAAGAGATTAAAATATAAATAAGTGAAGTTCGGATGAACCTCCTCAAGCCTATCTAGCTCCGTCCCAAGGGTGGAATGATACTTTCCACCTATCGACTTAAAATTCTGGATATGCTGATGAAACAAAATTTATAAAGTCATTTGTTAATACAGCATATGTTTAGTTACTATTACTTTATACAACACAACACAGCACCGGTGTTGAGATACAAGCTTAGAAACTTGGCCATTCTCTTATGGCAAAACACAGAAAACAGGAAACTATCTACACTTGCTGGACAGCAACAACAAAAAGAAAAGATAAACGACCTACTTACATCTGCAGTCTTTTTTTTTTGTTGCGCTCTTAGCTCCTATAAGAGGGCGCACTATATATGCATATTAGTAAAGGCCTAATGAAAGGGACACGATAAACTTGCTCCTCAATCAGCTCGTTGCCTGTTGTGGTTCCAAGTTGGTCCCTGGTAGTCTCGGTCTCTGTATCTAAAAACAAGACCGTTGAGAGAGTGCAAAACCATAGCCTCTGCCAACTGAGGGGTTTACACAACTGATAATGGTGAATGGCAACTGTCTCCATTCTGATGGATCTGGTTTTGGACAGCTTTCACAGCTGCTACTCTTGCTGCAGTGGCGGACTTGTTGGCAGAAGAAACAGCTCGTTTTGCTCTTTCATCCACCTTTGGCACATTAATAGCTTTCTCAGCAGCTTGTCTTGCTTCCTAAGAACAAGGAAGAAAATTTATGAGCACATTGAGGTAGAGATAATAAACACAGCCAAATTTATGAGCACATTGAGGCATTGCTGAAGCTTCAAAAAGGGGATTGGAAGCTTCCGCCAGAACACCCTCTCCAGAAACACAGTCAAAAAAGGAAATACAGAACTGTTGAAACGAGAGAGCAATGGGAGGAGCCAAATTTTGCAAATATATTTGCAGCCTGGTTTCTTAAAAAGGGAAAAAAAGAAGGGCCATTTTGTAAGAACTGTCAACTAATTTAGAGGTGGTTTGTGTAACCTCTATCAGTACAAGTTCAAACTAAATTTCCAATTGTGAACAATGGCGAAGTCCGTACTTTTTCCAGCCACTTATTCATTTTCTTCAATGTCCCTACAACATCCTACTATGATCAGGAAACAAGATTATTACCTGGACTGCATGAAGCACTTTAGAATGGTCAATTGCAGAAGGAGATCCTGGAAGGGTGCCAAGACTACTTGAAACATTCAGAATCCCATTTTGCCAGTGACCAGACTGAGTTTCCCCATTTCTGAAAGTGTAAATGCCAAACCCTTGCCTCTTCCCCTCATGCCAGGCTCCTTCATAGCGATGTCCATTTCCAAAGTGGTATACTCCAAAACCATGCATCTTATCTGCAAAATACTCTCCAGCATATGTATCCCCATTTCTGCATGGTCATGCAAATCAACAGACTGGTGAGAAGAAACGCATGCACTGATATTCTCCCAAGAAAGAGAACAGAGAAAAGAAAAGAAATACAAGAGTAAGACAGATCACAAGAAAGAATGAACATGGGTCAAAACAATTTGGCTTCCCCTCATTAACATGACTATCCATGTTTATAATTCCGAGGGCTGCCACGATGCCATCCAGTCATCTTTGTTTATGCTAACATGGCTTGGCTTGGTTGGCCACTTCCCTCTCCCCACCCATTAACTATCTTGAGTTATACTGAGTGCTACATAAACAAGAAACTAAACCTAACTAAGCAAGCAGCTATCCAATTAAGTGATAAGAGTGTGTTAATTCATTTGAATAATACATGAGAAAAGAGGGTGAGAAATGACAACAGAAGAAACCATGGAATTCCAGGCTCCCCATGCGCAGTCAGCAAAAGAATCCTGAAAGTAGACTCCTTGGACTGGAGCAGACAAAGAAGCTAAGCAAGAAAGATACCCTAACATAGAGGAATCAAGTATTAGCAACAGAATACCACCAAGTTGAACTAACCTCAACATGAAGAGGCAGCGCAACAGGATAACTCCAAGTTGAACTAACCTCAACATGAAGAGGCAGCTGGTGATTTCACAAAAGCCAGTTCAGGGTACTGCAGTTATTGCCTGTTCTTGGTCCTCGAAGAATGTCTTTTATTGAGCGTTAAAGTGTAGGTTAATAACTTAATATCTTAAACTTTACACGTTGCTTATCCTCACATTTATAATAATTAAATGCATCATGATCCATAATGTATGTGGGAACTTGAACATATTACTTAGTATAGTCACTATATACCCTAGAGCACCGATAAGCAAGTACACTGAAGCTAAGACAAAGAAATACTTGATACAAAATTATGTTTCCTATTGTGCATGTCAAAAATATGGAACTATCCCAACAAAACTTGAACCAATTGAGCCAACAATGTAGCTCTTGGAATGTGCATGAATTCTAGATGCTACAAGGAAAATTCAAAAAGATCTCTAATCTGACATGATTAAGGACAAGGCAAATGTAGCCGAAGCACATATAACCCAAATTTTGAGAAAAACAAGTGAAAATACTAAGCCTTAGCCATTGAGAATTCACATGAACAGAAAAGCTCTACTTGAAGAATAACAACAACAACAAACCCAGTGTGGCATCTGGGGAAGGTAGAGTGTACGCATACTGTACCCCTACCTTGTACGAGATAGAGAGATTGTTTCCAATAGACCCTCGACTTAAAATAAAGCATTCCAAGCAGTAAGGAAATGCAGAAATGAGAGCAGTAGCAACAATGAAATAATGTGAAATGAAGAGCAGTACACAACATACATAGGAAAGAATAGTAATGACAACAAAATAATGCGATAATCGAAGCGCACACACACACAAACATACTTGAAGAAAACATCAAGTTAATAACTAGAAATTCAAAAAGAAACAGTTGCAAATGCCCTCAAGTGGTTACCTGAAATGATAATGACCCAATCCATGTTTGACACCCCACTTAAACTCCCCTGTATAACTGCTTCCATCTTCACAAGTATGAACCCCATATCCATGACACTGCCCATTACACCATTCCCCAGCATATAGATCCCCAGTATAAGACCTATACATCCCAACTCCATGTCTCAATCCCTGCCTGTATTGCCCCCTATACCTGCTCCCTTTTGACCACGTTTCGACCCCATATCCATCATATTTTCCATCTATCCAATCACCTTCATACCTCCCATTCAAACGATAGTAATAAACCCCACTTCCTGAGCATTTCCCTTTATGAAATTCACCCTCATACACATCACCATTGCTGTAAACTTGCACCCAACAACCTGAAACTGGTTTCCTTTCTTGTTTCGGCTTTGAACCAATTGACCAAACAACTGAAGGTCTAGACTTTGAGGCAGTAGGTGATGAATGAAGATTGATAGACAAAGTTCTAGCAAGAAATATGCGGATAGAAGGAACACAAGGGAGAGCAACACAAAGTGAAACCACAAGAAAAGCAATTACAGCAACAATAAACAGAAAGTAAATAAAAGAACCCCAGTACTGAGTTGAAGTCAACAAGTAAAGAGAAGGCAAAGACAACAATATAAAAAGCTTCAAATGGACTCTAATCCAAGAAGCATGACAAGAGTGATGAAGGAGCCTTAAAGTGATCCTTTTTGTAGCTAACAACACAGGAATAGAACAAGGACATAGAAAAGACTGATTTGATGAAGAGCTAGACTTCAACACAGTAGATTTGAAATGATTGTGTTGTACTTGTTGGTTAACAGATGAAGATGGGGTTGGGGAGTGATAAAGATTAGAACTTTGAGACATTATTGGCCTTTTATGAGGTGTTGACAAAAGGGTTTTTCCTGGTGATTGATTCTGGCAAATAGGTTCATCCCTAAAGTGAATCTGATTGGTTGAAGAATCTGGTGATGGGATCTTGATTTGGAGATTAATCTTGCAAAAATTCTCAGATGGGGTTGACTGATTTGAGGTAAAGATTGGATTTTGATATTGTTTTTGATTGGAAGAGATGAAATTGGATGAAAGGTCACTGTGTTCTTGACCTATCTGAACTTCAAGATTCTTCTGATGCATTTAACGTAAGCTAAAAAATGGAAACTTTTTGTTTTTTCAACTCAAAAAGTTCAATTTTTTTCAATTCTTATAAAGATTTGTGATCTATTTCTTCTGTGGGTATTTGTGCTTTTACAAGTTTTCTGGTTTTGATAATGGCGGTCTAAGATTATTGTATTTGGTTTTTTTTTTTTTTTCAAGAAACAAGACCCAAAGTGGGGTTAAAGCAGAAGCAAAAAAAATTGAAGGTTGGATAATGGGATTTATTATTTTTATTTATATTTTATATTTAAATATAAACCCATAATATTGGTTACATTTACTATTTGGCCATTGAGCTTTGGTTATTACTTATTACCCAAACTCAAATATTTCTTCTTTGCACCAAAATGTTTGGGAAAATGTTACCATAGGTACCTAAATGATAGAAGAAATGTAAACTAGTCCCTAATGTTATACTACCTAATGTCAAGAAATTCTTAAGGTAACGATTGATAAAATGAGTGAACTTTAGAGATTAAGGTTCGAATCGCAGTAGATATGAGAGAAGTTAAGTGATTTTCTTCGATCTATATAAGTTTTAGTGGATAAAGTTATTCGATATTTGTGTTGGTATGAAGTAATATATACATAATGAAATAATTGAGGTGCGCGCAAGTTGACTCGAATATTATCAGTTAAAAATGATAGTTGATGTTGGCTACTTCCTAGTGTAAGTCCTTGATTGTCATACGCTGCAAGAGTGCAGCTATGTTATAATTATCTTATCTTGGTTAAGAATTTTGATATCTTATAAGAGAGATGTTAATAGAAAGATATTAGGTGTATGATTTTTTGAAAGGGGTTAGTGATCGATCAATCGGTATTTTTGATAATAAAGTTATACTAGCTACTCTAATTTTTTCTATAATAATTGCTAGGTGATCGAAAATTTTAGTATTAATCATTTTTCTTTTTTGATGTTTTTATTTATTTTAAGAACTTGATTAATTTAGATTTGCGTTGAAAATCAACTTTTAAAGTAAAGTTCATGTAAGAAAATTTTACTTTAGAAAAAAGTGTGCTTCGATCCCTAGTTTTCAAAACTCGAAACCTCTTATTGATGGCACTTACCGCCTTATCTTTGGAGGTATCCATGGTAGAACTAGGATGTCGCAAGGGCATCGTTCTTACTTCTACCTATATTTATTTCGTTATATTTTAATTTTTCTTCATGAAAATTATAACTTCATTAACAAGGATATATCTATTTTCATTTATTCTTAAATCTTATAGTACATTGAATATGTAGCAACTATCAAAAGTTGGAAACATCATATTCTTATAATTAAGGAGTTTTTGTTTGAAAAGCCATAGATAATCAAGATAGAGACGCATTATATTAATAATTAATAGGATTTGTAAAAGACGTATAAGAAAATGAAAACGTTAATCATGTAACAGATTCCTTTTATCAAATTGCACTAAGTCAACATCTATTCTTTATAGTCACAAATATTTTCAAAATCCTTAATTTCTTAGTTGAAGCTTAATTATACGCAATATAAATACTTAAAGAAAAATATTAAAAATATTCATAAACTAGTCGTGAATTATTAGTTTCATTTTTGAACTATTGACAACCTTAAAAACACTCTTTTACTTGACTAACTGAACGTAAATACACCCCCCGATCTTACAATATGAGTGAAATACACCCCTAAACTCTCGTCAAATTTAGGGGTGTATTCAACGCTTCCCTTCACTTTTTTATTAAGAGTCACATGTCATACAAGAGTTTGAAACCACTTGCTATGTCATATGGTAGATCGGTGGTGTATCTAAGTTTAGCTAGTCAAGTAGAAGGATATTTTTAAGGCTATCAATAGTTCGAGTACAGAATTAATAATTTGCGTCAAATTCAGGAGTGTTTTCAACACTTCTCTAAAAAAAACAAGTAGCGTATTAATTCACATGATAAAACAATCATTTTTTGAAAGAAAAATGATAAGATCATTTGGTTGACACGTTTCGTTTACCAACATGAATTATGTCGGGATGGTTAGAATTCTCCACCTTAATTAAAGGTTTTGGATGGGTTCATGTCCCTGAGAATGAAAAACTCTATTGGCACAAACCTCAGAAATAGACCTTACAATGTGCAAATTCAAATTTAATCGGATCCCATAACACATTGAACACCTATGCGATTTATAGTTTATAGTTTTTTAATAGACATCTGAGTACATCATCCATGAAGAAAGCAAAAGTATTTAATTAACGTGATAGACTAAATATCACAAGATTAATTAATTCAATTGCAACTGGCACCAAAATGTTTCCTTTTTCTCAACAATATTTTTCTTATAATTTGGTGAAGTTAAAACTAATTTAGCTATTAATTAAAGCTATTACCATCATAACAACGAGGCAGGTCAACACATCATACACTATAATTTTTTTTTAAAAAAATATAAGTGTTGTTAGGTACATAATCTATTAGGATTTTGATATATAATATTTTATAAACTCAATAATTTGGGTTTGACAAAATCCAAAATCTTAATTCGTTTATTGTGTTAGGTGAAATAAATGGTGTTGGACGGAATATTTCTGGATTATTTTTTTTTCATATATGCAATGTTATAAAAATCAAAGATTACTTGTCAAGAAAGGAAATACCAATTTAATAACACTACAATTAATTTATTTCCTTTTCTTTTTCTCTGAATCATTTATGTAAAAAATACTTCGTCAACCATGTCAAATTAATGATAAAAACATACACCTTTCATTTCAATTTATGTGAGATTGTTTGATTAGTCGTAAAGTTTCAAAAATAAGAGAAAATTTTGTTATGTTTATGAAATTGTCCTTAATAAAGTCACTTAAGTGCTTACTTTTAGTTATTTTTTTCTTTCACAATAAAGTGTTAAGTGGGACATAAAAGAGAAAAATTAAATTGGTACCATTAAATAGTTGTCAATAAGGAAATGTGACATTCTATTTAAAACAGATTAAAAAAGAAAAGATATCATACAAATTTAGATAAAAAAGGTAGTATTTATTAAAGTAATATAACAAAATAGGTAAAAATGCTTTTATTGTTATTTATTAACTAAAAAAAAACCTGAAACTCGTGCTTGGGATGATACTAGTGTTGATGGAATGAATTTCCTTTTACGATTGGTTTTGAAAAAGCAACTCAATGCACAAAACATCTCTCGTATTAACAAAATTTAGGGAAGAATCTTACCTTAAAGGGTGTGACTAGAAAATCTAATCTACTTTTTTACTCAAATTTATGACCTATAAATCACACTGAGATAACTTTATCGTTGCTCTCAACTTCTCTTCTCAAGAACAATTCCACTATAACCATATATTTTACTTTAATTAATTAATTATTTTAAATAAATAAATAAGAAGAAAAAATGTGTGGCAATTTTGAAATTGGGCACAAATATCGAGGTGAAATATTTGAGGTTTGTGGTCCCTAATCCCAATGATTTTGCTTAGCGTATTCTCTTCTCTGCATCTCTTGCGGGTAACGACAAGAGTAATGAAGGCCCATTTAATTACTGTAAAGGCCCAAGTCCATATTAACGGTTCTAACTGATCCAAAAGATATGCCGCCAAAACCAAACCCGGGCCCACTCTCCACTTTTTTCCTAATTTCCTAATTAAAGAGCTCCTATTTTTCCTTTTTTTTTTCTTTTCAAAAATTGCTCGCGAAAATAATCCAATATGACCACTTTTAAATTAAATAGAGAAAAAAAATTAAAAAAAATTGTAAAAGGAAATATATAATTAAAAATAAGTTTGTAAAGAATTGTCAAATTAAATTTCTCATATTTCTCTTGTTAAGTTCTTTTTAATTCTTTTTATATTATTGAAGAAAAATAATGTGTGGTCAAATATTTAAAAACCTTCTTATCAAGATTACAACTATTGTAATGGATCAAAAATAGATGGTAAGGAAAAGGTTTAAATTTTAAAATACTTCATAAAAGATTGCTATCATTAGAATATTATTCTATTATGATAATATCATTCAACCTATTATTATAAAAAATATTTCGGATAAAAATAATAATTATATATATACTTCGTATATGTCTAGTTTCATTCAAATTTGTTAAGAAAATACTTTTTTTCGAGAATTATATTAAAAACAATCTCTTTATTTTGTTTAAAATAGGAAAATTCTTCAAAAATATCAGTAGGCTTGCAATCTGGTAAGAACATACTCGCATTTTTTAGACATCATTTATGAGATCATACAGATTATGTTATTATTGACGATTTGATGTTATCACATTTCTAGTTTCAATAATTTATTTGGTTTTAATGATAAATTTTGATAGGAATGCACTATACGAGTGGTCAATTTTCCATGAAGTAAAAACTTTCATGATAATAACTTAAGATATATCCTACGATCATAAAGTGATTTGATCAAATGTACAAGCTTAAGTGTAGTTAAAATAAGCCAAACCAAATAGATGCCTTTGAATATTTATTTTATATTTCTATTTTTTATTAAGTTTGTCCTTTACTAGTACTCAATTAGTGATGAGAATATTCGATGATTTAAGAAGTGACTTGTTAATAATTCAGATATTCATAACAATGAAAATTTACCAAATAAATGTCAATTATAATTTATTATTAAGTATACTTATAATGTATAATGTAGTTATAATTTTTATTTTCGCACATAAAAGTACAACCCTCTTAAGTTATATATTTTTGTTTTTCATTATCATGTATGAGCTCAAAGGTTCGACTAATTTAGATTTTATGTTTGAAAGGTTTCACTTTCAAAGAGTAATCGGTCTCTATAAAAAGCAATCATATTTTCAGAGCTTGAGTTTGAGACCAGCTTGGATCAAGAACATATTGAATGCTTACAAATTAACTCTGTACATTCGTCTTTCTTTAAAATTGAATCAAATCTTAATACCGTTCTCTTCGTCCCAAAAATACGTTTGCTTCTCGAGAATTAATTTGACTAATTTCTAAAGCTATATCAAACTAGGTTAGTTCAATATTTTAAGATTAAAATTTTAGATATTAAAAAACGATATGAAAAGTACTATAAGATGTCATTCTTTCATATCAATATGGTGAAAAATATATATTAAAATATTAATCAAATTTTATATAATTTAATTCTCGATAAGCAAAATGAATATAAGTTTTTTTGAGACGGGTAGAATATAATGTAAGTTAGAAACACTTCATATATGTATTGATATAATGAACATTTTTCTTTTAACTTTTCAAGATTACATCCCAGTCACGTGGTTAATAGTCGAATTTCTTATCCTAAAGCAAAGATATTTATTATATCTAAATTAACACTAATTAATATTAAAAGCTTTCACTAATACTAATAAATAGGTCTCATAGCTTCTGAGTCACTAATACTAACCATTCACGTGCTTTCCAATAAATTATTGTGCAAAGTGCAATTTCTTAATATGAAAAGGAAAATTAGGATCACAATTCAAATATAGGATAATGCAAATTGCAATGGATAAGAGAGTTGATTTATGACTATTTTCTTGCTTTTTAAGCATGTTTCCTTCATCATTATTGTGACATGTTCACAATAAATACAAGACAATTTTTTCTCTTTCTTTTTTTTTCTCGAGGCATTCGGTACTTGTTTTAAAATTCGACTAATTTAAATTTACGTAGAAAAATCTTGCTTTGAGAGTAAAGTACTCATTACCATAAACAATCATATACTCAAAATTTGAATTTAAACAATAGCGAAACCACATGCAAAGTATAAGGCGATCAGTTGGATAATTTTGAATTTTTTCATAACTCTTTAATTATTATTTTGTATATGATATGTTTAAAATTAGAAGATTAAAAAATATTTCGTTATATTTTATATATTTTAGCTAAGATTATATAATTTTTTTTTAAAATTTCGTGTTATATCAAATTCAGTAAAATAAATTTAAATAGTTTACAAAATGTTCCTATCCCATCACCAAAGCACACTTGACCACTACATTCAGGAGATCTTTAAAAGAACGACTAAATTAAAAGAAAAATAAATTATTACTATTTGATTAGGATAAGAAAGAAAGAGAAATATTCCATCTGTTACGTACGTAAAATTATTTTCTTGTTAGTCTATTTTTTGAAAAATAATATATTTTTTATTTAGTAAGAAATTAACTTTAAAATATTTTATTTTGCTTTTAGTAAAATAATTTAGAGTCACATAACAATTTATTTTAGATCATAATTAAATTTTAAAATTTTCTATTTGTTTATTAGATTTTATGTTTAATCAAACACCATTATATGAAATCGAAACATAACTTGGACACCTTTTTTTTTCTCTCTCTTTGATTTACCTTTTTTATATTTTGGGGCCAGTTGATTCATTATTAAATGCTGACAACTAACATGTTACAATGTATTCAATATATTAGAAAGACATAATTGAAGGGTCACAATTTGAAGGATCTTTTTTGTTTTGAGCTATAGATAGTAGCTATGGCTAGCTACTTTACTTCAATTGAAACCAACATATAAATAGTTGTATAATTTGTCTTCATTTCAACATAATTATAATGCAATTTGAATTCTGAATTAATGTAGCCAATCTAGATGATACCTAGGAAGCTATGATCACTCCTACCACTAGTATATATGGAATCCATTAATATATATACTACTCTATAATATGACATCTTCGATATTTTAATGATATTATATATACTTAGAGATTATAAAGGTGTATCGAAAAGGTGAGAATGACTGAATTTTGACCTGTTAAGAGATTGAATTAATAAATATTTGGGTCATCAATATGTTTAATTGATTAAATTGAAATATCTAACTTTAATCAAGTTTACATAATATTTATAGTTATTTTCTTAATATTATTAGTACTAAATATTTTTTTTTAATTGTTAAGGCTATACCTAACACATATCAAAGAAATAGTTTGTTTAGATAAATACTTCAATTTTTTTTTAATTGTCAATTTGATCTACATAATCAATCTAACTTTTAGATTAATATTTACAAATTCATTCCCAGCTCAACCCGCCAAAACTTGGAAGTAGTCAAATTTATGTTTAGTAAAGCATAAATTCTTTAATTAAGATTGCAAAGTATAACTTGTGCAATATATAAGCTTGTACCACATAAAAAGATTATTTATTTTGAGAGACTAAAATTAAAGACCAAAGCAAATGACCGGAAGAAATATTCTTTTGTGCTTGATAATGGGACATAGTAATTATGAAAAAGAAAATAATTCCTAAAAAGTCATTTTTAGAGTCCACATTGTCCATTTTTCAACAAAGATTAATTATGGAGAGGTTAAAATTAAATTACTTGTAAGTGGAAAATAATAATATAATCTTTAAACTTAGTTGTCAAAGAAAATAGGACAAGTACGTCCTTATCAATGGCGGGGGTTTAATTAAAGGGTAGATTCATTTATTTAAAGTTTGAAAAGACATTCCAAAGTTTATGATCCATACTTATCAAAAGAATGTTAGTCGATTAGCTGCCTATATTTGACTCTAATTCATCACACATATATATGTCAATTATATTGGTCCCTTAATCATTATAATTTCTATACATGCATGGTGGTGGTGTGTTCGTGTATTGATTTATTTTATTTGGTGTTTGATATGTATTTTTGAAATAATTTACATTACATAAGATCTTTTATGCCAGGGAGCACTTCTTATGAATATATTCTTAATTCTAATATTTTCAAGTTATTGCGTTCTAAATAATAATTTGTATATATTCAATAAATTCTTAAAATAAATATAATATTTGAATCAAAGTTACTGAGTTCAGATGATTTGATTTAATAAAATTTGAAGCAAATTAAGACTTTTATGTCGATGGAGCTAGTGTGTTAGTAGATGCATAATTTTTTTTTCAATTCGGTATTTGGAGTCCCGACTAAATTGGGATTGCGCACTGCATGACTCTTCTAGAGGTGACATTTCTAATAGGATTTTCTGCATACCAGAACTTGAACCCGAAACTTCTGATTAAGGATAAAACAGTCTCATCATTGCTCCACAACCATATTGATTTAGTAAATGCATACTCATCATAATGGATGTACATAACTCTAATTGAAAGGAATTATTTTTATATCTTTTTCTATACTATTGTTGTTAAAGTTATTAAGTATGGTTTATCTTGACGCAAATCCGTTTTAAGAATAGACCAAATTGAACGTTTGCCACTGTTAGAAGTTGATGTTTTGACAAACTCTCTACTTGCCGTTCACACTCCACGGTATGTTACTTGCATTGGAACTCGATTAATTCATATTCCTATAGTATGTAAGACACATTAAAGGGGAAATGCTTTCTATATACACCAACTTCTACTTTTTTTTAATTCGAAATTTCTTATTAAAGGTGAATGAATGATGAATTCTATCCATCCCATCATAATCCTTAGTGATAAGAAACTGGTTGAATTGATTCACTGAAATAACTTAATTGGTACTCCTTCCGCGTCTTAATCTATGGTACACTCTCTTTTTTTAAGTCAGTTCCAAAGGAAGACATATTCTTCTATTTAATAATAACAATTCAACTTTAAAATGCTCATTTTACCCTCGAGAAGAAATATAACCATATAAATATTTGACTTCTTTTAAGTCACAAATTTTAAAAGTTTTCATTTTCTCAAAAATCCATATTAAATTAAACATCATCCCATGAATTGAAACAAACAAACTACTTTATGTCCCTACATCTTTTATTTCTACTTTACTGGAGAATAAATTTTTGAACCCAAAAAATGAATGAATATAAAAATTAAAATCCTCACACACACAAATGTAGATATATAATAACACAGAGAAATATCCAAAGATGAAGTTTCCACATATTGTATGATTGTGCAAATAGGATAGGCTTTGATTAAAATTGCGTTGATCATTCATCAATTCTACATTTCCTTTTCAAGATCAGCTCACTTTTCTACATGGGCCATGACACACATATTATCATTGTCCTTATCACCCCTTTCTCATTTTATTGTCTCCTAATGGCCTCTAAGGGGATATGTGTTTCAACATTCATGTTTTATCACTTCTATATCGCAACAACAATAATATATTTAGTATAATTTTACAAATTGAATCTGAAAAGAGTAGAGTATATATATATATATATAATGGAGATAGATAGATTGTTTTCGAATAATCCTCAATTCAAATATATCAAATTAAAATTGAACGAGGAAATAATAAAGAAAATATGACATCTAATACGAAAAACAATACAAAACATATAGAGAATGAATAGTAATAATAACATCATATGGTAACATACGTAAACAGAAGAAATAAAAACTGTGAATAAGGCTAATACTACGATGTTTATTACTTCTATACTAGAAAAAATAATGCATTGTTTGCTTTTTTTTGGTTGAAAAAGAAAACAATTGATAGAGGTATAAATTTCTTTCTTTTGATGTGACTATCTTTTGTCTTTATTATTTATATATAATAATAAAATAAAATAAAAAATGACAAAGCTAAAGATTAGATAAGAAAGATAAGAGCATGGAATTGGCGGAAATTATATATTCGTTTAGCTATTAGTAAGTACAAATAATAGGGATAATGGTCTGAAAAATACCTCAACTTTGGTCGGATTTGCTGTTGCGATACTAAACTTTCGTAAGGACCTATTACCTCCCTAGACTATTTAAAACCGTATTTTTTACCCCCTGAACTATTTAATAGTGTATTTTAAAAGTATATATGTGCCCACATGGACACATTACTATTTATAATTTTGCATTATTTTTTATGTTCACGTGGGCAAATATATTTGTTTAAAATACGGTATTAAATAGTCTAGTGAGGTAATAAGTCCTCATGAAAGTTTAGTATCACAACAACAAATCCGACCAAAGTTGAGGTATTTTTCAGACTCTTATCCCTAAATAATACTTGTATACATTGTATGTTACAGTGCTCTCTATTGAAAGAGAATACCACTTTTTTTATTTGTAGAAATATTAATCTTCAGATTTAATTTTTATTTAAATAATATGTCTCGTCGAGTTGGCTCGGCTCAATTAAAACACGGTTTCAAACGGCCTGGTGCGGCTTGAGGGGAAGTTGGTTGGGGAAATTGGAAAGGGGTCTGGCCGGATGAGGTTTTGGATCCAGTAAATCTTCCCATGTGCAAGCTTGGGTCTCGGTCCACGGTGCACCAACTTGGTCATCAAACCTTGATAATCTTACTGAATTCAGTAGCTTTGATTCAAATTTTGTATTTATTTTTAAAATATTATTAAATATGTACAAATTATTAATATAAAACTCAATAATTTAGAAAAGCTAAAAATCCGAACCCATAAACCTTCAAATAAAAAAGAAACGTAGGGAGTAATATGAAGCCGCATTTTTAAGATCTCATTTCGTTTTCAAAGATCAAAATAATTGAAGTTTAGGTGCTAAACATGATAAGCACAAATTGTTATTGTCCTCTTCATGTGGCACAAAATTTTTAGAAAGTAAAAAAATACTTTTTGAATTTTATGATTTTAAATTAAAAATATATTAATATATTTAAATGTTCTTTAATTTTATATTCTTAAACATGTCATGGAAACTAAGAAATGCTAAGATTAACTTGTTTAAAAGAAAGAGTTATTTAAAAAAAAAAACGGATTAAAAGAGAATAACAAAGGGTGGATCAATTTTCACAAATTTAATCATAGACCATGAATTTCTTGTATGTGGTGGTTGGGTTTACGAGGTTCAGATTTAATTGGGCCTGGTTTTGGGCCGTCGGGGTCTTGCATAATATGGGGACTTACCAATAACAATCAAATGAGATTCTTACGTACATAAAATGTATTGATTTGATAATTTTAATTTTGAAAAATAGTATATTATTTTTACGATATGGTATATTGGTAATCATCATTTGGTCGAACTCAACTTATATATGTGAATTATGACTTATATTTTTTTTAAAAACGTCTCAATTATATCATACTAACACCTTATTCATATAGAAATATTCAAAAAAATAGACAAACAATTTTTTTAGTTAATCAATCACCTAAAAAGCACATTTCAATCAAGATAGAATAGTCAAAGTTTCAATGTCTAAAACTTAATTGAGGTAAAGAATTTTTTTTCGATAGACCCTCAGTTCAAGGAAAAAACACAAGTCAAAGCAACATAGAGAAATAAACAACGGAAAAGAAAAAGTATTGACAAAGTACTATAGACAACCTTACAAATCTTCCTAAAGAGTAATCGTAACAAGTTTTTTAGTCATGAAATCAACGATTAATACCTGTATCACACACCTCTCGTAGTACATATTTCTTGAATTGTGATAGTAATAAAGATGAAGAATACTTTGTGCATCGGGATGTCCGGGTGCATAAGGGCCAAATTTTAAACATGTTTCCTTATTAAGATAGAAAAAGCACCCAATTTTTTCTATTAGTACTATAGTTAGAGAAACGAAAGAAAAATAATTGAGCTTTGAGATTACAAAATGGAGACTGCGTTAGCGTTCTTCAAAATTCTTAACCAGGTAAACTTCTACCAATACTTTAAAGTTTTGGGATTTTTCTCGAGTTTTTTTTTTTTTTTGGAATTGCAGTTTGAAATTTCTGCATTAATTGGGACTATCTTGATTACATCTTTGTTGTAAATTTTATGTACTAAAAGATATATTCTTTAGGCTTATTTTTGCTAAAGAATCTTGGATTTTTTCGAGTTTCCGTCTCACTTAGGACATGATCCTTGATATTTGCTTCGTACATTTCCTTTTTGTGTGACTCAATTTGAATTTGTAAGTAGGGTTGAGCTAACTTTCAAGAATAAAATGGTCCTTTAGAGAGCGAGATAGATATAGATAACAAAGGATTCATATTGCCAAACTAACAATACAATACAATATAATACGATACATTATGAGACAACCATCCAAACAGAGGGTAGGGGTTGCTATGTCTATAGCTAATTTATTATTTGCCACAAAACTATAGAAATCAACTGTAACTTATTATGTATTTGGCAACCATGTGAACAAACAGATGCATCCATTGATATTTGCCAGAACATCAACACTAACTTGCTAATTAATTTGTGCAACTCTCCAGTAACCTCTGCAGAGACAAATTGAGTTTTTGAATATTTAGGAAAAATATAAACAATTGACATATAGTTATCCAATAAACAGCTACAGAAATAGTGTTGTTCCTCATACAAAACAAAAGATTTTGATGCATACCTGGTATATTGCTAATTCATTCTAAGACCACGTCTTTGACGTCTCTTCTTTTGCCTTGTTCGCTTCTTAGCAGCAATTTGTTGAGCAATATCTTCAGCAAATTTCACATACCATTTTGGTTTTTCCAATAGAAACATTAGGCCTCCTATCAACAATCCAAATATCATACCACAACCATAACCTATTACCACTGCTTCCCATGTGAATCCGCTCATAAAAAATGAATCATCATCATCATCATCGTGTTCAAGTGGTGATTCATTATTGTTTCCACATTCTTTTGACAGTGGAAATCCACATAAATCAGGATTTCCACAATACGAATCATTTGGAAATGTATTGAACTGTTTCCCAATGGGAATGCGCCCAGCCAGATGATTGTAGGAAAGGTTTAAGACCTCAAGAAATGTCAAACTCGACAATTGACCTGGAATTTCCCCAATGAGTCTGTTCCATGAAAGGTCTAATGCTTCGAGCTCATGCAACTTTGCTATTTCTGCAGGAATATGACCACGGAAGCTGTTGTGAGACAGGTTGAGTAACACAAGTGACCTCAAACTTCCAATGGAATTTGGAATATCTCCTTCAAACCTGTTGCTTGATAAATCAACACTCGTCATAATTGAAGTGATTCTCATATCAAACTCATTACCTTTTATCACCAGACTAACATGGTAAAGGTAATCTCTGTGAGTCCTATTAGTAGCTCGAGTAATTCCTGGTTTTTCTTCATCCACATCCATCATACCTCTAAAACTTTTGAAAAGATTTGATGACAAAGTTCCTGTGAACCCATTGAAAGAAAGGTCAAAGATTCGTAACTCAGGAAATGGAAATTCCGACTCCAAATCACCAATTGAACCATGAAAGAGATTTGATTTAAGAATCAAAACTTGTAGGTTTGGAAGTTTCTCCAGCCATATGGGGAACGTGTCATTTAACTTGTTGTTCCCCAAATCAAGAGCTTCCAAGCTTGTACAGTTAACCAAGGATCGCGGGACTTGTCCCCTAAATTGATTGCCGTATAAACCAAGATATTGTAACCCTGTAGGTAAGAATGTTGGTATCTCTCCATGAAAATTGTTTATTCGCAAGTCTAAAACAAGAATGGAGCTACTGAAGTTACCCAAACATCCTGGAATTGAACCACTGAAGTGGTTCTGAGCCAAAATGAGGAATTCAAGGTAAATCAAGTCACAAAAGGATTGATGCAAAGGCCCTTGAAGAAAATTGTTCTCCAAATTAAGGTATTGTAAGAACCCTGAGTGCCATACTTGTTTTTCAAAGCCTGTGAGGAAGTTATGAGAAAGATCCAGTCTACCCATGCTTGTAGAAAACATCCAATCGGGAATTTCACCTTGCAGCTTGTTGTATGAAAGATCAATGTTAGAGTATTCTACATAATTACTCTTGAGCTCATTTGGCAATTTCCCGGTTAATTGATTGTGTTGAACATTTAAAGAAAACAAGGATGGAAGATGGAATAACCAAGGGGGTGTTGCGCCAGTGAAGTAATTGAAGGACAAATCAAGTATTTGTAGCTCTTGAAATCTGCTTATATTAGAGGGAAGTGGTCCAGTTAGTGAATTGTTTTGCAAGTATAATAATTCAAGGCGTGTCAACGTTGCAATTGAATCTGGGAATGGGCCAGTGAAATTGTTACTTTGAAAATCTAAAGTATCTAGCTCTGAAAAGTTGGCAAAGATGTCTGGAATCGAGCCTTCAAAATTAATGGAAGAGAGAAATAAGTAGCTAAGTTTGTTCAGCTTTTGGATAGTTGAGGGAATATTTCCGGTGAAGCTGTTAACTGAAAGATCCAACTCTCTGATTGCAGTGAGGTTGCCAAAGGATTCTGGAATCGAGCCTCGAAAATGGTTGTCAGAGAGATCTAAATGAACAAGTTTGTTTAATTTTGAGATAGTTGAGAGAACATTACCAGTGAAGCTGTTACCTGTAAGTCTCAACTCTCTGATTGCAGTGAGGTTGCCAATGGATTCCGGAATTGAGCCGGATAAATTGCAATACCGGAGGTTCAAATATAAAAGAGAATGGAGATTACCAATTGAATGAGGTACCTTCCCAAATATATCAGTATCGGAGAAGTCCAACGCTAAAATACTTCCACTGAAACTCCAATTGAAATTCGGCAAAGTGCCTGTTAACGGATTCTCTCCCAATATCAGCACTTGCAAGTTTGGTAGATGAAAAATCTGAGACTCACTTAGGTTCCCAAAAATGCCGGTGCCTTGAAGATTTAAGTACCTAAGGGAAGAAGAAAGGTTCTTAGGTAACTCAAATGGTGCGTTAACGTAGTCAAGCAACAGTACCTCCAAATTGGTTAGGTGCGTTAACGTAGTCAAGCAACAGTACCTCCAAATTGGTTAAGTCTTGAAGCAAACTTCTGAAGGTTGTTTGACCAAATTGGAATACAGCCAAATGCCAGGAGAGGTCAAGTGAAACCAATTTAGACAAGTTTGATAATACTTGTGGGATGTGCATTATATTTCCAGAATGCAAAAGATTGAGATGCGTCAAACTACTGAGTTCACTAATGTTATTTCCAAGTGGAAAGTCACTCAACATGTTGAAGGCAAGGTTTAGTCTTTGGAGATGACCAAGTTTTTTTAGGCTGCTGTTAGCATGGATGGTTCCCCAAAGACAGCTCGAAGAAAGATCGAGGCCTATGACATGACCCGTAAATCCATCACAAGTAACACCATCCCATTCACAACAATCTCCTGTAACATTCCACGACAAATTCTTGGTTCGGGCCTTGTTGTCACAGTACTCAGAATTTGAATCAACTCTGAGTTCTTGCTTAAATTGAAGCAAATAAAAAGCTTCATCGCGAGCACAGAGATGTTTCCCAGCATATGTAAGCTGAGATTGTTGGGAAAAAATTATAAAAAGTGAATAGAAGCAGAAAGCTATTAGCAATTGTTGGCACTCCATTTGATATATCTAACTAGCTACGAACTTGTTGTATATATAGTGTGATCAATAATGCATTATTGTTGTTGACCCAAGTCAATTTCCTAAAAGAAAATTGCCAACTCCTTTAACAACCATAGAAACAGTTTCTTCCAATGAAATTACATAGCAGTAGCAAAGAATAGGTGCAACTAGGTGTAATCAAACGGGCGGATTGGGCTGAATGGGTGCAACTAGGTGCAATTTGAGTATGTTTGTCTTATTTTTGAATTTGCACGGAATTTAAAAAAATAAAGAAGAGTTTTGAATTTTATGATCTTAAATCAGCCAGACCATTAATAAGTATTGGTATTTTGCTGGGCAGAGCTGCCCTGTAGATTTTTTGTTACGATATAGTGATATAAGAAGATGGCTTTTTCATAGATCTTTATTATATAATTTTTATACTATTTTATTTAATATAATCGACTATAATAAGAATATTTTATTTTCCAAAGTCACATATCACGTTTACTGAGAAGATTCATTTATTACTGTAGATCAACAAAATTTGATATTGTTAAAAAAATAAATATATGGTTCACAGATATTAAAAGAGTATTTGATTTACGCAACCACCTTTTCTAGGATGGATTGTGTTTAAACTAGGCTTCTATTATAATACTACTCTAATATATTTGTATTGTCCTATAAAGTTTTTTTTTTCTAACTCTAGTATCATTTGGACAAAAATATTCTATGCAATTGGCATAATTATATATCTAGTGTAATTTAGCAAAGTAGTTTTGAGGAGGGTAAAGTATATGTAAACTTTACTTCTATCTTAGAGTTCAGGATATTGTTTTTGATAGATCCTTAGCCACGGTAAAAAAAAAAACAGTCCAAAGTAGTATACAAGTATAGAGAAAATAAAAAAGTAATGACAAAAGTATTATAGATAACTTTGACAATCTTCTTGAACAGTTTTCATAACAAAAATTTGAGTCATGAAAGCAACTATTAATACTTGTATTAAGTTAGCTAGATTATCCGCATCACATTTCTTGAATTGCAATCTTTCTCAATCCTATTAATGCAAGATATTTTGTGCATCGGGCTACTTGACGGCCACCGGGGCAAATTAAAACATGTTTCCTTATTAAAATAGAAAGCACCCAATTTCCTTTATTATTATCCGTTTCTACAGCAAAAGAATTGAGCTTTGATGGTAGGGTTTAGCTTCTTTCTAGAATAAAATGGTCCCAAATAGAGTGAGATAGATATTGATAATAGAGTAATCATATTGGACTGGAAGATGAATTGTAGCAACCCAAAAAATTTTTGCTTACAATGAAATTATATGCACAAAGAAAGGGTGATTTACCAGAATGACCTTGAAAGTTGGATGATCTTGAACTTCTGACCTTGTTTGTTTTGTGGGCGAAACTTTAAGCTTTCCGTTAAAAGGCAAAAGAGGTTAAAAGTTTAAAATCACTTTTCAAGGTCACTTAGTGTAATTTCCAACTCTTGCCTAGTATAAATCTAGCGATTAGGGATGACAATGGGCGGGGGTGGGTTAAAGTCTTGTCCCGCTAAAGTTTGCCTCGACTTGCTCTGTTTTGCTGTCTGCCCTGTTTCAATTCTGCCCCATTTGGCCCTGTTTAGACCCTATTTACATATCAATTGATTTTGTTATCAAACATTAATTTTTTTTCGATTTAATGACCGATATCTTCAGTGGCAATATAAAAAATAGATCTCTGAAATAGCCTCCATGAAAGTTGTAGTTGGGCGGCCTCAAACAACAACTCTTTAGTTTACTCGCATTGTAAACCAAACCAATTGAGATGTTGACACATTTTATAGTACTAATTTCGATTCATAGGCTTCTTTTTCTATTTGAAACCGTATGTAACTTTTCAATTAACCATATGAGGATTTATATGTTGCATTAAACTAGTAGATAATAGAGGATTCATATTGCCGAACTAACAATAAAACACAATACAATATGATACAATACATTACGAGACAACTATAGAAATCAACTGTAACAGATGCATCCATTGCTAATAAACTTGTCCAACTCTCCAGCTACCTCTGCACACACAAATTGAGTTTTTCAATATTTAGGAAACTATAACAAAGTTATCCAATAAATAGCTACAAAAAGTTTTGATGCATACCTGGTGTATTACTAGTTCATTCTTCTTTGACGTCTCTTCTTTTGCCCTGTTCGCTTGTTAGCAGCAATTTGTTGAGCAATATCTTCAGCAAAGTTCACATACCATTTTGGTTTCTCCAGTAGGAACATTAGGCCTCCCATCAACAATCCAAATATCATACCACAACCATAACCTATTACAACAGCTTCCCATGTGAACCCGCTCATAAAAAATGAATCATCATCATCATCATCATTGTGTTCAAGTGGTGATTCATTATTGTTTCCACATTCTTTTGACAGTGGAAATCCACACAAATCAGGATTTCCACAATACGAATCATTTGGAAATGTATTGAACTGTTTCCCAATAGGAATGCGCCCAGCCAGATGATTGTAGGAAAGGTTTAAGACCTCAAGAAATGTCAAACTCGACAATGGACCTGGAATTTCCCCAATGAGTCTGTTCCATGAGAGATCTAATGCTTCGAGCGCCTGCAACTTTGCAAATTCTGCAGGAATATGACCACGGAAGCTGTTGTGAGACAGGTTGAGTAACACAAGTGAGCTCAGACTTCCAATGGATTTTGGAATATCTCCTTCAAACCTGTTGCTTGATAAATCAACACTCGTCATAATTGACGTGATTCTCATATCATACTCATTACCTTTTATCACCAAACTAATATTGTAAAGGTAATCCGTGTCAGTGCTTGTACTTGCTGTTTTTTCTTCATCCACATTCATCATGCCTCTGAAACTTTTGAAAAGATTAGATGACAAAGTTCCAGTGAACCCATTGCAGGAAAGTTCAAAGATCCGTAACTCAGGAAATGGAAACTCAGACTCCAGATCACCAATTGGACCGTGAAAGAGATTTGATTTAAGAATCAGAACTTGTAGGTTTGGAAGTTTCTCCAGCCATATGGGGAACGTGTCATTTAACATGTTGTTCCCCAAATCAAGAGCTACCAAGATTGTACAGTTAACCAAGGATCGCGGGACTTGTCCCCTCAATTGATTGCCATACACACCGAGATATTGTAACCCTCTATGTAAGAATCTTGGTATCTCTCCATGAAAATTGTTCATTCGCAAGTCTAAAATAAAAATGTAGCTATTGGGAGTACCTAAACATCCTGGGATTGAACCACTGAAATTGTTCTGAGCCAAAATGAGGACTTTAAGGTAAATCAAGTCACAAATGGATTGATGCAAAGGCCCTTGAAGAAAATTGTTTTCCAAATTAAGCGACCACAAATCCGTTGAACTCCATTCTTGTTTTACAAAGCCTGTGAGGAAGTTATAAGAGATATCCAGGCTATGAATTCTCAAAGATAATATCCAATCAGGGATTTTGCCGTACAACTGGTTGTATGAAAGATTAACATCAGTGAAATCTGAAGAACTTCTCTTAAGCTCATTTGGCAATCCAGTAAATTGATTGTGTTGAACATATAAATTAAGCAAGGATGGAAGAAGGAATAACCAAGGGGGTGTTGTGCCAGTGAAATAATTGAAGGACAAATCAAGATTATACAGCTCTTGAAGTCCGCTTATATTAGAGGGAAGTGGACCAGTTAGTGAATTGTTTTGCAACTCTAAACTCGCAAGGCGTGTCAAGGTTGCAATTGAATAGGGGAATGGGCCAGTGAAATTGTTTCTTTTAAAATCTAAAGTATCTAGCTCTGAAAAGTTGGCAAAGATGTCTGGAATCGGGCCTTCAAAATTATTGAGAGAGAGAGATAAGGAGTGAAGTTTGTTCAGCTTTCGGATAGATGAGGGAACAGTTCCGGTGAAGCTGTTAGTTGAAAGCTTCAACTGTGTGATTGCAGTGAGGTTGCCAATGGATTTCGGAATCAAGCCTTGAAAATGGTTGAAAGAGAGATCTAACTTAACGAGATAGTTGAGGGAACAGTACCAGTGAAGTTGTTACATTGAAGCGTTAACTTTATGATTTTTGTGAGGTTGCCAATGGATTCTGGAAATGAGCCTTGAAAATGGTTGTATGAGAGATCTAAATGAACAAGTTTGTTTAATTTTGAGATAGTTGAGAGAACATTACCAGTGAAGCTGTTACCTGTAAGCGTCAACTCTGTGACTGCAGTGAGATTGCCAAAGGATTCTGGAATCGAGCCAGATAAACTGTTGGAAGAGAGATCTAAATAGCAAAGAGAATGGAGATTACCAATTGAATCAGGTACCTTCCCAAAAATACCAGTATGGGAAAAGTCCAACTCTAAAATACTTTTACTGAAACTCCAATTAAAATTCAGCAAAGTGCCTGTTATTAAAGGATTCCATCCCAATCTCAGGACTTGCAAGTTTGGTAGATGAAAAAGCTGAGAATCAGTTATGTTCCCAAACATGTCGGTGCCCTCAAGACTTAGTTTCCTAAGGGAAGAAGGAAAATTATTAGGTAACTCAAATGGTGCATGCACATTGCGAAACAACAGTACCTCTAAGTTGGTTAAGTTGTGCAGAAAACTTCTCAAGGTTGTTTGGCCAACTTGGATGAAATTCCAGGTGAGGTCAAGTGAAATCAACTTAGACAACTTGGATAATCCTGGTGGAATCATCTTCCCTTTCAGAAATCCAGAATCCAAAAGATTGAGATGCGTCAAACTAGTGAGTTCACTAATACTATTTCCAAGTGGAAAGCCATTCAACTCATTGAAAGCAAGGTTGAGTCTTTGGAGATGAACAAGTTTTGTGAGGCTATTGTTAGCATGGATGGTTCCACTAAGACAACTCGAAGAAAGATCAAGTCCTATGACATGACCCGTAAATCCATTGCAAGTAACACCATTCCATTCACAGCAATCTCCTGTAACATTCCAGGAAAAAGTCTTGGCATAGTTGTCTTCGTCACAATAGTGAACATTTCAACCAATTGTGAGTCCTTGCTTAAATTGAAGCAAATAAAAAGCCTCATCGCGGGGACAGAGATGTTTCCCAGCATATGTAAGCTGAGATTGTTGGACAAAAAGTGAATAGAAGCAGAAAGCTATTAGCAATTTTTGGTACTCCATTGGATATGTCTAACTAAGTTGGAACTTGTAGTATATCCATCTTTATATAGCAGCAGGGGTGAAACGTGTAACGCACGCACGTTCCCTCCCAGAACTAGTTTTTATACATACAGTATGATCACCCAAGTCAATTTCCACCTTCACCTAGTACACGCACCCAAGTCAACATGACGATTCATACATAATACTTTTTTCATTCTCACTAATAAACTTCAAAACTTGAATCCGCCTCTTAGCAGCCCTGCATAGAGGATTTTCCTTAGCCAAATTCAAAAATACTGTTGACTTGAAATCGAAAATGTACACATATCCCTGTGAATATATTTCACCACACTTGTGATTGAACCTATCAACCATGTTTTCTTCTTGCACACCTCATCAAGTGGAGATCAGACATATTCAAATGTCATGATTAATTCACGATAAGAGATCATTATTTTTCTAAGTTAATGGTTTTGGAACAACTTTCCATTTCATAAAGTCTACACCTTTATGTTTCTAAAATAAAAATTGCCAACTTGAGATATACCCTAACAACCATAGAAGAAGTTTCTTCCAATGAAATTACGCAAAGAATAGGTGCAACTAAGATTTTTAAATGGGCGGGTTAAATTAGATTTAATAATGTCAAAATAGGTTAATAAATAGATGGATCGTTGATCCACTTTAATTTTAGATTGGGTGGAAATGAGCTAAAAAGGAGGTCATAACCTCATCCGTCTAATTCTTACAAAGTTTTATATTTCTTTTTAGTCGGTCTCAAAAAAAGGTACATTTTTTTATTTAGTAATAACTTAACCTTAAAATGTCTATTTTATTCTTAATAAAATATTTTATAGTCACACAAACATCGATCTCTGACTTATTTTAGAACACAATTTTTTTTTTAAAATAATCTTTTTTTCTTGAACTTCATGTCAAGTCAAACTAGATCACATAAAAATTGAAACGAAAGTATCAAGTGTTCTTATATTGGGTGTGGTACGTTACAGAATGAGTTATTATTTTGCCTCTTGCCTCATAATTTTATACCATCGATCAATTTAACTTAATCGACTATGATAAGTAAATCTTTAATTTTGCAGGTCACCATATCATATTTACTGAGAAAATTTACTTTATAACTGTAGATCAACATAATTTAATTTTGTAAATAAAATAAAATAATCAACACCTTGATCTAATTACACGCACCCTTAAACTAAATTACAAGTTCGTTTTAAGTTTTAACGTAATTCAAACGCATAATCCACTGTCAGTGCGTGTGATTACTATTTTTTTGACAAAAATGAATGGCAATGTTAATTTACTTTTTTATTTCTTCCAATTAATTTTGTTAACCCTTGAAAATTTGAGATCAATTTGAAATCGAAAGTGCATACATGTCGCTCTGAACACATGTAACTCCTGCAGTATATTTCACCACACTTATTGAACCCTATCAAACCCTTCTTCATGTAGAGGGTGCACCTTTGTATCTTCGTCGTCTTCATCATCGAATCATCTTTATTTTCAGTGTTAATAGTAAGAAAAAATATCTTTTCAGATAAAGCTATAATGCATCCTTGGCAACTTCTTTCAAAAAATCTTTGTAGATATTGAGATGACTTCCTTCGAATACACAATTAAAAGAACAAAATTGAGAATTCAAATTCTTGTGACCATTTCAGTTTATAACTGCTACACTGTAGTGTCATTATAATTTGCTCCGGTAAGACTCGATGTAACGGAGGTGTAGTTTCTTGCATCATAAAAAAAAAAGGAAATTTACAACTGATTACAGTTGATACAAAAATTCCGCAAAAGAAAAGGGGAACGTTCTTACTCTTTCATCGAACATCGCTATGCTATGGAATTGTTGAAGAATTTAACTGTTGAACATGGTCTGTTATTGCATCAGGACAGGACTGAGCTTGAAGAAGCTCCAAACGCGTAGAATGTTGCGTAAACTGCAATATGTAGTCTTCATCTGAAATCACAATATCGTTCACAAATAAACAAACTAAGCATCAGAGATCTGAAAACATTTCAAATGACGAGACACTAGAGAAGTTTTACTCGTGTCCTTACTTTCTTTTACTGTCCCGTAGAGCCAGCACAAGACTTCGTCTGCAAATGCTAAGCACACTCCACCCTACCACACCAACAGCCAAGAGACATGAGAACTGGAGTTTAATTACCAGGCATTTATGCATGTAGAAACAAAGAGATTAATACCTGCCAGTAATTTTTCATCTTTACTCTGTGTGTTATATCTTTAGTTCTCAATCTTTCTGTGCGAACTAGACGACCAGCATCATCCCTACAGTATAACACAATTACAGATTCATAAAGTTAACCTTGCGTCATTTATCAAAAAATATTTGTACAAATTTAATTTAGGTTGTAACCAGTCACACTGTAAGAACACACTAGTAATTAAGATTATGAAGATGATTACTGAGCATTTCTTTTATTAAATAAGTAAAAAATTTCATCACTAAATACCAACAATCCCATTTTTTTGTTCAGAAAAGTAACATTCTCATTATTTGTTGAAAATTAATGCAGAGACGAAAGAGAAGAAACTCGTGACACTAAGTTGCATAACAACAACCGCCAACCCAGTATAGTCCCACAAATGAGGGGTCTAGGAAGGGTAGGCATTACCCTTAAGTTGCATAACAGATTAAAGAAAAAGAGCAAGATCTGTACCTCAAACCTTAAAAAAGGAAAAGCAAAAGCAAAGATGGAAGATCACAGCATGTAAATTTACCTAAAACCAACAACAATATAAGGTACACCCGCAAGAAATGACTGGATCTGCAACAAAGGGAATATACATAAGTAAAGTAAATAGAAAGCTAAAAAGCTTCAAACAAATGAAAATCTACAAAATTTAAGATATACTAGGTTTAGGCCACATGGTGCAGGGCTCGCAAGTCCCTCACAACCTTTGCCACTTGTACTAGGCCCTGAGGGCTGAAATACTGGGAATATATGAGGTGCACATAGTCTTTTGATAAATGAAGTACAATCTTTAAAATTATTACATTGATTCCTCACTATATCTAACTGTGTTCTGTGAATTTACTAGATTCCGGACAAGTGATTGCATGAACCAAGTTAAATCAATAATCAAGTTTGAATTGATCAAAGATAAAAACAATTAGATTTCAGACTGTTCTGGACTCAAGAGAAAAATTAGTACTCTCACGGTCCCATTTTAACTATTGTTTTGGCTAAAAAAGATCATCCTAGAATTCAAGACTAAAGTAGAAAATTGTTTCCAACTCTACCTTTAATGTTAAAGAAGTAGTCCCTCTGTCCCAATTTATGTGACACTGTTTGACTAGATAAAGTTTAAGAAAGAAAAATTTCGAAATTTGTGGTCTAAAACAAACCTTAGACGCTTGTGTGTCAATAAATCATTTCATTAATGGTAAAAGGAAATTTTTCAAGTAAAGTTGTTCCTTACAGACTAAAACAGAAAGTTTGCCAGATAAATTGGCACAGAAGGAGTAGTTCTTTTAATACATACTCAAAAGGAATCTAATAAATAGGGGTAACTTAGCAAATTATATCTTGTATTTATTATTTTTCTTGATGGGCGTGAAAAGAGCTAAATCCGATAGTTAAAACAGGACTGAGGGAGTATTTCTTATGCAAAGAGGTTTATATAACCTACAAAGTCATATTCATAGCATCCACAATGAAACAGGATAAAATGGAAACCCACTACATGATGGCAGAAAGCAAAGCTTCACTAAATTTCCTTGTCTAGATAGAACTTCCCTAAATTCATGCATATAAACTTAAATTTGGAGATGCCAACAACTCTAAGGAAGCCTGCATTTATCAAATTTATCAATAGTTCCAGTTTCTAGCACAAACTTGCGTTTCCTTCTTTCTTTTTTTTTCCTTGGGAAAAATAACTCATAGTGCTGCCGGTACTATTTCACAAGGACGAAACCTTGACTCCACAGTTCATGCAAAAAAGAACAAGCCTACTCAAGAAAAGAATGTGTAATGATCTCGATAATACTTTCAATCCTATACACCTCCCCCCTCTTTCTACCCTTTTTTTTTTTTTTGATGACAAGGGAAACCCGCAGCCGCTACCCTTTGGGTGCGCACAGGGTAAAACCCCCGCTCCTATGCAATAGCTCGCAAACCACATAGGAGAGATAATCCGCACTAGGCAATCTTGCTTTCGCTGGCAAGGGGTTTCGAACTTGAGACCACCAACATGGAAGTCCCAAGCCCAAACCACTGGGCAAACCCCTTGCTTTCCCTTTTCAATTATTCATTTGTCTCCTATCTCTTCTTTTTATTGGGTGTGATATTTGTCTCCTATCTCATACATCTCTTAACATAATTTAGTTTTCACTTGGAATAGTAGCAACATAGAAAAACTTATCCTTGTGTTAATGTGTTATTGATTTGGCATTTAAAGCACACATAAATACGCATAAGATGCATGAAAGAATCTGCTAAAGAGCATGAAAGATGTGTTTCCATCGTCAATACCCAAAACTTGAGCAATTTCTCCCTCTCGTACTTTTCCTCTGTATGATACTCCAGCTGTAAATAACAGAAATAAGATATAAAAGTTAAATATCAGAAAAGAATGAAGAGAGAAAGAGATCCCAGCAGGAAGGCATACCTCGCGACTAGTCTTTAATTCCACATAAAACCTCCTCCCATCATCAGTTGAATCACAGCAGTCCATTTCAGCCCCCATTAAAACACGATGTGCTCCTAATTTTGTCTTAACTACAGCACAATATTCAACATTGGCATCAACATGATGTATCCCTTCTCCATCAGATCTCCGAGGATCTTCTGTTGCAAGGCTCTCGAAACAATATCCCCAGTAACACCTAGATTAAAGGGGAAAGAAGCCTTATTCAAACATGAAAAGCATATTTAGTCAATACTTCTAATACATAATAACAGATACTTTCTAAACAAACTTTCTTATAAACAAAAAATATTTTTTTCTAAAAAAGCAGATTACGTTTTCATGTTGTCAAATTTTAAGTTATGTGTAACTATTTTGATCATAATATAGTTAGTGACCAACTAGAATTATTTATATCTTTTCATTTCCCCTTATACTAAATTCTTTTAACAAATAAAAAGAGAAGAATTTATTCTAATAAACTCTTTGACATGAGCAGTATAAAATGGATAATAAAATACTCAGTGCTGAATTCACTGAAGAACTTTGTAATTAGCAATTTATGCCAGCCAAATATTAATTACAACAGAGGCAAGTGATACAGAGTGTACAATTTATGGACATGGAATCCCAACTTCATAGTTAAGCCAGCAAAAAAGGAAAACAAAATGGGAAGGTGGAGAAAAGGAGAGAAATTGCATCCTAACTCCATCGTTAATCAGGAATATGGAAATCAGCTGCTCTTTAGTACTGTGAGCCTTTCTTTTGGTTGGAGAATTATTATAGAATCTAAACTCAGCCAACTAAAAATTATAAACCTTCTGAGACGGTTCACATTATCCACAAGTATGCACAATTTTTCCTAAAAACAAGAATTCAGGAAACATTCAAGAACCTTCTACGGTCCAGCACACTCTGTGGCCGTTCTGGCAGTTTATGTACGTCAAGATACACAAGCCCCTTTCTTTTGTGCACTCCCATTTCCCAAGGTTCATTCCTGAGATAAGCAGTAGCCATTATCTGCAGACAAAAAGGACACCCAAGACAAGTGTTAACAGACTAAAGTATCATGTCAACTGAAAATTATATCTGGATCTTGCCATCAAGGACACCAGATGACAAGGTATATAAATGAATATTAATTTGTGCCCGTTAAAAAAACAGTTATTGCTGAAAAAATGAACTATTAATATATTGCAGCTTAATGATCTTCTCCATAATCAATATTTGATACTCTGAAATTGGTCATGCTGCATTATGGAAGCATCAGTCAGAGGAGATTCAAAGTTACCTTATTGAGGTTGTTGCGATAAGTCTGACACAAGGAAAAGGAAAAAGTAAACCACCGTTAAATCAATTGCCAAACACATGGAGTTCTGAAAACGAAGTACAAAATCAAATTTTTCTTACCACGAAATGCATTCTATCAAGTGGTATATTTTTATTCCTGATACTGGCCAATAAGTCGCCAAAACCTTGAGAACCCAAATCTTCCAAAGAGACAGATCTGTCAGATTATACACACAGGTGCAGACAGAAAACAGAAGAACTCTGAGCCTAACCATCAAGCATCTAAAAGTTTCATATTCTCTATACTTCATCCCTCTAGCATATACCTTTCTTCTCAGTAAAAGTGTCAAAACCTTGATTCAGGTCTGCCCCAACATCTTCAGTAATTAGACGCTTGAATAGCCTCTGATATAACAAAGAGAATGTGCTATTATGATTGGTCATTCTGGGTTTGTAATATTGAGATGTAATTAGAAAAGAAAAAAAGACTTAATGCTTACCAAGCTGCGGTCATCAAAGTAGACATCTCCACCTTCAACTCGACTGAAGCACGCGAGTTCACATGGCTATTTATCCCATAAATTAATTACAATAAATTAGAAGAAAAACCAGTTTTACATGCAGAGGTGTTAAAATGTCAAGGGACCAAGAAGGTCCGAATTTTTAAAGGATGTAAGAGGGAGGGGAATCATACAACACCACAATCCATTTATTCTCCAATCAGGAGCAGTCCACTCCAGTTCATACATGTCATGACTAACCAGCAAAGTTTTTTCTGGGAGAATGTAGTGTTTTATAGGCTATAGCAAGGGACAAGTTGAGCCCCATTCAGCGGAGAAATATTAAAATTATATAAAAAATATTCTAGAGAATGAATGAACCTCTAGCACTACAGAAGCTTAATTTGTTTAATGACAAAATACTGAGTATCAGAATGGAGTCCAAATGGAGCAGGAATAGATATGGAAGACTCACATAGCCGACCCCAACTAATTTGAGACTGAGGTGAAATTGTTGCTATTTATACAGAATCGATGAACCCACTTGACACTTGACACAATGGTTAAACCCCAGTACACGAACAAAAGCATAATTTAAAGTTAAAGTTGTACATTTGATCAGCCCAGGTAGCTTTAAAAACAGCTTGGCAGAAGTCCATGTGCTTAGCTAGGGTAGTTTGGCAACAAAAAGGAGAAAACCAGGGAAAGAATCTACCTCTTGAAAAGCTATACATTTTCTTGCTAATGTTTCTTCACTCTTTGCAAACTTCAATTCAGACACAAAGCGTTCATCACGATGGCCATTGAAAAACTTGGAACCATAACCATAGTTCTGCCTTGGGGGATAAGGTCCTGGTCGTGGAAGGATGCCAGCTCCTCTATCATTTTGCCAGCGACCCCGGCCAAATCCTCCCCTTGTTTGGTGGTTAGTGTTACGTATAGGGGGTAAAACTGCAAAAGAGAATGAGAAAGAAGAGCTTAAACAACAATTGACTGGATTAATCGAATATTAATCTAAATGGTGGAAATTGAAACTAATGTTAATGTTGATTATGCATGAGCAATTTCTTTTCTGTAGAAAAAAGTTCCTAGGAATATGGAACCATAGGCTTTTCCTTTTAAGCTTCTCAAAGAGCTAAATCACTGTTTCTCACAACACAATTAAGATTGGCATTCTTCTTTCACAGTTCCAAACCAAGCACCAATCATTCAATTGTTTTTCGCTCATACAACAGAGTGCCAATATAGGCACATCTCCATGAGTATTAACTTAAGTAAAAATATATATGGACATTAAGTAGTTTTTTCACGAAGTAGAAAAGTCAAGGCCATCTAGACGCTATTTAAATTCCTGTATACTTCTACTTTAGATCTCTCATAAAACAGCAAACATGACTCGTGTTGGCAATTTGAGTAATTTATGGTTTTGAACAGCGAAGACATTTTCTGCTTAGAATCTTGAAAATCTACAACTCTTTGATAGCTTTTCACTATGCCAATTATCTTAAACAGCAGATTGAGTTCTCTGTGAGATTCCAAACTGAAGAATTTAAAGACAATGAACTGCATATCACCAAATTCAAAAAAACTCACTAGATGATATCTATAGCAATATAGCATTAACAAGCTACTTCAGTACCACATATCAATCAGAAGCACAACAACAAAAGATGCTCAGCAGCAACAATGGACTACATTCTGTCGGAATCTATTCTGCTTTGCAATTAGAATTATGCAATACGAACAATCAGTTTCATCAAGAAAAACTAAATTATTCCAAATGTAAATTAATCAGCTTATGGCTTCTCTCTTCAACAGAAGAATTCATGGATTGAAAAAAATTGGCTGATAAAATCCCTTGTTCACTTTTCTGCTCCCCAATTAAAAACTGGAGGCTTAAGAATGTTTAAAAATAATTCCTTGCTCTCGTCTGTTTGTTTATGAAAAAAGCTCAAAAAACAAAGAAAGAATTCATGTGTTATCCAGCATCCACAACCAACCCATACAAAAACGCAAAATAGAAACAAATCGAAGAAACAGAAGCAAAATACTCAAAAGTTCCAAAATAAAACCATTAGAAGCATCCAAAATATACACCCCATCAATCAGAGCAAACAAAAGGCAAGTTTAAACACCCAAAAATCAGCTGGAATCCTAGAAGCAAAGTGCTCAAATCAATCAATCAAACAAAGCCAAAACCTGCAAAGTTCCAAAATTTAACCCTCAAAAACATTTCAAAATTACCCTCCTCTCTAAGACCAACCAAATCCCCAGTCAAAAATATCCTAAAACAAGCTCAAAACCTACCCTCTACCCTCAGAAAGTAGGGTAAGGTCTGCTTAACACTCTACCCTCTCCGAACCCCACTTGTGGAATTACACTGGATATGTTATTGTTGAGCTCAAAACCTAGAAATGAAGAGCTCAAATAACTGAAAAGTTCCAAACTTTAACCCTTCAAAAAAGAAAAACTCATCTATCAAACCAATTTAACATTGCAGCAAAATGTTAATAAAAAAGGGACAAAATTAACAAATTACCAGGAACTGGGAAACGACTCTTCGAAAGTGTTTTAGCATAATCTTCGTTATCAGACCCAAAAAGGTCCTTATAATCATCATCATCCTCTTCATTCTGATGATACCCACTACTATTATTATTATTATTATTATTATAATCGTTATTACTATGAGAAATCACTTCGCCGGTATCATCCTCGTCTGCTTCTCTTTCACTCCCACTTCCACTTCCACTTCCACTACTTCTACTCCTATTAGACGATGACGAACGCGAAGAAGAACCCGATGAAGACGATGACGATGCGGCGGCGCCGGCGGCGCCTGAAGAAGTAGATGATGATGATTGTGATGCTGAAGATGGTGATGATTGATTACTCTCTTGCCGTTGCCTTTGTTCTTCTTCATCCTGGTGGTTTGAATAGTTTTCTTCTTCCTGTTGTTCGTCTTCATCTTCTTCTTCTCCGAATAAACGTTTCAAGCGATTCGTCATCTTCGCCTCCATTGTACAGGCGGTCGATTGGTGGTATAACGGCGGAGTTGGTGGGTGGCTGGCTGGCTGTTTTCCGATTTCGATCTTTGCTAGTGTTAGCGTAACAAATTGAGATGTTTTCCGGGAGTTTTTGGTATTTATGTAATGTACAGGGGATATAGTGCAAATATTGAAAACTATGACCCATGGGCTTTATTAACCTGAAGGTCTCTCTCAAGTCCAATTTGTTTTTCTAGGGCCCAATTAGACATTTATATGATGGGCCATTTTGGGCACTATGGCAATCCTGATTTTGAACCCATAAGTACCGAGTAACTTTGTCGACAAACTTTAGACGATGGTCGATAAATAAAGATGATATTCTTTTTTCCTTTTTGTATAAGCACTTGGAGTTCCGAATTTTGCAGATTTTTTTCAAGAAAATAAATAAACAAGAAAGAATAGGAAGAGAGATGAATTTAGTTAAGTACTATAGTAGCTAGTGAATATTAGACAAACTTAGAATAACAACAACAGTATTACAAGTGACTACAACATATATCGGTGGATAATGATGAATCTACGTGACAAAACCTGCTAGCATAAATATCTATTTATGTATACATACATTGTTGAGAAGTTATATGAGTATAGTATACCACGATACAAAATACAAAAAAGATTTTTACACCATCAGATTACATGTTGTGTAGTAGGTAACATACCTCATTATAAAGATTTCATATGAAATCAAACACATATATGAAAAGTACGACGAACGATGAACAAATCCTTGAGCAAGCAGTATTGATTTGATATAATACTTACACTGGAGGAGAAATTAAGGGAGTTGTTCGAGTTTCGGGGTATTGGTCTTGTTCATGTTCGTTCATACTATTGTTGTTGTCAAACTCCCCATTGATGAAAATGCTAAATCTTGGAATTGTAGAGAAAATACGCATAATCCATTCGCGAAAGCTGGTACATGTATTGAAAATCCAAGAAGAACATGTAGAAAGTGTAATGGTAATGAAGAAAATGTACCAAAATAACATTTGTGGGAGTAGAAGTGAGGCTAAACATAGGATATAAAAGGATTTGTTGAAATATCCTGAATTAATATGTATCGTCGTAATTGGATGATGAATTGTTATACGAATGATGGAGAAAAGGAAGGAAAATAATAAAAGGAAGAAGAGTTTGTTCATAAATTCTATGAAAGTTGGGTAATTGGGATTAGGGGTGTTCATAGTTTGGATAAAAACCGATCCAAACCGAAAAACCAAATCA
Organism: Solanum verrucosum; assembly: GCF_900185275.1. Classification (NCBI taxonomy): domain Eukaryota; kingdom Viridiplantae; phylum Streptophyta; class Magnoliopsida; order Solanales; family Solanaceae; genus Solanum; species Solanum verrucosum. The sequence goes on from NW_026020129.1 coordinate 6,171,158, forward strand.
AACCGATTAAATGAACCGATTTAATATGGGTTTTGGTTTGGTTTGGTTTTAGATTGTTAAGAACCGATAGTATTTGGTTTGGTTATGGTTTTGTTCGAAAAAAATCGAAGAAATAACCGAACCAACAAGTTATATACATAAATTTTATTATTATACATACATAATATATTATATTCATAAACAATTTTAAAGATTTTATATATGTTTCATCAAAATTTTATTTTTATAATTTACTTATGAAAGAAAAAAGTCCAAGGTGAGAACATTTTTCTTATTGGTTTCATGTATATAAGTGTCTATGAAAAATCTTTGTGGGACTAAAAATGTCATTGTCTCTTCCTTCTATGCCAAAATAGTGAATTTTGAAGTTTTATTTTGTAAATTCAATGATCGAAAGTTCTTTAATGCCAGCCATTCTAACTATTTTTTGTTTGAATGGATTGTTGTCACTTTTTTCACGTTTTGAATGAATTATTTATTTTATTTTTATGTATGGTTAATAACCGAATCAAACCGAACCAAAACCGAAAACAACCAAACCGATAAATGTATATTATATTTGGTTTGGTTTGGTTTTGATAATTTTAAAACCGATTAAATTGGTTTGGTTTTGGTTTTGACCAATAACCGACCCAAACCAAACCGTGAACACCCCTAATTGGGATGGTCAAATATATGGAAAGGATCCCAATTATCAGAAATAGATAATGTGGATTTGAGGATATTAATTATAATCAAGATCAAGTATCTTAGATCAAACCCCATTAATTCTTTTAAGCTTTTGAGTGTCTTCTTAATTTTTTGGGTCATCTTCTTAATTAGTAGGAAGTATATATAGTCGTAAAATACCAAGTGGATGTTATATAGTCGTAAAGAGATCTATAAATCATAAATTTGAAGCACCAATATAAATGAGTGTGGGACCCAACCACATGCAAAATCGAAATTTCGATTCAACTTACATGTTCCACAATCACACAACTTATTTGTTCCCCAAACATATAAAGTTGAAGTTGAAATCTCCATTTTGCATGTGATTGGGTCCACACTCATATATTTATATTGGTGCTTCAAATTTATGATTCATAGATCTCTTTCTTCTATATAAAGAATTTAAGTTAGAGTGACTATTATATCTATCTATATATAATAGGAAAGGAAAAAAGTCATATGTCAGTACCACAATTATTCTTAAATTTTAGTTCTAAAACTGATATTTTTAGTTAATTTAAATAATAAATTTAATGTTAAAAACAAATAACAATATAAAACAGTTTTAAAAAAAACAGTTTTGAAACTTAACATTTAAATTCAATTTTAAAAACCAATAACAATATAAAACAGTTTTTGTAAATTAAAAAAAAAAAACAGTTTTGGAACTTAATGTTTAAATTCAATTTTAAAAATAAATAACAATATAAAAAAAAAATTAAAAAAAACATTTTGGAACTTAACGTTTAAATAACTGTAAAGCATATTTAAGAAATATAAAAAATTGTAAAGAAAAATATAAGAAATTGTTATATCAAAATTGTTTATAACTTTACTATATCTTTGGAAAGTTCAACTACTATATCTTTGGAAAGTCTTCAATAGACAATGTCAAATAAATATATTTTTTTATTACTTCACAATCTTTTATTCCATATTGTGTTTTTTTTTTTTTTTTGGTAGACCATATTATGTTATTTTTTTCCCTATATCACTTATATCGTATAGTGCACCCGTAATTACGAAATATAGTGATAGTTTGTGTACTTGTAATAATAATTTATTTAAATTGGAGTGGGAATGTGACCCCTTAAATAAATTTGGTCAGCAGAGTATTTATGTCAATTACGTTAGCATATCCGAAAAGGACTCATGTCACATGGTTATAACAATGTCATAATATTAAAGATTACTCATTCAAGAAAAAAAGTTAATCAAAATTGCTTTAAAATAGCAAAATAATAAAATAGTCCTCCGTGGGTCCCCGATTGAGAGACAGCGAGTGTGTATCACTAGGTCAGACATGCATCACTATACTTGGCATTGCATTCTATTGCATTGCACATATTTATCATTAGTGAACTTGATATTGTGCTTTGCTGATCTTATGAGTGTCTTTCTGTGGAACTTTGATTGATGAATATTGAAAAGTAAACCAAATTTACTTATAATAATAATATATGAAAGAGGCTAGTAGCAAAGCTGCTCTTCATCAAACATGTGCTTTAGCTGGTGAACCAAAAGCCAGTCCACTTTATAAGTTTGAATCAAAGCAAAACAATTTGTTATATGTCTATCTGTGCTGAAAATGTTTGCAAGTAAGGATCCAATGGTCACCATCTAATGGAAAAGAAATTGAGGTGCTTCTACTTGAATTCTGTAGGAAATTATATTATATTGTTAGAACATTGTAACGATTAGGTAATGACTATAGGCTAATCATAGGGGGTTGAGATAACATACAATGAATCATTGGTTTGGGAGTAAGGTTTCACAATCTGCACGTCATCTACTAAGCTGTCGATGGAACGAGTTGGTCTTTTGCTTCTTTTCTTTTCATAGTTATTACATTATAATTCAAATTTTGCTATATTGAGATAAATAATTAAATATAATGGTATAAAATTATATGAATACCATTAGATTGATGATATATGGAGAAATTGAAACTTAACCCTAGACTTGAAATTTGGAGAAAATTGAAAGGATTGACATGTTATTGGCATCAAGATTAGAAATTTGATTATAGATTTGAGTGAATTTTTGGGTCTAGGCTAGACAGAAAGTAATGTGGGTGTTTTTAGTTTAAAAACCTTATTGTGATTATTAATGTGAATAGATTGCTTTGAGTTGGAAGTTCAACGAAAGGGGAAAACTCAAATCCCTGAGTAAATTCTTATTTGATTCAGGCAAGTGGATTTTCTAAACTCTTGTTAAGTGTATGGAATTCTTGTATTTCCTTGTAATATGTGTTTGGGGGTAACGAGACTTGGTGATGGGTTGGCGTGTCCACATTGATTAATTCTAATGATGAAAAAGGGGTAATAAAAGAAAATGTGATTAATTGTTTGTGTGTGATGTGTTGAGAATGGTTTGAAAGGTTTGTTGAGTCATTGTTGATGTTGTATCATGATTGTGTTGTTGTGAATTGTGCAATGTTATGAAAATAGTCATCTCTTCATTATTTGTGTGAACATGTCATTTGCATTGTTCTGAGACATGGTTGTGACAAGTGTTATGTGAATTGAAAAAAAATAAGAAATTCAAGAGGATGTACCATTTCGGGGGACGTATTGCACGCCGCGATAGATACTATATTTCGAGGGACGTATCGCGTCAAATTATTGGATAAGTCATATATTTGTTTTTGAAAGCATTTTCTTATTGGTTAAACCGAAAACCGAACCGTTAAAGACCTAAAACCGATAAACCGAAAACCGATAACAAATATCTTATTGGTTTAGCATATTTAAAAACCGAAAACTGATAAACCGAACCGATAATACTTATAACCGAACCGAACCGACCGATACACACCCCTAATGGTAATGGAGAAAATGTACCAAAATAACATTTGTGGGAGTAGAAGTGAGGCTAAACATAGGACATAAAAGGATTTGTTGAAATATCCTGAATTTATGCGTATCGTTATAATTGGATAATGAATCATTATATGTATAACGGAGAAAAGAAAGGAAAATAATAAAAGGAAGAAGAGTTTGTTCATAAATTCTATGAAAGTTGGGTAATTGGGACGATGATCAAATATATGGAAAGGATCCCAATTATCAGAAATAGATAATGTGGATTTGAGGATATTAATTATAATTAAGATCAAGTATCTTAGATCAAACTCCATTAATTCTTTTAAGCTTTTGAGTTTCTTAATTTTTTGGGTCATAATCTACTAGTATATATATTGTCATAAAATACCAAGTGGATGTTATACTCTTTTGACTTTGTTTGGGTTAATTAGGGTTGAAATTATTAATATGTAACATATTCACACGGTGACACATATTCTTCTTTCTTTCTTTAGTCTTTCTCGACATGACTTTTTTTTTTGTATACTTAGAACGTGTAAGTGTAATTTGGTCCAACTTTTAATACTTTTCTAATGTTGATACTTAAATAATATTGTAACTTTGCTTTTTTGTAGTTGTACTTTTTAAATTTGCCTCAAAATTGGGTTTGGATCCCGTCCAGTGGGGATCTCCTCCAGTGCCTCCAGTAGGCCTTTAAATTTATTACACGTGTCTAATTATATTCAATGGACTAGATTAATTTTACTAACCAAAGCCGTAAACTTCCGTCAACAACATGTCTCTCTCCTTCTATCTCCCGTTGTCATACCAATGTTTAAATTCCTGTATACTTCTACTTGAGTAATTTATGGTTTTGAACAGCGAAGACATTTTCTGCTTAGAATCTTGAATATCTACAACTCTTTGATAGCTTTTCACTATGCCAATTCTCTAATTGAGTTCTCTGTGAGATTCCAAACTGAAGAATTTAAAGACAATGAACTGCATATCACCAAATCCAAAAAAACTCACTAGATGATATCTATAGCAATAACATTAACAAGCTACTTCAGTACCACATATCAATCAGAAGCACAACAACAAAAGATGCTCGGCAGCAACAATGGACTACATTCCGTCGGAATCTATTCTGTTTTGCAATTAGAATTATGCAATATAGAACAATCAGTTTCATCAACAAAAACTAAATTGTTCCAAATGTAACTGAATCAGCTTATGGCTTCTCTCTTCTACAGCAGAAATTCATGGATTGAAAAACATGGGCTGATAAAAACCCCTTGTTCGCTTTTCTGCTCCCCAATTAAAAACTTGGAGGCTTAAGAATCTTTAAAAATAATTCCTTGCTCTCGTCTGTTTCTTTGCGAATAAAGTTCAGAAAACAAAGAAAGAATTCATTTGTTATCCAGCATCAACAACCAACAAATACAGAAACGCAAAATAGAAACAAAACAAACTCACTCCAAACCACAACAGAATTTTGGGGGAAAAGAAAAAAACATTGTGTATTTACTCCAAAGTCGAATAAATCAGAAGTAACAGAAGCAAAATACTCAAAAGTTCCAAAATCAAACCATTAGAAACATCCAAAATATACACCCCATCAATCAGAGTAAACAAAAGGCAAGTTTAAATGCCCCAAAATCAGCTGGAATCCTAGAAGCAAAGTGCTCAAATCAATCAAACAAAGCCAAAACCTGCAAAGTTCCAAAATTTAACCCTCAAAAACATTTCAAAATTACCCTCCTCTCTAAGACCAACCAAATCCCCAGTCAAAAATATCCCAAAACAAGCTCAAAACCTACCCTCTACCCTCAGAAAGTAGGGTAAGGTCTATCCTCTCCGAACCCCACTTATGGAATTACACAGAGTATGCTGTAGTTGAGCTCAAAACCTAGAAATGAAATGTTCAAATAACTGAAAAGTTCCAAACTTTAACCCTTCAAAAAAGAAAAACTCATCAATCAAACCAATTTAACATTGCAGCAAAATGTTAATAAAAAGGGGACAAAATTAACAAATTACCAGGAACTGGGAAACGACTCTTCGAAAGTTTTTTAGCATAATCTTCGTTATCAGACCCAAAAAGGTCCTTATAATCATCATCATCCTCTTCATTCTGATGATACCCACTACTATTATTATTATTATAATCGTTATTACTATGAGAAATCACTTCGACGGTATCATCCTCATCCGCTTCTCTTTCACTCCCACTTCCACTTCCACTTCCACTACCACTACTTCTACTCCTATTAGACGATGAAGAACGTGAAGAAGAACCCGATGAAGACGATGACGATGCGGCGGCGCCGGCGGCGCCTGAAGAAGTAGATGATGATGATTGTGATGCTGAAGATGGTGATGATTGATTACTCTCTTGCCGTTGCCTATGTTCTTCTTCATCTGGGTGGTTTGAATAGTTTTCTTCTTCCTGTTGTTCGTCTTCATCTTCTTCTTCTCCGAATAAACGTTTCAAGCGATTCGTCATCTTCGCCTCCATTGTACAGGCGGTCGATTGGTGGTATAACGGCGGAGTTGGTGGCTGGCTAGCTGTTTTCCGATTTCGATCTTTGCTAGTGTTAGAGTAACAAATTGAGATGATTTCCGGGAGTTTTTGGTATTTATGGAATGTACAGGGGGTATAGTGCAAATATTGAAAACCATATATATGATCATGGGCTTTGAAAACCTTTCTATCAAGTCCAATTTGTTTTCTAAGGCCCAATTAGACATATTTATGATGGGCCATTTTGGGCACTATGGCAATTCTGATTTTGCTTGCCTAAGTACTGAGTAAATTTGTCCACAAACTTTGGACGTTAGTTGATAAATTGAGTTGATATTTATTTTCTTTCCTTTATTTTATAAGAACTTAGAGTTCTGAATTTCGGAGAAGCTTTTTCAAGAAAATAAACAAAGAAGAAAGAAGAAGAAGAGGGGATTGAATGAAATTAATAAAATACTATTACAACAACAACAATATTACAAGTGACAACCATATATCTCGGTGGATAATGATGAATCTAAATGACAAAACATGCTATCTCAAATATCTATGTATGTATACATACACCATTGAGAAGCTATGTACTATATCACGATACAAAATATAGAAAGAGTTCTACACCATCAGATTACATGTTTTGTACTGCAGAAGGAAGCAAGCATTATTGATTTGATACAATTACACCGGAGGCAGAGGTAGAGGATTATTGTTGTCAAACTCCCCATTGATGAAAATTCTAAATCCCATTGGAATTGTGGCGAAAATACGCATAATCCATTCGCAGAAGCTAGTACATGTATTGAAAATCCAAGAACAAGAAGATATAATGGTAATGAAGAAAATGTACCAAAATAACATTTGTGGGAGTAGAAGTGAGGCTAAGCATAGGATATAAAGGGATTTGTTGAAATATCCTGAATTTTTTATGTGTATAATCGTAATTGGATGATGAATTGTTATACGAACGATGGAAAAAAAAGAGGAAAATAATAAAAGCCAGAAGAGTTTGTTCATAAATTCCATGAAAGTTGGGTAATTGAGATGATTGGCAAATATGTGGAAAGGATCCCAATTATCAGAAATAGATAATGTGAATTTGAGGATGTTAATTATAATCACGAACAAGTATCTCAGATCAAATTCCATTAATCTTTTTGAAGCTTTTTTTGAGTTTCGTCTCTCTTTGGGTCAGATTTTGTAGATTTTGTGCTGATAAAAAAAGCCCATAAGACGTGTTTTTATTTATACACAAATTTAAGGAGTAAATTGTAGGGTGTGTAGACTTTTTTAATTTAAAAGTCTACGGACAATTTATTTAAAATAAGCTGTCTTAATCCAAATTTTAACAAAGTGAGTGTTTAGCTGTCATGAATCCAAATTTTAACAAAGTATGGTGTCCAAATTTTAACAAAGTGAAGGTGTTTAGCCGTCTTAATCCAAATTTTAACAAAGTATGATGTAAGCTGACTTAATCCAAATTTTAACAAAGTATGGTGTAAGCTGACTTAAATCCAAATTTTAACAAAGTAAAGGTATAAGCTGTCTTAATCTTTGAAATTTCATTTTATTTGGCTGTTTTCATTATATATAAAAATTTGAATCAACTTCATGTATTACATATAATAAGTCTACAATTTAAAAGTGAATAACATCCCAATTATGCTCTTGATCTTCCAGCTATCTGTGAATGAAATTTACATGCGACCTGTAATTCTTTCCTTCTAGATACATGCAATAGTTTTAATTGATGTTGTCATGTATTGATTTTTGACATGTCATTCGTTCCTTTTATATACTTGTTATGTCATAAATTTTACTGTTTTTAGAGAAACCACCTCTTAAAATATTTCAAGTATAAAATACTTTTAAAAAAATACTCAGAAAACATCTCCACCTAATTTTTTTTAAAGAAATTAAAAAAATTTAATTTAATTATTTTTTAACAGATTAAATCTTTATAAATTTTAAAAAAATGGGTAAGAAATTCTTTTTTACGCTTCAAAAAGGTTTTTAAGACATTTGAACCGTCCGCTAACAACAGTTATCCTACGACTTGATAAAACATCTTGACTAACTTTGAAAAGTATTTAAAGGAAAAAAATCATTTGAAAAGAATTGAACGTAAAACTTTTCAAAATAATTTAGAAGGACAGTAAGCTTCATCAAAAGTGATCAAATAAAGAAAGCCAATTAAATGAGATTTGTTTAAGTGAAATAAATTATCATAATAAGAAATGGCTCATCTTTAGGAGATTTAATTAAATTAACCAATCAAATAAAGGTTAGTAAATTTTACTGTATAAATGAAAGTCACCTTTTAAAATATTTTAAGTATAAAATAAGAATTGGAAGTTGATTATACTGTATAATTTATAAGTTCTTTTGTCACTTGTTTCTCAATAGTGTCATAAATTTTACTGTATAAATGAAAGTCACCTTTTAAAATATTTTAAGTATAAAATAAGAATTGGAAGTTGATTATACTGTATAATTATAAGTTCTTTTGTCACTTGTTTCTCAATAGTGTCATAAATTTTACTGTATAAATGAAAGTCACCTTTTAAAATATTTTAAGTATAAAATAAGAATTGGAAGTTGATTATACTGTATAATTATAAGTTCTTTTGTCACTTGTTTCTCAGTAGTGTCATAAATTTTACTGTATAAATGAAAGTCACCTTTTAAAATATTTTAAGTATAAAATAAGAATTGGAAGTTGATTATACTGTATAATTATAAGTTCTTTTGTCACTTGTTTCTCAATAGTGTCATAAATTTTACTGTATAAATGAAAGTCACCTTTTAAAATATTTTAAGTATAAAATAAGAATTGGAAGTTGATTGTACTGTATCAACACCTGTAATTATAAGTTCTTTTGTCACTTGTTTCTCAATAGTGTCATAAATTTTACTGTATAAATGAAAGTCACCTTTTAAAATATTTTAAGTATAAAATAAGAATTGGAAGTTGATTATACTGTATCAACACTTGTAATTATAAGTTCTTTTGTCACTTGTTTCTCAATAGTGTCGTAAATTTTACTGTATAAATGAAAGTCACCTTTTAAAATATTTTAAGTATAAAATAAGAATTGGAAGTTGATTATACTGTATCAACACTTGTAATTATAAGTTCTTTTGTCACTTGTTTCTCAATAGTGTCGTAAATTTTACTGTATAAATGAAAGTCACCTTTTAAAATATTTTAAGTATAAAATAAGAATTGGAAGTTGATTATACTGTATAATTATAAGTTCTTTTGTCACTTGTTTCTCAATAGTGTCATAAATTTTACTGTATAAATGAAAGTCACCTTTTAAAATATTTTAAGTATAAAATAAGAATTGGAAGTTGATTGTACTGTATCAACACCTGTAATTATAAGTTCTTTTGTCACTTGTTTCTCAATAGTGTCATAAATTTTACTGTATAAATGAAAGTCACCTTTTAAAATATTTTAAGTATAAAATAAGAATTGGAAGTTGATTATACTGTATCAACACTTGTAATTATAAGTTCTTTTGTCACTTGTTTCTCAATAGTGTCGTAAATTTTACTGTATAAATGAAAGTCACCTTTTAAAATATTTTAAGTATAAAATAAGAATTGGAAGTTGATTATACTGTATCAACACTTGTAATTATAAGTTCTTTTGTCACTTGTTTCTCAATAGTGTCGTAAATTTTACTGTATAAATGAAAGTCACCTTTTAAAATATTTTAAGTATAAAATAAGAATTGGAAGTTGATTATACTGTATAATTATAAGTTCTTTTGTCACTTGTTTCTCAATAGTGTCGTAAATTTTACTGTATAAATGAAAGTCACCTTTTAAAATATTTTAAGTATAAAATAAGAATTGGAAGTTGATTATACTGTATCAACACTTGTAATTATAAGTTCTTTTGTCACTTGTTTCTCAATAGTGTCGTAAATTTTACTGTATAAATGAAAGTCACCTTTTAAAATATTTTAAGTATAAAATAAGAATTGGAAGTTGATTATACTGTATAATTATAAGTTCTTTTGTCACTTGTTTCTCAATAGTGTCGTAAATTTTACTGTATAAATGAAAGTCACCTTTTAAAATATTTTAAGTATAAAATAAGAATTGGAAGTTGATTATACTGTATCAACACCTGTAATTATAAGTTCTTTTGTCACTTGTTTCTCAATAGTGTCGTAAATTTTACTGTATAAATGAAAGTCACCTTTTAAAATATTTTAAGTATAAAATAATTTTAAAAAAATATTTAGAAAAAATCTCCACTTTTTAAAAGAAATTAAGAAAACTTAATTTAATTGTTTTTTAACAGATTAAATCTTTATAAATTTAGAAAAAGTGGATAAGAAATTCTTTTTTACGCCTCAAAAAGGTTTTTAAGACATTTGAACCGTCCGCTAACACTAGTTATCCTACGACTTGACTAAAACATCTTGAATAACTTTGAAAAATATTTAAAGGGAAAAAAAACCATTTGAAAACAATTGAACTTAAACTTTTCAAAATAATTTAGAAAGAAATACAATTCAACAAAATGCAGGGATGGTGTCCGAAATGGACTCAGATGAACGTCACATGTATCAAAATAAGGGAAAAGTAATTAATGGAGGGTTTTGAACAATTCACATATGCAATTACGCTTTCAATTAGGAACAATCAAAATATAGCTTAACTCAAGATATCTACAAATTACTACAAGCACCAAAGAAAATATATAAGCATATGAAGTATTACTAACGCCCACCACGTGATATACTACATACCACTTTCAATAATTTCACTTTGACAAATTAGCAAACATATCATACTTAGTCATATGAAGACTTGAAACAAAAGGAAATTACTTGTGTGATTATTTAGAGGAAAAAAAATAAACAAAGTAGGGGATATCGACAAATTTGCAAAGCTAAAGTTTTGTAGAGATTGGTTACTTAGCTAAGTTGGTATTTGAATAGATTTTGACCCTAACAAAAGCATACGAATACATAAAAAAGATACAGTTTAAGATTCAAGACCATGAACATATAGATTATAGACTAGTTCTTAAAGAGAATCCAGTGTTACTGAATCTTTATTACACTTCTCGAAAACAAAAAAAAAACTTATTCACTAAAAGGACAGATTATGCAATAGTTAAGAATTTATTGAATTACAAATGACACTAAAGTGATACCAAAGAAAAATAATCGTCAAGTAAACATTGAATGCACAACTACATTATGAGTATTAAGATATTGAAACAAAGTTCCAAAACATATAATTCTAATTTGAACATCAAAACAGTGCACTTAGAGATCATTTTCAAAAAAAGATGTATAGACATAACACATTTATAAATATCTTCTCTACAACAAAAGAAAATGACTTTAACAAAGAGAGTCATTTACTACAGAGACAAATTATGACTAATTTCGATAACGTAAACAAACACATTAATTGAAATAAATTAGGATTGGCAATGAATATTACCTTTCTCGGAGCAGCCACACTAGGACGACGAGCTTGACCGTGAAGCTTCTGCACCACTGTGAGCTCTGTTTTTAGAGGGTGAAAATCTCTTGCTTTCCCCCTCTCTACTCTTAAGACTTTCCTACTATTTTTTCCAACTCTATACCCCCACCCCCCCACACACATTAAAAAAGATGTAGGTTTATATAGAGGGATTTTGGGTTGATTTAGGGAGAAACGGTCGAAATTTCAATTTTGAAATTCAAATTCCAGCGTTCTTTTCGAAGCAACAGTGAAGGTATGGGACGCGGCTGCTGCAGGTGCCACTGCTTTTCCGGATTTGCTGGGATTTGAAAGCTGCTAGCTGGAGAAAAAGACGTTGGCGTACAGGGTGGGGTCGCTGGGTACTGAACTGCGAGGAAGAAGAAGAACAAAGGGTTGGGTTTTGGTACTGCTGCTGTTTTGGTATTTGTATATTCGTATTGTTGGTTGTAGGCTGCTAATAAATAAGAAATGGGCTGGGTATTGAACTAGAGGTGTTTGGGCTGGCGTTAGATCTTTAAGAAATAATCATATTGAGTTTAATTTAGATGAATTAATATTAATTAATTAAGGAGCTTTTTAATCTTAACAAAATAAAATAATTAACTTAAATGTAAATTATTTAACTCAAAATATAAACTATAAATAAGCTAAACTAATTAACAAATGTTTAACAAAATCTTTTTGAGACGGTTTTTGAATATCCATAAACTATACTAATTATATACAAAATTATATAAAACATATATATTATTTAAAAATTATAAAGAAAAAGAGACAACTATTTAAAATAACTTGAAAAATTATTTTGAATTTTATAAAGTGAATTATTTCAAATCATTTGGAATTTAAGAAGTAGATGATTAATTTTTATTGTGGAGGTTCAAAATTGAGTGTCAACATATGTCATTTTATTTGTCTAAATTTATCACTTTTAGTTTCTAATTTATCATTAACTATTATCATTTCGCAGTATACTTTTCAAAATATTGACTTTATTAAATAAAATTGTGATTCTATTTATTATTTCTCGAAAGTTAAGAAGTCACAAATTGTGATTCTATTTATTATTTTTCAAAAGTTAAGAAGGGTGACAAGTCAATACTAGACAAGTAAATACTTCTTCCGTCCATTTTTAATTGTCATGTTGCGATTTTCGAAAGTCAATTTAATTAATTTTCAAAGTTAAATTAGATTTCATTAATTTGATATTTTAAACAAAAAATTTAGATATTCAAAAACTATACGAAAAATACTATTAATTGCAAGTTTTTGCACATCAATATGATGAAAAATAGATTGTAAAATGTTAGTCAAATTTTTTATATGTTTGACTCTAAAAATGGAAATTATGACGATTAATTGTGGACGGAGGGAGTATAAACAAAGGGCGTACAATAGTAATATTATAGTAGAGTAGAGCAAAGATTTGAACATCGCATGACTTAATCATATTTTAATATATAATTAACACGTTTACTTTTATTTTGTGATATACAAATTCTCCAACCATATATAAAAAGATATAGGGAAAACTGTACCTGAAAAAGAAAAACTATTTATAAGCAGTTACTCCTTTACTTTCGTATCACTTGTTTTTAACTATCAATGTGTGTTTATTGTCTGGTACTATCAAAGTATATAATGGAACCAAAGAGGAAGAAATCGTGCTTAAGTGAAAACACTACTGTGTTACTCCTTGATACCATTAGATTTATATATATATATATATATACACACACTCTGATGACATTGAGGATGAACAAACAATGTTTCAGTAAAAAGGTTGTTCTATTACTACTTGAAACCATCAGAGTATATATATACTCTGATGGTATCAAGGATGAAGAAGCAACGGTTCAGTGAATAGAATAAAGGGACAGTTGAGTAAATAATTTGAATCGTGGGTCCAATTTGTGTAGTTTTCCATAAAGATATAAGTATAGGAGACAATAACAAATAACTCAAGGCATTAAATTATGATAATAAGTTCATATTTCGAAGAAAAAAAAATCCGAAAAGAAATAGGAAATAATTCAATTTTTATTTGAAGTTTTTTTTTTATAAATTCAATTATTCTTTTATTATTATTGATGATATATAATTCAATTTTCCTCATGCTTCAACAATTTTATTGAGTATAATATCCGTGTTGTTTATCATTTTTATATTTTATTTTTCTATAATTTAATTAAAGACGAGGATTTCCATTTACAATGTGTGCTTTAAGATATAAAAAAATCTATATACACGGTCATTCACTATTTATGGATATGAAGTTCTTTGTGCCCTTTAAAGTAATATATATATATATATATATATATATATATATATATATATATATATATATATATATATAATATCTTTGTCTTGAATAATAATATTATTAATAATTAACAATAGGCATGAAAATAATAGCACATTTTTATTATATATATACATGAACCGATCAAGAATTGATACGTATAATGCATGTTTCCTCTTTCTTCATTACAATCAAGTCATTTAACAAAAATATTTTAGGAAAAATCGTTGCCAAGGTAGTGATTTCAAAAAAAATAAAATTATTAATCGAGGAAAACGCTGCCCCTAGAGCGATGTAGGGAAAAAAAATTCGACTTAAAATCGCTACTGTAAAAAAAAGAAAAAAATGTTTGGACAAAAATCATTGCGTTTATTTTTGACGGAGTAATGGCGTCAATATTGTGTTAGAGGGAAATCGCTTCGTCAAGAGCGATTTTTCCCTTTTGATTTTAAAAAAAATTGATATGCCCTTTTGGAATTTTTGACAATTTTTTTGGCCCTTTTGACTCCTGCCTCATATTTATGTTACTAAATTACTTATTTTTTGTGTTGGACCCGTGCTTGCACGGGCTTGCTATCGTCTAGTAAGACATGAAATAAGCCAATTACCTTAATTTAAGTTGGACTGATTATTAATTAAATACGGAAAGAATATTACTTTTTTCGTCTCAAAATTAGTGTTACTTTAGCAAAAATAAATTATCCCAAAGTAAATGTCATCTAAGAAATTCAAGACAAAAATTAATTAGTAGAGATAATTTAGTGAATTGCATATTATATTTATTAATTTTTTAGTGAACCTGACTTTTTGTAGCGCTTATTTTGAAATAATGAAAAGAGTAAAAACGGCTTCAGCACTATATTGAAATTCAAGCAAGTATTGCTATAAATTATTTCAAACTCAAGGAATGTTTTGCGCAATTTGAACTTTTGAACGTTCAACCTCTACAATTTTTTTGAAATTAATATCATAAATAAATGTATGTATCATTAATTAGAGAAATGGATATCATAAGTGAAATAATGATAAAATATTTAAGTTTGATATATGTGTCAATTTTAAAATAGATATTATGAGTGAAATATCTATGTGGAAGAAAAAACTATTTTGATTTATTACACCTCTTTTAAAGAACAAATATTTCATCCAAAGGACGAACAAATCTTCCCTCCAGAGGGTGGAGCTAGATCAGAGTATCGATTATGTGTTCGACAAAACACAATAACTTTTAGTAAAAGTCTTATTCTTCTACGAAAGAATACACTTATGTACAAAAACTTTTTCATAATTCAATAAGCTGCATTCTTTGAAATTCAGAATTTTGTATTAGTCACGAGTTAATGTAGTTAGACCGGAGACAATAGATGAATTGTTTGAGCTTGGGGTTGCTGGTCAAACTCGGCATTGATGAAAATGCAAAATCCTGGAATTGTAGAGATAATAAGTAAAGACCATTCCTTAAAATTGGCAATCCAATTAGAAGGAAGTGCCATAATTGTAATGAAGAAAATGTACCAAAATAACACTTGTGGGAGTAAAAATGAGGCTAAACATAAGATATTAAAAGACTAGGAGAAATTTTTTGAACTTATGTGTATTCTCATTGGATGATGAATTGCTATACGAGTGGTGGAGAAAATGAAGGAAAAAAAAGAAGGAAAACAAGCCTAGTCATAAATGTCATGAAACTAAGTTGGACAGATATATGGTAAGGATCCCATTCATTTGAAATAAATATGAATTTGAGAATATTAATTATAATTAAGATCAAGTATCTTTGATCAAACTCCATTCTTGGTAAACTTTTGAATCTTTATATTTGAGTATGTTTACTATAGTTTCTAATTAAATCAATATATATATATATATATATATAGCAAAGATAAGATGGTCGATCAAGAACAAAATTGTCATTTTGGTCATTTTTTGAAAAATGGCTTTGCTCATTCATGCCAACTATAAGACCCAACACATTAAAAGAGTGAAAAGTTGGGACAATCGAGGGTAATTCAGCTTAAAATAATTGTACATTATGCGGTGAAAGTATAATTCACAAAAAAATTTGGATAACATCAATTTATTTATTGGTGTATCCCTCACTAATTAAGTCAAGTGTGCAAAGATATGATTTGAACTTATTATATTTTAGTTTAAAAGTTACCAAATATTTAAGATGAAAGCTTGTATATCGAAGTTTAAACCAATGATTTACTAAATATCAACAAGAAATAATCTTTGCATTATCATCATAGTATAACTTGTCTTCGAGTCAAATAACCCCCTTAGAGTACTATAAATTGCATTTCTTGTGGGTTAAATTTTGGGATATACAACCTATAATGGATATCAATTTTAGCCAAAGATTAGGCTTAGCAACTAAAGCCTAAAAAATTGGTAATGAATATACACATTCTACCTAACGACTAAAAATATAGGAGAACGCAACTCCTAATTACACAATGGTAATGAATATTCAACTTCTAATTTCACGCTAATATTCCTTTCCAAAATTTAAAAAATCCGTCGAACAAAATCGCAAATATTCAGTATCATGAGTACAAATGATTTTATCGCAGTAACATGTACAACCCTCGTGTACATCATTGTATACCCATGTATATCATTGTTATACTTATAACAGACAACTCTATATCGTGTTTCATATATGCATGCAAACAAATTTAAGCAAATAACGTTCCATAGCTATAGTTTATCATATATGTTCCATGGCTATAATTTAGTTAGCTATAAAGCCAGTTGGCGAAGTGACGTTAAGCATCCTTAGGGTCCAGATTAAACAAAAGAAGGGAAAGGCCTAAGCAAAGAAGGGTGTGCCTTAGTTCAGTCCAGTGGCGGAGCCAGAACTTCGACTAAGGGGTGTCAAAATATAAAGAAGTAAAATCGCGTAGAAGTTAAGGAGTGTCAATATGTAATATATACACATAAAAAATAATTTAACTCTAGCTACACAGTATAATTTTTCGACGAAGGGGTGTCGGTCGACACCCCTCAACTACATGTGGCTCCGCCACTGGTTCAGTCTCGAGGACGGGATAATAGGGGCGTAGATTTGTATATCTCTTTTTTTTTTTTTTTTTAAATTTATACAAAAAATTTTAATAAATAGATACATACACGCTAAATACGGTGACAAAAAATTTACAGAATCCCATAATTCACGATAATCATTTTTTAATAAAATATTTTGCCCAAAATGAGTTCTACTACGATACTAACACCAATATTTATACAAATCAATTTCTATATACAAGTAGATGCATATGTAAAAATATACAAATATTTGTATAAATATAGAACTATTTGCATTTGTATATAATTATAAATTGTATATGTATATGAATATATGACTTAAATATACAAATATATAAATACATCTCAATATAGTTATGCATATATGGAATTAAATCACAATTTGTATGTGTATAACTAATAACTAATAAATATACAAATTGCTATATACCTTTAGGGTTTATACGAATTCATGTGATTCTTCAGATCTGTCCTGATCTAATGAATCATCTCTTGTTTCCTCCTTCAACTATTTTGATGTTGCTTGCCTTAGCATTATTGATAACTTACTGCAATGTCATTAGGCCAGTCTTTTGTTGGATTTCAACTCTTGAATAGATTTTTCATCTTCAATTTCTCTAGATTTTGCAATAGACCCTGCATTGACTCGAAAATCTTGTGTTAAACCCATCGAAAATTTGGACGGCTACCTGTAATAGTGAAAATACGATTAGGAGGAAAAGAGTAAATTTTGAAATTCAAATTGGATGTGTATGAGTATTTTAGGAGAGAATTAGGGAATGGAGAGAGGAGAGATAAAATAATGTTTGTATAAATGAGTATACAAAAGCCGGGAAGGCTATTTTTGTTTCGTTATACAAAGTAGTGGTGTGCCCCATATTTAATAGCAAAATATATTAAACTATAGTCACGTACAATAATTAAATGAAATTATACTCTCATTGAATAATAAACTAGTAATATTTACCAACTCATGTAATTTTCCCTATTAAATATATCAATGTATATCAAGCAAAAGATTTTTGTGATATGCAAAGATATACCCGAGATATATGAATATAAAGTGGTATAGAGTAAATTTCAGATATTTGACCCATTGGGCCGTGTAATTTGGACTTCAAAATTGAAGTTTCAATTTGAAATTTGTGTTGGTTTTGAAATTTTGATTCCTATCACAAGTTCACCTTAAAGATGTCGATTCTAAATTTGTGATTTCAATTTTTTTTTTCTAATTTTAAACTTGGCACATAAGTTTATATTTCATAAAAGTAATAATCATAATTTTAATTTTTGCAAAAAAAGAAAAAGAAAGACTCATTCTCGATATGAAGATGTTGTTTGTATCATGTGAGAGGATTATATTAAAAATAGTTAATTTGTTACTATTATTCATTTATTGAGCTAGTCAAGATCTTTATAAGATTATGTGTATTAATAACATATAATGTAATCGTAAATCAATGGAACAGTTACATTCATCTCATCAAGCACTCTAGCATATGAAATCCTCTCCAACTTTTGAGGTACTCTGTTTGGATGGTTGCTACGTATTGTTTCTTTATGTATTGTATTGTATTGTATTGTTTTAATGAATACAATGTTTGGGTAGATTATATCATTTTCCGTCATTGTATAATGTCACACATCAACAATATGACGAAAAAACCTAAAAAAAAGTAGGATACGTAGTAAAGCTACTATAAAACGGTAGGGTGAAGGATTAAAAATAAGACTTTTCATTCCAAATAAATCGTTATTCAAAATGAAAATTTTTGTTATTACCAATGAACGTAACAATACGATACAACAAAAATTTACGTGGGTTT
Source organism: Solanum verrucosum (assembly GCF_900185275.1). Taxonomy (NCBI): domain Eukaryota; kingdom Viridiplantae; phylum Streptophyta; class Magnoliopsida; order Solanales; family Solanaceae; genus Solanum; species Solanum verrucosum. Next base: position 6,189,875 of record NW_026020129.1, read on the forward strand.
TGTCTATATGTATATTTTATGCTAGCTTCAAGCTTTGAGCTTATTCTTACTTTCGTTAAAGTGATTATATATCTTTTCACTTAATTAAGTAGCTTGAATGTGCAATTAATTAGCTTCTAAACCTCTCTAGCGCATGCATAATTACTATGTCAACATAATTTGGACATTATTTTCTTTGATTGTTCGTGTCGTTTTTGCACAAGTAATGACGTACACATATTTTTTTCTAAGTGATTTCACCACTTAAAGGACAAAAATGACTCAAGAGGAAAATTTGTGACAAAATCAAATAGAATAAAATAAAATAATTATTATGAACAAATAAAAATAAAACTTCAAGCACATAATAAAAAAAAGAATAACAAAACAAAAATACTAACATAATGTGGAGATTCGAGATGTCGAATGACAATGAACATGAACTATTTTTTTTTTTGAAGAAACTCAAAGTCACGAATATATAAATAGAAAGAGTCAACAATAAATTTTTTTTAGCTATAATTCTAATTGATAAAGGACTCAAAGATTTTATGCACAATGACCAACGCAATTAGCGCATCTGTCGGTAGAGGTTCAGATAAAGTAAGTTTTATTTCAATCTAAAATAAAAAGTAGCAGGTATATTTTGAATGAATTAGAGTGGGTCCGTAGGTTTTTAATAACGACCCTACGTTTTTTAATTCAAAGCTAAAATTTAAGAGAGAGAAAAACAATTTAAAACTAAAATTTAAGAGAAAAATAAAACAAAAAATAAGCGCTTTAACCACTTGTGCTGCGAGAAATTTTGTACAAGAAAATGTCCTTTTAATTCCTTATATCGTTTTACTGTTTTCTATTTAAAAAATATATATGTATATTTTAGTAAAATTTCCAATAAAGTTATGTCACGTGACAACCCTTTCAACAACGTAGATCCACCCCTTTGCACAAGAATCATATGGTTAGTTATCTTTGTTGTATCGTTTCAATTTATCTAACGTGTCCAAAAAGACTATCTTTAATAACATATGCATTACAATCATCTTGTAAAGGGATAGATAGAAAAAAGTCTACATATATAGATAGTACCATTGTAATTGTTCGTATGTTTTAAGATTCTTTGTTGCCAATTTTTGCAAAAAAACACTATGATCGACACAGATTCATTTATAATACTACTACTATAGTTTCCGTCTTTTTCCTTCCTTTCTTCTTTTATTTTTTGGATTATGTTAAAAAATATCTTGAAACTATTTGAAATGAATAAAAATGTCATTAGTTGATAGTTTGGTCCAAAAATATCTTTAATGTTATTTAATGGGTCAAAAATGTCATTTTTCAAATAAATATATTATTTCTAATATTCTTTTAAACACATTCTTTTCTTAATAATGATTTTTTTAATTAGAAAATGTTTAGGGAAAAGATATAAATTCACCCCTGAATTTATCTTAAAAAGTCAGTTAAATGTTTAAACTATCATGGCGACAAATAAGATCAACGGAATAGCAGTGGTGGTTGGAAGGTTGGTGAAGGGGTGGGGGACATGGATAGCAAATTAAATCAAAGTTATTACCCTTTTGATATATAAGGGTGGGGAGCAATTAATTTTTCTTGATAATAATTGTTTGGAAATTTAGGGGTTGACTCTTCAATGTTCTTTTGATGCTAATGGGTTGTAAAATTTAGATTACCAAAAGTACTACCTTTTTTGGTGAATCGGTGAGAAATCTATATATATAAAAAGGAGGAACATAGGTGATGTGACACCTCTTTATGGTCTCCATTCATATTTATTTATTTTTTCTCCTTTTCTTGACACTTTTTCTTATTTTTTTTAATTATTTTTTTCTTGCAAAATCATCTTCTTAAGTTATACCTCTTCAATTTTATAAATTCTATTCTTAAATTAGTATTAATAATATTCACAACTCCCAATCCTTTCATATTCATTACCTCTCAAGCTTTTCTTATTCATAACCTCTAATTATTTAATGTAGAAGGTTATATTAACACTATAAAATCACAATAAAATTGTGTGTTATTTACAATATTTTTAAGCTTTGAGGTGCATTATCTTTTTCAAATATGATTTCATATATTACTTTTAATTAGCAAGTAAGGCTAATATGTCAAAGCATATTTTTGTTTCTTCCGGATAAATTATTTTGGTTTGTTATCTTTATGATTCTCTTTATAACCATAAAAATGGAGATTCATTTTAAGACTAATAATTTGTTATTATTTTTCTTGACTCTTGTATATAGGATGAAATGAAATCATCCAGAGATGGAGCTTAATGGATTTTGAGCTATATAGATTCAAATTGATTATTCTTTATTTTTTTTAGGTGCTTAAGAAGTAATGTTTCTATTATATTATTTTCTTTTGGATTATTTATGTTTTTGTCAAAAATGATTATGTGTAGCAGGACTTATGATTAAATGCAATTTTCTCTTTATTCTTTATCTTTTTCTTCTTTGCTAGATAATTTTTAAACTTATTTGATCATATTTTGCAGATCATAGGAGATATATCAATAATGAAAATGGTTAGACATTCTTGCATAATTTGATTTTACAAGGTAAAATAATTTTATATGTCTAATATAATTACAACTCTTTTTTTGTTGAAATCATACATTTAATAATATTTGTTTGTGTTCGTGAAGATATAAATCTTGAGTTTCTTAAAAAAAATTATTTAATTAATTCTCTTTAGACCTCTATTCTTAGATAATTTAATTATATTATACTGATAACACTCTACAAAAAAATTATTTGTTTAAGTAAATTCATCTCTCACTTTTTTGTTGATAATATTAGTTTATTGTATTTGTGGGCTATAATATTTTAAAACATAGAAGCAGAGTCAATGGATATCGAAATGCTACTTAAAGAAATACGTACATATACTTCCATAGTCTGGTGGAGCAATTTTTATTAACAAAAATGATAGAACATGAGAATGTAACGTTAATTTATAATTTTGAAAATATAGTTGGTTTTATTAAAAACAAATTATTTATTAATGTGTAAAATTGCCGTCATTAAATTTTTTGTTTTTGTTGTTTTCTAGGAGATTTCAGGTTGTTTATTAATAAGTCAAGTTGCATTCTTTATATTTTTCATCTTTGTTGTTTTCCAGGAGTTCTCAAGTTATTTCAAAATTGCGATTAATTTATAATTTTAAAAATATAGTTGGTTTCCTTGATTTCTATTTACTTATAATAAAATATCTGTCTCAATAACTCTAATTTGTTTGTCTTTTCATTTTCTATAATTAATGTTCTTTATTAGTGTAATAATGTACAAATATTACTCCTATTATGTTACAAACAAGTCCAAAGCCACATTCTTAATCCTCTTAATTACTGTGACTCTTTATTCTTAGGAATTTATTATATTGAATATAGTATTTATTTAAACTGTGAAATATACTTTTTAATGTTTTTGTGTATAAGCCAAGCAAAATTAAAAGAAATAGGAATTTGTATGCGTCATTTTTTTGAATCTTTTTGCGTAGTTAATTCTCTCTTTTGTTCTCTTTTATGTTTATTTTTAAATTTATTTTCTTACATTCTTTTGCTTTCCCAATATAAGCTGTCCCAAAAATAATTGGATATCTGAACCTAAATATAATAATAATAATAATATATTAAGATATGGAAACTAACTAATTAAGATTGTTATTTTTCATCATAAATGTAAACTTATTGTTATTTAAAATTTAATTATTAAAAAGTTATTAATCTAATATTAAATTAATCTAATATTGTACAATAAAAATAATTAAAGTATGTGATGATTGGGTGACGACGACGTCAAGTCATAGTGATTGTGGATGATGATTAAAAATAGTTTTGGGCTAACGATGTAGTCATGGATAATAACTATTAATGGCGATCTGAGTTTACACATTGTCAAAAAATTATAAGAATATAATTAAAAAGATCATAAAGAAGCAGAAAAGAACGATCAAATTTCAAGTTTACATAAATATAGATAAATTATACTAAAAAAGATCCCAAATAAAAAAGAAAAAAACTATCACATCTCAAGTTTACATTCCAGTAGTTCTAATATTACCTTCTCTTTTTCTCCATGAAATTTATTTTTAATATTTAACTTTTAGAAGTTCACATATATTGATTTCTTAATGAATTTCATAGCTAACCTAAATATTTTTCATAGCTTCTCTTCTATGAAATTCTGTGATTAATAAAAAATTCTTTTTATTAAAGTAATTACTGATATTAGTATGTAATTTTATTTTAATTCTTTTTATAACTGCGCGAAACGAGACTAAGTACACTAATTAGTGGAGAATTCTCAAGTAATGATGAATTGAGTGAGAAATTGTAGAGTTGTGATAAGAAAAAAATAAAGAAGAAAAAGTCTAAAGGAGAATTAAGAGAAGGTGAGCACGAAGGAGGAGAATAGAGCGGGGTGGGGGTCAAAAAATTAGTTTTTTTTTTACTTTATTTTCGACTCAAAAGTGCCTATTTTTTTATTATTTAATTTTATTTTTATGTCACTTCTAAGGTGGTATTAGTTACACTTTTAACAAGAATAAGTGTGCAATAGGTTGTCATGATAGTTTAAGCGAGTAACTGATTTTTCGGGACAAGTTGAAGGGTGAATTTAATGGGGCCTTTTTGACCCATTAAATAACAATAAGATCATTTTTGGACAAAACTATTGAAAACAAGGGCATTTTTTTTACCAAACTATCAACTAAGTACATTTTTGTTCAAGTAACATAGTTTAAGGGTATTTTTGACTCTTTTCCGTTTATCTTTTTTGATCGAATAATTATAATTTTGTAGAACTTTACGAGAAAATCATTTTTTGGTTTTTTTCTTTGTATTTTCTCACGTTCGTCTCCCTCAAGGTAAATAAAGAAACAAGGACCAAAAAATTAAACAATGATTGATTAATTAATTAAATGGATTACAACTTGATCAAGAGCTTTAGCGACATAAATTTAATTAAAATGTGTGAAATGAATAACAAAAGTCTGTACCTTGATTAATTTCTAGTGGATGCAGACAAAATTGTGAAAAAAAAAATATAAGGAAAAAAGATAGAACACATAAACAAAATACATAAATTGCCCACCTCATTTCCGATCAAAAAGTGTTTGTGAGACTTCGAAAAGACATTCACACTTTGATTCGTGAGCAACTTCACGAGAACATTGTGAAAGGAGAAAATGGTGATTGTACTGCTCATGAAGTCTTGATAAACCCTTGACGAACGTAACAAAAGTTACTCGATACTTGTGTCATCAGTAGCATCTGTAATAGTAGGCAGTGTCCTATAGAGTGGTAGTTGGTAATTATTCCCAGCATTGCTATCAAGTTGAGCACGGATAGAAATTGTAAGGACAGGAATTGTTGAGAGTATGTGAAGAGTCCATTCCCATAAATCAGAAATCCAATTAGAACAAGACATGAATAATAAAGAAAATAAAATAATAGTGAAAAAAATATACCAAAATAACACTTGTGGGAGTAAAAGTGTGACTATAACAAAGATACTAAAGAACTTGGAAAAATTTCCAAATTGTATTTCTATACTTATAGGACGATTAGAATAATTAGTCATGTGGATTATTCTAATAGAAATGATGGACAAAATAAAGGAAAGTGATATAAGTAAAAGAATCTTATTTATGAGTATGATGAAACTAAATAATATTGGATCAGAATCATAATATAATAATAAATGAAAAGGATCCCAATCAGAAGAAGTGGATTTGAGGATGTTAATTAGCATCAAAATAATGTACCTTAGATCGTAGATTCTCATGATTAGTTACCCCTATATTTTCCGACCGACTGGCTAGAGAGACAGATCGTTTTTGGTAAATCCTCAACAAATAGTCTAAGAACTATCAAAGGAATATATTCAGAGATCAATCAATTGATCAAAATTTGTATTTGTCGATTCCCCTCTCTCTCTCTCTATATATATATCTAGGGTTGTAAAAACTTCGAAGATTTACACATGACGCGTGAAACACAAAATCAACCTTTTAGATTGACTTAGGCAACTCATAAGCACTGGCTTGGTTAAGGGCACCCACCAGAACCGTAGCGAAAGCTACAACACACAAAATCAGCCTTCTAGGTTTGACTTAGGCAAGGCTAGGACCACGAACATTGAATGCAAGTCCTTTATTGCTTCATTTCTATGAAATTTCATGAAGAATAGTACTATATCTTTTTTATGCTGTAGTCTCAAAATTTCTTCTCATCTATACAAGTAAAAAGTAAAAGCAAATTCAAAATTTTATAGATTCCTCTTATTCCTTTTATTTTTGTTGGGGTGGAATTTTTATGTTTGTTTCCGTCTCTATTTTTCTAGCTTCGTACGTGTATGAAAGATCAGAACGATCAACTATGTTGTTGGCAAAAAGCAATTTATTTAATTATAGGATTGCTATGGGGAAATAATTTAGACATTTCCTTGCACAAGAATTGTACGTAATCTTTTCTGTATCGTTCCAATTTATCAGTTGTGTCCAAAAAGACAACCTTTAACATATGCATTACAATTATAGCATGTAAAGGGAAGGATTGATTGATAAAAAGTACACACTATCTATCAGCAGGTTTAGCAATGATAAAATCACTCTGCAATAGGAGGGTGGAACCCTCTTTACGCGACGTGATACACTTAGCATTATCATCAGCTCAAATTTCCTGTATCTCTAAAATAAGACCAAAACTAGAACAACATTTCACACATCGAATTAGCTAGAGAAAAAAATGAACTACATTTCCTAGTGTTATGTAGCAACTTCATCAACTTCAGAATGGAAGACGAAACTAGGAAAAGTAGTTGTAATATCCCTGCGGAAAACACAAAGTCTCATCAGACGACAACATCATCAGCCAATGTATTCCTGATGTATTAGTTGAGAAACTGTGGTTTACCTTAGATAGGGAAGTGTCATTATCTTTAGTAGTGAAGGGTTTTGGCTCACAAAAATTTGCCATTCGGATTTGTCAATCTTACCGTCCTGATTTGAGTCTGCTTCCACAAAAGTCTACAGACAGAGATAACAATCTATGGTTATTCACAATTCTATGAGAACAATAAAAGCAAGAGAACAGTTCCGTGAATGAAAACTGCCTTCTCCTGGTAACGCAAAATGAATTGGTCTCTTAACCTCGGGGCCCTCTTTTTAGACAGAACAATAGAGGTTTCTATGGTTGTGTCTAGGACAGTGAAAGTTTAAAGAGTCATTTTGTAAATTACCTTATCAAGTATACTCTCTATGGTCTCATCAGCCAACTTCATCTCAGACTCGCATAAAAGTGCAATCAACATTTGTTTAACCTGCCAATTTTTTTGCAGATAATTAAAAAACCTGTACACATCAAACTAGAAACAAGAATTTAATTATAGCATCGTATGATCTTGGCATAACCCTTCATCAACTTTAGAAGGTAAAAGTAAATAGACCAAAAACCTACTGATTCAAGTCCCTACATAGCTGCAAAGAATTTCAAGAGAAGGGTGGGAACGCTACTGATTGTATTTAGGCGAATAAGCCACTCAGTAAATACAAGTAGATGGAAATGCCTCAGTAAAGTCTTGTACAAAAGTTTTTCAATTCCTTTTTTGATAAGTGCATCTCGTATGAGTGATATTACAACCTAAATATAAGGCACAAAGCAACTGAAAAATAGACCAGGAAAGGAAGAGTAAATATTGAATGGTATTCTATTCCTAGAAAGAAAAAATCAAGTTGCCCTCTGATACTATCATCGCCTCTGTGTCAGTTAAAGTTTCTCACATTAGTCAAGGGTGTGAATTGTAGTTTCTTTATAAGGTCTGGGGCTAGTTTTGTGGCTGCAGTTAGCCCTAAGGCCTGAATTAAGTTTCTTAATATGGTATAACATGCAAAGGTCCCAAGATGTCTCACTTTCAAGTTTCACCCATTATAAAAAAAAAAATAATGTCCACCTTCTCTAGCCTCTCTACCAAACCGTTTTGAAATTGGTAACATGCCTCTCTACCATACCCTTAGAAAGTGACAACGGATAACTTCCATTACTAAATGGAAGAACTTTTCAAACTAGTTGATAGTCGTTCCCTGGTTGCACCCAACAATGGGTTCAAAATTAATAAATCACATGTTTCTGTTTTTGGAACATCACATGTAGACTTTTTTGGGGGAGAATCACTCGACAAGGGGCCTCCCTGTGAGGTCAGGTGATGGTCAACAACTCAGGCAGGAAATGCTGAAAATCGGCTAACAATGCAGACTCGCATATTAGTTGAGGACATAAGTTGCCGTATCTTTTATATAGTCTTGGTCAACCTCACTTGAGCCAGCTTTCCGGGTTGAGTTAGGTTCAAGGTCTATTTCTCTTAACAGCTTCATACTCATTTTCTGGTGAAAAAGGGACAAGTGAGTTGTAATCAACCCCGTGTTTGGTCATAAAATATCTTAAAGTGATTGTCCATGGTTAAAAGTGCCAGAGGAAAAGAAGAATTTTGGCTTATTTTAAGAAAAAATTAGGGGTAGGGGAAGGGGAAATGGGAGAGGGGATTACAAGGTGGGGAATCGAACCCTCACCAACAGGTGAAAGTCAGGAGCTACTAAGATTCCCCAGTTTTTGGCTTTTTAACTATCCACTGCAGAAAATTTGGGGAGCATTCATTATGCTCTCTAGACAGAATAAGATGAAAGGGATCTTATTTGTGTCAGCGGACAGCACTACATTCAGTGCCACAAAGAAATTAGGCAACATGACAGATACAACTTCAACTCTTCAGCAAGTCGAACAATAATGAGATGCTTATATAAAGTTGCTTTTCCACAGAGAAAAAAGAGAAAGTATGTAAGGAAATAGTGAGATACCTCTTGCCTCTCAATAAACCCTGTGCCATCTAGATCATAAAGCTTAAACGAAACTGCATGGCAGAGAAAATTTGAGTTTCAATAAGACTACTTTTATGTTAATAATGCAGTAAATTGAACAAGTCAAACCGGCAAATATACAGTAATCTTTTCTGTAACTTACAATTGACTTTCTCTTCTTGTGGGGCATTTGGGTGGAAGACATGAAGTCCCTTCACGAAATCACCAAAATCAATGACCCCTTTTTGCTTCACATCAAAGAGATCAAAAATCTACGAGCAGAGAGTTCCAAATGAAAATTAAAATCCCATAATTCAATAAAATTTAGTAGCTGTTCATGCAAAAATATACATTAACATAATATGTTGCCAACTCTGCATGTGATCCTATAATCACCAGAATTTGGATATCACTACAGCTGTTGTTATAACTTATATACATAAGTCATAACAATATATGTATACCTGAACAACTGTAATATAGGATGCTAAAAGTCTCAGAGAGAGCTAATCAACCAGTATTTTATCAAAACGAACTGAAGCATCCTACCCGATTGGCAAAAAGGTTTTCTTTCTTTCTGTTCTTGAATAAAGCCAACTGAAATTCTTCCTGCACATCCACCGTGATTTTTCAAAGTATAAGAAAAGTATATTTATATTTTGATAATTAATCATCAAAAGTAATATATAATACATGTTCAGTAATATCACAGTTACATTGTTTCAAGGAAAACTACACTAGATCACATAATGCTGAATTTGCAGTAAGCCAAAAGATTTGCAAACAAAGCTATAATATGATGCTTCAGCCAAACAAAGCTATATATGATGCTTCAGCCATGTCCCCGACCCCGAAAGCATAGCATAGTGGTTGAGGCATGGACACAAAAACTTGGGAGGTCCCAGGTTCAAAACCTACCTGCTATACTAGGTGAGACTTGTGAGCCCACCTGCTCCAATCTTAGTGGGAAGAATTATGCTAGTAACATGTGCTTGTGGGCTAGACAGGGTGTCCAATTAATTAGTAAAGGCATGCAAAAACTGACCCAAAAACCGCCAATATAAATGACGCTTCAGTCTACTACAACCATGCAGTTTAAGCAAATATTTTATAACTTCCAAGGATCCTTCTTTTTTAAATAACAATGGAATTCGAGTAGACTTTTGCATATCTTTGACTAATCAATTGTATACGTGCTACTTCCCACCAATAGAGGTACAATTTCTTAGGACCTTAAGGTGTATAATATGACAGACCAAATGAAACTCAACATCTAGGAAAAGAAAATTATATTGATCTTTTTTTATTAAAAAGGAAAAATTAAGCAATAATATAACAACATTGTCACTGTTTATACAATTAGATTGCTTCCAAAGAGAACTGTGCGACATTATGTAATGCTGAATTGTAGGATGCTGAAATACAGCCAAACGAAGCCCGAGTATGAAAGTTCAGCTGTCTACTACACTACGGTTTTAGCAAATACCTTCTCAAGAACCTCAAGTGTGGGATGTGACAGGAACTACGAACTAAATATCTAGGGAAGTAATAACTTTTACCTCATGCCCAGGAAAAATGACAATAAGAGACAACAGGACGACCATTTAGGCATTGCCAAGGAAACTTTCTCAATTGCTTTTCCATCTAGAAATGCTTGTTCTGGAATACCCGTAAATAACAAATGCATTTCAATTTATTGTTACCAATCCAAAAATTCTTCAAAAGCTACCCCCTTCTGGTGATCAACTATAAATTACAAAGACGGAAAAGAAAAAAGAGAACTGTGTAACAGTGACCACGTGATGATTAGAGACACAGAAATCACATGCCTAGTTATGAAAGTAATAATTGTGAAACTCATCTGAAAGGATGCACCAGGATTCACTAAAAACCACCAACAAGATTAGATTCACCAGTTTAGCAGAATTACCTTGCTTATTAGCCCATCATCAATTACCGAACTACTGATACTCTTGAACAGCTCAAACAATGCTTCAACTTCACTAACACTAACTGCAAAAGCAGAAAACAAGAGAAAGTTAAACAAATAAATGAAAGGAATGAAGGAGGGTTGGATACTAGAAAGGAATCCCAGTTGTGTAAGCACACTACGCGCTACAACTGTCTAATGTTTTAACTCTCAGACTTTAGGTAATTAAAAATTAAAATTAACAAGGGAAAAACCAACAAACCTAAGGATAGAGCCTACACTGGAAGATTGTAAACCAAGTACCTTTTGGTTCTATTTCTTAGTACTACACAGGAAATCTTTTGCATAGATCACAAGACATCCGTGTTTATATTTTAGGTGAAATCATTCAAAATTTTCATCTTTCTAGGTTGGTTATGTTGCTTCTTCTTTCATATATTTCCTCCTCATCAAGCTCACAAACTCATCTCACCATACACGGAAATAAACACCTCAAGGCTCAAGCTATTGCAGATCTTTAAGATAGGAGAACGCTATAATAATCGTGCCTCCTCCAATACGAGGAGGAAACTACAGACACTCCAAACAACGCATAAACAAAGTATATGGTGTTAGCACCTTAAAAATGGAGAGGAAACTTGAGATCATTGCTTAGACTTCTATTCAGAAACACACTGCTTTTTCATTGCATCACTTTATTCGTGAGACAAGTTCAAAATGTATCACATAATATGTACACACTTAAAGCATCAATTAGTAACTTACACGCTGTTTGGGATGCAAGGGCAATAGGATCTTCGTGTCCACGGAACTGCTTTTTCACCTTAGAATTAAAGCAGCCCATTTACTGGAGAATGGTGACTGAAGAAGAAGCACGACTAGACAAGCGCCTAGAAACCAGCTTCACTACAATAGACCATCAAAACCATCTTAACGTTGCAAATTACACGAACCAAAACCACATGCCAATGTACAACACAATTAGTACATTAACTCCGGCAAATCCAATATGACCTATCTCTCCACAACAAAAGATAGAAAAAGAACCAATACAAATCAATTCCATACATATCTTACATAAGAAGTAACTGAACTGTGGACAAATGTTGTATACTATACAAGCTCATATTTTTCTCACTTCCGCCACCTCATTGATACCTCATAAAGATCCGAGTTTTACCAATGAATTGTTTTTTAAGCAGCAACATTAGTAATTACTCAAAAATCATCACCCACCTAAGAACATGGCAAACTAAATCCGAAAGGAACGATAACAAAAAACAACAACTGAAGACTAAGAATAATTACTAACAACTAAAACCTGTTCCTAGTGACAAGAAGCAAACAGTGGACTTAAGCAATAAAAAGTTAAATAACACAATAACAACATACCCCGTGTAATCTCACAACATACAAAACAATTACTCTCTCAGTTTCAATTTATTTGTCTTTACTTTCCTTTTTAGCCTGTTTCAAAAAGAATCTCTTTTTTTTCTTTTTGAAAACTCTTTAATTCTAACTTTCCGCATAACATGTGTAAAACAACAAGACATTTGGATACATTCTACGTAACTTTAGTCTAACCCCACAAGATTCAAAAGTCTTTTTAACCCTAACCACCCACCCACACCCACACAAACCACTCCACCATCACCACCAATAGGGTCACCAAAACACTCCCAAGTGAAATTTCAAGAAAACCTATACTTAAATTCTTAATACCAAAAGCAAAGATCAAAACTTTAACATGTGAAAGCTTCAATTTTGATCTCAAATCCAAAAAGGGGTCATAAATTTCAGTACTTCTCATCGTTTCTCTCGCTCAATCACATCACTAACCTTAAATTTTTTTCCCCAAAAAAAAGAATGTAACCCTCAGAAATCCATATACCCAAAACAAACATTATACAAAAAAAATCGAAAAAAAAGAAGATGAAAGTTGGAAACATACCAAACAAAAAGATGCAAACTTTCAAAGGGGTTTTGATAAATCCATGAATAAATGTGTGTATATCTATGTAATCTATATGTACACACACATCTACACCGGTGATATGATCAACGGCTGTGATTGGTTCTCAGAGAAAAAAAAGTTGTTCTTTTGAAGAAGAAGAAGAAGCTGAGAGAGATGGAGAGCAGAAGAGAACAAAAGAGGGACAATGAAATAGACACTAGTGGAGGTACGTGATGAACACGCGCATCTATAAGAGAGTGGAATTGAAATTGATTTTCCACGTGGACAGTTTGTCTTTCTTTTCTTTTTTTTTAAGTCAGTGTTCAGAGCTCACATTAAAGCCCGATTAAATCAAGATCGCATACTACAGAACTCATTCGGGGGATGACGCTCTTAATAGGATTTTCTTCGTATTTAAAATTTGAACCTGAAATCTCTAATTAAGGATGGAACAGTCTTACTAATAACACCACTAATTCATTTTGATTATGTGGCTTTAGATTTATGGAAGAAAATAATTAAAATAAAATTAGAAAAAGTAGAATCTAAATTGATTCGAAAACTTGACGCGTGTAAGGGAAAAGTGTTTTATAAAGTAATTTTGTTTTTTAAAAAAAATCTATAATTAAAGAAGGATGAATTACTACTCCCTCCGTTCACGGAGTTAGAAAAAGGAAAATATTTTAAAAACCATAGTGTAAAATAAATTATGTATCTATAAATTATTTCATGATAAAATGGCATTAATTAAATTATTACTAAATATAATATGTGACATTCTTTTAGGTAGGAATGTGTAAAAATCAAACCAACCGATAAATCGATAAAAAAAAAATGTTATTGATTTATTGTTATTGGGTTAATGGTTATTTAATAGTTTTATAAAAATAAATTTTTGGGTTATCGGTTTGATTTTGATTTTTTAATATTGGTTTAGCCGATAACCTATTAAGATATAATAATTTATTATTTTAATTTTTAGTCATACATAAATATCAAACAAAAAATATCAATATAATCACTGTATTAGACTATAATTATAAGGACCTTACACAATTGCATTTACCCTTTAGGTTTTAGTATTACTTTAATCTTTATGTTCACAACATCAAAACCTAAAGAACTAAGAATGGTGACGGCTAGGGTTTGCAACGACGACAAGGGTTAGGCAACGGCTAAGGTTGTGAATTGTGAGTATTTGTTATACTTTTACTACACTAAGCATAACTTTTACACTCAATGAGTAATTTGATTTCTCTCTTTTTTATTTCACGTCAAATTGTTAGATAACTCATATATTTGTTTTGAAAATATTTTTTTATTGGTTAAATCAAAAACCAAATCATTAAAGACCAAAAATCGATAAAACGGTAACAAATATCTTATTGGTTTGGTAATCTGTTTAGCAAATTTAAAAATCAAAAACTGATAAACTGAACCAATAATACTTAAAACCGAATCGACTGATACACACCCCTACTTCTAGAAAAGGACTAAAAAAAAAAAAGAATCATATAAATTAAGACCGAAAGTATACTATATAAAAGGGGCTATAACAAAGAATTACTATTATATCGAAGCAGACAACTATTTGTCTTCTAATCAATGATATTTCTGAAAATTTAGTATTTTTAAAGTTTTATTTAGGTCACATAATTTAAGACATATATATGACCGTGCTAATACAGACTAAACATTTTTTATTAATAGAAATAATTACACTGCGTTGTTTGGCTTATTTAGTAAACAAAATAATCAATAAATGTAAAAGTTTTTATGTTTCTATATGTATGAAAGAAAAATACATGTGCCTATTTGATTTTATAAAAAATGAAGAAATACGTTAATGTGGATTAGTTGGAAAGAGTTTGTATTAGGTAAGGATTGGATAACGCTTTTAGTATTTTGTAAATCCTCTCTTTCATAAGAAAAATGGATTAAAAAGTATTTTAATTTGTCTTATTAATTTATATATTTATTTTTCTATTAATTTTAATTAACCTGTTCCAACAATGTATCTTGTTATTATATTGAATAAGCTTTTAACTTTAACATTGCTTTAAAATTTATTTTTAGTGGCACTTCCATGTCTAATCATGACAAAATGAATATCGCAATATTAAGTAGGCGTTTGGCCATGCGATATCATATCACGATATGGTGTCGTGAGATGAAATCAGCGTTTGGACATGCGATTTTACGTTGATTTCATCTCATGATTCCATATCATGAGAGGTGATATCATATTCTCCAAAAACCATGATATGGAATCACCATGTGATTTCATATCATGATTTGAGATATTTTAATACAATAATTGAT
Source organism: Solanum verrucosum (assembly GCF_900185275.1). NCBI lineage: Eukaryota > Viridiplantae > Streptophyta > Magnoliopsida > Solanales > Solanaceae > Solanum > Solanum verrucosum. The sequence continues at coordinate 6,204,940 of NW_026020129.1, forward strand.
CCATGAGTTTATATTTTGTTAAAACAACCCCACATTTATATCTACTAACCATTTGTTTCATATGTAAATAAAATTTATAATCACATCATTATTTTTTAAAATGTATTATTCTCACCAATATAAAATTTATTATCACTTTAAATTTGATGAATATAAATGATAAAGTAGAAATTCATTTGGTGAATATAAATGAGAACAAAGGGAGTAATACTTTTTTGATTTTTCATAATAAAAAAAAAACGTCTTAATCTTATGACTAAGCATAATATTGATAAAAGACAATTTTCATTGGCGGTGTCGCACTTTCTTAATCTTAGTATTTGCAAAATGTTCGTTCACATGACTGAAGGATATCAAGTCCAATTGATTGAGGACTTAGGAAAATTTGATCAATTAGTTATTAATATTTAGTCAAGTGGACTAGTTATAATTTTTTTGATTAAATTTTATTAGAAGTATTTTTGACTCAAACTTGTGGTAACTTTTTTAAATTTCGTTATTCAATAATATTTAACTATTGATTTTTCTTGTAAATAGTTAGAAGTTAGTGATGTTTGTTAATTTTTATCTTAGTGCATTTAACTTCTAAGTTAATATTTACTCACTAATGTATGTTTTTTTTCTACTTTATAGGTTATTTGCAAGAGTAGTTGAGAGATATGAACATATCAAGTACAATTTATGTTCAATTTTTTTTAATTAAATTAAAGTTAGATGAAACAATTATTTAACTGAAGAACAAATAACTTTGTAATAATTTATTATGCGATTTTATAATTTTTGTTTATTTGATAAGATTGAATAAACAATTGGGGCTATTTTAATAGTTTTACAACTTATGGGATTTTTATGTTTATGAGAAAATATACAACACAAAAATTTCATATCGCATGTCCAAACAAACCTTCAATTTCATCTCATGATACCATATCAAGATTTCATATCATGATACCATATCGCATGGCCAAACGGGCCCTTAAAAGAACACTTTTAGAATCAAATGATATATGTATTTAGTTTTGGACTTTCATGTGCAATATATCTCGTAATTAAGTTATATTTGAAATTTTAATGGTTAAACATTAATTTCAAATAAAATGGGTAAAATTTTCCAGAAAAAAAAGTTAAACATTCTGATGGTCAAACGAGTCTTTATTTTCCATATAACATCAATGATTTGGTGGTTAGTGTAACTAATTAATTAGATTATCTTGAATTAAAAAATTAAGGAATGGTCCTACGAGTAACATGCCGTTGTTTATTAATTTTCTAGTAATTCCTAATGTATGGTATCCATAATATTGTCATTAAATTTCACATCTCTTCGAGCTTTTAGCAGTCCTTATTAATGTTGGTACATATATAATTAAACAAAGGGGACCATGACTTTTTTTTTGGAACCCCAGGATAACCCGCAACCACTATAATCTCTGCCACAGTCTCTACCCTTCGGCTGAGCACTCTGTGGTGAGCACTTTGTGCGCACTGGGTAAACCCCCATTGTGTAATAGTCTGCAAACCACACAGCGGGTGTAAACCGCATTAGGCAAGCCCTATGCGACATGCTCGACTCAGAAGGCATTGAGGGAGGATCGATCTCGGATCATCCGTGTGGATAACCGCCGTCCAAACCAACTGAGTCATCCCGAAGGACAAGGGAACCATGACTATATATGTTAGATATGTGAAGAAAATTTTATATATAAATTAAATATATTAGATAAATATTGTTATATATAACACGATCCTCCTATCAAAATACAAACTCGTTGCACAAGTAGCGATTTTTTAAAAAAAGAGAGGAGAAAATCGCAACCTGCACAGCGAGAAAGAAAGAAAGTGAAATATATATCTCGTTGATTATGCAGCGATATTGTTCTAAATCTTACGTCGTTAACGACTGTTAAAATCATAACATATCTCGCTCCATGATTACCATCAAATTGTCCCTTTTGGTTTTAAAAAAAAATGAGTGTCATTTATGCATTTTAATCGAAAGAAAAAAATGGTCATTTTAGCTCCGGACTCATAAATACAAGTACTATATTATAGGCCTATAATAGATTAGGGTTTAGATTTATTTATGGTGTATAAATAAATGTTGTGATTAATGAGAAAGTTAGGTAAAACAAATTCCTAATAAATAGTATCTCTTCAATTTTTTCTAATATCTTTTATGATAAGTTAACTAAAGTTTAATGATTCATAGTAATAATGTCGATAGTTTGAAGGAAAAGACGTAAAGCTTTAAAACCTACAACTTCAACATGTAAAATGATTATGTAGTAATTACATAAATTTAGCCTATGATATTTTAACTGTTAATCTACGTTAGTTATCAACTTTTCGGTGATTGTGCTGAAAATTATTACTACTAACTGTAATAAAGTTGGTGATTTTGATTTCTTAGTTTTGAATTTTTTATTTTTTTTTGTTTTTGGTACTCACTTAATTTCAACTGCAATTTAAAGGTAATATTAATAACGGTAAAATGTCAAAATTGCCTTTTAGTGGCGATATTCTGGAGTTTGTGGATCGCCGCTAAAGGTTCAGTTTCTTGTAGTGAATTCTAGTTATCAATGCTTAGGGGAGAGATTAGTCCCTCGTGATTTGTTACGTCACTAAAAAATTAAGTTGTTAACTCTTGTGGGTATTATGATCTATTGAAATATTAATTTTTTTGTTAAATATATTAAAAAATAAATTTTAAATTCAGTTACTATTGCTTAACAGACTATAGGTTTTGTTTTCGCACTTTATAGGCGACAATCAAGGTAGGTTTTCACATGTGAACTTTCATCTTTCTTTATCCTTTTCTTTTCATGCCACTATAATAGGTTTTTTTTTTTTTTTTTCAAATCATCATTCGATGATTAATATTTTTATTGGACCTTAATTAAATTTAGATTCGTATCAGAAAATTTCACAATTAGAAGATAAATTTTTTTCTAGTAAAACGATTTATATTCAGAATTTAAATTTGAGACTTTTAATTAATAAAAGAGAAATATAACTATATTTATCGCTCTATCATAATCCTTCTGTCTTAATGGTAGCTATTAGCCTTATAGGCTTATAGCATGCCTTCATTGTTTAACATTACTTTATGCAGTTCAATCATGTGTTGTATTTTATGGTGGAAATGTATTAAGTTTGTCAAATTACTATATTTGTTAATTTGCTACTAGTATTTTTTTTAAACAAAAATAGGATAAGAAACTAATTATAGAAATTTCAGCTTCTTATTCTATTAATTTTATCTGATAGTTTATTCAATTACCACTTAGTTTCATTTTATTTGACTCCTATATTTATTTTTATTGTATTCAACTATCACATTATTTTATTATTGTTATTGTTTCTCTTTTGTAAAATTTATATTGCTTTTCTTTTTGACCATTATGTTTTCTCCTTTATTTATTATTTTACTTTTACTTAAATTTGATGTATTCGAGTTGATGATCTTACGGAAACAATATTCTACCTACACGAGGTGTTGTTAAGGTCTGCATACACTTTATCCTCTCCAGATCCCACTTAGTTGGATTTTACTAGGTATGTTGTTGTTGTATTTTAACAAAGCCCTTAATATTAAATAACCATATATAAAGTAATATTAATAATATTTAGAGTTTCAAAACATGGTTAGTTTAGTAAAATATATCATCTCTAAGCTAATATTTCTCCAACAATGTGTTAGATCAACAAGGGTCAAGTAATATGAAAGGAAAGAAATAATTATTGCATGAGATACCAACAATTTGGTAAAGAAAAGAGAGATACTGGGAATTAATTGAATTTACACTTATATTAATGGTTTAATTAATTATTATTATTTTTAAAATACTTGATATTTTCTTATAAATTGTTGGTATTTCACCTGTGATTGTGCCATGAATTCATCAATTAACATGTTGGTGGATGCTCAATTTTTTATAAACAAGAACAAGAATCGTTGCTTCAAAAAATCATAAAGATAAAGTGCATAAATAATTTATTTCCACCACACATTTACTTTTGTAGCATGATATTAATTAAGCCTTTCTAGTGAAGCACTACCAATTACTTGATTTTTATTTCACCAATATTATTGAAAAGTTTACAAATCGAAAACACAAGAGATACGACTTATAAAATGCATTTTAGAAATTCAATTTAAAAAACACATTTTAAATCGCGATTGGAGGATCGCGCAATCAACATGTCTCATTTGACAAGCTAAATTAGATCGTTAACCAAACTTCTTTATCGTTTAAATTGGACCCACGAATTTTTACTCTGTCTATTCAGCAAAAGAATATTCTTTGGACATTCAAATCTTAAAAAAAGGGAAAAGTAGAAATAGCAAAAACTCTTCATGGACTTTTGGTTCTACCCAAGTTGGTAAAATTCTTCTTATTCTAAACTTTTTATTAAAAAAAAAAACGTGGTCAAGGGGGGGAAAAAGTAAAAGTGTCTTTAAAATTATTTGAAAGTTTAAATAATATATATTGTCAACTTTTATATTGTCACTTTATCTTTATTTATTGAAATGATAACATATTTTATTAAAGAAGATATCAAATTTCACATTTTAAGAATGTTTATACATTTATGATATCCCTATCATTTGAATGACTTAATTAATGATGTAAAAATTATTTATAGTAATATAATGGAGTATAAAATTTAAATTTATTTTAAATTTACTAATTCAGCTATCTAATAGACTTGTTAATTCCACGGTTCAGAAATAAAGAGAAATAAGTTTGGAATGGTTGGCTATTGATGGTGGTAGGTTTTTTCAATAAATGGTGCTAGGCATATTAGGTGTATCATGATTCTTAAGTCTTAAGCAACAAGTTAAAAATACATTAATTAATTAGTTGTTGGGCTACATAGTGCCATTAAATATATTTTTGGGTGTATAAAATGTAATTTTCTTCCATTGGTACTTTGAAGGCATGAAAAATGTTGGTTTTCAAAAAATAAAAGCTTAATATATTGACAATCCCTTAAATTGGTCAACAAGTTCATTTAGACATCTGAATTAAGATTTGTTTCAGTTGAAAACCTAAACACATGACATGATGAAAAAGTATTCATATTAGATTTTTTCGATTCAAATTTTGGAATTTTTTTGCACGTGTTCACCTCCTCCTCCTTGTTTGGATTTGGTTATAGTGAATTATCTTAGTAAAATACCTCATTCTGGTTCATGGGCTTAACAAAACTCATTGTTCTTATTGGGCCTTATTATCTCGTGAAGGCCCTGGATTCTATTCATTGGGCCCAACACTTTTGTGTTAGAGAATCCTTGATATCCAATTGTTTGTATTTGTATTGTAGTTCGATGTTTTAAAAAGTAGAAACGTGAGGCGAGACATTTTACTTAATATATAATGAGAGTGCAAGACGGATGTAAGTCCCCTCACATGGGCGTAAGCCTTATAAATCTTTAAATTTATACAAATTAATAAAATAGCGTAATCACATCAAAATGTGGGGGGGGGGGGGGGGGGGATATATTTAAAGTTTGAGACAATCAAAATATTAAAAGAAATTCATAGAAAACAAATATTATGTTTTAAAAAAAGCATTTCAAGTTGCACATTTTACCTTACTAAAAAGTAAATAATCAATAAAACTTTATCAACGTAACAATGTCATAATATTAAAGATTACTCATTCATGAAAAAAAGTTAATCAAAATTGCTTTCAAATAGCAAAATAATAAAAATATTATAATTTTAAGATACATGACTAAAATAAGAAGACCAATAGCAAGTGAAAGTACAAATTTTGGCTATCTATTTTAAGAAAATGATTTTCACTCACAATATTCTCAAGTACTCTAGTAAATATGCAATGTTATAGGCATTTACAACTCGTTATTTGAGTTAATTACTCTTTATTTTTATATTCCTTAATGGAAACTTTATTATTTTATTAAATAACACAATTTTAAGGATCAACAAAGTTACTTAAGAATTTAATACACGATTCACATAAAATTATTAGAACAAACTCTAAATATTGAGCGTTAGAACAACAGATCCACATGTATATGTGGAGGTGCACGTGCACCTATTAACTTCAATATATATAGATATCAATGCCCCCATGAAAATCATAAAAGGAACTTGATATCGCTAATACAAGCTAAAGCATTCAGCCATCCACCCACCCAACTAAAGTTCGATCCCAGCTTTTAGAGCTCTCATATTTGATCTATATAAATATGTATATTAATGTATTTAAAATTTTCAAATTTTAAATTCGCCTTTGTTAGACGTGTTTAGGCCACCCCGAGCCTTAAGTGCCTCACAAATCACAAGAGATAAAGCTTAGTATAATAGAGAATCGAACCTCATTATGTAATATTCTTTCTTCTCGTCCTTCTCTCTGTCCCACATTCCCTCTAAAATAATATTACTAATAATAAATTCTTAAAAGGAAAATAAAGAATATATATATATATATATATATATATATATATATATATATATATATATATATATAATAAGTCACAATGCAAACATTTTTATAGTATTTAGTTATATTGTAACTATCTTGTTAGCTTTCAATCAAAATGAGTACTTCTTTGAGGAAATACATAATTACCCCATGGAACTTATACCCTTTTTTTAAGTAGACACCTTATGTTTGCGGGGGTCCTATTACCCCACGAAATTATCCAAAATCACAATAAATACATCATTTTGACCCGTTTCAAACCCATCAGTGTTGTCACGCAAGTTGAGCGCGTCAAGGAATAAAAAAACAACATCCAACCAATGTTAAACCACCATGTGGCATTCCCAATTTGAATTAGCTTCCTCATTAAGTAGACCATCTTCCCCAAAATTCTCCATTGTTAGCCGTTAGATTTCTGCAATTTTTTTATTTTTTTTATTTTTTTTTGTTTAAAATCTGTGATTAGGTTTTGAGGGAGAGATGTCAAATGCAAGCTTGAATCGCATTTGTAATGACGAGAACGATCCAATGTTGCATTTAACAATGCGATGCAAACATGGAGACTTGATGCAATTGCAGACTTCGTGGTCTGAGGACAACCCAGCTAGAAGATTTTGGTCCTGTCCACGCTTTCGTGTAAGCTCGATACATATTTCTTTACTCTTTTTTCTTGTTCAATGTTTCAATAAATTCACTGTGTATGGCCTATTTTAGGAAAATTCATGCAAGTACTTTAGATGGAGGGATCTTGAGGAGATTGATATGCGATCCAAGTCTGTTATTCCAAGATTGGCGAATAGAATTAAGGAATTGGAAGAAGCATTACAATTCTATAAAAGTAAAGAGAAGATGAAATTGTTGGAGAAGAAAGGTGATCAAGTATGTCATGATAAGCTAATCAAGAAGAAGAAGAAGATGAAATGTAGCATCTTGAATTGGAAGCTTATCATAGTGCTTGTCGCAGTGTTTTTTCTGATTTTAGGCATTAATAAGAATGTAAATGCTGAAAAATGTAGTTGTATGCCATTGGAATTGCCTTAGTTGTTATTTGTTGTTTTCGTTTATGTTTGGTTGTGTAATACATTGGAGTTTGTTGTAGTTGCTTCTTTTTTCTGGTTTAAGGCAAGCTTATTTGGTTGTGTAATACATTGTTGTTTTTGTTGATTTTTGGTTGTATAATACATCTATTTTGTGTGATATTGTGACCATTTAACAGTAGACAGAACATTGTAATCTCTTCTGCCAACTTCCTTTCATACTTGATCGAAAGAGAATAATCAGAATGACAATCATTGTGACAAAATGAGAACTTCATTTCATTCTTACTGAAAGTTTGAAGTTAATACAACTTGATTAAATATTACAAAGAAGAAAGTTGCATAAACAAACTTGGCAAAACACAATTGATACCCAATAATCCACCAAAATATAGTTTGGTATCAAGAAAAGTGTAAATAACACAATAATAACCAAACACAAAAAAAAAAAACAACCACAAAGTCAACTATCTTTTAGTAGTTGAATTGCTTTGGCTTTCATTAATAGCAGCAGTTGCAGACCTTGTTTGAATTCTTTTTTCACCCCTTATTTGTTGAAGTCTATTACTCGTAATGGCTGATTTTCCCTTCCATTTCACTCCAAAATGTGGTTGATAGCCAATATCTCCAGTAACTTCATCAGACCTCCTTGGAACTCTTGTACCAATGTCAACAACTCTACGACTTTGCATTCCAGGCTGTATAAATAAACCACAAAGGTTAGTAAAAGTATATGAAAAATCATCATCACCAACCAATAACAGTTGTACTTACATTAACAGTTGTAAAACCATCATCACCAATCAATACTCCAAATCCTACCATCCTTGACCTTTTAAAAGGTCTTGAAGATTGTCCACCACTAGTGCCTTCATTCTCATGATTTTTTTGAGGCATACCTATTCCCCTGCATCTTCCTCTATTCATTCCTTCATTCACTTGGTTTTGGTGAGGCATCTCTCTTCCGTTGCTTGTATTTTCATTTTCTTGAGGCATTCCCCTTCCTTTGGCGCTCCTTCCTTTGCCTCATCCTTGAGGCATTGTCTGTGTGCTCTCCTGCCTTTCTTGAGACATCCCCCTTTCCTTGGCCCTTCCTCTTCCTCTGCCTCTTCCTTGAGGCATTGCTTGTGTGTTCTCCTGGCTTCCTTGAGACATCCCTCTTCCCTTGGCCCTTCCTCTTCCTCTACCATTTTCGTTATTTGATCTGGCCTGATTATTATAATACAACATATTAGTATATATTCAACTAAATATTAATGAGAATTGATACATTTACCTGTGGTTGAGTAGAAGTTGTTGCAGTTTGAGTTGGAACAGTTGGAGGAATAGGACAACCTCTTTTATTGTGGCCCTTTGTATGGCAATTGCTACAAGTCATAACAGCTCCACATTTGCTAAGCTTACCAGTTCTCTTTGTTTCATTTGCCTCTTTCCTTCTAGCTTTACTTGGTCTTCCAGGCAACTGTTTAACTGCTGGTGGTTGAACTCTTGGATTAACAGATGGTGGCCACATATTCATATTGTTCATTGGCTGGATAACATATTCATATGTCCTTAGGTAGGTTTCCTTGTGATAACAGCTGGCCACATAATGAATTGGTTCATATTGTTTGTAGTGTAGGGCAGCAACACCATGAGGACAAGGTATGCCCTTAAGCTGCCAAGCTCTGCAACTACAGGTGCGCCTAACAAGGTCTACACAATGTGTAAAGCCTTTGTCTACAACCTCAAAACCCCTTTCTCCATTCCATGATATGTTACACTGCATTGACTTATTAATGTTTTGTTGTAAAATCTTAAAAGCCATGGGAGAAATATCAGTGACCCATGTGTTTGAGAACTCTCGTAATTGACCAATTCTTTTCATCATCTTTATCCTAATCTCTTCTAGCATTGTAATGATTGTCTTGTATCTTGCAGACAATATCCATGAATTGAAGCTCTCTGCCATATTGTTATCAACCGAGTCACATTTGCTATGTTCTTGGAAGTATTTTTTACACCACCTTTCTACATTGTAGTACAAAAGACCATCCAAGCAGTCACTTCCCAATTTCTTCATAGCATCTATGTGGTCCCTCAATTCGGCTTCAAATGTAGATTTTGCAATCTTCCAGAAAACATTTCTTCTCTCTATTCCCTTCCAATTTTTGCACCAATTTGCAAGGACATGTCTAGCACACATCCTGTGTTCAGCAAGTGGTAATAAATCTTCCACTGCAATTTCCAGTCCCTATTAAAGAAAGAAAATAAACATATAAAAGAGTTAATGTGAATCAAAAAGTAAAGATGAATGTGCATTAATAACCAAGGACATACCTTTTGCATATCAGTAATCAGGGTAAGTTCATATCCTACTCCAAGATGAAGATCATTCTTCACTAGAGTCAAAAACCATGCCCAAGTAAATTTATTCTCAACCTCAACTATTGCCCAGGCAATGGGCAACATTTGGTTATTTCCATCTTTGCAAACTGCCACCAATAATTGACCTCTGCAAACTCCTTTGAGAAAACATCCATCTAGACCAATGCATCTCCTAGTACCTCCAAAGAAAGCTTTCTTTAAAGCATGAAAGCACACATAAAATCCTTCAAAGATTTTATGCCCAGTTTCAGCAATTTCTCCAAATTTAACAATACAAGTACTACCTGGATTTGTTCTTAAAATCTCATCTCTGTAATAAAAAATTCTACCATACTCAGCAATATGATCACCCATAATCTCTTTTAACACTCTAGCTCTAGCTCTTCTCACTATTGTCTTTCCAACTTGAATATCCAATTCTTTTCTAATAAGCTCTTGCAACTTGATAATTCTGATGTTTGGCTGCTCAGTTATTCTATCCTTGTATCTAACAGCTAGAACCCTTGAATTGCACAAATAGTTATGAGTTGAAGACACACAAATATGGATAGGGTTGTAGTTTTTAACCACAAAATCTGTAGTTTGGCTATCCAAACTTGCAACCAATAACCAAGGACAACCCTTTTTGCAACACCTAACTCTTACTCTTCCAGGCTCATTCACATATTTCTCAATTTGAATTTTTTCTTGAACTGCATATTTGGTTACAGCTTCCCTAAATTCTCTTACATTTGCAAACACCAAACCTAATTCCCAAACAATCTTCTCAAAAGTTGGATAAAAAATAACTCTGTTTTTTTTCTTCTTTCTAACAATTTGTTCAACCTCTTCACCATCTCCCCATCCTGTTTCTTCTTCTAATTCAAAGCTAGGAGCTTCATCACTAGGATAGTAAGGTTCATCACCCCCTAACTTACCTAATAAGCTATCCTTACTGCCAACATTTGTTTCATCATATCCTATATCTGGGCCCTTTTCAGTAGTATGAATCTGTTCTGTAGTTGTACCTCTAGTTCTCCTGTTTGACCTGTTGAAATGCCTTCTTGAAGCCCTAAAATCCCTATACTCTTCATGAACATCACTATCTAAACTCTCTTCACTGCTATACACTTCAGATCTCTCATCTGATTCATTATCTGATTCATCATATGATTCATCATCTGAACTTTCTACACTTGGATTGGAAGGTTCAGCAGCAGGATTAGAAGGCTGATAAGAAGTGTTAGAAGGTTCACTAAGAGGATTAGAAGGCTGAGATGAAGTGTTGGAAGGTTCACCAAGAGGATTAGAAGGCTGAGATGAAGGGTTGAAATGTTCAGAATGAGGACTAGAAGGTTCAACAGGAGACTCAATTTCATTAAAAGATGTAAAAGATTCCCCACCTACCCCACCTACACCACTGTCCATCACATGGGGGACATAATCCAAAGCCAATGGAGCAATTTCTGGCTCATTAACCTCATGACAGACATAAACATCCATTCTATCCCCATTTTTAAACATAGAGGAAATGTCACAAATAACCTTATCACTTTTAACTTCAACCAAAAAGCCATCGATTGGAGATCTAATAAAAAAGGAACAATCTGTTGTATATCCTAAGTCCTTTATGTAGCCTTTCAGTTCAAAATAAGACATTCGATCAGTGTCTACTTCCAAGAATTCAGTCACAGACCCACCAACATAATCAGATGGGGGACCAAACACAATTTTTCCCCCATGATACCATCTCAAAGTTATAAGAACAAATGACATTGTAAGAAATCCTGAAAACACAGTTACAAACAGATCTCAGAAACACTGAATCAATGAAAGTTACAACAATATTCAACAACAACAACCCAATAACAACAACAACAACCCAACAAAGAAATACACATCAACTGCAACAGGCCAACTTCCCAATAATATATATGAGTAATATACACAACAACAACATGACGACAAACGAAATACGCATCAAACAATATAAATAAACTAACGACTAATCACTACAAAATTCACTTACAATGTAAAATAAACTAACCTATGAGTCTTCACTTCTTCGTTCCGCCACCAATATTCAACAAATTTCAACAAGCAATGTTACCAACTAGCTTTGCCTCATGAAATTTCTTAGGGTTTTGATCGGTTGAAGAGGGAGAGACGAGGGAAGGTGAGAGTGAAATGGGTTGGAAGTTTCTTTGGGTTTGGGTTTGGGTTTGGGTTTGGGTTATGGGTTAAAAAATGAATGGGTTAGGATAAAACCCGGCCTTTGTTAAATGGGTTGTAACGGGTTGGAGGTGTGGCACACGCTCTTGGATTGAGAGCACTGATGTTGAAAAAATGATGTATTTATTGTGCTTTTGGATAGTTTCGTGGGGTAATAGGACCCCCGAAAACATAAGGTGTCTACTTAAAAAAAGGGTATAAGCTATTTATTACTCATTCCTTTTGAATTTGTTAATCTGATTTTGATCTGACACATAGTTTACGAAAATAAATTAAATTTTCAGAAAAAACAACTTGAAGTTGTCCCAGATTTTCAAAAAGACACTTTAACTTTGGGTGCGTCCTATTACCCAACAAAACATTCAAAATCACAATAAATACACATTTTTTACACAATATTTCCACTTTGGACAAAAATATCCTTTGAATGTGCAATTTCTTAAAAACAAAATGTCGGACCCATTATTGATGTATTGAAGGATGCTTTGGTAATTTCCTATGATGAATTCGTTTTGTTTGTTTCTTTTAAATTTATTTTACTATACTAAATAATTGTATAAAATATTATGAATCACGATAATTAATTACTTAAACATTTTAAAGATATAAAAATATATAAAAGATCTGATTGACTCTTCAAATTTTACCGGTGACACATAAATTGGGACAAATGAAATAATATATATTATTTGAAAATTTCTTAGAAAGTACTATAAATTACAGTAATTAACAGCTATAAATATTTCAAAGACAAAAAAATTGATTGAATCTCAAAATTTTTTTAGTACTACATAAATTGAGAAAGAAGAAATGACCTCTATTATTTGAAAATGACGTAAAAGTATTACAAATCATACCATAAGAATTAACAATTTAAAATTTTAAAAGACTTTAATGCTTTATACTTATTCTATTTTCACTTTGGACAAAAATATCCTCCCAATATGCATATTTTTTTAAACAAAAAGTGGGACCCATTATTGATGTATTCAAGGATGCTTTGGTAATTTTCCTATAATTCGTTTTGTTTGTTGTTTAATTTTTTTTAAATAATTGTATAAAATATTATAAATCACAATAATTATTTACGTAAATATTCAAAAGATATAAAAATATGTAAAAGATCTTATTAACTCTTCAAATTTTATCGGTGACACATAAATTGGACAAATAAAATAATATATATTATTTGAAAATTACTTAGAAAGTACAATAATTTACAGTAATTAACAATAGAATATTTTAAAGACAAAAAAATTTGATTGAATCTCAAAATTTTATTAGTACCACATAAATTGAGAAAGAAGAAATAACCTTTATTATTTCAAAATTGTGTAAAAGATATTACAAATCATACAACAATAATTAGCAATTTAGAATGTTAAAAGACATAAAAAAAATTTTACCATAGTTAACAATAATTAAAAATTTAAACTATTTTAAATTAATATTAAAGTTTGATTAACTCTTTAATTTTATATTTGTCACATAAATTGAAACAAAAAATAATACATATTGGGCCCGTGCTAGCACGGGCTCCGATGTCTAAGTATACTAGATATGAGACCCCGTGCCAGCACGGGGCCCAATATATGTTACTGTTTCTGTTTTAATTTATGTGGTACATATGAAATTTGAAATTAATCAATTTTTTAGTATGTTTTTATATATTTTAAGTTGCTAATTATTTGTATTTAGAATATGTTTTACGTAAATATATTAGAAATCACAATAATTAACAAGTTAATATAAAAAAAAACTTATAAAAAATTCATTGACTTTTGAAATTTCATTTGTATCACATAAATCAGGACCGAGTAATATATATGAAAATTACATAAAACGTACTATAACTCACAATAATTAGCAACTTAAAATATCTATATATCTATATTTCTCCCAATTTATGCGGTATAGATGAAATTTTGAAAGTTAACAAAAACTTTTTATATGTTTTGAAATATTTTAAGCTATTAATTATTATGATTTATAATACTTTTTACATAAAAAAATTATTTATATAAAGTATAAAAGAAAAAATTTAGAAAAAGGAAACATAAATGTCAGCAGGAGTCCAATCTATGTTAATTTCTATGTTTTAATTATTGTAATACCGATTGAATTTGGAGAGCCAACTAAAAATTTTGAAAGGATTTTTTTTATAAATTTTAAGTTGTTAATTATTATAATTTATAATATTTTTATTAATTTTAAACCAATATATGGCTTTCTCTGTCTCAATTACATGAGACATATGGAATTTGGAGAGTCAACTAAATTTTTTAAATATGTTAAGTTGTTAATTATTATATCTTATAGTACTATTACGTGATTTTCAAATAAAATATGTATTTTTTAATTTCAATTTATATGTCATTGATATAATTACATATATTAAGTAATGAAGAATTAATGTGTAAATTATGTGACACCTATGAATTTTGGACTGTAAATCAAATTAGTTATATGATTTTAAAAAAAACAGTTAATTATTACAATTCATAATACTTTTTATATATTTTTTAAATGATATATATATATATATATATATATATATATCTTTATGATATTGATATTAGTATTATAATAAATTAAATTTTATTATTTTAAATTTATGATCTGAATTGTCAGCCTATGCCACATTATAAAATGTTCCAAAGTAGATATCAGATTTACAAAAATGTCGATGCCAGCTAAAGTAATAAAATAACATCTAAGGGCATGAACCTATATATGTATATATAAAGTTGAATATTGACAATTTGATGTGGCATCTCTCTATGACCAGTATTTGTATTCATATTTTTTTCCCTTTTTTGACATTTTATCTTTGTTTTGTATTTTTTATTTGTACTTAAAAAAAATGTATTTATGTCATACCCGATTAATTATGCCCTTTATAACATCCATTACATTACACTAATATAAATTTAAGTAAATGAAAATGGAAGATGAAAAGATAAAAACTATTCATTTTTTATAACTGTTTATAATTATTTAGCCTATAAAATAAAAACAAAATAGTTGAGCATTTGTAACAAATAAGAACAAATTTCTTCACTTTGGTTCTTCTTCTTCTGACGATAATGATCAATATATGGTATCAACTTTTGTCGCTAAGATGTCCATCAAATTTCTAGGTCATGTGACTTTTTTAACAAAAGAGAAAGAGAGAATATCTCATTATTCTTGTGAAGACATTGATGTAAAGAAAGAGATTATGTAACAAAAAATTCTTTTCAAAATAAAAGACATTTTGAAAAAATGTTTATTCCTCCTACAAGGAGAGAAAATTCATTGTGATTGAGAAATTTATAAGAAGCCTGATTAGTGTTTCAAAGGGTAAGAAAAATTATTTGGAGAAAAAATCATTCTATTTATGGAATTCGTATCAAATTAGGAGGAGAACAAGCAAAAATTTATTTTGTGACTTGAAAAGAGAGAAAATTAGATATTATTTCTTTCAACCTCATTATTCTTCTAATTTCTTTCTTCTTTTATTTTGTCTTGATTTTTTGTATCTTTAATTAAAGTTTTTTTTTCTTATTTATCTTTAATTAAAGTTTATATATATTTTCTTAAAAAAGAATTTAAAAAGATGATCATATTTAGTTCCTTTCCTCATCAATGCTATTAATCTCATAATTAGTGTTATTTATATTATTTTCTTAATTACTTTTTTTTCTTTCATTTAATTATTTATTTGAAGAAATTAGTTATTATAACTTTATAAGAATTACACATGTATTTTTACATAATTGATTTGTTATTTTAAAATTTTTTGGATCATTCTTCATCTTAAAGTTTCTATCTATATGTAATAATAAAGCTAAAATAGAAAATGTGGGGTGACACCTTCTTAGCAATAAATACTTATTTATTCTGATCAATGTTTCTGACATTTTTTGTTATTTTTTCCTTAAAATAATTGTTGCCTCGATTTTTAGTTTTAGTTTTATTTTTGTAGCATTTTCTAATTTTAAAAGATTGAAAAATTTATATTGAAAATTTACAAAATATAAAAAATGATTTATTTAACTCCTATCATCATCAATATTATTATTAATTTGTTTTACTTCTTTTCTTAATCTTCATTTCATCATTAATGTAATTTATATCATTTTCTTATATATATATATATATATATATATATTTGTGACATTTCTTAGAAGTTAGGATTACTATTTCTATAATTTTTAAAAAATTTGAATTCTTTTGTCATACTAAATACAACATGTTTTATTATAATTACATTTAATATATTAATCAATATGTTGTACGAATGAAAAGAAAATTATCATTTCACAAAAACAAAGGTTAAAATATAATTTATTATGATTAAGGAAAGATAAAATTATTATTCCAATATCCATAAGCATATATAATACATTAAAAATTAATTGAAAAGCTGTAAATGGAAAAGGAATCACCATTTAAGGAATCATTATTTTTAATTTTTTGGATCATTTCTTCATGTAAAAGTTTCTATCCATACGTAACAATAAAGTTAAAATAGAAAATGTAGTGACACCATTCTTACTAATAGATAGTTACTTATTTTTATATTTTTTTTTTGACAATTTTGGTTATATTTTCTTTAAAATAATTATTGCCTCGATTTTTTTTTTTAAGCTTTATTTTTAATTTTAAAAGATTGAAAATTTTATGTTAAAAATTTTAATAATAGAAAAAATGATTTATTTAACTTTTATCATCATCAATACTACTAATTTTTTTGACGTTTTTTCTTAATCTTCATCTTATCAATAATGTTATTTATATAATTTTGTTTAATCACTTATTTTTTCTTTTTTAACTCTTTATATATATAAAGTTGGATATGTAAATGATGATGTGACATTTCTTAGAAGTTAAGATTACTATTTATCTAATTTCTCCATTTTTTGAGTTCTTTTGTCATACTAAATACAATATGTTTTATTATAATTACATTCAATATAGTAAACAACATGTTCTAGGAATTAAAACAGAATTATCATTTCAGAATAATAAATGTTAAATTATAATTTTATTATGATTAAGGAAAAATAAAGATATTATTTCAATATCCCATAACCACATTCAATACATTAGAAATTAATTGAATATAACTGTAAATGGAAAATGAATCACGATTTAAGGAAAATAAATGTTTGCAATACCATAATAATTAAGGAGAGAGTAAGATATTATTTTAATATCCTAATTCGGAACTTTTAATCTACTGCTCAATTAAAAATAGAATGCATTTAATAACATCAAAAAGTTATTAGTTTAATATTTTTTCTCATTGTACTAATTCAATTCAATGAAACTTAATTTTAAAGATAAAATAACAGCTTCATTTTAATTGTTGTCAATATATTTGAAAAAATTATTGTGAAAAGGCTTTTCTTGCACCTTATTTTAATTTTCATATACTATTATTATTTTTTCTGTCATTTTTCAATGAATTTTATTTCAATTTAAAATTTAATGTTTATTCTTAAAACTCTGACGGTACAAATGAAGGTGGAGTAAAATATAATAAATGATGATTCTTTTACTAAATAAGAAGATATAACGAAATTGAAAGGGTGACGTTTTTTTTTTTTGTAAATGGATAGGAAATTCTATTAAGGTATCTTTATGTCATTATTCAATATATTTTTAATATAAATTTCATTTGTTGATGCGTTTGTTTAGTACTCCCTCTGTCCCTAATTACTTGTTTACTTTTCCTTTTATAGTTGTCTCTAATTACTTGTCCATTTTGACAAATCAAGAAAGAATATTTTTTTTACCTATTATACCCTCAATTAAATGAGCAATTACTTTGAAAATTGCAGAACTTTTCATCTACTTCATAATTAATAGGGGTAAAATGATAAACTGACTATGTCATTAATTGATTTCTTAATAAATGCGTAAATTTAAAAGTGGAGAAGTAATTAGAGATAGAGAGAGTATTACAGTCTTATTTGACATTATGAGATATTTCTTAGACATTTAAGGAGAATGGTAGACCGAAATATATATTATATATTAAAGGATGAACTTCATGCAATGGAAGAATTTGTTATTAGCAAATATATTTTAACTTATTTGATAAAAAATATATTCTTCCTCATTTAATAGATGTAAAATTTGAAGCTTTATTTTTTTTGACAATCTTCATATTATTAAGACAAATAATAATATTACAATTAAACAACAAAGTAAATATAAAATTTAAAAAAATTATTTAATTTAAATGATCGCGCGAAGTGCGGCCAAGTTCTCTAATTTAAAACAAAAAAGTAAAATTTAAATGGGTTTACTATAGAATTCCTAGAAATCCAACTTGAAAAATTATGCTAAAAATGGAAAATAAAAAGTGAAATAAATTTAATTGAGAGTTATCCTTCGTCTGTCCCATTTTATGTGAGACTTTTTATTTTTCTAGAATCAAATAGTTTAAGTTTAACCATAAATTTGCGTATGATATCTTCATTTTTTTTTTAAATTTGGACAAATTAGATAAATAGTAATGTTAGCTTCTAAGAAATGTGACATCATCATTTACATATCCAACTTTTATATATATAAAAAAAGAGTTAAAAAAGAAAAAATAAGTGATTTAAGAAAATTATATAAATAACATTAATGATGAGATGAAGATTAAGAAAAAACGTCAAATAAATTAGTTGTATCGATGATGATAAAAGTTAAATAAATCATTTTTTCTATTATTTAAATTTTTAACATAAAATTTCCAATGTTTTAAAATTAAAAATAAATGTTAAAAATTAAAAATAAAAATGGAGGCAATAATTATTTTATTAAAGAAAAATATGTAGAAAAAGTAGAAGCCAAATGAGTAATAATAATAATTCTAATAAGGACTAATGAGTAATAATAATAATTCTAATAAGGACTAATGAGTAATAATAATAATTGCAATGTTAGTCCTTGGTGTTAGTCCTTCTATTAATGTACAATTGTTTTTGCACATTGTACAACTAATTAATGCATTGAAAAGTTAATGTACAAAATTGTATGCATATTGTACAAGAGTATTAATGCAATGTTGGTCCTTTCCAACTCTCACTTCTAAATAAGAGTAATATAATATATATATTGAAAGGGAGATGTTTTCAAGATTTATAAATATTTTAATATAATATAATATGAAGAAGTTTTGGGGTTAGGTGTTCATGTAATTTGGACATAAAACAAATATATAGCAATCATAAAAAAGAATGAAAGCTACCAACCGACCACCAACGCTAGGATCCAAATCTTATCTAACTTATTTGCCAAATATATTCAATGATTTCCATTTCCCATCATACACTAAAACTAAATATACTCTATCTGTTTCTATTTATGTCGTCTTTATTAAAAATAAATATTTCTTAATATTTATTATTTCACAAAAATTAACGTATAAATAACACTATTTTTTCTATTTTACCTTTGAGAGTTATTAGTCTTTAAAATATTAATTTGACCAATATAAGATCATTAAATAATTTATTCATGTTCATTGATCAAATTACTTAATCAAAATAAATTAATTTATGTTCATTTATTGAAAACTCGACTTCAGGAGAATACTAAATAAGAATATAATGATAAACTTACCTAGTTTCTTAAGAAACGTAAAATCTAATGGTGATATATAAATATAATTTGTCGAGTGTACTTTTTTTTGGTACCAAGGTTATCAAATATCAATATCTTTGGTACATTTGCTTATGTAGAGATCTTTAATTAATATGTAGTTTTTTAATTAACTTGAAAAATAAGGTATAAAAACATATTTTTTAAAAACTTTCTCATAAAAGTCGGCAGACTTAAATATAAGGGTGGCTTATGATTGGATAATATATTCTTCAATGCTACCCCAAAAGTCACAAACAAGGGCCCCATTTTCGTTTCGTGACTATTTCATTCCTAATTAAAAGTTTTAAATTTGAGGTTTAGATATAGAAATTTTTTTATTGAAAGCGTTACTTTTTAATGGATGCAATGCGCTTCCAAATTTAGTTGAAGCTACAGTACAACATCGAACACCGAATATAAAACCAAAAACAAGGGTCCCATTCTCAGCCCACGTTTATTAAAATGGTTGAATTTAAAATTTTACTTTTTTTTTTTTGGTACATTGAATTCAAAAGTTTATCCCATGCCCAAACTTAAATAATTCATCCACCTCAGCCATAACCAAGTGTCAGATAATCAATCACTTCAACACTTATTGAACTTTGAAGCCAACCCCTCAAATATTAAATTAGTTAAATATTATATGTGTCCTTTAGTTTAACCAATAAAACATTATATTCTCCAATTGTTTTTTTGTGTACATACTTCAACTGATTTTTGCATTTTGTCATCATTTACTATAAATTGCAGTACAACTGAGAGTTGTTGAAAACAAGGATTGGTTAGAAACTGAACTTTTGGTTGTTAAAGGTTGAGTTGTTTTTTTTTTGCTTATTCTTGATTTAGGTATTTCTTACAAGGGAAAAAGATTGAGTCTTTTTGGTTATTCTTGATTTGGGTATTTCTTTCAAGTGAAAAAGATTGAGTTTTTTTTGGTTATTGTTGATTTGGGTATTATTTCAAGTGAAAAAGATTGAGTTTTTTTGTCTTTCTTGATTTGGGTATTTCTTTCAAGTGAAAAAGATTGAGTCTTTTTGGTATTCCTGATTTGGGTATTTCTTTCTAGTGAAAAAGATTGAGTCTTTTTGTTATTCTTGATTTGGGTATTTGTGTTCTTTTGAGTTTGAGATTTAAGAGCTTGTGGTGTGTGATTTTGGATTGGATAGAATGGAGGAAAAATATGAGCTTTTGAAGGAACTTGGTGCTGGGAATTTTGGAGTAGCAAGGTTAGTTAAGGATAAGAAGACAAAGGAGCTTTTAGCTGTCAAATATATAGAAAGAGGGAAAAAGGTAAGTTTTTTTGTTATAAAAAAAGTTTGTTTTTGTACTTTTGTTTGTAGATGCTGTCATTATATTTCACTTTGTTAGGTTAAGGATTGTGTTGGATTTGCTTATTTGGTTGATTTTTTACTGAACTCCTTTACTGGTTCTACTCTAGAATTTGTGTTAGTTTGAGGTTTTGGGACTTTTGAGTTTGCAAAGTCAGCTTTTGAGTTTTTTGCAAGAAGTGTTTGCTTGAGCTGAAATGTTACAAAAAAGAAAGTTTTTAAAAACTGATTTAGTTTGAAATGCAGTTGACATTGTGTTGTTAGTGATTCAACTATAAGCCAAAGTAAAAAGGAGCAATTTTGGCCCATTGCAAAAGCTTTTTTAAGTACAATATTTTTCTCCTCATTTACTAAGTTGTGTCAAATGCTTTCAGCCTGATGTAGTTGTTATTGTTACAGTATGTAGTGTTTTCTCCTTTGATTCTGTTAGCCTGATGTAAAGACTGCTTTATTCTTGTCTCAGATTGATGAGAATGTGCAGAGAGAAATTATAAATCATAGATCGTTGAGACATCCGAACATTGTCAGGTTTAAAGAGGTAAATACTTACTTTTTATCAATTTGTTATGAACCTGAAAATTGCATATATCCATCTGATGTTTACTGTATATATTCTTTTTTATAATCACATTGTTAGCAACATTATTACCCTTTCTGATGTTGGGTTATGAAGGGTGATTAGGGCGTCATACGGAAGCTTACAATTGCAATCAAGACGGTGATAAATTAGATGACAAATAAACCGATACTAAAACATAATATTATTAATATGAAGACTAATTTAAAAGAAAAATATTATAACTGTTGAGAGAATAAATCTCCCCATAAACTAAACCCTTTAAATGTCTACATTGTGGATTCTATTGTGTTATGCTATGAGAATAGGGATCTTCAATTTATAGATCTCCAAACATTTCCTCTAAGGAAAGAATAAACCAAATATGGAAGAAAATTATATTTTCCTTTTAGAAAAAGTTCAAGCATTTATGGTAATACTTTGACTTTTCTTTAAGGAAAAAATAAACTTCAAATAAGGTAAGAAAATCAGGGTAAAACCCTAACATTTGAAACAAAAGGCTTGGACTTGGTAGAGCTTAGCTTGCTAGTTTAGAGATAGCGATCACTATGCTTGTACCGAACCTGGATAGATATGATTATCATATGGGGATGACTTCCCAGATTAAGTGGAAATAGAGATAAATTGCATTAGTTCTCTTTTGTTAGCAGAGTGTATATTGAGTATTTAGCCACCCCTAACTTGTTTGGGACTGAGGCGTAGTTGTTGTTGGAAATAAAAGTACATTTTAATAGTTCTGTTTTTAAGTAAGCAGAGTACATATGAGTAAAATTCCTTGCAGTTATTAACTTAAAACTTCAAAACACAATTTACAGGTCCTGTTTTAGTCTATTCATAGCAATTACATAATCCCCTCTTAAGCAACTGTAATATTGGGTGTTAAAGATGGATTTTTGTGGAATGCTAACGATGAGTTCATGGGGATGAAACTTTAGTTAGAGATATGTGATTGACCCAATTTTTGTTGTAGTTGGCCTATGGATTGATTGTTTTCTTCATCTCTTTCTTGCGCACACTTATCTATGCTTTTAGATTGCTGAGACTCTGCAATCTAGTACTTCAATCAACTTCTGTTCTGTTCTATTATTCTCGTTTTGCTGTTGATACTTGTCCATTAGACTACTTGGCACATATATTTAATACAATGTACTCAATGGATCATTACACATTCACAGTTACATCACTTACATGGCATACTCCCTTTTTTGTAGGTCCTGGTTACTCCGTCGCATTTGGCAATTGTTATGGAGTACGCAGCAGGTGGAGAACTTTTTGGTAGAATATGCAGTGCTGGCAGATTTAGTGAAGATGAGGTTAAGCAGATATCTCTAATTCCTCGTATTGTTCTATGTTTGATGAGAATGATCATGTTGTACTAATTAACTTCATTTTTTGTGTCAACAAACAACAGGCTCGCTTCTTCTTCCAACAGCTTATATCTGGAGTCAGCTACTGTCATACCATGGTAAATTTGAAAATACATAAACATCTTGTTAAATGCTCATCTTTCTAGTCATTCTCAAATCGTGTTTTTACTTTCTCGTAGGAAATTTGTCACAGGGACTTGAAACTGGAAAATACTCTTCTTGATGGAAGTCCTTCACCACGTCTAAAAATATGCGATTTTGGTTATTCCAAGGTTTGTTCTTGACTTCTAGTTATGAAGTTTACTATGCTACATTTAACATGATGTTAACTTACTTGTATATACTTTATCATGCAGTCTGGTTTGCTGCATTCACAACCAAAGTCGACTGTGGGAACTCCTGCTTACATTGCGCCTGAGGTCCTGTCACGAAAGGAATATGATGGGAAGGCAAGTTCTCTTCTCAGACATTGCTTTAGTTTTGTCACTGATTATTACATTTAACATGACGCTAATATATTTATATTCTTTTCGTGTTGTTTCACTTGAATACTGTGCTCATGTTATCGTTATGCATTTTTCAGATCGCAGACGTGTGGTCATGTGGAGTGACACTATATGTAATGTTAGTAGGAGCATACCCTTTTGAGGATCCTGAAGATCCGAAAAACTTCAGGAAAACCATTGGGGTGAGTACTTCTTTCGAATGTTTGAACCAAGTACAAGTGTGTTGAAATTTGTAAACCGTAGTCTCAATTAACGACTAAAGAATCTTTTATTTGTGTTCAGAGAATAATGAGTGCCCAACACTCCATACCCGATTATGTACGAATCACACCAGATTGCAAGAACCTCCTTTCGCGAATCTTTGTTGCAAATCCCTCTAAGGTAAAACTCATGACTTAACTATGGTTTGTTCATTAACATAACATGTATATTGTTGACTTCAATTTGTGCATTAAACGTTCGAATTCCCTATTCAGAGGATAACTATTCCTGAGATAAAGAAACATCCTTGGTTCTTAAAGAATCTGCCAAAAGAACTGATGGATGTTGAGCACGCGAAATTCGAAGAAGCTTCAGAGCAACTACAACAAAGTGTGGAAGAAATCATGAAGATGATACAAGAAGCTAAAATACCTGGAGTAGTGTCAAAATCTGAAGGGAAAGATCATGCAGGGACAACAGAACAAGATGATTTAGAGGAAGACCTCGAATCGGAAATCGACAGCAGCAATGACTTTGCTGTTTATGTCTGAGGATGAAATTTTATGATCAATTTGGACTTATAAGAGAAAATGTTTAATGTGTAACTCTATGAATTGTCTATTATGTTGTATAGAAGAGTTATGCACAGAGCTATTTACTGAGTTCTAAGTGTGCATTTCAAATTTGTTAGATGGATGTAATGTTTGCTACAAACAGATTATGTAACTTTTGAAGTTTTAACAATTGGTATCTGTCTAACTCATCTGTCTAATTCGGATTCACGTTGTGTAAGCCCCAAGTGGGGGTAAAGTGGTCTCAATTGTAATGTTCTACGGTTCCAAGCTAGAATTTGAAACCTCTAGCTTAAATGAAGAGATTATACCATCACAGCACAAGTTGCATACGTCGTTGGATCGAAGAATTACTTTATGTTAAATGATACTTTTCACTCATATATATTAAATTTTGTACACTTCTAGTGAAATTCCTGTCTATAGAAAAGCAAGGTTAACTAAAGATGGGAATGATTTGTCTCATATCATTTCCATTGACTAATAAGTAAAATACGTGTCCAAGATTGAATGATCTTCAATTAATTGATGCTAATAATGTATGCAATTATGAGTTCGAATTGTGAAATTAGTTATTAATATTTGCATTAGAATAAACAACCTACATCTAGACACAATTCTTTTCCAAACTGTATGAATACGAAATGCTTTGTGAACCAAACTACTTAATTTTTTTATAATGCATACCTAACTTAACATTTGAAAATAACTTCTTTCATTTTCTAGTCTATTATTTCCAGGACTATTAAGACATTATTAACGCCGCCTTCATAGTTTATATTAATGGACTAGAAAAACAAGTTAATTTATGATCTCAAACGAATTGACTTCATCGTTAATTCTTATTTTATTACATAATATATATGAAATCCTAGCCGCCATAAAATAAAGATTGCCACCAACACAATAAATTGCAATTTATTGAAGGATTAAAAAGAATAATATTGATATCCTCTATTATTGGTGTAAGTACAACTTTACAACCTAAACCTATTTAAAATTAAAATATTATAATATGTGTTAAAATAATGGAATTAGCTATCTTATATAAAAGTTAAAATAGCTATAATCTCATGGGATGCCTCACCCCATAAAAATTCTTGTCTATCTTATCCTGGTAACGCTAATTTTTAGCTAGCAAGTTATTTAGTAACTTACGATGAATTAGTTGACATGAGTATAAGATCAGCGTTCAGAGCCATCATTTTTTAAAAAGTGTCAAAGGATACTTTTTTTGTTTCATTGAAAATTACTTTGTAAAAATAATATATGTTGAATTAGATAACTCGATAATAAATTTGATTGAGAGTACTCTTATGAGTATTATTAATCAAAGGACATATTTGCACAATTTTACATACTTTAATAGCATATTTAGTATTTTTTTTATTAGATTTATTAAACATCTAATTAGATTAATTGATGGGTATCGTTAAAACAAAGATAAATTTGATACAAGCATTGGATGATAAGGTGCATATTTATGCTAGAATATTAGCGACGAATATATCCGTTAAATTTCACATATTATTACTTATTAGTATGGTCAAAAGAGCCTAATGACAATTCTTATTTTTTTAGGTCTGAATTTCCCTTTAAGAGGAGGACTTTGCTATGGGGTCTTTGTTAGTCAAGGAGAAGTCAATGCACTTATTCCAAGTTAATTTCTGCGTTTCTAAAGGGTCATGTGGACTTGGATCAATCTAATTAAGGTTGAAAATGAATTCTTGAGTTCTTTGCCTTTTACACCACGTATAGTTGTTAGGATTTTGCCTTGATTTTCTTATCATAATTTAAGATTTATTTTTCCTTAAAAAAAGTCAAAGTATTACCATAAATGTTTGAACTTTTTTCTGAAAGAAAAATATAATTCTCTTCCATATTTGGTTTATTCCTTCCTTGGAGGAAAAGTTTGGAGATCTATAAATTGAAGATCCATATTCTCATAACAGAATACAATAGAATTCACAATGTAGTCGTTTAAAGACTTTTGTATATGAGGAGATTTTCTCCTAAACATATTTATGTTTTTTAATATTAGTTTTCAATATGTAGGTCACTTGACCAAACAATATTAATAATATATCATTAGTATATTTTTTATTTTTCGTTTGATTTATCAACCATTTGATTTGCAATTGTAAGCTTCCGCATGACGCCCTAATCACCTTCAAAACCCAACAATAGTTTCATAAGTGAGATTTATGAATAATAGAATGTACGTAGACAGCAGACCTTATTCTTATTTTTGGGAAGGAAGAAAATTTATTTTTGATAGACCCTCAACTCGAAAAGGAAAAAAAAGATCGAAGCAAAGTTGCAAGAAAAGAATATCGTGACAACACATATAACAAGAAATAAAACAAAATATCAAGACACGTTAGAAAAAATAAATAACAATAGCAACGTGACAAGATATATAGACACATCTAAATCTAAAAAAGTAATAGATAACAATTCCGTTCCCAAAGGTCACCTTTCGTTTTGTCCGAAAAATGGACAAAAACTACTCTATTTATTAGAAAAATCACCTTAATATATGTAAGATAATCAAACGTATATCGAGAGTACTAATAATATTATCATTAAAAGTTGTGGTGAAATGATAAGTATTTCTTCATTCTTAATTTTAAAAAATCCCAAGTTCAACTTTTAAGACATGAATTTTTTAATAGTCTTTGATAAGAAGCGCTTTAGTCTCCAATGTAGATTTTCTAACGAGAGTTCAAATTAATCGGGCCTCAAAGCATGTAGTGAATAGACAAAAAATATAATAATAACACTAACAAACATCAGCGTTTGTAGTCCAACGGTTAGGATAATTGCCTTCCAAGCAATAGACCCGGGTTCGACTCCCGGCAGACGCAGCATTTTAATTTTTAAAATTTATCCCTACCTATTAATTTCAAATATATTGTCCCATTAATCCTTTTTGTAAGGAAAAAAAAAATCATAAAATATAAACATTTTCTGTATTTAAAGTTCACATATTCTTGTACATATGTAAGAGCTATTGAGACATTTATTTATTTTGAAGATATACTTTCTCGTTTCTAGAGATAAAGTAAACTTGTTAAAAAAAAATTCAATACTATCATATGTTATACTATTGATTTCGTTAGATGTGTTGATATAATATTGAATCATATATGTCTTTAATATTATAAAAATGACTCAAATTTATTGTTGACTCGATTCATCGAACTCACCACATTAATCCTTTTTCAATCTTCTACCATTACCCAAAGTCACCAATATTTCACACACATGTAACATCACAAATCACAATCAACAGTAAATCATGTACAACCTTTTAAATGCACATGTGAGCATATAATCTAAAAAGAAAGAAATATGAAGGTTTTTCCACGAAAAAGAGATAATGAAGGATCTGTTATAAAATAAATATATTACAAGTTAAATAATAAAGAAAAAGAGAAATAGAGTAGTATTGTTTTTCCTTTCAATGTATTCAATTTTCTACAGATAAAAGGAATGTATATATAGCAGGGGCGGAGCTACATTAAGGCAAGGGGTGTCAAGCGACACCCCTTCGTCGAAAAATTACATTATATATATATATATATAGGTCAAAATTTGATTTAATGAATATATATACAACAGTTGACACATTTTGACATAAATTGAAGGTTTAGTGTAGCAGTTAAGGGGTTGCAAAAGTTATTTGTGATCGTTTGTTTAATCCTTGATAACAATATTTAGTCATTTACCTTTTTATTAAATTTTGAGGGTAAGAATGTGTTTGTAATCCTTTGTGATCAAGAAGAAAATCTTGAAAGTCATGTCTAAATTCTAAAAGTCATGAAGTGAAAATCCATATTTCATTATTTACAACAAAATTTGCAATGTGTGAATATTGGAAAAAAATGGCCTACGTGACTACTAGTCAAAAAGAAGTTAAACTTTTTGAAAAGAAAAATATATGGGTAATAATAATCCCTTCAACACTCCAAAATTGTGTGGCATAGAATAGGGTTATTCAAAATCAAATTAAAACAAATAATTTGAATTGGAAAAGTTACTATTAATTTATTGATAATAAATTAAACATGATTTAACATGTTTTACAAATTGATAATTGATAATCGATAAATCGAATCAATAAATGTTAAAATTGAATCAAACTGACTGATATGTAATCCTAGTTAAACATAAATTTTTACTACGGAGATTCAAAATATGAGGAAGTAAATATAAAGTCAAAGAAAATTCAACATAAAAAAACATTTTTTTAGTTCTTTTTTTAAAATGAGGGTACAGGAAGGGGGAGAGGAACACAATGTGGGAAATCTAATTTTCACCATTAAAGTAGGAGTTCAGGTAATCGTCAACTGAGCTACTAAGATTTTTCATATAAAAATAAATAAATAATAATTTTAATCATATATAACCACTATAATTTTCTATCAAAGTGAGTTCAGATGAAATCCATCTATTCGGCTAAAATCTAAGTGACATGGTGAATTTTTATATATAATATATATTGGGCAAGATAATCAGAAAAAGTATATTAAATATTTTTTTTAACGAATTAGAAATCACTTTTTCTAGGTATATATAAAATCTCATATTATAAAAGGTTTCTTTTATTCCCTCCTAATAACTCTTTTGTGATACAAATAAAATTAAAATTAATTAACTTGTTCTTACAAAAAATAATTTAGAAATTTGTGTGACACTTGAATAAAATTTCTACCAAAAAAATAATAAAATTAAATATTTTTCTCATTACACTACTTAATTAATTATAATACGATTAAAATAAAACTTGAACGACCATCTCTACTATTTAAGATTATAAAATAAAATAGATAAAATTTATCCATCTTTGATCAAAAATCTCGGATTCAAAATTATTTTATTCCATCCAAAATTTCTACCTAAAGAAGGAGACTTGACTCCTATGATAAAGAACAAAGTCATACTAGTCAATAAGAAATTAAAAGGACGTTACGCGTTCCTTACCCAGAAAGTTAGGTAGGGCCAAAGGGATTCAAGTTTCTTTTGACGAAAAATAATATTTTTTCTGTTTTATTTTATGTAGTATCTCTTTCTTTTAATCCATTAAAAGGAATGTTACTTTACTGTAATTAGAACTAATTTAACTTTAAAATTTTGTTTTTACCCTTAATGAAATGATTTATAACCACACAAATATCTGAGAATTCTTTTAAACCATAAGGGGTCGTTTGGTTTGAATTCAAGTTATGATGGAATTAATTATGATGAGATTAATTATGATGTGATAGATTATGATGAGATTAGTTATGATGGGATATGTTATGATGAGATTATTTTTTATTGAATGTTTGGTTTGTTGTATTCAAAATAATAAATTTTAAGAACAATTTATTTGTTTACAAAAATGCCTAACAAGTGATGTAACAAAAGGGTTGAAAAAGACATTTTTGTCATTTACTTATTTTCCCGAGATAAGTCATCTCGGGATTACTATACCACCCAAGGGGAGGGATAACTTATCCCGGTACTAATTATTAATCCTGGGATAAGTTATCTCGGACTTGCCAACCAAACAACAAACTAAGTGGTATTATAATTTAATTCCAGGATTATTTGATATTATCCTTCACACCAAACGACCCCTAAGCTTCAATGGGACGGTAATCCCATGCCAAGTCATACGGTGCAATATAAAATGGGACGGTTCTATGTCCCAATTTATGTGACACATTTCGGATTTCGAGATTCAAACAAGTCTATTTTAATCGTAAAATTTTATATCTCTTCTAAATATTTTGAATTGTCAATTATTGTGTGACCTATAGTACTTTTTTCAAAAAATGAAATGTGTCACATAAATTGGCCTAGAAGCTTCTATGTTTTTACTCTCGTGATAACTCGAACTCACAATCTTAGGATTGAAAGTTAAATCCTTACCATCTAAACAACTTCCTTCAATTTCTTCATATTCTAAACACGCTTAATTAATACAAAACCTGACTCCGCCACTACTACCCACTAATTATCAAGTCCTATAAATAGAGGGGATAATCTATTGTGAAGTGAATTATAAAATGTCATCAAATATGATGAATAAAATGATTTGGAGTATGGTATTGGTAGTGATATTATATGGTAATTGGGAGATAAAAATAGTAAAGGGAGAGGTGAGTGAATCAATTTGTAGAGAAGAAAGGAGAATTGGTAAAAAAGCATGTCTTGTAAAAAAATAGTATTCAGTAATTAACTAAGAGAAACATGTTTGTACTTTTTTTTTTTTTTGGTTACTATGGACCATTTGGAATAAGTCCGTTTTTTTTATGCTTATTACGTATTGATTCATAATATATCATGTTGTATTATATTGTATTGTTTAAATAAATACAATATTTGAATAAATATATCGTTTTACGTCGTTACACTGTGTCACACAATAACAATTGGAGCTACTATAGAAAAAATTGAGTAAAAGTAAATATAAACAAAATAAGAAAATAAATAAATAAAGTAACAAGATTATCACACCAAATCAATCATTACGTAAAACAATAATTTTCGTCATTATCTAATAATGAATTTAACGATACGATACAATATAATCATCCAAACATGGTTGTGTTGTTACTCTAAAAATCTTTGATTCAGTTCTTTTATATTTATGTATGAATGTATGAATATACTAGATATTTGATTTAAAATATATTGATTAATACACTGAATGATATTGATTTTAAATACACAATAATATAAAATTGATAAGTAAATCTATAAAATTGTGAAACTCAAATGCATATTAATTAATAGTTGTGTTGATAGTGATATTTGCTTAAACATATAAGTAAATTATATTTAAACTTTATTTTCATCAAAATAACGCGCCTAAAAGGATTAATGTATCCATCAATATTGCGATTTAATTTAGAGTAAATATACCTTTATTAAAAAGTAGTGCATATATATATTCTTGTCATTTAATAAATAGTGCATATATATTTTCGTCATCTAATAAGTAATATATAAACATACACTATAATTTTGATAGTTATAAACATATATAAACACTATAGTGTTGATAGTTAATATATTTTTTTTTAAAGGCATAATTTCAGAAACCTCCCTTCAGGTTTCACTCTGTCACACTCACCTCTCTCATGATTTACGATATTACGCTTACCTCCCTTATTTTAATTTATTTGTAACAATTCTTTTAGCCTATTTATTATTAATGTACAAAATCATAGTTTGACCAAATTGCCCTTTGAAATATACCCATTGTTTAATTAATTTATAAACATCTTTTCTGAAGAATTACTTTAGCAAAAAAAAAAAAAAAACTTATTACATGACTTCAATTTTTTTTTTTTGTAAATTAACTTTATAATAATGCTAAATTGGGGTATTATTCTTTGTGAGTACCGTATATTTACTCTATATATAATATATTTAGAAGTTCTATTATGCATGAAATTCGTCATTCAAAGGTAATTTAGTGACTATGACAAGAGAAAGAGATGATAGAGATAATTGCAACGACTTATTCCAAATTGGTGATAAAATGTATTTGTATTTTTCTTCCTCTGTATTAGGGTTGATTTAATGCTTATTATTCATCATTTTTATTAGTTTCTGGGTGAATTAGAAATAGAGATTAAAGTTTCAAAGATTTTAATGAACAAAGTGAAAATATACGGCTAGTTTCTTGAGCAGAAAAAAACAAAAGAGAAAGAAGGTGGAACTAGTATTTTCCAAGAAAATTCTCAATGATTTTTTAACCAAGGGAATTAGGTTTTATTTTAAAAGAATTTGTAGGTGAACATAAACTTAATTGATTATAAGGGGTAAATTAGTCATACTTTAGTATTTTAAATTAATAATAAATATGTTTAAAGAATTGTTACAAATAAATTAAAATAAGGAAGGTAACTGTAATATTGTAAATCACAAGGGAGATGAGTGTTACGGAGCAAAACCTCAAGGGAGGTCCCTTTTTAAAAATGGAGGTACAGGAAGGTAGAGGGATGATAATTTTAATCATATATAAATAATATATTTTTCTACCAAAGTGAGTTCGGATGAAACCTGTCCACCTACTAAAATCTAAGTGACATAGTGAATCATCACTTTTATATATATATATTGAACAAAGATAATCATAAACAGTATATTAAATATTCTTTAAACGAAAATATCACTTTTCCTAGGTATATATAAAATCTCATATTATAAAACGTCTCTTTTATTCCCTCCTAATAACTTTTTTTTTTGTGATACAAATAAAATTAAAATCAAGTAACTTATTTGTTACAAAAAATAATTTAGCAATTTGTGTGACACTTGCAATAAAATTTCTACCAAAAAAAAGAGAGAGTACAATTAAATATTATCCTTGATAAAAAATCTCCAATTCAAAATTATTTTATTCCATCCAAAATTTCTACCCAAAGTGGGAGACTAGACTCCTATGATAAAAGAAAACAAAGTCATACTAGTCATTAGTCAATAAGATATTAAAAGGAAGTTGCGCACTCCTTACCTATCAACTGCAAATCTAGGTAGGACTAAAAGGATTCCATTTTTTTTTATTTTTTTTATTTTTGGATGAAAAATGATATTTTCTTCATCCAAAAAAAATGTCATTTTACTATAATTATAAATAATTTAGTTTTAAAATTTCTTTTCTATTTTTAACAAAATGATTTATAACCACATAAATATTAAAGATTCTTTTAAATCGAAAGTTTCAAAAGTCTTTATTTTTTTTTCTTAAACATCGTGTCAACTCAAATGGTGCCACATAAATTGAAACAGAAGGAGTATTTTTTAATTCCTTCTAGAAGCTTTTATATTTTTACTGTCTTGATGACTCGAACTCACAATGTTAAGATTGAAAGTGACGGATACTTCGCATCTAAATGGTTTCTGAACACACTTAATACAAGACCTGGCTCCACCACAACTATCCAATAATTATTAAGTCCTATAAATAGATGGGATATAAAATTAAGTAACTTATTTGTTACAAAAAATAATTTAGCAATTTATGTGACTTTTAAATAAATTTTCCACCGACAAAAAGAGACTAAAATTAAATCTTTTTTTTCATTATCCTTCTTAATTAATTATAATACGAATAACATAAAATTGAACAACTATCTCTACGAATATAAAGATTATAATATAATAGTCAAAGATTTATCTATCCTTAATAAAAAAAATCTTCAATTCAAAATTATTTTATTCCATTCTACCCCAAAGTGGAAGACTTTGACTCCTATGATAAAGAACGAAGTCATGCTAGTCATTAGTCAATAAGAAATTAAGAGGAAGTTGCGCGCTACTTACCTATCATGCGCAGAGCGTAGGTCAAACCAAAGAGATTCAAATTTTTGTTCGAATCGTTTTATTTTATGTGATACATTTTTTTAATTCATTCAAAAAATGTCATTTTACTATAATTAGAAATAATTTAACTTTAATTTTTTTTTTCTATTCTTAACAAAATGATTTATAACCACATAACTATTAAGGATTCTTTTAAATTGAAAGTTTCAAAAGTCTTTATTTTTTTTCTTAAACATCGTGTCAACTCAAATGGTGCCACATAAATTGAGACAGAAGGAGTATTTTTTTATTCCTTCTAGAAGCTTTTATCTTTTTACTGTCTTGATGACTCGAACTTACAATATCAAGCATCTAAAAAGTTTCCTTCTATTTCTTCGTATTCTGAACACGCTTAATACAAGATGTGGCTCCACCACAACTACCCACTAATTATTAAGTCCTATAAATAGATGGGATATAATGTATATGGTGAAGTGAATCATAAAATTATGATGAATAAAATGATATGGAGTATGGTATTGGTAGTGATATTATTATATGGTTTGGAGATAAAAATAGTAAAGGGAGAGGTGAGTGAATCAGTTTGTAGAGAAGAAAGGAGTCTTGGTAAAAAAGCATGTCTGTCTGTATTGTTTGGAAGTAATCCATCGGCAAAATGCTGTGAAAGAGCTAGAGTTACTCATTGGGAATGTCTTTGCCCAATTGTTACTCCCAAATTGGTCGCCATGATCAACCCAAAGCGAATTATTCGCCTTATTCAAGGCTGCGGACGCACCGTTCCTCGTAATTTTAAGTGCGGAAGTAAGTCACCACATTTCTGATTACATCTTATTTTTGTTGATATCTTAATTTTAATTTGTTCTTCAGCAACTATATATATACTCTCCCTGTCCGATCTAATTTTCTTTTTAGTTACTTCCAAAAAAAATAACTCATTTCTATATTTTTTCTATATCAATTTATATGACTCATATTGACTAACTTTAAAATTTGCATTTATCTTAAATGAAATGACTTATTTTAAACTATAAGTTTTAAAAGTTACATATTTTTCTTCTTAAATTTCATGTCAAGTCAAATATCTTATATAAATCGGAATGGAGGGAGTAATAATTTAATTTTAAAATATCTTAATAAAATAATTATAGCCAAATAATATCTATCACTCATTTTAAACAACAAATTAAATTATTATTTTTCTTAAATTTCATATAAAATGAGCGAAAAGTGTAAATGTTTTCTCTATTTCTACTAAGAAAATAATTTTCTTTTTAACTTTTAAGAAACTTATTTCCTCGGTACCAAACACACCCAATATTCTTGTGGAGAAAAAACATGGTTTTGTTGGAAATATATTTGTTTAATTTTTGGACAATTTTTTCACAAGTTCATATTTGCAGCAAAAATAGTGGAGGTTTAAATTTCTTAATGATAAGAATTACTCTATTACACATGCTGTTTCAAATTTCAATTTCAATATATATAAATATATCTGTCTTATGTCTTTTTTTGTTTTTTTTTTTCTCTTTCAGGTATTAGAACTCCACCTTAATTCTGGGATGCATGTTTAATTAATTATTATGGTATTAGTACTATTGTTCTGCATAATTATGGTATTCTCGTAATATAACTAAGAGAAACATGTTTCTACTTTTTTTTATGGACCATTTGGAATAAGTTCGTTTTTAGGTGGTTGTTATGTATTATTTCAGAATATATCATTGTATGTATCATACGGTGTTATCTTAATAAATTCAACGTTTGAATAGATTGCATATTATTTTACTTCATTACATGATGTCTCATATCAACAATTGGTGGTACTACAGAGAAGTAGTATAAACGATAAAATATGATTGTTAAACATAAATAAAGATAAAATGAGAAAAAAGAGGAAGAGGATAACAATACAAAAATCACACTAAATCATCGTTACACAAAACAAGACTTTTGATATTTACTTAATAATGAATTTAACGATACAATGGATTAAAATTTAAATTACATCTAAGCAAATATTTTATTTCAACTAACAACACAACACAACACAATACACTTTTCCAAATGGTAAAATTGTGTTGTTAGTTCTAAAAACCTTTGGTCCACTTTTTTTAATCTATACACGGATATAGTAGATACTCCATTTGATATCGAATATTAATGACAAAATTAATATCATCAAACACACTAAATGAAGTTAGTTTTAAATATATAATAAATAAATGAAATTGTGAAACTCAAATACATTATAATTAATAATTGTGTTGATAGTGGTAAATGGTAATTGCAGAAATATAATAATTAATCACTCCTTTTGTTCTAATTTACGTGATCATTTTCACTTTTTAAGAGTCAAATAATTTAAGTTTGATAAAAAATTACGCACAAAATCTTCAATTTTTAAAAATAAAATTTATATATTTGTAAATTGCGTAAAAATTGTTATAAGTCACAATAACTAACAATTCAAACTAATTAAAAAATATAAAAAAAATTTACCATAAAAAATAAACTTATTTAAATATCAAAATCTAAAAATACCGATACCACCAATTTTAAAACAAAAGAAATAATATTTAAACTTTATATTCATCAAAACAATATAATACTACGGTGATGCAGGTAACAAGTAAAATATAGATAAAAAAATGCAAAGAAAATTCAACCCGTGCCAAACCCATGATCCTAGATTCCTCATTGTACTGCTACTACAACACTCTGCTTGACTATTTCCAATTGTAACATTTTCTTAAACATTATTATTGTTTTTTTCGTCTCAGTTTATATGATTAATTTTTTTAATCAGTTCAAAAAAATAATAAATTTTAAAATATTTATTTTATTTTTAATAAAGTAATTTCTAATCGCATAAATATTTATTACTTATTTTAGATGATAAATTATAAAAATTATATCTTCTTTCTTAAATATATACCGAATCAAACTAACTAATATAAGTTGAGACGAAAAGAGAGTATAATTCATTTCCATAATCTCTTCAAATTTTAATTATTCATCTTATAGTATAATAAAATTACCTTATTTTCTTACTCTGCTTCAGTATCTTCAAGGTCAACGATACCACTAAACCAAATCATACAAAAATCTCAGAAACCAAATCGAATCAGCCAAATTCGTTTCTGGGTTTTCATCTCCACTCATCAATCTCAAATGGGTCGGAAGCCAAATGATTCCGAACCCACTCGTTGTGCTACTATGATCCTTCTCTTGATGGGTCTTTTTTCGTGTACTGTCGTGTACATTTTCATGTCGGCGGTGATGAGACCCACCGGAAATTCGGCTGTTGAGCGGTTGGCGGCGGATGACGGTGAATTTGGCAGCGGTGGTGGTGGTGGTGGAGTGGAGGGTGGTGGATGTTGTAATGGGATCGAAAGTTTTGAGCTTTGGGGAGCTGCTGTTAAGTGGGGTTCTGATTTTAAGGTTAAAAGTTCTAAGGAATGTTGTGAAGCTTGTAAGGATATGTGTACTGGTAATCACGGGCCTTGTCTTTGTGATACATGGGTTTTTTGTGGAGATGAAAAAGCTTGTGGTGACAAATTTGGTGAGGTGAGCTTGGGAATTTTTTTGCTATTTTTGTCCTTTTTACTTTTTCGGAATCTGCGTATATTTTACCCTCCCCAGACCTCACGTGTGTAGTTGTAAGCTGTTGGCAGTTTGAAATGATTTACATAGTGTCATTGATTGTGCGTTTATTGTCCAATTTTGACAAAACCATGCAAATTTGGACCTTTAATTATGAATGATCATTCAATCCTAATGTAATAAGATAGAACATGAGTTTGTGAATTGTGATGTTGGTTTATATACATTTTGTCATGAAAATTATGAGTATTTGAAAAAAAAAAGTTTTTGATTTCAAAGTGAAAAAATTATATTCGAAAATTGTAGTTGTTTGTGAATTTTCGTGTGTAATTTGGAGTGAAAACAGTTTTTTTGGTGTTTTTCAAATTCCGGAATTTTATAGCTAAACGTGTTTTTCGGAGTTCAACTCGGAGTATTTTGCTTGTGATTAGCTAGAAATGCCTGCCTCAGATGTTGTATGGTGTGTTTAAATATGGCGCATGGATTTAATTTCAGCATTTATGTAAAATAGGTACTTTGTTTTTCAGCTGACCATAATTTCTAAAATAGTTCAAGGAACACAACAAACAACCACATGAACCTGTCGTTTTCCTTGACAATCTGGAGAATTAAATGAGAAATTGTCAGAATTAATCTCTTTTCTCCTATTGAATATTCAAGAATAGGAGGTCCAACTGCTAAGGTTCCAAAACAAACCAATTGGGCTTCCAGAATAAGTTTTTCGAGGTTAAAACAGTTTACTGAAGTTCGGAAAGTTAAAAAAACTATTGCCCGTTTATAATAGTGAAGCATACTCCAGTTTGAGAGAAGTCCTCATGTACTTAAATTTGGCATCTATTACTTCTGCATTAATTTTAGATAACGTTGTTGTATGATTATCTTTTGGTATTTTTAGTTACTTTCTGAACTAATATACACAATGTAAATGGGAGTTTGACTGTTTGGTCTGGCATGTTTTGCTTCATGCTGCAGTGCTGGTTGAAAAGGCAGAAAGATACTTTGTCTCCTGACAAAATGGATGAGGGCGACAAGAGTATGTGGACGTCTGGCATAGTTTTCGGGAAAGGAGAGGTATACCACTTTCTCAACAACCTAAAATGTACTGCCATGTTTCTCTGATAGCATTATTTTTCTTCACTGTCCGCTTGTAAACAAGTAGATTCAATTGTGAGAATAAGTTTTGGAACTCTTTGCAAAGATGCCTGCAATATTGAAACGTATACTACAACAGGCGTCACCCGTGAGACATTGCCATAGACATTTTTGCAGATTAGTCTTAAGATTTACTACTTCCTATTTTTACTTATAAATCATTGTTTATAATGATTGAATGCTGATTTATTAATAGGTAACTTTTTAGATTCTTGGGGAATGTAATGCATCTAGGTTTATTTCTCTTGGTAGCTTCTCTGCTCTGTTGATTCTAATGTTACCTCATATTTTTTCTTGCTGCATCAGGGAAACCATAGAACTCTTTCATTTATGGAGAAATCATATCAGTATTTCCGTATTATGTTTGATATTTAATGTACTAACTACAAAAAAATTTCTTTTCAATCCCGCTTGTTTTTAGGGAATTGTCGCATTGGAAACAGAATTTGGTGCTATTCACGTTAAGGTATGTTCTGTTTCTTGATGAATGCCTACTTCTATATATCTTGGCACAGAGAAATGACAGTATCTAAACAAATGCTGCGAAAGTGCAACTCATTCTAACTATGCGGATTAGCCTTTGGAGTGCATTTTGAATAATTTGGCTTAGACACTAAATTTTCAGTGTCTGCCAAGTGCCACTGATTTCTCTTATCTAAATATGCATATATATGGATGGGAATCAGCTTGTAAGAGTGCATACATTTCCAAAATAGTTTGGGCTACTTCAATATGCTATATTGTTATCTGACTTGAGGGATAGTGGGATACAATACAAGTGCATGATGAAAAGGTTTTGATTGAATCCAGGCAATGAGCAGTAGTCTTTTAGTTTTAACTTTAATAGAAGGATACTTAAAACGTATCTCCGCCAACATTGAGATGTCTTTGGAAAAAGTAATAAATTAAAGCAATCGTTTCTGGAAGTTCTTGCTAAAGAAGTTGATTAGCTGATCATCTTAATTGAAAATATTGAGGCGTAAGCAACTGCAAAGTTACGAAGGAGGAAGGAAAACCTGTTAGGTGATCATGGTTCTGGATCAATAAGAAAGTTCATGACCAACAAGAATTGTAATACCATTATTGCATGCAAATATGGTAGAATCAAGAATGCTGTTGATTCTTTATGTGATTTATCAAAAACAAACAAACAGATAAACATGTTGATTCCTACTGTGACCCTAATGAACCAGGTCCCCTTTACCATTTTCATCATTCTCATTTTCTGGTATAATATGATACTCGGAAAATTAACAAGATAAAGCATGTTAAGATCAGCATCCCCTAATGATCCATTTATGATTTTCCATCTAGGGTATGTTGTTGTTGTTGGCTTATCTCTACAGCTAATTGCTATCCTTGATAAAATAACTATTTGCCTGTCCAGAATTCTACTTTTTCTTCTTGTATCTCCCCAATTTTAAAACAAAATAGTAATAGATAAGGAATGGGAAGAAGTAGAAGGATAAGTAGAACAAAAGAGAGAAAATCTGAGAGCTGAGGACCCCGAGGCACACACTTTTATAGATTTTGCATGGCCTAGTTTATCAAAACATGAGGAACACGTGCTTTTTATAAGCTTCTATCTCCTTAAATATGACCACTACTAGTGAGGACTGTACCTTTTTCAAGTCTTCTTATTTCTTAAAGGTATAGGGTAAGATTTGTTCGTATGGGAGGGGATACAGTATAACTTTATATCGAAATTTGTCATCCATAAGATGTCTTCAATACTGTATCAGTTTTCAGTGTCACTAGGCTTAGTTATCATCTAATCTAGTCCTTTCCCTTAACAAGGATTTTCTAATTTCTGTTGATATTCGTGTCTGTATTTTCTTTTTTCCTCAGCTTTTGCCAGAATGTTCCCCACACTCTGTTTTTAATATTCTGGAGTTGTTGAGGTTTCGACACTGTGCTGGTTGCCAATTTTTTCGTGCGGAAACTCGCGGACAAGTTTGGGATGCACGTGGAGATCACATAAAAGATGTAAATTTTCATCTCTCTTCTACACTATTACATGTGACTTCTAATCCAAACAGCTCCATTTTGATCGCATGAGTAAGATAAATTATAGTAACTTGTCTCAATTTGGCTACTTTGACTAAATGGAGGATTAAGAACAAGTGTTCATGTTATCAATTTCAAACTTCCCCCATCCCAATTTTTATGGCACTCTTTTTGTTGAAGTTTTCTTTAAATTCGATTGATACATTTTCTTCTAAGCAACTTTTTAAGTTTCTATTTAAAGTTTTTTTCCACTACTATGTATATTCTCTCCATGTCACATTTTATGTTAACTATTACTACTAAGGGAATTCTTTTGCAACGATTACTTCAAACGTTTTTTTGAATATTTTTTTATATAAAAAATGTGATTTATGTAAATTCTGACTATCTAATTTTATTTCATAAATTTGAAGAATCAATATCTGAGTTTATGCTGAAAATTAGAAGGTTTGACAAACTCTGGCATTTCGGGATGGAGGAAGGAATATACTAATCAAATTAATATCCTACATGCCATGTCCAGTCAAATAGTGTTCACATAAAATGGAATGGCCGAGTACCATTTTGACTTTGTTATATACGTAGATCTGGAAAAACATGGAATGTGAGAGAAAGGTTATGTATGTATATCCTCCGTTGCTAAAAATGTTTGGCTCCTTCCTCTGTGGAACCCAAAATTGTGTCCTATTTCCTCGTTCATATCGCTATGTATTACACATTTTGTATGTAGTGGCATTCTACAATTCAACTTCCTTCCCAACTGATATGGCTTGTCAAAGCTCTTGGGAGCACGACATGAAAAATTAGTTGCTGCTGATAGCATTTTGCTTATTGCATCTTGTGGTTGAAGATAGATTGTGTAAATGAATTTTCATCTAGTAACGTCTCGTGTAAGAGATTTTCTCAAGTGCATTAGTCATTCTGTGCTGATGTTTGTGCACTCATATGCTATCTTTCCGCTAAAAACTTTTAACTTTCCTGACTTCTTTGCATCTGGTTTACAAAATTTCAGGCATCTTTTGGCCCTCCATATGGTTTGTTACAAGGAACTCTTGGTGCTGAAGGAATACCACTCGAGACAGTTCCCAGTGAATTCTGTCCTGAAATAAGACGGGGTTCAGTTGCATGGGTTGGTTCTGGCCCTGAATTCTTTATAAGCTTAGCAAACCATCAAGAATGGAAAAACGCGTACACTGTTTTTGGCTATGTGCTGCCGGAGGACATGGAAATCGTAGAGAAAATAGCTCAGCTCCCCACGAAATCAGATATCTGGACCGGAGTTAACGTGACAATCTTGGAGAACCCTGTACCTTTGAATGTACGACGAATCAAGTCCAGCAATGATGATCTGAACCTCAGTAGTTAGCACTTAAGGATCTGTATGATTTGCAAATTAGCACAATACTGCTACTTTGTATATTGAAATTATAGTTTTGAAACTGTTCTATGCACACTTCTATACCCATGTTGTAATCAATTTTGCAGAGCATGTTTTCATAATTTGGAAAGAAGAAATAACACCTTGAATTTTGTTGGCTCCAAGTGAATTGCCTATTACTATATGTTTGGTAAGACAAATATTTTTCGCAATTTATTTTTTGGGAAAAGGGCCTGATATACCCCTCAACTTTGCCATTTGGAGCTGATATGCCCCTCATTATGAAAGTTGCTCATATATACCCTTACCGTTATACAAACGGCTCACATATACCCCTACCGTTACAAAATGAGCTCACATATACCCTTCATTTAACGGAAGTGAAAAAATTAGTTTTAAATTTATATTTTTGACTTTTAATTTTCTTCAAAATTATTTAGGGGTATATATGATTCTTCTAGCAAAGTTAAAAGTATATTTTAATCTTTTTCATACATAAATTAATTTTTTACTTCTTTGATTATAATTATTTGAGTTTCTTATTCTTATTTTATTTTTTTCTTTCATTCCTTAGTGTAAAGAAAAAATTTAAAACTATTTTTTGTGGCTATATTATAATTTAAAACTATTTTTTTTGTCTATATTGTAATTTGATTTTTGTATTTGAAGAAAAAAATTGGTCATCTATAATAAGTTTTACAAGAATATTAGTGAAACATAAGTAAATCTAACCATCAAAATAATAAATCTAAATTAGTCATTGAAACAAAAAAAAGTCAAAAAAAAAAAAATGTTTGAGGAGGATTAATTATACTCATATGGGATTATATATATATATATATATATTATTTTTTTTTAAAAAAATAATAATAAAAAATTAAACCAAAATTATTTTTTTTCATTTCCGTTAGAGGAAAAGGGTATATGTGAACCATTTGTATATAACGAGGGATATATCAGCTCTAAATGACAAAGTTGAGGGGTATATCAGACCCTTTTCCCTTATTTTTATATAACAATATTTCATTGTAGCAGTCAAAAGTATCACATCAAATGACACTATTATAAAGAGATTAATTTTCTTCAAATGTGTGTAAAATTCCACAAAATGGGTTTTGAGAGTGTAGAATGTACACAAATCTTATCACTATTCAGGTTTTGAGAGCGTAGAATGTATACAGATCTTATCACTACCTCATGGAGGTAGAGTGACTGTTTCTGAAAGACCTTCGGCTCAAGTGCATCAATCCAAATGCAATAAAATTTCTCGATGAGTACATAAAAATGTTGAAAGGTTGCTCAAGTGACAAAAATGGAAGTATGGGTAGCAAAAGCAATACATTTTCAAACTGCAGGGGCTAAACTCAGATTTGAGATTTGGCTAAACCCCAATTTTGCAAATATTCTCATATATATATCATCACTTTGAATTTTTCCAACAAACTCCACAGCTACCTTCCCGCCACCACCATCTCCGCCATCATCCACCATGATCGCCACCGCATAAGGCTGAAACCTAGATTTCAAAATATGGTGCAATTTCACGAGCATATAATCACAGAACTTCTAGAAGATTCTATTGGTGGTTTAGTAGTTACTTCCTCAGGTCTCGGTCTT
Organism: Solanum verrucosum; assembly: GCF_900185275.1. Taxonomy (NCBI): domain Eukaryota; kingdom Viridiplantae; phylum Streptophyta; class Magnoliopsida; order Solanales; family Solanaceae; genus Solanum; species Solanum verrucosum. The sequence goes on from NW_026020129.1 coordinate 6,248,269, forward strand.
CATAAGCTCATATCCTCCCTTTTCCTTCTTCACCACCACTCTCAAGGCTGTTTACTTGTCCTCTCCGCCACTCCTCCTCAGAAAAGCTCAATCTTACGAAATTACGAAAATGACATTCAATCCCAAATCTCCGGTGAAGTTTCGAATTTACCATCAGAGATCACTTCCGACTTACCGGCGAACCAGCGGCTGGCACTGTACACTTCCGGAGGGATTTTCTTCATCACCACCCGGATTCTTATTGTTGACCTGTTGACTCATCGTCTCCCGACGACTGCTGTTGCCGGACTTGTTATTCTCAATGCTCATTCGCTTTCGGATACGTCAACAGAAGCGTTTATTGTACGTATTTTGCGGTCAACGAATCGTTCTCTTTATGTTCGTGCATTTTCCGATCGTCCTCATTCTATGGTTTCTGGTTTTGCTAAAGCTGAGAGAACGCTTAAATGCCTTTTTGTTAGAAAGCTTCATCTTTGGCCTCGATTCCAGGTAATTCCTATAAACTCAATTATGGAAATATGTAGGCGTTTGGTATGAAGGGTAATAAACCAATTACTTCATGGTTGTCCAGTAATTATTTTAAATTAGCCTAACCTCTTTTTTCCAGTTTGGTCGGATTATTTGAAGGGCCAGTCTATGAGCTGGGGGAGTGGGGAAAAAAATCTGAACTTGGGATAAAATGGTTTGAGTGGTTTGTTCTTGCTGTTTCAGGTTTATGTATCACAGGATTTAGAGAGGGATCCACCAGAGGTTGTGGATATAAGGGTACCGATGTCAACATATATGATTGGGATTCAGAAAGCAGTGATTGAGGTGATGGATGCATGTTTGAAGGAAATGAGAAAGACTAATAAGGTGGATGTAGAAGACTTGACAGTGGAGAATGGTTTGTTTAAGTCGTTCGATGAGATAGTGAAAAGGCAGCTAGATCCCATCTGGCATACCTTAGGGAAGAGGACGAAGCAGCTTGTTTCAGACTTGAAGACATTAAGAAAGCTGTTGGATTACCTTGTTAGGTATGGAAGTTGGTGTTTTCTTTCACGATCCTTTCCTTTTACTCACTATTTTGTTGGTATTAGATGTCTATGAGATATTTCTTGTCTATCTATAAGAAAGCTAGTAGATGGCACTTAATTCATTGAGCAAGAGGGTTTTTAATTGTTAGTTCTTTTCTGCGACATTGTCTTTGTTGTTCATTGGTAAAGATGCTATTATTTGATATTTGGTATTTATACTCTTGATAATTACTGCATCTGGTTATGGCTCATGCAATATTCTTACTCTGTTGATTCGAAGTGTATATTTGTCGGGTGTCAATTAGAGCAAAATCCCAGCGCGCAATCATATGTTATTAGAAGTATGAAAATATCAAGTTTTTAATTTGGAATACTACCACAAATATAAACAATTGTATGACTTGTATGCTTTACTGGTTTTTAGACAGTTTTCTGCTCATAATAGGTGAAAGTATCAAATAGTAATCTCTTGTCTAAAATAAGTTGCCTACTTTCTCTTTTTCAGGTTGTCTCAAAATCTTGCCCACTTTCATTTAATGGAATGTATTAGTGCGTTTCCAGTACTACAATAAGTTTTCTTAGACCCACTTTTACTCTTCTTAATAGAAGTTTATTCCATATTCTGGATGGAGGATATAATAGGATGGATCTACTTGGTTGCTAGTCTGAATCCGATGTTTATCCTAGTTTAGGAGGAGGGTAGTGGTGCTGTCTGTGAGGTTTGCTTCAGTGCTAATGGTTCTTGTATTTGTAGTATAACTTGATCTAATTTTTATATGAGTAGGTATGATGCTGTAACTTACTTGAAGTATCTAGACTCACTTAGAGCATCAGAGAGTTTCCGGTCCGTCTGGATATTTGCAGAGTCCAGTTACAAGATCTTTGAGTATGCTAAGAAGCGAGTTTATCATTTTGGGAGGACAGATAGTGGAAAACTGGGCCTGAGCAAGACTGTATCAACCAAAAAGAGAAAGCTTAATGACAACAAGAAGGATGAAGGTGTGTATTAGCAGTGCTGGCACTTTCTTTGTCAATTGGTTTCTTAGTTTATTTACTTAATTAATGATAGACTAATTTTAATAACTTGAATGCGAGGTAATCATACCAATCTCAAAATGGAGTTAACCCTGCGCCAAATTCCCCACTTTTCTAAACCCCCCCCCCCCTCCCAAATTTTTTTTTAATAATAATAATTAAAAAAAATGGGCAAAAGGAAGCACTTTTGAAGTTTTACAGTGGTGGAATTTGAAAAAGGAAATAAACAATCAAAATAGCTTAAGGTGTAAATTTTCTAATCTGAATCTTCCTGTTGATCATTCAATAGTAGCGCAACAGTGTAGAGCTGTAAAGCATGACATAGTTCCTCTTGTTTTTGTATGTCTCAAAGATCAGTCAACAAGTACAGAGACCAGAGTTGTTTTGGAGGAAGTCTTGGAGGAGCCACCAAAGTGGAAGGTCTTACTTGTGAGTGAGTGACTTCCATTTTCTCTTATCAATGTAACCTTTGGCAGTTGAAGAATCAACTTTAAATATACTGTATAACAATCCATGTTTACTTATTAATACTATTGGTTTCAATTTGGGTTGCTGGTTTCTGCCTAAGTAAAAATTTATTGCTTTCTTGGGTTTAATCCTAGATAATTTTAGTCAACTAGGATTTTACGGGATTGATTTGTTTCACAGGATGTCCTAATGGAGATACAAGAGGAAAGAGATAAACATGCATTGTCTGGAGAAGAGAAAGATCATCTGGGTGATGGGGATGATAATGGAATTGTTTTAGTTTCTTGCAAAGATGAATACTCATGCATGCAACTCGAAGATTGCATCACAAATGGCTCACAGAAGGTTTTTCCAATATCTTATCTTTACCAAGCCGCACTTCTATTTTCTTCATTTGTTCAGTTTATCTTCCTTCTTTTTTGGGTATAGATATATATTTATTTATACATCTTAGGCGATAAGGGAAGGTATATGAGCCAATCTTGATAAAAATTGTTAGTCCCAGTACACGAAAAAGAATAGCGCGAACGAATTACTGCAAAGTTATACTAAAAGGTTATTTGAGACAATCTAATCTTTTCTTAATAATAACACAAAAAATGGATCTATGTTGATCATGTTTTACTGTGCTATGCACAATTGGTATCTTAATACATTTTGTACATTGGATAGGTCATGCGTGAAGAGTGGGAAAAGTATCTGTTGAGCAAGGTACAGCTGCAAGCATTGCCAAAACGCAATGCCAAGAAAGCTAAAGAGCCTAAAGGGTTTGGGGTACTTGATGGTGTTGTTGCATCAGCACCTGGAAAGAAAGCAGAAGTTAGTAGCACAAGCAAGCAGGAGCATGATGCTCTGCTGGCAGCTGCATCGGAAGTTAGCAAAAGAATCAACAAGGATATTGTTGGTGAAGATGATAATCAGAAACATGTGGATGGTGGAGGTTCTGTAAAAGGAAAGTCTAAAGGAAAGAAAAAGAAAGGTTCAGCTGGTGAAAAAACCAACAATGATGTGGCACCTGAAGGTAAATCTGATACTTTTTCCTCTTACAACAGATAAAAACAAATGAATTAAAGCTAACGTTCCTGGTATCTCCCAGATGATGCAATGGAAGGCGGATGTTTGAATGAAGTGTTTCTTCGAAAGCACAACCAAGGTCTGAATGCTGAGTCTTCAAGAGAAATGAAGAAGCTCCCACCAGTGGTTTTCTATGCCTTGGAGAGTGATAAAAAAATTCTTGATATTTTGAAGCCCTCTACCATTATTGCTTACCATCCTGATATTGCATTTGTGAGAGAAGTTGAAATGTATAAAGCTGAGAACCCTTCAAGAAAGGCTAAGGTGTACTTTCTCTTCTATGAAGACTCTACTGAGGTGCAAAAGTTTGAGGCAAGTGTGCGTAGAGAAAATGGAGCATTTGAGTCCCTCATAAGACAGAAATCACTGATGATGATCCCAGTAGATCAGGTTAGCTCTTTTCTACTTGTAAAGATCCACTCATCAAAATATCAATTTGCACTGTCTGGCGGGGGTGGGGGTGGGGTGTAGTCTCATCACTGATGCTTGAGCTTTGACAAGTTCTAATTTGTTTGGTTTTCTTCTTCCCATTTCAGTACATCTTTTTGTTTCCTGTTTTCACAAATTCTATGCTTGACATAATAACAATGTCATTATTCAGTAGCTGGTTAACTTCTTCGTAACTAATAGTCTGTTTGGCCGAGCTTCCAAAATCTGGTTATTTTGAAATGTTTATTTTTTTGTCAGAATTGCTTTTCAATTAAATAATTTTCGAGAATTGCAGTTTGTGCTTCTCGAAAGTACTTTTGGCAATATTCGAGCATCAATTTGTGCTTCACCAAGATTCTAAAAGTATTTATGGAGAAAAGCTACTTTTTCAATTTCTGATAAACAACTTTTTCTACCACTCAAAAACAATTATTTTTTTCCTATAAACTTGGTCAAAAGGGTTTAAAATAAGCACTTTTGGTTGCCAAAAGCTTGGCCAAACAAGCTATAAAAGATTAGTTTTTCATTCATAACTGAAAGATATTTATTCATACAAATTTTGAGGGTGCAATATGATATGGTAAAAGTAAAGATGCATGAATAATTTGTATAATGTAAGAGTGATCTGCCTAGGATGTGGAGTCCTTGCACAAAAATTAAAGAATTTTAAGAATTAGATACTCAATATGTGCATTAATTTTTCATCAGTGAGTGACTTGTATCTCGAGCCCATAGTTGATTTTCAGGTGTAGAATGAGATTCCCTTTAATCTGCAACCAAATCTAAAATGAAAATAGTTGTTCAATAGCTGCAGAAATGCAGTTCTGTAATCTGAGCTCTATTCTTCCTGATTTTGGTAATTGTCTCCACAAATTGGCATTCTTTTAGGAGAACCGAACTTTTTGTACTAGTAAATGCTCCTCTGTTTTGGGATTTAATTGTGGATAATTATCAGGATGGACGTTGTCTGGGACTGGATTCCTCCAATGAGCCTCAGTCCGTTATACCTCAAAATCTTATAACCAGAAAAGCTGGTGGAAGAAGAGAAGCAGAAAAGGAAATGCAAGTACGTATTTCCATGTTTTTTTCTGTTGATAATTACATAGTTGCACGACGTCATCCCAATACAAAGACTTTCTTTTTAACCAGGTCATTGTTGACATGAGAGAGTTCATGAGTACTCTTCCTAATGTGCTTCACCAGAAAGGCATGCGCATTATACCAGTGACCTTGGAAGTTGGTGATTACATACTTTCCCCATTGATATGCGTAGAAAGAAAGAGTATCTCTGATCTATTTGGCAGTTTTGCATCCGGCCGTCTTTACCACCAGGTGGAAATGATGTCACGTTATTACCGGATTCCTGTTCTTCTTATTGAGTTTTCACAGGATAAAAGCTTTTCATTTCAGGTAATTGTGCTGTGTATATTCTGCTTTGGGTTTATCTGTGTTTTAATAATTGATTTTCTTGATAAGTTCTCGTTTCCTTTGTAGTCTGCTGGTGAAATTGGTGATGACGTAACCCCAAATAGCATTATCTCAAAGCTTTCCTTGCTTGTTCTCCACTTTCCTCGGCTTCGTATCATCTGGTCTCGCAGTCTGCATGCAACAGCCGAAATATTTGCTTCTCTTAAATCAAACCAAGATGAACCTGATGAGGTCAAGGCAATTAGAGTGGGTGTACCATCAGAAGAGGGTGTTATTGAAAATGATGTCAGGTTAGTTCTAAAATTATATTCTGCTTGCTACAGGTTGAAAAATCTATAATTATATTCTGATGTTTAGCAGCTTGATAACATTCTTCTTGACTTCACTTTTTCGTAGAGCTGAAAATTACAATACATCTGCAGTAGAGATGTTAAGACGGCTGCCAGGCGTAACAGATTCTAACTACAGGGCAATAATGGATGGTTGCAAAAGCTTAGCAGAACTTGCCATGCTTCCAATGGAGAGATTAGCAGAATTGATGGGTGGTCAGAAGGCTGCGAAAATGTTAAGGGAATTCCTCGATGCAAAATACCCAACCTTGCTGTAGCTCCCTTCTCCATTGGATTACTTAATGCAGTTGTTCTAGGGAACGACCTAGCTATACTGTTGTATCATCATCGGCGCATCCCCAGATCTTACCTGCTGGGAGGAGATGGGAAAAAGTTTTCATGGCCATCAATTTCCACCATGTAGTTCTTAGGTTACATGATCTTTATTGCTTTGTTCATTTATTTATTAGAAGTTAGCTGTCACTGCAATTTGTGAGCTCAATTGTAGAGCTTTGCAATTTTAAAGAGACTTTCTCTGGCATGATTCTTTCTGAAAGATTTGTTCAATGTGCAATGGAATCAAAAGGTGTGAAGCCAAGATGTGTCTTTATGTTATGGTTTGTCTGCTTGTGCTATCTTTGATGTCACTAAAGTAGTTAATATGTGGAATGGGATAATCTTTTCAATATGATTTTTACTTGATCTACATTTATTTAGAAGTTCACTTTACCTCCTAGAATCACATGAAATAAAGAAGTCAATAGAGCAAAATATATGACTTAATGGAAGAAAATTTTCCATAGGTGATGATAAGTTTTGAGTGTTTTCTTGGATAGTTATAGCACCCCTTAGGTTTTGGGTCAAAAATGAGAAAATTCTTTTGCTTTTTTAGGGGGCTCTCAAGAAAATAAGTAGTTTGTAAGCTGATCGTCAAGAGCGTATTCTGTTGATGTTTGGTGGAATCATATCATTCATGGGCGGATCTAAAAGGCGTGAAGTGTTCACCTGAGTCCTCTCGATAAAAAAATATACTAAAGAGGATCTAGGAAGGAGTGAGGTGTTCACCTGAGTTTGTGTTAATACTTGAAAAATCTGTTGATGTTTGGTGGAATCATATCATTCATGGGTGGATCTAGAAAGGAGTGAGGTGTTCACCCGAGTCCTCTCGATAAAAAAAAATACAGTAAAGCGGATCTAGAAAGGAGTAAGGTGTTCACCCGAGTCCGTGTTAATACCAAAAAAAATGACAACAAAAAGATACTAAAGCGGATCTAGAAAAGAGTGAGGTGTCCACTCGAGTCCACGTTAATACCCAAAAAAAATGACAAAATGACAAAGGAGTGAGGTGTCCACCCGAGTCCGCATTAGTACCCAAAAAAAAATGATAACAAAAAGGAGGAACCCGTATGGATCGGGGGATTGAACCCGACGTGAATCGAACACGCAACCTTCTGATCTGGAGTCAGACGCGCTACCATTGCGCCACGGATCCGAGATGTTGATTTTCTGATCATATATTATAAGTAATAAAGCTAATAACGTGGTCATGATTCAATCAGCCAATGCAATACCACTTTCTCTCTTTTATTTTTTTTATTTTCCCTGTTTGAATTATGATTGGACACCATGAACATGTAAATATTCGATTTATTAACGTGACGTGTTATGATATTTTGATATTTATAAAACAATAATTTGGTCTATATACAAGCTAGAACCATACCTACTTAGGTTCAAATATCTATATATATACAAGCTAAATTAATAGTTTGGTAAGTTGCTTATAAATGAATTTTAAAGATGATCTAGAGAAGTGAATAATAGGATACTATGTAAAATAACATATACATCAATCGTCATTCGTCACTATAGAACTATGGAGCATCGAACAAAATTAATTAAACATTAACAAAATAAATGGGCTACAATAAATCGAAAAATGGAAATAGATTGTCTACTTATTGTCCGACTTATCGAAAATGAGAACATAAAAGTGTCACCCCCTTTGCGCTATCATTAAAAATGGTAAATATCATATATTTTTTGGGCAAATAAAGACCACAAACATGTCGAAAAAAATGATAATTTGGGAAAACATGCTAAAGGAAATAGAGTTCTTAATCTCATTTAATTTCAAATAATTAATCCTAATATTTTCTAAAAAATAAAATAAATTTTAGGATTTTGATTTTTGATCACAAAAGTTAAAATTCTGGCGGGGTGCAGCATGCATGTTCTTGAAATGTTGTTAACCAGTAAAAGGACAAATGCTATTGGAAAAAATCAAATCTCATAGTACAATAGAAAAGGATTTTTCAACTCAAAACTTCAATACGTCCATTACCTTTTTTTTTTTTTCCTTCCTTAGCCCGACTAATCTGGATTCGCATCGTGTAGAGTCTCACTTAGAGATAAACATTCTCTATCAAAAGTTTTTTCATATTCAAGATTTAAACTCGAATTGAGAGAATCAATCACATCCACTACACCAATTTTTGATAGTAATATGTCCATTAGTTAAGAATGATCCAAATAGCAAGATTTTGTTTACAAAAGGGCCCCTTCTATTTATTTTTTTTGGACATATTAGTTGACTCAGCATGAAGTTTAAAATAATAAAAAAGTTTTTTGAATTTTGTGAATTAAATTAAAAATATGCATAATATATTAAAATATTTTTTGAATTTTGTGGTTTAAACATATCATATGAGATGTTACTGTTGAGGGAGTTACCAAGGTATATAAAGTAGCACTTTTCATTTAAACAAACTAAGAATTTAAGGGAGTAATAACAATTGAATGTGTAGTTGTGAAAGATCGTTCTTTAGTTAATAATCGTGGTTTCAGGGCCAATTTATACGTACATTTTAATTAATTTCTTAAGGTACTTATTGTTATATAAGTGTGAGTTCATGAGTCATCATAGAAGCGCCTTTTGGATTTAAGCAAGACGATAAAATTGTAAAGCCCAAAAATATTGAGGTGATTTCGAAATATCAAACCAAATTAGACAATACCCCGAGAATTGTGCTTTGACCATGACATAATGCTTATATATATTTATTTTGCAAATACATAAATAAGTCCTTTTTAGTACCCATACTTGTTCTTCATAGTCATAATTATTGTCACACATATATTCTTTCCAATAGAACTATAGAAGATGACAAGTTTATTGTGTGGTGGGAATTAATTAATTAGTGAGCTAATAATCCAATTTCTGATATCCATTTGCACCATAAATATTGGCTTTAATTTCTAATATCAAACATAAATAATTGGATCAATAATGAAGATATATAATCATTTCCTATATATATATATATCATTTTATGTTTTACTTCAGTTGAGTATTTATATTGAAAATAACATTTATATAAAAATTATTTTTCTCAGATCCTACTTATAATTATACTGAATATGTTACTATTATCGTAGGGTCATGTGAATTTCCCCTATCCACTCTTTTTCCTACCTCTCCCACAAAAAGGGAAAACAACAACAAAACACCAATATCATATGCTATGCTGGATGCCATTATATATGTTTCATTGGCCCAATAAAATATCAATGCATGTGGTAATAATAATATTCAGAAGGTTAATATTCCTTTCTGATTTCATGTGTAAATGACTAGCTACTTGAAAAAGAATGCTTGCTGTGAATGATCCATCATCATTTGTTCTTATCACTTTCTTTTTGTTTTGGTCTTCCTATTCATCATCACCAACACAACATATTCAGAGAAATCTTATGAAGTGAGGTTTGCATATAAGAGAATAGAGTGTACGTAGATTTCATCTTTACCTCTTAGAGACAGATGTCTAACTGCTTCTGAAAGACTCTCGGCTTAAGTGAAGCAAATCAAAATAGTAATGGTCTAATGGAGAGGAAAAGCATGAAAAGTAATTGCAAAGCAATGCAGAGCATATATGCAAGGCGTTGTATATAACATCATCAACAAAGTGCGACCGTCTAAACATAATAAACAACATAGGATTGATAACATATACTATAAGCCAAAAACTACATGAATAAGTTAATATTACGACATATACGATGCTCTAGACTACCACTAAGTTAAAGACTATAAAAATAGGTTAATACTAAGACAACGCTCGACTACCTACTTATAACTCTCTACTCTTATTCACGACCTCCACAATACTATCCTATCTATTGTTTAATATTCACTTTAAAATTTGATTAATTCATATTCATACCAGAAAGGTCAACATTGGTGGTAAAAAGTCCTATCAAAGATAATTTCATTATCAGGATTTGAGCAAGTTTTCTAATTAATAATTAAGAAGTACTTACCAATTCATCACAATTTTTGATTTCGACCTATATTTTATGCAATTCCTCTAACTAAAAGGAACAATAGTTACTACTCTCTATATTTCAATTTATGTGAACCTGTTTAATTAAATACAATTTTTAAAAAATAAAATAAAATATAATTCTAAATATATCATAATCTTTATATGACTATACAAGACAATAGGAGAGGTGAGCAATGAGGTCAATGAGAAATTAAATTCCTAGTTTATAGTGCCCCCACTTTGTTTAAAAAATAATACTAATTATATTATTAATAAGTAAAAGGCTACATTTGATGTCTACGACTGCTAATTCATATATTCTCTTTGAGTGCAACTTAATTAATCACCAATAAGATTGAAAAGCTCAACAAAAAATTCCACTTCCCCTTAATTCTTTTCTTTAAAATAGTTAACAGTGTATATGCTTTCCCACTGTGTCAAATCTTATTATAATGCTAATCTTAATTAATGGAAGTTTAATTCTTGGTCTTAATCATCAGAGTTTTGTCATTACTCTTATGCAATTGTTTGTATGATCCTAAATGAGTTTTGGACTTTTCTGGAATTTGGAAATGTGGAAAGTGCCATTTGCCACTACTTAATTATTTGTTAGTCAAGAGGGATATATATTGTGACACGGCTAGAAATAAAGGTTTTTTCCACTGCGAATCAAAATTATGAAATATGATTTTTCCATCTATCTTCCACCGAATCAATTCATTGGGAAGAGACACGGTGGGAAATAGATTTTCGCTGAAATATTGAAAAACTTTCTAATTTTTTCGGGTAAAAACACTATTTTTTTTTATTTTTCTCGCTGATTCAATCAAAATATATGTGAGAATAGTTGTTGAACGTTTCATAATAGAAAAATAGTGATTTGTTTTTAGTAGTGTGGTAAATCATGGCCTAGTTGCTAGAAATTTTGTTGTGTTAATTCACAGTCTATATATTTAGTGACTATGAATGATCATGGTTAACGTATAATAATTGGTTAAAAACTAATTGCTCACTTTCAATAGTATTTTTTTATGTTGCCTCTTGACGTTAATTCTTGTTCAGAATGACATCATGATATTAGATATAAAATTGGTGTATGTAAAAACATTTTGTACCAATATAGTTTAATGATACAATTTGGGATTTTCATGAAAATTAGGAAGATGATCTAAGGTGTTTTTTGATATTTTTTTAATAATCAGGAAAATATTATTCTAAAAATATTTCTATATACAAACCTTATAAGGGTGACTGGGTGAGGATGGAGTGGGGTGGTTGTTTTCTAAACTAATATCATGAAAGTCTCTTTTCTCAATTTTGAAAAAAAAAATATAATTTTTTTTAATAGAAAGTGTTTTTAAAATTTCGACCAACAAAATATGAAAAAATTTGAACACATTCTTTGAAAAATGTTTCATCTGTCAAAACACACCCTCATTCAAGATATCCATATTAACTAACTTATCCATAACTTTGAAGAAATTAACAAAAAAAGGTGTGGTGAAAAAAGAAAAGGAATCCAAGGTTAGATAGATATGAGAGGGATAAAAGCTTAACATAATATTCTTTAATTTTGTGTTGTGATTGGTCCCATAGCTTTTTTGTAATAATAAAACTTTAGATTTGGGAAGAGATATTAGCCAATTGACAATTCTCAATTACATTACTTGTACAGTTCTTAGATTTTATTCTCCAAAATAGAAAGTGTTTTTTGACTCTCCTTCCATCATTTAATAGGAAAGTGTTTTCTATTCAATATGTGGTATGTCTGATTAATTTTGAATTGACGTTGAAAAGTTTCATATTAGGGATAAAACATTTCTTAACAAAGTTGATTTCATACCTGAGGGGATTTGAATTCTCGAGACTACTTCTGATTAAGAATGAACATGTACTTATCACTCCACGGCAAGCCTGATGGTAACATAGAAAGTGTTTTGATACACCTATTGTGTGAAGACTTCTTCCAATATAATTTAGATTATAAGTTTTTGGTATAATGTTTCATGACATGTTATATCCTTATATACATAGCTACTACAAAGTAGTAGACTTTATGAAGGGTACTTTCTAGAAGATATCTAGCTAGGCTTAAATAAGTTGTGTGATAGAAAATTCTACAACACTTGTTAATACATGGTTCATATATATTAATAATGGAATTATGGATATACTTAAACACAATTTTCACTTGGTGTGATTTAATTTTTAATTCTCCAATAATTGGTGATGTAGAGGTAGTATCCTCAATTATCTACTAACACTACATTTAGAAATAGTTTTTTTTTCCTGAAACAATAAGAAATTTGTGTTATAACATAGGAGTATATATTTTTGTCTCCATCTTCATCAAATTCACTGAAAAAAAGATATGATGAAAAACAAATTCTCATTGAAATACTTGAAAATATTTATGAAAATTGTAGAAAATTTATCTTGCACTAATCACTAGTATTACATAAACATGTACAAATATAAAATACAAAACCATTAACGAGGAAGCATAATTGATGAGTGTGACAATTAAAATTAAGAAAAATGAATTGGAAGGGTTCAAGTCCAATTATTCTCAATGAAAGAAATCTTTTGATTATTATTATTAATAATAATATTGCTTTTAACAAAGAATGAATGCTAGTCACACCTTTTTCAAATTCAAAAAGAATAGGTCAAACTCCCTCTTCCTTTTGTTTTGTGATTCCTCTAGCCATTTATGTTTGGACGTAAAAATTGTGATTTTTTAAAAAAAATTACTATTATATTTTATTTTCAAGATAAAAATGGCAGTTGAAATTGTGTTTGAACATAAATACAAATTAAAATTTCCTTTGAGTGATTTGAAGAGAAAATTATGAAAATCGTTTTTTTAGAGTTTCAAATTCCAGTTTTGAAATTCAACTACAAAATTATAACAATTTTGTGTTCAAACGATTTTTTTTTGGAATAAAGTTTCGAAAAAAGTGAGAATTATCTTGTGTCAAACGAGCATTAATTATATTAAAAATCCTTAATTGGACCCTTTTCACCTTTCATTGCACGCTTTTTTTTTTAATTAAAAAAAAAAGTAGTGTTTTTTTTTAGGGAAGGAAATAAAGAAACAAAGGATAAACTATAAAGGATAGTTTGGTACATGAGATAAGTTAGGATATCCTAAGATTAAGTTTGAATTAGTTTTATACTCTGTTTGATTGACGATATAAATTTATTCCAAACTTAATCGTGATATATCCCATCTAATGGAAACGGAGACTAATTATATTTACAATCCTTAAATTAATGGAAACCCTTTAGGTGTAACTATCCATCAACCAAAAGTATACGATCTGATGAGATAGATGAGACTCTTTCACTGTTAGTTAAAGTTTTCTTCTTCGGTTCTTAAAAAAGAAAAAAAAAATCCTAATAACTATATAGTCAGACTAGTAAGTTCCGGATATATAACAAAATACTTACAACAAAAGATGTTATTCCCATTGCTTATATAAAACCTTGTCATTGAAACACAAAGAAACCACATTACACTCAAACCAAAAAAATGTTTTTGTTCACTTACCTTAATTCTCTGTCCAAAACACCTCAAAAGCTAAAGAAAAGGATGTTAGCAACATGGACACCAGACCAAGAACTCAACAAAGTGAGACTAAGGTCTGGTGCTGACATGAAGAGGAAACTTACATGGTATGATTTAGTAGCTCTTGGAGTTGGAGGAATGCTTGGTGTTGGAGTTTTTGTTACTACTGGACCCGTTGCTCGAAAAACCTCTGGCCCTTCTGTTTTCATCTCTTATATAATTGCTGCTGTATCTGCCCTTCTATCTTCCTTGTGTTATACTGAGTTCTCTGTTGCTGTCCCTGTTGCTGGTGGCGCTTTTAGTTATCTCCGAGTTACTTTTGGTAAGGATTTAACTTATATATACTGACTGACACGTCATCTAAAGATATCAGGTAGGGTTGATTTCTCAGACTGTCACTCAACTAATAGTTATTATGTTAGAAAATCACTTTACTTCTTGATTCCAATTTTTTCAACAAAAGTGACTTTTTGAGAAAATAACGGTTAGTTGAGTGACTATCTGAGAAACTAATTCGATGAAGGTAGATAGCAAGTTAGTATAGTACTCCATGTTGTTATAGATATTAACATGATGAAATTAAATGGATGCAGGGGAATTTGTAGGATACTTTGCAGGAGCAAATATATTAATGGAATATGTGTTATCAAATGCTGCTGTTTCAAGAAGTTTTACAGAGTATTTGTCATGTGCTTTTGGTAGGAATGATCCAAATTCATGGAGAATTCATGCACATGGTTTAATGCAAGGTTACAACATGTTGGATTTCCCGGCAGTTGCGTTGATTATTGTCCTCACTATTTGCTTGTGTCATAGGTATGTTCGCTATACAGTCATATCTCTTTATAACAACGTTATTTGTTCAGATAGAAAATAACTGTTATAGAGACGTCTGACTGTACTATAATTTGAGTACTTTTTAGTGGTTTTTTGATAATGATAGATCTATTTTGCAGCACTAAAGAGAGCTCAATGTTGAACCTAATGATGACAGCCTTCCATGTGGTGTTTTTTGGATTTATAATAATAGCTGGATTTTGCAATGGGAAGGTTGAAAACTTAGTAAAACCAGGAGGAATAGCTCCATATGGTGTTAGAGGGATTCTTGATGGAGCAGCCATAGTTTACTTTAGTTATATTGGATATGATACAGTGTCAACCATGGCTGAAGAAATTAAAAACCCTTCAAAGACTCTACCTTTGGGAATTGTTGGCTCTGTCCTCATTGTATCTGCCCTCTATTGCCTCATGGCTCTATCTTTATGCCTTTTGTTACCTTATAACATGGTACGTACGTCATTCAACTGACTTATATACACTGACAGTATAAAGAATTTATCAATGAAATTTTACTTGTTATATGTATCAGATTGTCTGGTGTATAGAAGTTTAACTCGTTTATAAATGTTTGTAGATCCCAGAAGGAGCATCATTTTCCGCGGTTTTCGAGTTGATGGGGTGGAAATGGGCAAGCAATGTAGTAGGGGCAGGTGCAAGTTTAGGGATTGTAGCATCTCTATTAGTAGCCATGCTTGGACAAGCAAGGTACCTTTGTGTCATTGGGAGGGCTAGACTTGTACCTTCATGGTTTGCTAAAGTACATCCTACTACCGGCACGCCACTAAATGCTACCATCGTCTTAGGTAAGTAGTATCATTACGTTGAAATTTATTAGATATAAAAATAATTTTATAGTAGCCACTTGTCAAAATTAAAGGGAGAAGTTGTATTTTTTTTTGTAATTTTGTATGTTTGTGGTGGCTATTTTTTTTCTTTTTTTTTTATTCATTTGTTTTTCTTAGTGATAATCGTATAATCCTATTAATTAAAACACCTTTTTGGGAAAGCTTATATCACAAGGAACATGCAAGGGCCAATTAATTAAGTCGAGCTAATTAAAAAAAGTAAAATCCTATAATATATACTCTGTTCCAATTTATGTGACTTACTTTCTATTTTAGTCAGTCTCAAAAAGAATGACGCATGTCTATATTAAATAATAATTTAACTATAAAATATCTATTTTACCCTTAATGAAATGATTTACAGTCACACAATTTTTTATCATTCATTTTGGACCACAAGTTTTAAAAGTCTTCTTTTCTTTCTTAAACTTCATGCCGAGTCAAACTACCTCACATAAAATGGGACGGAGGGAGTATATTAGTTGAAAGAAAAAAAAAGTATCCCTCCTTTTCCTAGATTCCCCCTTTTTGAATATTTATGGTCTGTTTTGCTAGTATTTATAGGCATCAAAGAATAACTTTATTTAAACTCTAAAACAAGAAGAAAATTTTCAATACGCATCTTCTCATAGTTTTTAGAATATAGTCAACATCGAAGTCAACATGATTCAAAATATGAATAAGTAAATACACAAAGAATTCGAAATTGTTCAATATCTATTATATATACATAAAATAATTTTAATCACGTTTATAATTTTTCGTTGAATGAAGTTCCGGTCTACCTAGCTCCGCCCTTGACTATAGTAAGTTTAATGCTAAGAATCTTAATCATTGAACTCACAGAATTTAAATCCTACATCCGCCTCTATGCAATGCACGTAATCTAACAAAACATCTTCTTCTCAATTCTTATCATATGGCTTTTGTACAATAATTTTGTTTCTATTTTTCAGGTATATGTCAAGCATCAATTGCATTATTCACAGAGCTTGATATTGTAATTGAGATGATCTCCATTGGCACATTACTAGTATTTTACTTAGTATCAAATGCACTTATATTTCGTCGATATGTTATACTTAGCAAAAATCCACCACTTCACACTCTCTTATTCCTCTTCCTTCTTTCATCCACCTCTTTTGCATTCTCATTATCATGGAAATTCAAACTACATTGGTGGAACCTCATGTTGTTCGCGGGACTTACATTTTCTGCGACAGTCATTTTCCAGTATTTTGTCCCTATGATCATTACGGAACGACAAGAGAGTTGGTTGGTCCCGTTCATGCCATGGCCCGCTACGATATCGATTTTCCTAAATGTTTTTCTCATGACAACATTGAAAATGGTGGCATATAAAAGATTTGGTATATGGGCTTGTGTTATAACAATGTTTTATGTACTATATGGTGTCCACTCAACATATCATGCTGAAGAAATAGTGGAAATGGTTGTTGTTGATAATGTGAATGTCAATTCTTCCACTCAACAACAAATTACTAAGGTTGATATTCAACTTGTTTAATATATAGTACAAAATTTCATTGCCTAGGCATGTTTAGTGCTCTATATATACAGTAAAAGTAAAAAAAAATGATTTTTTTACTGGACAAGGGTAAGGTGGAATGTCCCCCCTTGTCATGTATATATATTTGGTTATGATATATAAGGGAGGCGTCACCGGAAGGCGTAGTTAATTTCTCAGACAATCACTCAACAATTAGAAAGTCAGACAATTTTATTTTGTAACACAAAAATTACTCAAGTAATGATAATTATACATGTTTATTTATAGCGAAACAATAATTTTGCATAGACGTATATATATATATATATATACTATATAACTAGCTTTATTAGTTTGAAAGAAACCTAATCTTCATCATTTTTATCATCATCCTCATATATAATTTGTCCTTCACATATTTAATCTTTAGCGTATCATACCATAATCATTAGATCGCAAAGAAGATTGACAGAAAAATATCATCCCGAGGCGTTGGAAATTCAGATCGGCTCAGAAAATCACTCTTGCTATTTAGTCCGGTCATTTTCGATGTGGGAAAGAATCTTCTTGAAAGACATCTAGCGAAAGAGGACTAGGGCATCCCGACAATTATATACCTGCTAATCCAATGTCCACCCCGCCGGCAACTGAATGGATTTCTTTTTCGGGTTCCTTTAGTTGTCTCTATGTCCCTAGCGGGCTGCGATTTTATAAAAATAGTTGGGAGACATGGTCCAAGCCTGGTGAAAAAATGAAATAAAAAAGATTATGATGTAAAAATCTTGCGACCTTGTTTTTTCGATTTCCCGATTTTTCGATTACTGCATGTTGATTATATAAGTATGATATATTTATATATTCTATTTTTTTTCTTTTTTAATGGCATCATCCTAATTACTCCTCCATTTCAGTTTATATGAACTCACTCTTTTCGGTATTTTCTAAAAATAACGATACATTTTTTTAATTTAAAAACTATTAATTCTAATTACATGTTTTATTTTGCTCTTAATGAAACTTTTTTTTAATAACTAAAGGAATGTTATGGCATATTTAAAGTTACAAATTCCAAAATATTTAGGGGTCGTTTGGTAGGAAGTATTAGGAGAAATAGTCCATGTATTATGTATGGTATTATATAATACTATGTTTGGTAAGAATTTGGACCTATGTATTACACCCTACATGGCATTAGAGGATGTATTACTAATACCTTCTATTTGGAGGTATTAGTAATACATATGATTTAATACCATGGGATAAGTTTATGTAAAGACAAAAATATCCCTCAAATCATTTTGATCATTTTGTTTATTTTCTTGATTTTATGTTTTATATTTGTATTAGCAAATTAATTTAAATAAATTAGCATATAAATTATAGAGAGAGTTGTTTGTTACTAAATAAATTCAATACAATTTTTGAAATGTGAATTTAACATTTACTAATTAAAAAGGTAAATATATCACCACATGATGTTTCTTAATTGAATGTATAATATATGTGAGTGTGGTTTTCTAATTATTTGTATTTTGAACAATTTATAAAATTGCATACATATTAAAACTATAACTTGCAATTTTTATGTGTAAATGTAGATGGTTTACTCAATTTTACTAAGTATTGTTTACCATCTTAGCGGTTTTAAAAGTAGATGATTTATCTTTTTTAAATTGAAAAATGTCATTTTGTGAGTGCTAAATTTATTAAAATGACAATTATTTATCCTCAAATAATTCAAGTGAAAAAATAGCAATCATGACAACAAAATTGTTCTTCACCAAGCTAGAAAAAATAACATTGTCCGGCAATTATCTACCTTGACCCAATTACATAATAATACAAGGGTATAATTGTAAATAAAGCTTTTTATAGAGTTTTAATCCAAACACAAGATGAAGTAGGAAATAATGAATCAAATACTTGATAAAAATAAATCTTGCATTACTAATCACTTCACTATTAATCTCTGCATTACTAATATATGCATTACTAATCCCTGCGTTATTAATCTTTGTGCCAAACGACCCCTTATAGTCATACAAAATTACGAATGTTTTAGATCATAAATCTAAAAAAAAAAACATTTCTTTCTTTTAACTTTAACTTTGTGACATTTCAAACTGCATATAAAGCGGATCTGTATGGTAGCAAGGGAATTCACCTGAACCCGCTTAGCGAAAAATTCATTTTATATCATGACCAAATATATATACATGATGATAATTGACAAGGGGGGACATTCCACCTTACCCTTGTCCAGTAAAAAAATCATTTTTTTACTTTTACTGTATATATAGAGCACTAAACATGCCTAGGCAATGAAATTTTGTACTATATATTAAACAAGTTGAATATCAACCTTAGTAATTTGTTGTTGAGTGGAAGAATTGACATTCACATTATCAACAACAACCATTTCCACTATTTCTTCAGCATGATATGTTGAGTGGACACCATATAGTACATAAAATATTGTTATAACACCAGCCCAAATCCCAAATCTTTTATATGCCACCATTTTCAATGTTGTCATGAGAAAAACATTTAGGAAAATCGATATCGTAGCAGGCCATGGCATGAACGGGACCAACCAACTCTCTTGTCGTTCCATAATGATCATAGGGACAAAATACTGGAAAATAACTGTCGCGGAAAATGTAAGTCCCGCGAATAACATGAGATTCCACCAATGTAGTTTGAATTTCCATGATAATGAGAATGCAAAAGAGGTGGATGAAAGAAGGAAGAGGAATAACAGAGTGTGAAGTGGTGGATTTTTGCTAAGTATAACATATCGACGAAATATAAGTGCATTTGACACTAAGTAAAATACTAGTAATGTGCCAATGGAGATCATCTCTATTACAATATCAAGTTCTGTGAATAATGCAATTGATGCTTGACAAATACCTGCAAAATAGAAATAAAAATTAAACTTCGTGTCAAGGCAAAATCAGACAAATAAAATTGAAACAGAGGGAATAAAAGTTATTCTTTGATGCATATTAAACATTAGTTTGTTAAAAAAATGAGAAGAAAAAAGGAGGAAGACTTTCTTGTGATATAAGCTTTGCTAAAAAAGGTAATTTATTCTTCCAAATATATATATGACTATTTTGAAGATAATATATAGTTAACTAACTAATCTACTTTAATCATCACCAAGGAAACCAAATGAATAAAAAAATGAAAAAAATACAACAACCACAAACAAGCAAACACACAAAAAAGTTATTGTTAGTTGATTGATTCAATCAATTAAAAGTGTATTTTTTTTCTAATAATTTAAATTTTTAGATGAAATGATACGACTGATCTTTAGTACTGTTACTTACCTAAGACGATAGTAGCATTTAGCGGTGTGCCAGTAGTAGGATGTACTTTAGCAAACCAAGAAGGTACAAGTCTAGCTCTCCCAATGACACAAAGGTACCTTGCTTGTCCAAGCATGGCTACTAATAGAGATGCTACAATCCCTAAACTTGCACCTACCCCTACTACATTGCTTGCCCACTTCCACCCCATCAACTCGAAAACCGCTGAAAATGATGCTCCCTCCGGGATCTACAAACATTTATAAACGAGTTAAACTTCTATACACCAGACAATCGGATAGATATAACAAGTAAAATTTCATTGATAAATTCTTTATACTGTCACTCTGTCAGTGTATATAAGTCAATTGAACGACGTACGTACCATGTTATAAGGTAGCAAAAGGCATAAAGATAGAGCCATGAGGCAATAGAGAGCAGAGACAATGAGGACAGAGCCAACAATTCCCAAAGGTAGAGTCTTTGAAGGGTTTTTAATTTCTTCAGCCATGGTTGACACTGTGTCATATCCAATATAACTAAAGTAAACTATGGCTGCTCCATCAAGAATCCCTCTAACACCATATGGAGCTATTCCTCCTGGCTTTACTAAGTTTTCAACCTTCCCATTGCAAAATCCAGCTATTATTATAAATCCAAAAAACATCACATGAAAGGCTGTCATTATTAGGTTCAACATTGAGCTCTCTTTAGTGCTGCAAAATAGATATATCACTATCAAAAACCACTAAAAAGTACTCAAATTATTGTTCAGTCAGACGTTTCTATAACAATCATTTTTTATTTGGATATATGACGTTGTTATAAAGAGATTTGACTGGATAGCGAACATACCTATGACACAAGCAAATAGTGAGGACAATAATCAACGCGACTGCAGGGAAATCCAACATGTTGTAACCTTGCATTAAACCATGTGCATGAATTCTCCATGAATTTGGATCATTCCTACCAAAAGCACATGACAAATACTCTGTAAAACTTCTTGAAACAGCAGCATTTGATAACACATATTCCATTAATATATTTGCTCCTGCAAAGTATCCTACAAATTCCCCTGCATCCATTTAATTTCATCATGTTAATATCTATAACAACATAGAGTATATAAACCTTCTAGCTACATTAATTCATCGAGTTGGTTTCTCAGATGGTCACTCAACTAACAGTCATTATCATTTATCTCAGAAAGTCACTTTCTTCGTTGAAAAAAATTGGAATCAAGAAGTAAAGTGACTTTCTAACATAATAACTATTAGTTGAGTGACAGTCTGAGAAACCAACCCTACCTGATATCTTTAGATGACGTGTCAGTCAGTATATATAAGTTAAATCCTTACCAAAAGTAACTCGGAGATAGCTAAAAGCGCCACCAGCAACAGGAACATCAACAGAGAACTCAGTATAACACAAGGAAGATAGAAGGGCAGATACAGCAGCAATTATATAAGAGATGAAAACAGAAGGGCCAGAGGTTTTTCGAGCAACGGGTCCAGTAGTAACAAAAACTCCAACACCAAGCATTCCTCCAACTCCAAGAGCTACTAAATCATACCATGTAAGTTTCCTCTTCATGTCAGCACCAGACCTTAGTCTCACTTTGTTGAGTTCTTGGTCTGGTGTCCATGTTGCTAACATCCTTTTCTTTAACTTTTGAGGTGTTTTGGACAGAGAATTAAGGTAAGTGAACAAAAACATTTTTTTGGTTTGAGTGTAATGTGGTTTCTTTGTGTTTCAATAACAAGGTTTTATATAAGCAATGGGAATAACATCTTTTTTTGTAAGTATTCTGTTATATATCCGAAACTTATTGGTCTGACTATATAGTTATAATATCCTGTAGGACCAACTAAAAGAGGAAGCATTTGCTATTAGAATTTTTTTTCTCCATTTATCTTAGGAATCAAAGCAAAAAACTTTAATTGATGTTGAAAGAATCTCGTCCATCTCATCACATGTCCCATGATTTGTTTGAAAGTACAACCTTGTCCTTTGATTCTTTTTAGGGTGACCATTATACCCTTATGATTAATTCTTTATCCTTTCCTCAGCTTTTTAGAGCACCAAGACTCAAAAAGACATTATAAGAAAGCATGCAAAGAAAGGTGGAAAAAGGATCCATTCTTAGCTTGTAAGAGGAATCACAAAACAAAAGGTTGAGGGAGTTTGACCTATTCTTTTAGGAATTTGAAAAGGTGTGACTAGCATCCATTCTTTGTAAAAGCAATAATAATATAAACATTTCTTTTCATTGAGAATAATTGGACTTGGACCCTTCATATTTATTTTTCACATATTCAGTGTAATTTCACTAATGAAGTCTGAAGATGATAAAAATGTACGCAGAATGTTTCCCATAATAGATTATTATTGCATCTAAGGTTATTTTAGTCTTATTAGTAGACAATTGAGGATAATGCTTTTTAGATTACCACTAATTAGAATCAAATCAGCAAGTAAAATGTGTTTAATCCATATCCAAGTTGTAGAATTTTTTCCATCATACTACTTATTACTTAGCCTAGCTAGCTAGCTAGAATTGGAATGTAGCCCTTTTAAAGTCTACAATATATTGTAGCTCTATAGGGAATATACCACATGCATTGAGGGCTAAAGCCATAGAATTAATTTCTACAATTAGGTGAGAAGCCACTGACTTAATGAAAATCATGTTGACATTTAAGGTCATTCAGGCCAAATCCAAAGGGATCTTTTAGCCTTGTTGCTCTGATCTCCACCTCAAATTATCTGTTGTGATTTTGAAGACATAAATATTTTTGAAGACAACATACACCTAAATAGAAAGATTATATCTTAAGACATAAATAAAGATAAAATGATCAAAGAACCCACTTGATTACAGTTTTTTTTTAGGGACGTATAAAAATGAAACACAACATATAACTTGAAATGGAAAGGTGCGGGGGGGGGGGGGGGGGGGGGGAGTATATTCTACCTATGCTAGAAATTTGAATGTAAAACCTCATGATTCTAGCTTAAAATCTTATCTCACGGATTACTAGACCACACTCTCGGATCTAGACGAATATGTAATATAATTATATACCTAATTTAATAAAAAATAATATTATATTATCAATGCATATAAATTAAACTTTTCTTTAATATAGATTAAAAGACAAAGTTGAAAATTATACATTGGCACCTGCTTTTGCTATGCTGTTTCTCTTTGTTCTTTCACTTTCATCTTCTAATTTTAATAAATGATTTTTAAAAAAAAAGTCAAAAAGACACCTCTTTTTTCTAGAATAAAATCCAAGAAGTGTACTAGTCACATAATTGAGTATTAATTACTAATAGATTTCCAAATCTAAAGTTTTTTTTTAATTACAAAAAGCAATCGTCGAATCACATGACCAAAGAAGATTATGTTAATTAACTTTTTATCCTTGTCATAACTAAGTATTAGCCAATGAAAAAACCTAAGTAGTACCCAACTCTAATTCTTTTTTATATATATAATTTTTCCGAAAATTCCCAATTTTTTATCAAAGTTCAAAGTTCAAACTACAAGTATAGATTCTGGAGAAATTATTTATAGATGAAACATATATTATTTTATTTTCAACTCTTTATAGGAGTTTTTAACTTTTTGTTTTCTTGATAAATCAAACCCAAAATTTTAAGATTAAAATTGAAGAATACTAATTACCACTTAAGCAACTCCTCTCGTGAAAACTGAGAATTAGTTATCTCATAGGAGTCCGCTTAATACCATGATGTCATTCTTAACAAGATTTAACGTCAAGAGGCAACATAAGAAAAATATTGAAAGTGATCGAGCAACTTGTTTTAAACCAATTATAATTTAACCATGATCATATATATAGTCACTAAATATAAACTATGAATTAATACAACAAATTAATTTCTAGCAACTAGGCCACGATTAATCAGCGGTGGAGCCATAATTTTCACAAAGAAATTTAAAATATGAAAAAATAAACACGCAAAGAAGTTAAAGGGGTTAAACATCTACTATGTACTTAAAAATAATAATTTTAATCATATATAATAATATAACTTTTTATCAAATAAAGCTTAGATGAACCCGCTTGACTATACCTAACTTTTTGAGTCTCGACCACAAATAAGGAGTGGTAAATGTTCCTTTCAACATTTCCAATTTCTAGATAAGTCCAAATTTCCAGTTTCATTTAGGATCATACAAAAAAATTGGATTAGACTAATTAAAAATACTCTGATGATTGAGACCAGGAATTAAATTTCCAATAATTAAGATTTGCATTATAATAAGATTTGACACAGTGGGAAAGCATATACACTGTTAACTATTTTAAAGAAAAGAATTAAGGGGAAGTGGAATTTTTTGTTGAGCTTTTCAATCTTATTGGTGATTAATTAAGTTGCACTCAAGGAGAATATATTAATATCCTTTCACTAATTAATTAATATTATTATTTCAACAAAGTGGGGGCACTATATAACTAGGAATTTAATTAATTTTTCATTGACCTCATTCCTCACCTCTCCTAATGTTAGCTTAGTGATCAATTAGCCTTGAGTATCTATAGCTTTAATGAGATTGATACTCCTAAACTAATAGTGACACATCATATGCTTAACGTTCTTAATTCTTTAATCTCGTCTCAATTTATGTGATTCTGTTTGAATGCAAACACAATTAGTATTGTACACTAAATAATTGGGATTATTATAGAAAATTTCATAAACTTTAAATCTTAGATTTGAGACCATAAAAAGGACATTTCTTGCTTGTTTGAAGTCATATTAATTAGGCTTATTTTTCCCCACCTGGTGTTTGGAGCCCCGATTAAATTCGGATCGCGCACTGCAGGGCCTATTTGGAGGTGGCGCTCCCAACATAACTTTCTCCATACCCAGGGGTTGAACCGAGACCTCTGGTTAAGGGTGAAGCAGTTCCAACAAAAATTTCTCCATATTAGACTCTTTTTTTTAATAAGCAAAGAAGGGGAAAGACGGATAGGGCTTTAAAAGACACTACAACAAATATGATATATAACTACGAAATTATTAGCTACGACATCAAATTCGTCACTAATTGTTTTCTTTTAGTAACAAAATTTACTTTTCGTGCTTAAATATATGAGACACATACTTTTAGTGACGAAACATAAAAATCCATAGCAAAGTTTTGTCCACTAAAGTTTCCCACCAAAAAATTAATTGGCGCCATTTGTTAAGTAGTGTTAGTCACGAATTTAAAGTTATCAGTGACCCATTATTTCGTCACTAATAATGTATCTAATTCATGACAAATTATTTTGCCTTAAAATATATTAATTTTTGAACACAAAAAAAAATTCATCTAAAAAATTATGTTGTTACAATATTGACAAATTAGAGTTCGTAGTTAAATATTATAAGTTTTAGCTATAAAAATTTAGATTTAACTATGACATTTATTTTTGTCACTAATAATATAAATAATTGGTGACAAAGATTTTATTGTCTCTAATCAATCAGTGATTTAGTGACAACAAAAAAATTGTCACAAAATGTGTAAGGTGTTAAATAGCGACGACTTAAAATTTGTAGTGAATAATTCAACTATTTGCTACGAAAAAAATCCATAGCTAAATACAACTTTTTTTGCTACAATTGTTCATAATTACAAGTGACAACTTACAAAAAGAATAATCCAAGTTCTTCATAAGAAATAGACAGAGTCCATTCGTTAATTGGCGAGGGGAAATATTAAAACCAACAAATTTGATCGATTTTGTAAAAATGAAAAAGTTCAAGTCATCAATTTTCTTAAATTATGCAATTGTTATACATCATTTGAAAAATACAATCCAGGTTATAAGTACCCTGAGTGGGTTACAGACTTACGATTCTACCACTATATTGCTAATATTTGTTGGTTTATCACTTTTGTTTTTTATTTGATACACTTTTATTGATAAAGACGATAGAAAAATAATTCCTCAAGTCTTCGTGCTAATTTTTTAGCGTGTTTATTGATTTGTGATTGGTAAACTGCATAGATTAAGTCGATCTATTTGCTTTTGCCTAAAAATATGTACATATTTAATAGTAATTTCACATACGTACGTAGAGCAACTATACAGAGATAATATCGACTTACAAAATTAGACTTTGCAAAGGTGCGAAATATTTCATTAATTTCTATTAACCTTTTCCATCAGTGTGAAAATTGAAATAAACTAAAAAATGAAAGCACAAATGAAAGAAATGAACCAACTAGAATTTCAAATATATTATGATGAAGTACTATAGTTATGAGTATCGATTTTTTTTCAAAACAATTGATTTACTGATCGAATTGAACTGATTATTTAATTTTTTTAATAAAATCGAAAGTTTAATTTTATATAAATTTATAATTGTACTGAATAATTTATAAAAATAAATAAATAAAATGACTGAATCGTACTGAATATATTTAAAAATATTTTAAAAAATATACAGTTTAATTAAAATATAATCTACATTTGAATGAATTGTGGGTGTTAAATTTCATAAATTTGTGTATGTGTATAAATAATCATATATTATATTATTTCTACATAAGTTAAATTTGAAATAAGTGAATGAAGTTAAAAATAAAATAAAAATGAGAGACAAGAGAGAGTTGATCGGATGGTAAACACTCCTCACTTCCAACCCTAAGGTTGTGGGTTTGAGTCCCCAAGAAAGCATAATGTGGGAGCCCCTCCTGGGGAGAGGTTAAAAAAAAATGGAGATGAGAGATAATAGGAACATTAACATTTTTTATAATAATAAATTTATCTCTAATTAATACATTTAAGAACAAAATAATTTTTTTAATACAAAATATAGTCATAGTGACGAAATTAGATTTTGTTCAACTACGAGATACATATAACTTTAGAGACAATTGATGTCGTCATTGATTGAAGTAAAATAATTAGCGATGATATAATTTTGTCGGTAGTAATAACCTTTTTAGTGACAAAGCATACTATTAACTAAAAAAAATATACTTTTTACGGCAAATAAATTTGTCACAAATGTTTAAGCATTATTTGGGGATGATTTTTCTTTTTGTAGTTAAATAATACTTTTAGCGACGAAGATGACGAAATTATTTGCCCCTGATAATCAAATTTGTTGTAGTAAGATAAGAACTCCAACACTAGCTGAGGTAAGAAAAAGTCACTCAGTAAATCGATGAATTATACACTTGGAGATAGGAGCAGGGGCATTAAAACTATACAAGTTCTATCGAAAAAGTGAAGTCTAGGGACAACGAATGTGAGGAATGACATCTCCATCCTCCATCCTACTAAAAAAGTTTGTAAACAATGAACATGCTAAATACCAACCTTTTTAAAACTTTTTTTTTCTCAAATTTCGTGTCATATTAAATAGAGATTCACGTAAATTGAAACAGAGGTAATAATTATGGTTCCTTTAGTTAGAGAAATTAGATAAAAATAATTCCATGCCTATCCAAGTACTATATATGATAAGTGCAAGGATCACTCACAACATGCCTTCTTCTCAAGTTGTCCTTTCTATACATGAAATCACAAAGGACTTGAAACATCCTAAAAACATATATAATGGCATCCAGCACAAAAAGATTTAGTTTGTTCTTTTTTACTTTTTAGGGAGAGTCATGAGATCGAGTGGGTCAAGGTGGATCTAGTCTTATAGCTAGTTACGGATTCACGTGAAATCTATAGCTTCTACTCACGCTTTATGTTTTTGTTTAGAGATCATCAAGTTACTATATATAAATATTTAACTGTGAACGCGGTTATTATTATATATATCGACTTAAGATCATTATAGTAATTTATAACTTTAAATTCTGAATTCGTCTCGATAACATGTGGGGAGTCACATGAATCTCATGGTTGAATATAATATGGAAGAAGATCACAGAATTTTGATAGGAAATGATTATAACTTCATTGTCCATCCAATTGTTTTTATTTAATAGAAAAAAAGCCAATATTCATGGTGCAATATATTTCAAAAGTTGGATTAGCTAAGCAACATTACCACCATACAATGAAAATGGTCACCTTCTCTTGCAAAGAATATTTATGTTTACAATTATATATGAAGAACATAGGTCAAAATAACCTATTTTCAAACGCAACTCTCAAGGTATTGTCTGCTTTGGAGCATATATTTAAAATTTTAAATAACATTAACGCTTTCTAATCACAAATATTAAAGATATTTTTGACCATTTTCCGTAAAATGAATAAAGGTTAGGTGTGTGATCACAAACCAATATATAGCAATGAAAATCACAAATAAGTAATATGGAGCTAAAAGTGGATTTATGTCAAACACACAAGACCTCACCTGTAAGCAAAGAAAACAAAAAGTGCACTTATACCTAATAGGTTACAGCATTTAAGGTTTTGTCATGTTATGTATTGCTTTTAGCAATAATCCATCAATCACAAATTATAAAAGGGAAAAAATTACAAAGATATTGATCTTGATTTAATTAAGATATGGTCTGCCATCAACCAAAAGAAACATATATCATGATCCAGTTGTAACAACAAGACAAATATAGAAATTTGGTAAAATGCTAGTACATTTACATTTATATATATATATATATATATATATATATATAAATAATAATAGATATAGAAATTGATAATGAGTTCTTCCTAATATGTGCTAATGATGTTGCTTAGTGGTCAATGAAATGAATTGTAAATCATAAGATTTAAATTTGAATATTAATTAGCAAAGACAAAATTACTAGATAATTTCTTCTCATCTGCCTAAAGGAATGGGTAAAATCTCGCCATATATATGCTCGATAAAGGCAAAAATTAATCGTGCATGTATAAGTTAACCCCAACACCACAATTATAGAAAAAAAAAAATCAAACAACACATGTTGCTTGGAAAGAATAAATTTGGACAATTTTTTTATGAAATAACCGTTAGCCAGAAGGGTATTTTTAAAAAATATATTTAACTAGTTGGAGAGCACTTTTTAGCTAGTTGACTAATGGTGAAAGAATTTTTGGAGCCAAAAATATAATAAAGAATATAATAAAGTTAATCTATTTCAAATAATTCAGAGATATTTTTAATAATTTTTTGGGATAAGGGTCTGTAAAATATCTCAACTTTGGTCGAATTTGTTGTTGCGATACTAAACTTTCATGAGGACCTATTACCTCCCTAGACTATTTAATACCGTATTTTTTACCCCCTGAACTATTTAATAGTGTATTTAAAGGTATATATGTGCCCACGTGGACACATTATTATTTATAATTTTGTATTATTTTTTATGTCCACGTGGGCAAATATATATGTTTAAAATACGGTATTAAATAGTCTAGGGAGGTAATAGGTCCTCATTAAAGTTTAGTATCGCAACAGCAAATTCGACCAAAATTGGGGTATTTTTCAGACACTTATCCCTGTTTTTTCCTATAATATATAGATAGAGTTAATTTAATAGTTATAACTTCATTTTTGTTCACCAATTGTGTTTGTTTAATAATAAATAGAAAAGCCAATATTCATGGTGCAATTGGATCTAAAGTGAACTCCTTTTCAAATTCAATGGCTAGTTGTTCATGAACAAGTATACTCACCCTTATTCTTTTTAAGATTCAACGTATTCATTGAGATTTGTCTAATCATTGTATTAAAAGACGTATGTTTTAATTGCAACTAATATTTATGTTTTAATGACTGAAAAACAAGAGTGAGAAAATTTTATTTTGGAAAAAAATAAATTGGAGCTTTCAATTTAAAATCTTAAAAATAAATTATATAAGTGGAATAGCCCAAGGCTATTACATTGAAAAATAGGAGACAAGGTAAGTACCTAATATTTGAATTAATATTATATAATTTTCACTTGTTTTACTAGGATTGTGATGGAGTGGTAAGTACTCCTTCATCTATAATCAGAAATCTCGAATTTGAGTCTCTCTAGGTACAAAGTTGCATTTGTTAGGGAGCGCTTTATTCTCTAATCTGAGACTTTTCGGTGCGAATCCAAATTTAATTGAACTTCAATATGAGTACTGGATATCGAATGGAAAAACAAAAAAAAAACTAGTTATTTTTGCAAGTACAACTAGGTCATGTAAAACCTAGCTAGTTTATTTTCTTAAAAATATAGCAATATAGATAAAGGAAGGTTAATTAGTGGTATATGATCACAAAGAGGTGATATGGAATTAAAAGTGGATTAATGTCAAATACAATACCTCACCTCTAAGCAAATATATTTGAGAAGACAAAAAGGCAACTTAACCTAATTAGGATACAATGGTCTGCCATTAACTAAAAGGAAACATATCAATTGTAACAAGAAGACAAACAGAATAGAAATTTGGTATAAAATTTCTATGACCTACACATTATTGACAAAATCTGGTAAAATTTCTTGATATAAAAATGACACCTAATTTTTCAAAAAATATATTTTGTGATCTTCATGGATTATTATTATTAATTAGTTAATAAGGATCTTACTTTAAAAAATTGAATTCAACTAAGATATGCTGCTTAGATAGAGGAGGGGAAATGGGGTTGATTTACATAAATGTGCCTTTTTAGATATTTATTAATTAGATTTTGTTCTTATGTTTATAAGTCTGCAAATATGATCTTTGAAAAATTATTGGTTGGAATTAATAACATTAGACTTAGATCTAATATTTGTTCATTCAATGCTTAACTATCTAGATAAAAAGAAAATATTTGACTCTCTAACTTTTGTAATAATTTACAAAATTTTATATTAAACCACCATTTAATATTTTTGCTCAAAAAATCTTTATCCAAGAGATTCATATGTTATAAAAGAAAATCATATGAATAATATTATGGAAAAACTACCTAATTATACAGAAATCTCTACTATATTTACTAATTCTCTCTATAGTTTTGAAATAATTGCGTATTGTCTCACTAATTAATATAATTTTATACCAGATTTTTAAGTCATATACATCTAGATACATGTAATTTTGCTACCACATACACTGAAATAGGAAGAGAAACGAGTGAGATAGGAGGGAGGTGAACGAGATAGTTTATGCATCTCATATACATGTGAATCACAACAGCTACATATATCTGGAATACTAGATACATTCTAGGTACATTCTGAAATACAAATACATAGGAAGAAAAACGAGCGAGAAAGGGAGATAGACGAGCAAGAAAGGAGAGAAGCAAACGAGAGACTCAAATATATACGAATCCACCTAAATATAATAGAAGTATATCTAAAATAAATTGCGCCTAATTTTAACCTCATATATTCGAGATTAAAACTTTCTTAAAGCCAAAATTGGGAGTTAAGTGAGAGTGACAAATTAACATCACATCACATCTTTCAAAAGAGAATTCCACTATTAACTGTCTGCATAAAACTTTCTTGAACTTTTCTTCTAATTAAAAAACTAAACTTTTTACAACTATAACATCAAACTCACAGCTCAGAGCATTCCACTTATATAAGAGTCAATTGAGGCCAAGAAAATAAAATTGGGCCCTTTTCAGCATTATCCTTTGGTGTACTTGTACATGACAATCTTTCTATTTGGATCATGGCATTATTGGAAATGCTGCAGCCTAAGAGTCGTTTGGTATTCGGGATGAGATATCCGATGAAATTATTTTATTTTATTTTTCATATGGGATATTAATTCATCATTTCAGTATAAATGGTGACATTAAATAATCACGAGATTAGCTAATAGCTTACACCAATCATGGAATAATGTAATCTCAAATTTTATCTCAAAGTTGTTATACTTATCTCACATATCAAATGACACCTAATGGTATGACATAAAGTTTGGGTTAAAAGTCCTCTTTAATTTTTAGCAAATTTTATTTTTCATTATAAAATGTAGTGGAAGAATTATAGAATTCTCTTATTTTTAATCAAAGGTTTTGCGGAGAAATTTTGATTGGGGTAACGTTTCTCCCACCTTATACAACAAAGTCTGAATTAATCATGGACCTCGATACAAAATCAAATATTGAATGGAAAATTAATATCTTTTTTTCTTCCAATAGCTTTTGTGGGATATAAGTATTAATTAAGGACATAAATTAGTTGACTAAACTTTATCATCATGATTGCATAATCCATTGTTGCTTGAAATAGTACAAAATTGACAAATCTTGAAATCAAATCTAGAAATTTGTCTTCTTCCTCAACTAGAAATTTAGAAAATCACAATATAATTTCATCTAAAATAATATTTTTGTGGCATATTTTTCTTTTTAATCTGTCTCAATAAAATTATCAATGTTCTATAATTAAAAATAGTTTTACTTTAGAATATTCATTTTACTTTTAATATGATGATTTAGCTACACAAATTATTAAGGAGTGTTTTAAACCTGAAAATTTAAATTCTACTTTTTTTTCTTAAATTTTATATCAAATTAAACCATGCCTAAATCGAAAAGGAGGGAATGCTACTATCATCAAACTTCCCACCTATTCATAGGGTAATTGACCCTTTTAAAGCTAATTGTCCCATTTAAGATTTTAAAAAAAATTATATTTAATATTTATATCAAATTAATATATATGTATTTTATCATGATGAAGTAATATGTGAGTGAAATTCATATTGATTAACCCTTGTTAGGTGATAAAAGACACATGTCATACTATTATTAATTTATTATAAATATCGAATACGAATAAATACTTATCCTACAATTAATATCATTTGCATTAGGTGAATTTGTTATTACCTAAAAGGGTATATTATATATTCCAAAAATAAAGCCACTTGACATGCGATGATATAGTATTATATATAAAGTAGGAATTTTTGGCCAAAAACATCCTTAAATTATACTCTCAACTTAAACTACATCCTCAAATATTTTTTCTTAACAGAAAATGTCCCTCAATTATTTAAAATTTGACAACTTTCATCTTTTTGTTAAAATTTATCAAAAATTAACAAATTCTTCACAAAAACATGTACGGTTCACACAACTCTCAACAAAAGTCCCTAAATCAGTACTCCCAATAAATCAATTTTGTTCATTCTACATACATCTAAAATAAAATATTGTGATTTTTTTAGCAACAACGTTTTGCATTGTCTTCCTTTAATTAACAATTTTGTTTTTTATTTACTTTCATTTGATTTGATATAAAAAAATTCTCAGTTGAAATATTTTCTTCTCATTGAATCTGCAAAAAGTGGTGTCGGTCGGAGACTTTTACTTCTAATAATGGATACGAAACTCAAGTACTAGACATCAAACTTAGTTGAATCTTGATTACCTCAACTATCAGCTTGCCCCCAAAAAAATTATTGATCTAACGACATTTTGACTTTTCAAGGTGAAGATGGTGTAAAATTAAGCTCCAACTCCATCCTGTTGATAAAGGAGAAGAGTAGATCATGTCTCCCCGTAGACTCACACTATCCTAACATTATTTTTTTAACAGCAAACAAGGGTCTCTAAAAATATTAATTTTTGAAAGCTTTTTCCAACAAGTAATAAAATCATAGATTTTTTTTTTATGAGAATAGAATGAATTGCATATGTTTTTGTGTGGAATTCGCTAATTTTTTTGACAAATTTTAACAGAGAGATGGAAGTTGTCAAGTTTCAAATACTTAAAGGATTTTTTTGTTGAGAAAGATAATTTAAGGATGTAGTTTAAGTTGAGGGTATAGTTTAGAGATATTTTTAGCCAAAAACTTAACTTTAATTGAGACCCACCTATTCATTAACTTAAATATCGTCTTAAATAGTTACACATTATTTTTATTTCTCTAAAAACATAAAAAAGATAGAGAGCATATCCATTTACATCTTTATGCCTTTAATTATAAGATAACGAGAAATCAGTATATGAGCTTTTAGCTTCGCCAATGAAAACCATCAAAAGTTATGTTATGATGGAACAAATAGATGATTCTTTTAATTTTAATCAAAGTTTTTAGAATCTATCTTCGTGAATAGAAAAAAATAGGAAGCATTATTTCTTTAGTGAGGCTGCTGGTATAATATGTGATTTGAATTAATCAAAACCCTAAAGCAAGTATCAAATATCGAGTTAAAAATGATTTTAAAAAAAATTATATGTAGGTTAATTTAAGGGAGGAAAAGTCATTTTAAAATTAAATCTTTTAAGAATAGCAGATAATATTTTCAAATAATCAATATTCCATCAATATAGGTTGTGGTACACTGGTTGAGAGTGCTTCACTCTTAATAAGAGGTATCGGATTCGAGCTCTGAATATGAAGAAAATCTTGTTGGAAATGCCATTTCCGAATAGGTCTTGTGTGATCCAGATTTAATCGGAGCTCTCCGAACAAATGGAAAACCAAAAAAATAAAATAATCAATATTCCCAAACAATAATATAATGACTTCAAAGTAGGGAAAAAAAAAAATATTCGCCCGTTATTCGCAGACACCATTGATTCATTCATGGCTAGATAATTGCCATGTGGAATTTTATCAACCATACAATGTAACGCCTTCCTATTTTACTCATAGAAAGTGCAAACATAAATATAATTTTATTATGAAGAGAAAAAAATATTATGGAAAACACATTTTCCCATTAAATTGATTCCAAGGTTAGCATAATTCCCAAATATATATATATATATATATATATATATATATATATATATATATATATTTTATTTCGTTTAAAAAGGATTGCATTTTTTATAACAATTCTTTAATTTTAAATTTTTAAATAAATATATTTAATATAACAAAATTAACAGATATTTTGATACTTTAAATATTTATTTAATTTAAAACAATAAATTTAAAAGTCTTTTTTATTTTCAAAAATTTCGTATCAAATTAAAACCAAACAAACAAACTATAATAGAAAATATATACATATTAGTAAGAAGTAGAAGATATTTGAAAAAGAGAATAAAACCCTAACTTCACATTTTGGAAAAGCTTCTTGGAGCCGTTTAGACAATTTTTGGGAATAAGCTATTGAAGAATGTCTTTTACACAGAATTTAGACATAATATATAAACGTATTTTATAATTTGATTTTAATTAATATTCCTATCTTTTAATTTTGAGTATACATAAATAGACACTTAAATTTATTTAAGATTGAACAAATAGACACATTCGTCCTACATAACATACGTGGCGTCTTACGATTATATCACTTAGGACATATATGCCTACTTGTTCAATTTTATACAGGTTTTAGTATTTATTTGTGCATATCCAAAGTTTGAGGGCATAAATGTTAGTTGAGCCAAGTTAAAAGACATATTTATATATGGAAAAAAGGTTCATCGAATTTTGAGAAAAGACTCATTTATGCCATCAGTTAAAAGTTTGGCTCATCTACGTAATTTCTGTTTGAGAAAAGACTCATTCATACCATTATTTATTAACTAAAAAGAGTTTCATTTCGCAAAATCTTTTTTTACATGTGGTCAATTATGATCCGGTCACGTCATTAATTCAATTATTTTTTTAAAAGGAAAAAGGTTCAAATATGCCATTGAACTTTGAGGAAAAGTTCATCTATGTCATCCGTTGAAACTTTGGCTCATCTATGCCATTTCAGAATTTTCAGTTAACAAATGATGATATGAATAAGCCTCTTCTCAAATGGAAATGACATAGATGAGCGAAATTTTTAACGAATGACATAAATGATCCTTTTTTCAAAATTTGATGATATATTTGAGTCTTTTCCTTTTTATATTATGCCAATTATATGAATTTGAATAATCTTTTTTAAAAAAATATTTTAAATTGTCATTTGTTATAAATTATACTCTAGTACTTTTCAAAGAGAAAAAGGCTTAAAATGGTCCTTTATCTTTGGGCTCTGAACTAAAATCATCCTTATTCTTTAATTTAGATCACTAATGGTCCTCCAATAATGAAAAACAGTCCAAATTCTAACTGAGACTTACGGCGTTAAAAAGGAATAGAATCTAATCACGTGTTGTTCACGTGCTTCCATTCCAAACAAAAAGAAAACACGCCGTCTACCTACATCTTCTTCCCCAAAATCAAGCCCTAACCCTCCAATCGCCGACGTAGAGTTCGCCGGAAGAGCTAATGATATCACAGGTCTGTCTTTCTTCTACCATAATCTATTTTAGTGGTTTTTTTTGTTTGATTTCACAATTTGATGCGTTGTTTTCTGGAGAGGATACCTTACCTCGTGGAGATAGAGAGACTGTTTTCGAAAGATACTCCGTTCGTCAGACTATGAATGTTTCTCCTTGTGGAGATGGTCAGACTGATTTCATAGTTGTTTATAAAAATTATTGTCTATTTTGTTAGTGTCACTCTAGGTCTTGAAGTTGGTGACTTGATAAACTTGATTGAGAAAGTTGAGCCATAATGTTCAGCAGATTGTTGCATTGAAAGTTGAAAGAGTCTGTGTGGAATACACTTTTTATCCTAACATTTATTATTCCAAGTAATTAAAACTATTGCGAAGTAGATTCTGTTTTTGCTTTCACTTTCTTCTATGCTCATATATATATAAGGGTATACTTATGCAACAGATACAACATCGTAGTTTCATTTTGTCTTAATGCAGTTGTTTCAATTGCAGGGATCAAGATCATGTTAATGTTGGTATCAGAGTGATAAAGAAATAGACTCAAGATCTAAATTTGGTTTAGTAATCACTTAGCTGCATCTGCGCATAAATCTCTTGAAGGGGACTTGCCAGAAGTTTGGTCGAGTACCAAGTGCCAACATTATTCAGTGAAGTTCTCCAACCCTGAATTTGGCTATACATGGAGGTCAGTGTAGGTGAGATTGGAAATGTAGTTGGAGTGGAGGACCAAGATGATCTTCTGAAAAGTTCATTTAAAGTCTCTCAGGAGATGGAGAAGTTTCTATGTGACAGATTGCTGGACCCAGACCAGCCAATTTCAGAGCGTTTCAGAGCTCTTTTCTCTCTAAGGAACCTTCGGGGATCAGGTCCACGAAATGCCCTTATCAATGCAACAAGGGACCCCTCAAATCTCTTGGCACATGAGGCTGCATTTGCACTGGGTCAAATGCAAGATGCTGATGCCATTCCTGCTCTTGAAGGAGTTCTATTTGATTTCTCCCTGCATCCAATTGTTCGGCATGAGGCTGCAGAAGCACTTGGTGCAATTGGCATAGAAAGTAATATTTTACTTCTAGAAAGAAGTTTGGCTTCAGATCCAGCCCAAGAGGTCCGGGAGACATGTGAACTGGCTCTTAGTCGAATCAAAGAACTGAAGAATGTAGGAACTGATGATGGCTCCTCAACAATGGCACCGTCACCCTTCCTATCAGTAGACCCTGCTGCTCCTGCTTCTTATTCCTCTGTTGAGGACTTGAGGGAAGTTCTTTTGAGTGAAGAAAATGGAATGTATGAACGCTATGCTGCTCTTTTTGCTCTAAGAAACAATGGAGGAGAGGAAGCTATTTCTGCAATTATTGCATCCCTAGGTTCAAAGAGTGCTCTACTAAGGCATGAGGTTGCGTATGTATTGGGTCAGTTGCAGAACAAAAGGGCTTCAGATGCCCTGTCTATGACTCTTAAAGATGTCAATGAGCATCCAATGGTTAGACATGAAGCAGCTGAAGCTCTTGGTTCTATAGCAGATGCCGAATGTCTTGCTCTTCTTGTGGATTTTGCCAAGGATCCCGAGCCTATTGTCTCACAAAGTTGTGAAGTTGCTCTTAGCATGCTTGAGTTTGAAAAATCAGGGAAATCCTTCGAGTTTCTCTTCATGCAGATGCCTCATGCCGAGCAGGTCTCATAGGAAGAGTGTCTGGCTACACTTGAATGCTTGTCATGTCAGCTGGTTTCAGAAGACATTTCAGTTCCTGTGCAATTATCATTGATCCAGTTGTAACTGGTTTCATTACTTAGAATATTTGGTTGGATTACATAATTAAGTTTATCATAAGGTCATTTTTGGACTACTAAATATACATTAGATCACTAAACTTGAGCTACTTTGTGGACTCTTTATACGTGAACCATGAATCAAGTAATATTGAATTAGATCCACTAAGCTGCTGAATTTGTTGTTTGCTGCTTGAAGTTCTCTTTCTTTTCTACCCTTTTAATGCTGTATTGTGTGGGGATTGAATGCTCTTGATATTTGGAGAGTTCAAACACTTTATATTTTGAGGTGTTAACTATTGTGACTTGTACTACTTTTTGTGTAGTTTCTAGATCTGAATTTTATTTAAAAAATATCAAAGATTCTATGTTCCAAAATCACACCAAAAATAGGATATTCTGAACCAGGACACAGATTGAAATCGAAGGAGCATCTGTTATCGAAATAGAAAAAAAAAATGGCACATTGCCCTTCTCATACTAAAGATAACATGTAAGTATAACAAGGCAGTCAAGAATAACAGATCTGGCAATGTTTTATTTTGTTTTCCACCAAGCATTCACAAAATAGACATAAGATTTGCGGTTGGGGGTGGGGGGGGGAGGGGAGGGGGGGTCAAAGGAGAAAATGTGACATTGCTCAGCATTGTTGAAATTATGCTGTTTGAACCATACTCAGAAAAGATGAATGTCACTACAGTGGATTCCTATTTACATCTTTATATATCAAGTAGCGTGAACGCGTCTTGCCCAGAGCAGCATACCTGAAAGAAAGAGCAAAGATATCACTAAGATATTCTTTCACATAGTTGCAGGCTTGCAGCACAAGGATCCCCATCTCTAACTTACCATTGAGGTACAAATGGTGCCATCCAAATAGCATCACCTGCTTGAATTGGGTACCTATAATCCAAAAGAAAATGGGAGAATGTTAGAACATGATTTTAGAAGGCCTATGAAGTGTTCTGAATTAAAGAAAGACTTTGTCTACACATTTTATCTTCCATGAGCCATAGTGCAAGGCACACAAGTAAATGATTCCAGGACATATTATCAAATCCAGCTCAATATATAGAGCTTGATTCATACCAGCTATC
The DNA here is from genome assembly GCF_900185275.1 of Solanum verrucosum. Lineage (NCBI taxonomy): Eukaryota > Viridiplantae > Streptophyta > Magnoliopsida > Solanales > Solanaceae > Solanum > Solanum verrucosum. The sequence goes on from NW_026020129.1 coordinate 6,287,439, forward strand.
ACTTAGTCGATAAATGCCTTGCCCCTCCAACAGCAGCAAACCATGCTGGTTATAATGAACTTCCTGCAATCCAGCCAATAATATACAAACTTGAAGTAATTGCAGGTGAAAAACAATTCCATTCTCAAGTATATTGTGAAGAACAAGCAGATGCCAGTTAATCATCTAAACTAATGACTAATGCTGCAAAATATTGTTAAATTTTTTTTTGAGAGAGAATGGTAATGGAGAATGTTGCTATATGCAATCTTAAAAGAACTTTTGCCTTGCTTATAACACAGATCAAGTCCTTGGTGATGTTCAATGTGACTGAACTAGGAGAACCAATGAAAATGAATAGATGCAATACTAGTGGAAACATACCTTGACATTGAGGAATTCTCCTGGTTGAAAATCCATGATCTTCCGCAGCCATAAATATGTGTCGGAAATAAAAGGGAAAGAAGAATTTAGGAAAATACACAAGAACATCAAAGTTAGACAATTGTATACCTTTAGTTCTATATATATTAGTTTGCCTGCGGGTTAAAAATTACTTTGTATACACTTACGGCCAGCTTCAAGGAACCTCATTGACATTTAAGCAAAATCTTCATTCATTTACAGAAGTTTTATATTAGCCAATTCTACCAACTCTAAACAAGCTCATATATCAGAGTTAAAACATATCCAGAGTAGAATAAATTAGATAGATAATGGGAGAAAATAGCCACAGACAAGTGGTAGAACTCACGTGTATATTGAAATCATAAGCTAAAGACGTTGGAAGAAGCTTCCTTAGCTCAAAAATCTGGCAACAGACAAGAAAAAGAAACATAAAGGATGTTATTATGTTCTATTTCAAATGAAAACCAAAACTCTAAATCAATAAGGAAAAGGAAACCTCATTTCTCTCTGTAAGGGATTTAAATTTTAGAAATTTGAACAGTGAGAATAAAAGAAACAGAACAACATAGTTCAAATAAGGGAATCAATTTGTATTTTAGAGAAGTAGAGCTGAGGAAAACGGTACCTCGCCAGGAGTTTCAAGAAGGGGCTGCTTGTCTGTTGAACCGACAATTTGCTCAGTAACATGATTTTCCAAGCCAGAATACCTTAAACAAAGACTTTGAGCATTTAAAATTTTAATAGACAAGAAACTTGGTAATCAAAATTAGATGTTTGAAAAATAATGCATGTTGTCAGGATGCCATAAGTCATTTCGAGTGTACAGAATGATACCAACATGAGGTACCATGAAATAAAAGACTGACCTCCTTTCAAATACAACAAGAGTAGCAGCTGCATCAGTTTCCACTGTGTGATCCAAATTGGGGGGCAGATAAGCATACGAATCAACCTGCATTTATAGTGAGAAAGCTTAAGAAGTATACAAGTTTCACTCAAGATGTCTCAGAGAGGAAGAGGCAAGTGAACCTGAATACCAACCAAATATCTTAAGTAATGATTAGAGTAGACCAAGACCTATATAAAATTCTTTTGAATGTCCTTATCTGCCCGAATCGGGAAACCATTGAACTCAACATCTTCCCACACGTGTAACCTGATTCTAGAGTTGATGCTTCAACTTGTGATTTTATAGGGACTTATGAGTTTGAGAAATGATTGTTAAAGATTGACTTTGATACCATATGAAAGCTAGGAGTAAGAGCAAGGAGATAACAGCTTATATGTCTTTTATTAAAGGAACTCATTATCTTAAGATAGACTCCTAATCGACAAATCACCATGCCTCATCTTCAATAGCCGAAATTCTAAAATATAGATGACATCCTGATTGACACATCAACTCAGGTTTCTACCTACTTTGGTACTTAAGAATCTATGTTCTGACCAAAATATTACACCAGTTATGCATAACAGCAGCTTCACAAACTTCCTTACAGTATAAAAGAAATTGCAGGCTAAAAGTATGGTTGGCGTACTTTCAGTTTGTGGACATTCCCGGATATGTTGGTGAGAACCGCACTTCCGTGGACCACAAATATGAACCTGATTTTGCAAGAGTTAGAAATACTATATAATGGAAGTACTAGAATTTTTTGTTTACTTGTGATTATAGAAACAGTAGTGTAATTAGAAAAATGTTGCACAAGATGCTGTAATTGGAAAAAACATGCATCAACTTAAGATGAACTCTGCGTCAAGAAATTTTGGGAAAGAGAAACAAACATCAAAAATCTTCCCACCGTTCAACATCACTAGGAGGAAGCCCTGATTTTGAATTTTCTGCAAGGAGGAAAAATTGCAAATAATTACAACCAAACATTCATAAAGCGATTACAGAATGCACCATGCAAATTTTCATGCTATCATATTTTGGCATTGGAGCTCAGGATAAAGACTACTGTTTGTAGCATGATGTGCCTATAGATTCTTCGCACTCTTGTTAATTTAAATAGGATATAATAGACTTTAGAAGCCTTTGTTTTGGTCTTCATAGCACTTTCTCCGATTATTTTTTTTCCTTTTCTTCTGAATTGTCACTTCTCTTAAATTAGGGGAATACCAGTGGTGGTGCTGAGTTCATTGAAGGTTGGACCCATATATATATATATATATATATATATATATATAAATGTAGTCATAATGGGGATCCAAAAGTTGCTTTAGATCACAACTACAAAACCTAGGTGTGGCATTCTTGCATATTTTTTAATCCCTTTTAGGATTCCTAGTCGGCCATTGGACAATAGGAATGCACCCACATTCCTAGTTCCACTTTTAAATTTTTTCGCTCAGCCCCTCCATAAAACTCCTTTCATTTTAAGAAGGCAAAAAATAGAGATGCACGTCCACCATCCTCGCAGACTCTTTTGTACTTGATCGGAAAGCAAATCACTGAATAACATATATGCATGAAAGCTTAAATGACTCCAACATTGGAGCATTAAGAAGATACCTTGCATCTTTGCCAAGTACATGACAAAATGCGAGCCAATTGCTGGTGTGATTAGATAGGCGCCTAAAGTATTTGTCCTGCCACATTGTTTTTTAGATGAGCAATTAACCAAAGATATATCAGTCTATCAACCAGATAATGGAAATGGTTAGTCGAGCATACCAATCAGGTAGAGGGCTAAATACTTGGCTTTCAGGAGTAATGAAAGCATGGTCCTTCTTATACACACTACGAGTAAAACCCGGCAAGTCTGCAAGCACACAAAGAATAAACGAATAGCTAAATCAACAGACCAAATTCAGTTTCATCTACACCATCATTGTCACAATAACATTTCCAAGAGCACCACTTGAAAATAATTGCTAAAAGATATCCCAAACAAAAAGACACCCGATATATAGTGTGATCGCTAAGAGAATAGAACAGCATGGTCAAAATCAAACAAGCAGAGTAATAGCATCCAACAACCTCTTCCTGGCACACCATTAGCAAACAAAATTTAGTTATATACATTGACACATTTCTCAAAAAGTTATCATTGAAAACAGAAACCTTCACATAACCTATTTTGATTTATCTGTAATCTAATTTGAAGTAACTTGATATTTTATTTTATTTTTAATAACCGGGAAATCCCTAGGATTAGTGGCTAATGTGTTCGAAGCTCGGGGCAAAATGAGCTCGCTCCTCTACCCTTCTCCGTTCAAATAACATGTTTTTATCCCATGAGATGCGCCTAACCCACACATCACAAGCTGCACTCTTGTCACTAGACCAAAGACCTGGGGAAGTAAGTAACTTGATAATGTAGAGTGCATAAGAATTGCGCTCTTACCACTACATCAATGCCCTGGGGGCAGTAACTAGCTTGATATTATTCATTGTATAAGAATTAAATACTTATCCAGTTATTCAAGAATTGCTATGGTTACAAGACATGAACTTGATAAATAAGATCCACATTAGTCTAATATAAGCAACTTGTAATCAGCTTTTAAATGACTAGATATTGTTCAGTTTATAAGAAATAAGCACTTATCCACTATTTCAAGAAATACAACAACAACATACTAGTGTAGTCCCACATGTGGGGTCTGGGAAGGGTAGTGTGTACACAAACCTTACCCTTACCTTGGGGATAGAGTGGTTGTTTCGGATAGACCCTCAACTTAGGTAAAAGCATTACAAAGCCGTTCGATTAAAAAAACACAACAGGAGTGAAGAAGCCAAGACAAAATGCTAAAGAAAGCATGACAAAGCATACTAATAAGGAACCGTCAATAGAACAAAATAATACCACAATCGAAGTGCAAGAAACATTAAATAGTAATAGAAATGGAATAACAAGAAACTCCCAGAGTAAAACTAGGATTACTAGTATGAAAGAACAATATTTCACAAAATGCTATGGCTAAAAACATGAACCTGATGAACTCAACAACCAAAAGAAATGAACTTGATGTCTTTAGTCATTTTTCTCTTGTTTCCAATACTATATAATGGAGCCAAACAAGGCAACTGACCTTGAAGATGAGAAGGGGAAAGTGTGGGGTTAGTAACTTTCCAGTAAAGCGGCTGAGAATTGGAATCAGCATCAATTCTTAATGGTGCAGAGCAAAACCCATCTTGGGTCAAGACAGTTTTCACAAAACCTGAAAGAACATTAACATATAAAGACACATAAGCAACACTACACAGACAATACTGAACTTTAATCACCTAAAATGCCAAAATAAGAGTGGAAAATGGGATTACTCAAAGTTGTAAAGAGAAAGAAGAAAGAAAGATATGAAAAAGTTGAAAAAGATTGCATCATTGATACTATTATTGCCCAAGATAGACTCAACAAGTCCAGATTTTGAAAGGTTCTTATTAATTGTTTTGGGATTTTGTCTTCTTTTTGTTTCAGCTCTGATTATGTTTATGGGGTTTCTCAAACTTGAGTGGTGGCTAGTGTGAAGATGAATAAGCTGCCAACTGCTATATAATCCCAAAAAGTTTCAATTTTTTTTGGGAATATACTGAATCTTACAAGCTACATGTGATACTTTTGGATTTCAGTTTTTTGTTTCTTTTGAGGTTTGTAAAATTCACAAAAGGTCCCTCTATCTTTTTCCTTTTTAATGAAATGATTTATTCTTTTATTTCCCTTTTTTTATTATTACTTTTGATAAAATGAATACAATTACTAAGAAATTCTAAGAACATAAGCTACACCATTCTTGTACGATGATTTAATATAGTTGAAATAACTGAATTTGAGGCTGTTCAATCAAGTAAAAGAAACTGAATGAAATTTGTAACTGTCTCAATCTTGTTTTTTTCGTTTTTCTTATGTTTATAACCTTTTTTTGATTAAAAAAAAAAAACACACATTTTTTTTTTGTTTCTATCCAAATATATACATTGTTAACTTTCAACAAATATCTACAATCTTCAATAAGTGTCTTTAGATAATGAAATTGTATATCGTCTTATTTAAGAAGTTTGACATTAGTAGATAATTTCATTTCTACTTCTACTTCTTTATATCCTATTGTTTTAGTTAATTATAACTCTCGTTTAATGCTCCATAACTCAGTAATAAAATTTGAGATAAGTCTCATTATCTGAATATCTACTTTCCTTATCATCTCTAACAATTTTATAAAAGGATAATTTGTATCTGTATGCTAATATTACGTTGACTTGTCCAATTTCTCCAAGGTAGAAAATTATTAAAGAAGATGCATATTTGAGACAAAAATACAAGTAGGGGGGCTCTTTTGAGAAGAAAAGTAAAAGATGATATGTATATGATAATTTACAAACCTCGAGGTATATTTGGATATTTCCCTAAAGTTATAACATACATATGCAAATACAAAACAGTAGGAGGACATATTTCAAAAATTCAAAACTTCTCCCTAAACCCCCGGCTGCTGGCGCTTTTCTGGGTTTAGGGTTTATAGGCACAAAAAAAGTTAGCCGTTAAAATTCCGTTCGCCGGAATTGGACTCGCCGATAAACTCAATGGACCCAATAGTTGATTCACTGCTAATAAGTTTCCAGCAGGTACCTCCGGCAGCAATACCGGCGATGCTGGACTGTATATTGGCTTCAACAAACTCTGCTCCGTCATCAATTTTCTCTAGTCTACTGGAAAAGTTCCCCAGTTTCAGCCAGGTATGCTGGTTCTTTTTGCGACATTATTACTTTAGCTTGTAATTGGCCAAAAAGGAATATTTTTTATAGTCTTCTTGTTTTATGTGATAAAGCTTTCATTTTTAGTCTGTCCATAGAGAATTCTGATATAAACTGAGCTTAAACAAAGATGGTAGAATGAAAGTAGGGATTTTTACACAAATAGCCACCTGGATTCACTGTTTGCTTTTCCTAATCAGTATACATAAATTATAGGTTGTGTAAATATGGCTCAGTGTTGCCTATGTACTGTTGCAGTAATATACAAAGTTACCTGTTTCAAAAAAATTATACGTTCATTATTCACGGTTATATATATACTATACATGGATTATACGTATATTATATATTATACCAGCTATTTTGCTGCACAATATTTTAGAAAAACTAACAGAGGCAGTTGCAGGATTTTAAATTTGTGGGTCCAGAACCCAATTCTCCTTTGTAATAGTATGTATGAACTTGGTGTGAATTTTTATTTTCTGAAAAATAAAACTATATATATAGAGAGGTTGAATTGGACTTGCATCCGCTTTGTGCATCCCCCTTTGGATTGTTTCTTTTAAGAAATGGTTTTTTGTTTAGTAAATTGTTCTCGTATCATAATGTAAAAATGTTAAAAAGAGGAAAAAAGGAATGTGAATCTTATCTCTGCGATAAGGAAAGATTCACATATCTTCTATATGCTTCGTTAGAGATATATCAATCTTAAAGCTTCACTGGAATCAGATTAGCATACCCTTTTTTCTTGGAAATAAATCCTTTATCATTGTTTAAAATATGCTTTATTGTTATCTTTGACCATTGAGACTTGAAGTTTTGATATCATTTTCTCATTCTTTTTCTGTGTACTATATTCACATTGATGTGGGATTTGGAGTAAGAAATATTTTGATTGTTAAGTATTCTTTAGTGTTTGCTGCTTTTGGTGTAGGGTATAATAGATGGGAGCAAAGATTTGGATTTTGAACAGCGCAATTGTATTGTTTCATTTGTTAGTGCAACCTGTCATCTTCTGAAGAAGTCAGGTCAGTTACATTCCTCGAATTTGTTTCACATCAGACTTATTTATCACTGTGCTTTAATGATCACTTCCATTTAAGTAAGAAATAGTTATAATTCAACAATTTTTTACCCCCACTTTTAATAATTCTAATCTGATCCCCATATATCTCAGTAAAATGTCCCTATTCAAAAGTTGAATTATGACTATTTCTTACTTGAAGCTTTAAATATAAATTTCTTTCAATATGAGATTGAAGAAATAAAAAAATAAACCGGAAGGCATTTATAAAAAAAACAGCGAAAGAGATCATTTGGACAATTATAATTGAATAGCTACTTTGACATTTCATTTCATTTTTTCCTTTCCCGATTAAAATGTATGGCTTTCTTTTGCATACATTTTGGTTCCTTTCATAAAATAATATAGGATTCGTCATTTCACATTGTTCCATGTCAGATAGACTTTGGTTTGAACTATTCAACTCAATCCATTTGAATATAGGAAATAGTAAATGGGTTAGGCACAAGCTCAAGAAGCTTACAGTTGTCAAACTTCAAGTGCTAGATAGTAGTGGACTAGTGGGACAAGCATTATGGACCCTTAGTCAGCTTGGTAAATTCACCTTGACTGAGTGGTCATCAGTTAACCACTTTAAATACTGCTGCAGTTAAATCAATTACATATAAAACATAACGCATATCAAAATAAAATTATTTAAAATGTCTACTTGGGCTTGCCATACAGAAATTTAGGATTTGCTTTTGGCTGTTCATATATGTCACATCATTATGGAGCTTGCCTATCTAAGGATCATATTCGTTCCTCCCGATATTTTAATCATTGTGGTCTGTGAGGCTTGGATATATTAGTTTGTGAGCCAGATATCTTTTGTTGTGTTCTAGTTATAGGCTTCAAATATTTTCATTTGGCCCAAAACTTTTTACTGGCTTTATACCTTTTCTACAGGAGCTGAGACTAGATATATGGAGTTATTGATTTGGAAAATATTTCTTCCCCTGATGAAGCTGGTTCATTCCAATGACCGTGAATTATTTAACAAGGTAAACATGTTCATTCAACTGAATAAGGATGCAGTTTCAAAAATCTGTGGACTTTATTTTATATGTGATGTGATTTATTTTTGTGAAAATTTTGGTCCGATGTTCTCCCATTAAACGTGACGATGGATATAGGTTGCAGGTATGACCTTCAGTGTTGTCGCAGATACAAACAGTTGGGAGGTTGTTGAAGTAACCATTATCCCGTTTTTGTTAAGATTGGTCGGACTATCTATGGGTGAGATTCAAAGCGAAGAGTTGGATGCTTATAAGTTGTGCCTGACTTCTAAAAATTCAGAAGACCAGCATTTGGAGCCACAGTGCACACTATATGACAATCTTGTGCACTGCAATCCTAATTATTTCCCGTTGCCTGTTTCTTGTCATATTTTAACATTGATACTAGATTCTTCTCAGCAAAGTTTACATACAGTGAGATCAGTATCTGGATTGGATTTCGTAGATGAATGCTGCACAGATAAATTTTCTGCAAATTTTCTCTGGGATCTTTGCAATATTACCATTAAAATGCTTCCACAAAGTGTGGAGCATCGATCTTCTGCAGTTACTTTTTTCCTTCCCTCCATATTCAGAGCACTTGATTCTCATTCTGCTTTTGAAGTCTCAATTAATGGACAGAACTATATACTTTCTCGGTAAAATTCTCTTGCTTTTCCATTGACATGAAATGATGATTACTGGTTGACGTATAAGTATCTGAATTCTGGACTTACGCCACTAGTTTAATTGTTGTTTTAGGAAAAGTATTTTAGAGAAGCTATGGAACAGTTGCAAGACATTGTTTTCTTTGGGGACCCTGGAGAGAAGAGATGCGTATGCTATACTTTCTCTGTACCTGTCTTTCTTTACTTATACTGATGAATGCCAATATAGTTATATGAGTAGCACGACAGAAATATTTAATTTGAGAGTTGAGAAGCAATTCTGGGATGAAATGAAAAAAGGCTTGGTATGTTGTGTATCTACTATAATGTGTTTCCATTGTTTGATAGTAGCGCTTGCTACAAATATCTTGTTTTCTGTTATCTAATATCTGTAATCTTCTTAGGTTGATAAGGAGAGCTCAGTGAGGAAGCAATCTTTATATATTTTGAAGAGAACCATAAATTTAGACGAGAAAAACCAGTATCAAACTAGTGTTAAAACCATAGACGAGAGAAGTTTAGCCCATCGTGGTATGACTAAAAGGGAAAGGTGGGCTGAGGAGGAAGCTATGTCCCTGGGGGTTGGGAAAATTTGCAAGACAAGTGATTTCCTCTCCAGTTGCTACCAGAAATGGGAGGCATTTTTTCTTCTTTATGAAATGCTCGAAGAGTATGGCACTCACTTGGTCGAAGCAGCATGGAATCACCAGGTTTGATCATATGTGTCAAATACTTTCACATTCTCTTTGCTACCTGTGAAACATCCTTTGGCTATCAAAAAGCAATTAATGTAAAGGAATTTCCCTGAACGCTCATGTTAGGGTTCTTTATTAATTTATTGATAAGAAATAAAGGAATTAATTTTAGGTGTCTTGCTTGACTAGAATGTTGATCATCAAAAAGCAGTAAGCAATGCACTTTGTAGACGATACTGTGATGAAGGAATTTCCTTGAACTCTCATGTTAGATTGCTTTATTAATTTATCGATTAGAAATAAAGGAATTAATTTTAGGTGTTTCTCTTGCCTAGAGATTTGAGATTTTAAAAACTCAAACCAATAAAGTAAAAAGTTTGTGATTTAGGAAATCTGATTATAGGTCAGTGGATGGTCTTATGTTCATTTCTATTCCAGATCATTTTTCCTTTTGACTTTATGCATTTCCTTATAGGTTTCCTTTTTTGTGTAATTTGATTTGCTGCTGAGGTTTATCGATTCCAGTCATATGGGATGTACCATCACTATCACATACTAACAGACACTCTGCTGAATGATTATTTTTCCCTGCAGATGACCTTGTTGCTTCATTCCTCTTCGTCTCCAGAAAATTCGGTAAACACTATCAATGGAAATGTGTGCCGCACTTGGATGGATAGTTCAGAAGAAATTTTTGAGTGGTTAGCTGTATTGTGGGAACGTGGTTTTTGTCATGATAATCCTCAAGGTAGAGGGGAAAAACTAATAGACTGATATATTTGGTAGAGACTAGATCATGTAAGGATTTGCCTTTAATATTCTGCTACATTTTTTATTCCTTTTTTTTTCATTGCAGTTCGGTGCTTGGTCATGCAGTCGTTTCTGAGTACAGAGTGGACAAAGTACAACCACTGTGCAAAGTTGGTTCCACAAAATTTCTTAACTGGTTCACTTGTAGAAGGATTGAATGATCCTGTGCACAACAAAGATTTTGGTACGTTTATCTCTATATCACTTGTAGCACATGTAGGTCTATGTGGTTCATATTTTCCTTTGTTGCTAAAGTGGCGTTTTACAAGTGTGCGGGTGTGGAGCAAATAATAGGCAAATTCAGGATTCAAAGTTTATGGGTTCTGAATTTGATGTTTATGAGTTCTGAAATTTATTATATGTACATATTAAGTGAATTTTAACACATATACAAGGTTTGGACCAAAGCTAATGGGTTCTTCTGAAATCCTTACTTTCCATGCAAGCGCTGCCCTGATGCATGGTATAGTCATCATGGCTTTTAGCATACCTCTGGGTCAGGGAACAAGTAACCAATCTGAGGCAGAGGCACTACTTTTTGATTTGAAATGGTGCACCAACAATGGTTTCTACTCTATAGTTGAGGTAGATTCATTGCTCCTTCAGAACTCGATAAATGATATTTGGGCTACTCCTTGGAGGATCGAAGATGTTGTCAAAGAGATCAAGGAATTAATTGTCATACATAGAATCTCTACTCAGCATTGCTTTAGGGAGGCTAATAAAGTTGCGGACAAACTAGCCTCCCTAAGCCATAATGTTACCAATGTACACATATATTCCCAATTCAATGCAATTCCAGGGATAGTTAAAGTCTTCTAAACATGGGCAGATGGAAATTTCCTTCATTTAGAGCCGAGAAATGTAACCTGAGTTTTTTGATCTATAATCCCCCATGACCTTCTCCCCTTTAGAGCTGCTGAATGTTTTGTAGCTAGAGATCTGATTTTGCTCATTTTTATCTTTGGTTTGTTTATTTTATTTATTTTGATAACCGAGAAATCCATTTGTGACCCGCTGCCCTTTGGACCAATCACAGCCTTCTAAACTTGGTGGATAGTGGGCCTGCCCTTCTACCCTTCTCCACTTAAATATCGGGCTTCGCTTTGCATGGTGTGGGGCTTATCTTTGGTTTATCATTGTAACCAATCTCTTAGGAAGGCTCCCCCCCAAAAAAAAAAAAAAAAAAAAGCGATGCAAATGGAAGACGAATGACCTCTGCTACCTTGGATTTGGGTTGCCTGATATTGGAATTTGTTGACACATTAGGGCTAAAGCTTTAGTATTATGAAACTGGCATATCAAAAGCTTTTAAATGAATAACTATTGGCAGGCCTCTGGTTTTGATGTATGAAGGAAAATATTTGAGTCAGGCTACTCCTTTCTCTCCTGGAAAATTAGTACTCAAACTGTCCATTTTTTATGTACCAAAATGAAACAACGGCACTTATCATTAGTTTATACTTCATGGGGTGGGGCTGATCTTGGAATAATAAGGGGTCTTGGAAGGTGGATGAAGGACTCAAAATATTACACTTCCCTACGAGTGCGGATCATGGAGAAAATATCATGAAGGGAAGAGTTTAATGAGAATGCATCATTCAAGGTGGATGATGGGAGTAGGGTAAGTTTTCGAGGACTTAAGTGTGGAGAACAGATTGAGTATCACATTCCCAAACATAACAGAATTTCATGCCAAAAAGGAGATGCCATTCCAGCAGCTTAGCTCAAAAGAGATATCATGGAGGCAAAAGTCTAGATGCTTGTGGTTTAAAGCAGGGACAGAAATACTAAATTCTTCCAGAAGGTTGCTAACTCAAACATGAGATAGAACAACGTCGATAAACTACTAGTGAGGAAGGAGATTATTTTAGATAAATAGCTCATTAAGGAAGAAATTCTTACTTTCTATCAAAACCTTTACAGAGAGGATGAAAATTGGAGACCTACAACAAGCTTCAAGGGGAGGAGAGTGTTAGCTATTGATGAAAAGGAGGGTGGGGAAACTACCTTCAGTGAAGAAGAAGTGCTAGCTGTAATCACATCTTGTACCCCTGATAAAGCACCTGACCCAGCTGGTTTCACAATGACCTTCTATCAAAAAAAAATTAGGACAAAGTCAAACCTGAGGCTCTTGGTGCACTCAATCACTTTCATCACAACTGTCATATGGTGAAGTCCTTCAATGCACATTCATTGCCCTCATCCCAAAGAGAAAGCAGATGCCAAGAGTCAAAAACCAAACCTATGGCTAACCATCAGTTCATGCCCTTGATGGAAACTAGTCAATGAGTTGAAGCCTAACTTCTGGTGAAGAAGATCAACATATTCATTGATGTAATTCATACCTGACATAGTGATGGACTTCCTAAGCTCCTTGAGAAAAAAAAAGGAGAGAAATCCTATGTTTCTTTTCTTTTGGTGCTTGGATAATTAATATATTTCATTATCTTAAATGAAGATTTAGCAACATTCTATTGCCTTTCACACACACAATGCTGGAATACACGTATCATGACTGTGCTGATTCTTTTATTTGTGCATATGTTTCATAGGTGTAAGAGGAGTTTATTCTACCTGGACAATTGAAGCTGCTGGCCAATTTTTTTCCCGGTACAGTAGTTATCTGGATGAAAGGTATGCTATCACATATTGATAAGTTTTTACTTAGAATTATACGGATTAGTATCCTATAATTTTTATTGAGATGGATCTAGTGGCGATAGAATGCTATTAATGAGTTGGAAGAGAGTCAGTCTTATTAAAGGGATTGCATGCATGACAGCCAACTACCTAAACTAAACCTTCTAGGGAAATAGTAATGGAAGTTTTCAGTTGAGGAGAATACTTTGTGCAAGTAAGTAACTAAAGTGAAGTATAGGAAAGTCTCCATGGATGGTGTCTTGACGAGGTGATTCAAACATATGGGATTACTTATGGAAGAGACTATAAAGGGGATAAAAGAGTTCAGTCAGTTCGCAAAATCTGTTGGCTACTTAGTTCACATAGGGTTCAATTCCATTTCATTTTTCCTGATAAAAAAATATCTGTAGGTTACTCAGTAGGAAAAGGGGACTTTTTCAGGTTTTGTCTTGAAGTTCGGCGTGGTGATACTGATCTAAAAAGATGAATTTTCTCATCTGTTTTCAATGGAAAATGCTAAAACAGCCACATTACCCCATATACTTAATAAGAAACATTGTAGGTACTCCAGAAGTTTAACAAAAACAAATAGTTAATCCTAATCTACACAATCATGTCTTGCTTCTCATGGAGAATATTTCTGAGCAAACTTCAGAAGGAAAAGTTATCCGTGAGGAAGAGAGATGTTTTTGCAACAAAAATAAAATTTGCTTAGTTTGAAAGCATAATCTAGCTCGTTAACAACTGTTCTGCTACTATCTGTTGGTTGTTTTCTATTTATTGTCTCTTGTACTTCCATTACGTCTTTTTTAGTCTGTTTTTGTCTTGAGCCGAGGCCCGAGGGTTTATCGGAAACAACCTCTCGACCTCACCTCTAAGGTAGAGATAAGGTTTGCATACGCTCTACCCTCCCCGGACCCCACTCTGTGGGAATACACTGGGTATGGTGTTGTATGTGGGTCTACACTATATACAAAATGACTAGCCTTGGATATGGAAGTTCATGTTTTTTTAATCTCAATGGATCGCACCTCTTCTAAATCTACATCACCGAGCTACATAGACTTCCACTTGATTTTTATTAGGAAAACCATCATTGGACTGGTTTTGTTAAGGCAATTTAATAGTTGAAGTTCCATTTGATGGCAGGAATGGGGTTGCTTTTTTGAAACGTTTGGCTTCCGTTGCTAAGAGGCAATCTTTTGGACGAGCTGGATTAATGTGTCTTACAAAGTGCATTTCTTCAGCTGCTTGTGGTATTGGACAATGCAGCGATAAATCACCAGTCATTTTGCAAGATAAGGAGTCTTACCCAAGTGATAAAGTAGACTTGCTTGACACTTTCCGATATATTATTGAAAGCTGTAAACAACATTTCAATCCCTCTTATCGGCACCAAGGTACATATAGATTTTTGGTAGTACTGAACATTTCAACATCAGTATTTGAATTCACAATTATGGAAATCCATCTTGTTTCTTTCAGTTTGTGAGAACATTCTAGCTGCTGCTGTTTCTGTGGTGATTCCTACTGATGTTCCTCTTGAAACACTTTTACTTTTCATTTCAAGCTTGCCGCGAGAAATTACTGATAATGGAGGTATGTCAATGACACTCACATCCTTTTAGCATGCTGTTATCTCTTTATGAATATTTTTGGTTCATCTTTCGTCTTTCTTTATTAAGCTAATATCACTCAGGTATTTACCCCAAGTGACCTTTTATTAATGAATAACTCTAATGGAGAAGTACAAGCAATGAGCCAAGCCTTACCTTACCTTACCTTTTTCAAGCTTATCTGTGGTTCATCTATTTGCAGATATTGATAAAATAAACTTTTTTTTCCAAATGCATATATTGATAAAAAGGGTTCTTATCCTTTGCCAATTATAGGTTCTTTGAGATTAAAGGTACAAGAATGGCTTGGGATGAGCGTACAGAAACCTTCTACATCTGACTGTCTACAAACAAATCTCAAGCTTTTGGAATCTCTCATTGGTTACCAAAGAAAGTTGATAAGTTCCTGTCATGCAATTGATATTTTTGTTAACTATGATGACGAAGATTTGGATTCTTGGGAAGCTGAGGCAAAAAGATGGACAAGGGTGCTTTTTCTTGTTATCAAGGAAGAGGAGGACTTGAATCCAATATTCAAGGTTTGCTTTTTCTTTGCTTCTTAGAAATAATGACCAGGCAACTCCATAATAATTTACAGTTATTTGCACTATTTTGGCAGATTATGAAACACACAACAACAATTAAGCCTCAATTGCAAATTAGTTGGGTTTTATCTGAATCCTCTACGCCATTCTGATTCATTTGGACTAGTTTAATCGCAATACTCAATTATTTGTCTTTTAAATACACATTGACTTTTCTCTAACACTGAAGGTTCACTTTGTCTTCACTGCTGATATAAATCTCTGCACTAACTAAAGGAATCTTGTGAAACGCCTGACTTGTACAAGTGACCAATACGACTAAACTTCAATTCCAATTTGTTAGTATCTCTATATAGATCTTTTGCTTCATTTATGTTTTGTTCTTTGTTAGTTCACATGGATTCAAGAGATTGTAAATGTTTTGACACAAACTGCCTTTATGCGATTTTATCTTGTTCGGTACTCTTCTAACACCTCCTATCATCAGTGTGTAATCGTTGCGTTTGAAGGTTTATCTATGATATGGCAAGCAATTTGAGGCGACCTTCTCTCATTTATCATTTATGTCTTAACTTGTACCATCGTCGAGTATGATTTATGATCCTATCTTCTTTTGTGAAATACAACAGTAACTGTAAATGGCTAATATCATATTTTCAACTCGATGCTTGCTTTTTTGTGTGTTCATGTGCGTTTCCGTCTTTATCTTTTTTTGGGAGAGAATTTGGATGGGAAGTAAACAAAAAGTTCAGGGAGGAAAACTGGGAGCTGGACTTGTGGTTGAGAATATCCTATTTCTACTTTCTTCTCCTGTCTTCATTCATTCTAGACTGCTTTTTCACCTTAACTAGATGTGTCCTAAGCAGGTCTGTTCTCTTTCATCATATAACATTGCATCAGTTGGTGTTAAGTGTCTGGTTGTGTTAGAACTCAACAAAAAAAAGAGTGTCTAGTTGTGTTAGAGCGATTCTTAGAGATGACCAAGTAAATGAAAGTTGGTCTTGTGATGGCGTTCTATAAATTTGCTAGCTTATCCATAAGTTCCTGTAAGATGTGTCGAGCTTATTGGCCTGTGAATTGTGTAATAGTTTATGTTCCAAGTTGTTGTAGGGTTGTAAACTTGAGTAACTGTAGATCACTAATAGCATATTTTCATTTCAATACTTGCTAATATGTTGTGTTCATTTGCTTGCTTGTCTTTATCCTTTTAGGAAATGAAACGGGATGGTGGATAAACAAACAGTTGAGTGAGGAAAATTGGGAGTTGGAATTTTGGTTAAGGAGATCCCATTTTTAATTTCTTCTCGTCTTCTTTCACTCTAGGCTGCCTGCAAGCCTTATCTAGCTGTGACCTAAACAATTTTCATGTGTTTCACCGTATTACATTGTATCAGTTGTTTTGAAGTGTCTGATTGTTTTTGAGAAATTCATAGGACTTACCAAGTAAATGAGTGTCAGTTGTTTTGAAGTGTCTGATCGTTTTTGAGAAATTCATAGGAATTACCAAGTAAATGAGATTTGATCCTGTGATGTCTTTCTCTAAATTTGCCGTGTTAGCATAGCTGCATAGGTGCCTGTTTGATGTGTAGATTGTATTTGTGCTTCTTTTTAAAAAAAAAAGAGTATTTGACCTTTGAATTATGTTATAGTTATTAGTCCCAGTTACAGGCTTGTAATACTTGTAGCAACATGTGCAGTTTATTCAAGATCATGCTGCTAATGTATGTGATCGTAGCAACAATTTGGAGTGGGTACCAGTAAAGTTGCTCATCCTTCTTTTGAGCTTCATCCATGAGTTACAAGTACTCCAAGGGAGATTGGTTGACTGCTTGAAAACAGGAAGCTCGAAGACAAGCCTTAGCATTTCTGACAAAATTGACCAATATTCAATGATGAAAAGCTCGACCATTTTTGTGGTGTTCTCTCAATTATTTTTCTCTATATTGGTTAGTTACCAGGAATCTTATCTGTTATTTCATTAATGGCCTTTATAAGATTTCTCTAAAATCCTGAACTGCCTGCCTACAGGATGCACTAGTCTCATATGCTGGAATGTCGTGCAGCATTTTTTGGTCAAAACACATGGAAGAGGGTGGAGATTTTTCTGGCTCCATCCGAGGCAGGCTGGGGGGTCCAAGTCAGCGTCGGTTGTCGTCTTCATTGACCAGTTCAGTTTTGCAGGCTGTATGATCCTTTATGACATACTGTTATGGGCATGTATACTGCATTCATGCAGGCCTTTGATGTTGATGTGTAATCTCTATAATATCCTTTTGTCATGGTTATATTTTGAATTAAATACATCTTATTAAACTAATAACCTCTAGCAGTTAGGGTCTCAGCATCTAACTTTTTGATATGTATGTGAGATATGAAGCTATTAGTGTCATGATGGAAATCAGTAATATTTTCTGGTCAGACTCTTTTGATGCATTCACTAATGAAGAAGACAATCATTTGAATTGAATTGTACCGTATTTATATAAGGATATTGCATGATCTGCTCTCTGTGTCTAACTTAACCTTTGTTTTCTTAATCCTCTATCTTCTTTCAGAATTCTTTTCTATTGTTTTATTTATGTAGTTCGTCATAAAACTTAATTTGAAATCTCTCGGGGATATATTCATTTTTCTCTCTCAGGTATATTCATAATTGTTGTCTTTTAATTCTTTGTTAGATATGGGGGGTACATAATTATCTCTGTTAAACATCCTAGGTGTTTGATCTTTTGATAAATAGGGTGTATGTGAAATTGTTGCTGTAAATGGCTCAATATGTTTCTTCACATAAAGACACGTTTCTTATTGCTTCTCCATAAACATGTGAAGGATCAACCAATCATTTCTCCTGTTTCCATATTTGCCTAGTTTGTGTTTCTTTTCTTTTCTAGCTATCAGATTTATAAGTGACTGACTTTGTGTTCTAACAAACCTTTGGATAGGTGACGTCTATAAAAGCGGTTGCTTCCATCTCCAGTTGGTCCGCACAGTTTGGCACCGATGCTTCGCTTGCGTCTGTTGTTACCTATCTGTGGAACGTTTGCTGGAAGATGAGTAGTACATCTCCGGCATGTAGTTCAGAGGTAAGATTTGGAATCCTGGATGTGCTTAGGCATACATTAAAATATAATAGCCAATTGATTTGAATATCTTGCTTCCATTGTCCTTTTTTATTTCCTAAACCAGCTTGAGGCAGAAATATACCTAGCAGCGTATGAAGCAGTAGCAGGTGCTTTGGAAGGATTACTGTCCATGTTCAATCTGCTGTTAGATCATGTCACAGAAGATGATGAGTTAACTTCATTTAAAGCTGATGGTAAACCAGTCTTGGATTCCTTACTCAGGACTTTGCTTCAGAACATCAACAACATAATTGCAGTCGGAAATTTGGCACGAGCTCGACGATCAGTTCTATTGAACTGGAAGGTGATCTTCTTTGCCTTTACTTGGTACATGCATAAGGGTATATATTAACAAGGAGATTATATCTTGTGTATTGCACATGTAAAATTCATTTTAATAGGTATGCAAAAGGCTGAAGGGAGGGTGGTGATGTCATTGTGCAAAAGGGTTGTTCGAAATAGTTCGTGGTATAGAAGCAGCACTAGTAATACTTAACATCTCTGATGCATCATCACCTGAAAATGAAAGTAAAGAAAAAAAATAAAAATTGTCCTAAACATCTCCCTGTAGCTCGAGCTTGCAAGCTAACTAGCTTTTGCATTGCCTCCAGAAGTAGTCAAATGAAAACCCATGGCAGAGATAAAGAATGACATAGCACATCTGGAAAAGCTGGTATATCGGTGTTTCAATTGGAATACACAAAGCAGGACAT
Source organism: Solanum verrucosum (assembly GCF_900185275.1). Classification (NCBI taxonomy): domain Eukaryota; kingdom Viridiplantae; phylum Streptophyta; class Magnoliopsida; order Solanales; family Solanaceae; genus Solanum; species Solanum verrucosum. The sequence continues at coordinate 6,306,397 of NW_026020129.1, forward strand.
ATGTCTTAAATTTGAGGCTAGGAAAAAATAGGCAAAGTGCACATAGAAATAATAAATAATGTAGTACAGATAACTATCTTGAATACTATCTGTGTTCATTTTGCTACCTAAGATGCAAGTTTCAAATGGATCAAGTTGGATTGGTGGAGGTATGGATAACAAAAAAGAGGAGAAATAATAACCTATAAAAAAGGCTTAAAATAATTTTAGTTTACTACCTTTTGTTTGAAATATTGGGATGTCAAAAGAAAAGAGAAAGATTGTTAGTTTTGGCAAGCAGTTTGAGTATAGTAAATATAAGCAGGTAATTGTTAGGGATAATTTTCTCCATTGAGATGTTAAATATAACTTTTAGTCCCAGTACTTGCTTTGATTCTATTTAATACTTTAGAGGATCTGTAACTTTGTTAGAGTTTTTTCTTCTTTTACTTGTTCTGGTTTGACTAACCAGCATTGCTCTTTTATACTAGGGATTTCACTTGTGGTTGTTGAAATTGATGTGCTTCCATGATAATGTGGTCTTCTTTTATGATTTCAGTGGATATGCATTGAGTCGCTACTATCAATTCCCAATCATGCACTTAAGAGTGGAGTGCATTCGAGAAAACATAACTCTTACTTCTCAGATACAACACTTATATGGACTTTTGATGATCTTGTTGACAGGTATGCAACAATATGTATCTGCTTAGCAATCACTTAGTAGAAATTATTTGGGTTAATTCTACTTTACCTTTTAATTATGAGTTTTGTACTCATAATTCTCTTCCTTATCAAAGTCGACTTCTACCACAAATAAATTGAAATGGTGAGGTTAGTTTATTATCTAAACTATAAATAAGATGAGTTGTGCAACCCTTTGCATTAAGATTTCCTGTCACAATAAATTTTTCAATTGCCAAATAAAACTTTTGTGCCGACCTCATCAATTCAGTAACCAAAGCTTTTGACATCCTTCCGTATTCCTAGCCCCTTGTGTATCCTGCTCCCTAGCTTTACAGTTATTATGTCCTCCGTTTGCTAATTGTCAACCCCATGTCAATATTTTTATTCTTGTAATCCAACCTACATGCACCGGCCTCCCACCTGCAGGACCTTGTAGTATTTTTTTCCTTAAGTTTTGAAGTTTAAACTAGGCTACTGTGGGAAACCTCGACTCTTTTTGTTTTTGGTAAGAATAATTAGAGTTTGATTCATTTTAATTGCGAAATTGAAGGTTTATTTGTACAATTTTGATTGTAAAGCTTAGTAGCCAAAAAAATTATTAAACACGAAGTGTATTTTTAGTGAGCTTCTTTTGAATTCGTCAACATATTGAACTTGTCAATAAATTTTAACCAAGATCTAGGATCAGAGCCCATTACCAAACTTTTTGCTTGTATCAGCTTCATACATTTACTGCTAGTGAGGTCTGATTGATATGGTTGCAGCCTTGAGAATGCTGGAGACGCTTCTGTTTTACCCATGCTGAGATCTGTCAGATTAATCATGGAGCGGTTAGCTTTGGGAAGGGAAGGTTCAATGGTTTCTGCTTGTCATGGGATTGACATCCAGGTATGCTTAACCTGTGGTTTTGATATGTTACTTTCCTTTATTTCAAGTTGTATGTTGTTTTTACTCATCAATTAAAGTTAATTTTTTCATGTTGTGCAACTCATTAATCAACATAAATCTCTTCAAGACAAAGAATAAGTTAAATGAGTTCTAGTCTCTTAGTTGTTTAATGATATATGCCAAGTGTGCGCCTAACCTAGCAGTTTAGGAAACTGGAGGGAAGATATTGAGACCAGAGTTTGAATTCTACAACAACCCAAAGTGTAATTCCACAAGTGGGGTCTAGGGAGGGTAGAGTGTACGGACCTTACCTCTTCCTTGGGAGGTAGAGAGGTTGTTTCCAATAGACCCTCGGCTTAAGGAAAAGCATATCAGTACAGATAAAAAAAGAAAGAGGAAATACATCAAATCCCCCCTGAACTTGGCTGCAAAACTTACTTTAATACTTTAACTACATGGGCGTTCAAATACCCCCCTAAACAACTTTCAAGTGAATTAAATACCCCCGTAATGGCTGATGTGGCAAATAAAAAAAAGAATAGAGCATAAAAAATTAAAAATTAAAGAGAAAAAAATAATTGGGCTACTTTTATTTTCTTTTCGGCCAATAAGAATTTTTCTCTTCATCTTCCTCACACCCCACCACCCCTATCCACCAACAACCCTAGCCCTTTTTCTTCCTCACACCCCACCATCCCTTGCCACCCTCAGCCACCACCTGCACGGCTGCACCACTTCCTCATTTTCTTTTTCGAACTCCCTGCACCACTTCCTCATTTTCTTTTTCGAACTCCCCTTTTTCTTTTTCTTTCTTTGAAATCCTTCACCCTCACCCTATTTCTCCTTCTTCAAACCCTCCATCCGCACCCCTCTTTCTCCTTTTTTCGAACTCCACTGTCTCAGCCACCATCTACCTCATCCCTTTCTTCTTCTTCTTTGATGAACCTCTTTCTCCTTCTTCGGAACACTCATAACCCTATTTATTTTCCATCGCGAATAATTTCAAATTATTCTCACTTATTCTTAGATGTGATGAACAACGAAAAAAATTAAAAAAATCAGCAACTTATTCTTGCTTCAAGATCACTACTTATGAAGGTGTCTCTTGATTTGATGAACTTAAAGCTCTTTTTTGTGAAAAATTTATAATTTTTTCATCTCAAATTAAATTTTTAGTTGTAACTATGTATTTACTTTGATAATGTGCCTTAACGATTGAATGTTTTAGTGAAAATGGTCTTGAGAATTTTGGATCTGTGGAGTTTGATCTTCTTTGAGAATTTTTTAATTTTTATTTTTCTTTTTTATAATCTTGGATTAATTTTCTTTTTCTTTTTTCCTTTCTAAAATTGTGAATTAAGAAAACAAAAAAGGAATAAAAAACTCAAAATTTAAATAATTATCAATGTGGCACAGACATGGCAGTGACATCGTACTGAAGTGTCAATGACATGGCGTGGGTGGAATACTCTTGCCATTGTGAGACAGGTCTTATAAACTTAGGGTGGATTTAAATTCACTTGAAATGAAATTAGGGGGGTAAATAATTATATGTAAAGTTAAAGTGCTAGAGTAAGAACCCTCAGGGGTTGGCCTGCTGGCAATTGACTTGAGCCTTGGGGTTTGCTCCCTTTCAAGGTCTCAAGTTCGAAACCCACTGGGTGCAAACAATTTCTGAGGGCCATCGGACTGGGTAAAACCTGAATTAACCGTGGTGCACTTGCGGGAAACTCCTTGCCGAGGGCCTGTGCACCCCCGGGATTAGTCGGGGCTCAAAGAGACTCGGACACCCGGTGCAAATCAAAAAAAAAAAAAAAAAAAAGTGCTAAAGTAAGTTTTGCTGCCAACTTCAGGGGGGATTTTATGTGTTTTCTCTAAAAGAAATAATGGAAGTGAAGAAATCATGGCAAATACTACAGGAAGCATGACAAAGCATTTTTGGAAAAAAACAATCTAAAAAAAAAAAGGATTTTGGAAAAGAAGGAACTATAACTGTAGCATAATAATGTGATAATTGAAGTACAAGAGATAGTAGATAGTAATAAAAATCGAAGGACAATAAACTACACGGGAAATACTACTACTACTACTACTACGAGAGGATAAGCAAGATAACGCTCCACTACCTACTAACCTTGTACCTTAATTTGTGTCCTTCACAACCTCCTATCTTAGTTCATGTCCTCGGTAAGCTGCAATTGCGTCATGTCTTGTCTAATAACATTTTTCGAATACTTCTTTAGCGTACCTCTACCTCTCCTGAAGCCATCCATAGTCAACCTCTCACGCCTCCACACTGGGACATTGTGTCTCTCCTCTTCACATGCCCAAACCATCTCAGTCTCCCCTCTGCATCTTGTCTTCCAACGCTGCTACCCCTACCTTGTCCCCTATATCTTCATTTCTAATTCTATCACTCCTAGTATGCCCGCATATCCACCGAACATCCTCATTTACTTTCATATTATGAACATGAGAGTTCTTGACTGACCAATACTCCATCCCGTATAACATAGTTGGTCTAACCACCATGCCGTAGAACTTGTCTTTAAGTTTAGACTGAATCTAGCTGCTTGGGGCTTTAAGAGATAAAATTTATGAGCGCCACTGATTTCTGACTTGTAGGATAGTCGTAACAGCTGGGGTAGACAATTTTCCAGATGCAATCTACACCACCGTATGTTTGCTGGCAGACCTGTACGGATCTTTCTAATGGCATAAAATAATATTCCTTCATATCAATGCAGACTTAGCTAAAGATAGGGCACAATAGGTTTTAGACTTGGTAGAAAACTTCTATCAAAGGAGAAGTGGAGATTCATGTAGCTGACCCCGACTTGTTTGTGTCTGAGCGTAGGTGTTGTTGTAGTGACAGTTTAGGTATTTCTGTAGTAAAAGAGATATTGAACTAGGTGTGGTGTTTATGGAGATAACTATTGTGTCAAGACTTGATAATAAGATTCATTGTGATCCTTTACATCATTCAATTTTGGTGTTGGAACAGGGAACTAGATAAATTTTCATTTTGCTCCTCCCTTGCCCCTTTCCAAAATGATAAATCAGTTTTGACTTTCTGCTAATAGGTTGGCATTTCATGTGATGTCAGGTGAATCACCTGTTGAATATTCACTAACTATGGTCTCTACACAGATGATGTGGAAGCTGGTGCGCTCTTCTTGGATTTTACATGTCAGCTGCAAAAAAAGGAGAATTGCTCCAATTGCTGCACTTATGTCTGCTGTGATGCACTATTCTGTTTTTGGTGATGAGAAGATGCATGAATATGAGAATGCACCTGGACCTTTGAAGTGGGTGGGTAGTCTCCCTCCCTTCTATGTGTTTGTGCTATGTTTTTAGTGATTCTGTGCTGATAAATTACTTAGTTCATTTGCTTACCAGATTTTTTGGAAAAGTAACTACATTCTCCACTTCTGCAGTTTGTGGAGAAAATACTTGAGGAGGGCACTAAAAGTCCACGAACCATTCGGTTAGCCGCATTGCATTTAACTGGACTTTGGCATGCTTGTCCAAGTATTATAAAGTTCTATATGAAAGAACTAAAGTTGTTAACACAATATGGTTCAGGTATGTCCTTAATTTTCATATTATGTCAGTGATCATGTTATTGACTGTAAATATGTAGAGTAGTTTCCTTAATGTCATTTCAGTATCTTCCGATGACAGTGAACTTGCTCTTTTTTGCACGTGCAACTTCATCCCTCTTCAGTTGCATTTGATGAGGATTTTGAAGCTGAATTGTCTGAAAATCGTGATGCCAAAATTGAAGTATCAGTTCTGGCTAAAAGCCCAGATCCTGAGCTGACTGAAGTAAGTTATGCCATCTCTTTTTTGAGATCACCCTCTACATGCATGAACCTCTCTGGTACAAAAGAATGAAGGCAGCTCACTGATTGATGTCATTTTATTGTTCTTAAACACTAGAAGAACGCTGACCGTATTACCCCTAATTTTGTCACCTCTGCTGATATTTTGATCATTGTTATGGCACCAGCCATCTTTATTTTAACCAAAATTAAACTGAGCTCCAATGAGTTGCCGTTTCTGTTTGATCAGCAGCTGTGCTTTTAGGCAAGCCATGTTATAAATGAGAATTGCAGTTTCTGGACTTGGAGTTTCTTTGACAAATTAACAAAAGGCTTTTATACAAATTATTCCTTAATTTTCTATTTCAAGTTTGTTTTTGCATATGAAGATAAAACTTAGTCGACTAGATCTATTTAAATTGGAGAATCTCATGGTTTCAGTGAGTTGTTGATCAAATGCATTTTATAAGCGACTAGCGCTTCATGCTTTCCATTTTATTTCTATCTATGTTTTCTATTCTTAGCTCAATCTGTTGGATAAAAAGTAGTATAGTTTATTCCAAAGTTATTCTTCTTTGGCTTCTGTGAACAGTAAATAACGTTAGTTAAATTTTGGCTCCCCTACCCTGCACCTGGAAAATGTCCTAACATTCAACTAGTTTCTGATGGGAGTGATCCTGTGCTGTCTTTGTACCAGGAATTTATCAACACAGAGCTGTATGCACGTGTCTCAGTGGCAGTTATGTTCTCCAGACTTGCAGAAATAGCCAGTACGCACAAAGAAGATAGAAACGGTAGTGATGCTCTAGTATCTGGCAAGATGTTCCTACTCGAACTTCTCAATTATGTGGTATTGATTCTTCTCTTATCATCCTTCTTGAACCCCAACTCCCAACTCAATACGGAAAAAAAAAAGCAAACTTCTAGAAATTATGAGGGTTTAAAATTTTGGGTATTATTTTTTTTAGCTACTGTTACACCATTTTTTTGGTTAGTGTATAAACTTGCAACTGAATACCTAATTCGAGTATATGTCAACTTATAGACAGTAACCGCTTGTGTACTTGCATATCATTAAATAGATAAGAAATTACACATTTATGGTTAAATATGTCATGTTTAATACTACACAACAATGTTCGCAACTAGCAAGTGCACGTGAATTTCGTACATTGATTGTTGACTATGCTTCACGTAACTTATCTGTGGAGGTACCAACTTCTAGATTGTTTATGCAGGTGAACGACAAAGATCTTGCTAAAGAGTTGTGTAAAAAGTACAGTGCGGTAAGTACTTCTTTTGTTTTTTCCTATAACCATTCTAGTTCTTGTGATTTTTCTTGGATGCGTGTGTTCTGCCCCTCTGGTTATAAAATTTTCTAGTTCAAGGAGTTCACTGAACGGCTCTATTGATATTTATCTGAGTTAGAGGATGCTTTTCAGTAAATCTGAGAGTAACAAATATGCAAGCTGCACCTTAATTCTGTTTCCATCTCTAAATTTGCGAGCTTTTCTTTACCAGTGTTGTGATATTAGCCCTTATCCTTTTTTGGTTTTTGCTCAAATATGTAATTATTCCAGAACTTCCTTAGTGCTGTTTTATAATGCTATTATCTTTCTGTCAGAAAGTTTAGCCCTTATCTTTCGTCTTCCTGGGCAGATTCATAGGCGCAAAGTTCGTGCATGGCAGATGGTATGCATTTTGTCACAGTTTATTGATCAAGATATAGTCCAGCAAGTTACCCATAACTTGCATGTATCTCTCTACGTAAGAACTTCTGCCTGGCAATCTATTTATTGCTCTTTTATATATTTGAATCCTGATTGACTGTTATTGCCACCCGAAAGAAGAAAGGAAAAAAAGGAGCCCAATTTTGCTGACCTGTCTTAAGATAAGAATATTACTGGATTTTTATAACTCTAGGTTTGGAGATGTTTGTGCTAGATATTATTCATAGACTTCCTCTGTTGCCCTTTCTAATTGTCACTGTTTCTGTTCCGCTGAAAATTTGGGATTTGCTAGCTATTCTACATGGCTCTATCCTACTTTATCTTGGACATTTCATTTTTCGGGGTATTTCCAGAATTTTTATGCACATCTTATAATAAGAAATAGACAAGCTGCCGCCGGATACCAACATTGTGGTATAGCTACCAGATGAATAATAATAATGATAATTATTCTTGGTATAATATTTTTGCAATAAATACATTATTAATAGGGTGCTGGAAGTCAAGCTACAATGGTAAATTTTATAAGAAGCTTTGGATGACTATCCGACTAAGTGTTGCATGGAATATATGGAAAGAAAGGAATAGGAAATGCTTCGAAGACAAAAAGGAAGTGATTCAAGTTGTTAATTAACAGAAAATTTTCCCTCCCCAAGCCCCCCTCTTATCCCCTTACCCCCACGAAAAGGGGGAAAACTAGAGAAGAACAGGTGATTTGATTTAGGTAGTTTTGGTTCAAAATTCTCAAGAATTTCATTAGCATCTGCTGCTTCATGCAATATATACAGTTATGTGACATATTTGTTTGTACATGAAAGTCAATATTAGTGTCATATGTGCTCAAATGATTGGCTTCCTATATGAAGCAGCTCCATTGCTGATCCTAATGATTCTTACTGTTCTTTTCCATGTAGAGGAACAATTTCCCTTCGGTTCGACAGTATTTGGAAACTTTTGCGATCAATATCTACTTGAACTTCCCTTTGCTGGTATGGAATTCTCTGATAAATTCACTTTTTAGGTTCTATTCGTAAGATTGGACTTTTCCATGTTGTGCCATTTGACATTATGATATCTTGTGTGACGATTAGCTTATTTTTCCTTATTATGCGATATTCTCCTTTTTCCTCCAGTTCATTTGTGTTCCCTTCATGTTTTTGTTTCTGGTTTTTCCCTTTCCACATCTGTGACATTCTGAATATGTGAATGTCCTGGTAGAATAGTTATGCTAATGTTTCAAATGTTCCTATTTATGCAAGTGCAAGGAAAAGTAGTGCCAACACATTGTGTGGGCGTGCAATTCAGCCCTCTTTTGGGCGTGAATTTCATCTTTTTGGGGCTTGATTTTTCAGCACTTTGGGCATGAAAATAAGCTCTTTGGGGCTCCATGTGGGCCCCAATCTTCCTCCTCTCGGGCATGAACTTGGACCATGAAATATGTATAACACTTGGTCCACTCATCGCGACAATTCCTGAGCTCATTCGTGGGCTCTTCTTCCACGATAAGCATTGTCTTGATCTCCCATTGAAGCTCAACAATATTATCTTGCATCTCCTTAACTTCCAAACTTCATTCAAGTCCTTTAATTATAGATGCCACCATGGATGCTATCAGATGACGGGTCACACAATTCAATATGATCCCAGAGTAAGTCTCACTCTACTCTTGGTTTCCCTAATGTGAGGGCTCCCATGTCATGTGTCCACACTCTATTATGTTCACTCATAATCAAAAAGAATTTTCACTTGTTGGGCATATGAAAAACATCAAGTGCGCTCATGAGGGGGTGTATTGAAAAAGCAAAAAACATATGCACTCTCGGACAATTTAAGCTTTTTGATGAGATGACCACAAAATCAATATTATGGTTATCTTAAGTTTGGACTTTTGCTGCACATGCAGTATGGATTTAGTATGAGATGAGCTTTCCATAAGTCTTTGATACCTCTACAGCATTATCCATCTCTATTTACTAAGGAGTTGTTTCTCGAGTTACCAATGATTGTTTCTGTTGAACAAGTATTCATAATGATTAGGTTATTGTTGAAAGTAACGAAAATCATAAAGAATATTGTGTATAATATTCTTACTGATTATGTCATAATAATAAGGAATCCAAGAATTGAGAAACTTAGTTTATGTACCCCAAAACTCCTATATGAAAAAGACTTGTTGTGAATACTAAGTTGTTACCTACTTAACTATCAAATTCTACATGAGTTTCCCTTTTCTCGTTGCCAAGAATCTTTGCTTTATTTGATAGATGAGGGTTTCAGTATTATTCATTTTTCTTTTGCAGGTTGGGCAAGAATTAGTACCATTGCTGCGAGATTATAATATGCGGCCTCAGGTGAGCTTTTTCTCATTCCACTTTCTAACATATAAGATGTTAATACTTCATACTTACAGACATTACCTTTATCAAAAAAAATACTTCATACTTACAGATAAATTGGAATGGTATAGCATAGGCTAGTATGATACCCACACAAGTCACAAGGATGATATGCACTGAAGAATAATAGATAAATCTTCACATTTTTAGCCTCCCCCTTATGACTTTCGTCACTTAAAAATGCCGTCACAATTATTGATTTTTAATCTGTCTTTTGTGGTCGAATTTGGAAAACTAATGGAAAAGCTTGTACTTAGAAGGTAGTACAAGTTACAACATCCTTTGATTGGGCAACAAGACATCAAAATTGCAAATGCTCGTCTCTGCTGGACATCGCAGTTCTTCATTCTTCCACTGGAGAATATAATGTATAGTGCTGCTACAACATTCGTTGTGACTGTTCTTCAAAACAGGAAACTGTTTTTTTTTTCTTCAATAAACTAGCAATGAAAGTTAGTGCAAACTTTATATCACAAATTGTACTGATGTGAAAAATTATAGAGGCAGTGGAGGGGACCAGCATGTTAATATTTTTGTTTGCTTGTTTGATAAATTAGCACAACTTCAAATCACTTTAATTTAAAGTGAAAGAAGTACTCTGCCCTCATAGGGTAAGGGATTTGAAAATGCACTGACCAAATGATTTGTCAAATTGTCATACATGTCCATTTTTGGTAGGGGAGGTTAACTACAGCTATCTTCTTTTGGTGGACTGAGGTAGAAGTCAGTGTATATTAATTTTGCTTTGTTATCATGTGTACACTGACCAAATGATAAGATATGTAGTTTACTACTACCTTCAATTGTACTAATTAATTGTTGCCTATCCACTAGCTATGACAGAAAACATCACCTTATGTTTTCTTACGGTTGCAGGCTTTATCTTCCTATGTGTTTATAGCTGCAAATATCATCCTTCACTCAACTGAAGAGTACAAGTCCAGACATCTGAGTGAACTACTACCTTGTATAATTCCTTTGTTGACCTCACACCATCATACTCTACGTGGTTTCACCCAGGTTAGTTCCTTTGTGTTGTGGACTTTGTGGTCTATGCTGAGCATATTAATTGTCGCTGTTATTTTAAGTGGGGATGTTATGTTTTTCCTTTGTAGTTATTAGTGCATCAGGTTCTGCAAAAATTGTTGCCATCAGATTCTAGTTTCTATGCAACCATGACTTTAGAGGAAAAGTGCTTTCAAGATTTGAGATCGTACTTGCAAGATAACCCTGACTGTGCGCGGTAAGTTTTATTGTATGGGATTGTCTAAGATAATATTTCTTCTCTTTTTTTTTACTTTTTTCATTCCTTAGTGTTCCTTCTAGCACAGACGAAAAAAACACCGTCTCACAAAAGTATTTTATGTACAAATATTGTGACAAACAAGGGTTGAGAAAGAAGTATATATCAAACACGGAACAAAACAGAAGTATGGGCTTAACTATTCATCACCATCAAATCAGTAGAATCTCATCCTTTATCACCAAACTGAAACTTAAAGTTACATGTAATCACTTATGGAAGAATGGCAATATAGAACAGGTTACTATTGATAGGGAAGGCGGTCACTAGACTATCTGCCCAAATTTAAATATTTTTCCATTTCTACTTTTTTCTTATTTTCCTTTAAATTTTTCTTTCTTTTCTCATCTTCTTCATTTAAACCAACTGATATTTTCTCCAACCCAGTTCCACCCACCTCCATCTCCAACAAATTCTTCTCCATTTTTCTATAACTTTTTGAAAAACAAAAAAGAATGTATGATTTTCATAATTGAGAACAACCATTATCACTGATACACCACAACATCAGCAGTAATATTTTTGTAGTTTTCCAGTTAGACAGAAGGATTTGGGGGTTCTTGTGGTTCTCTGTTTGCATAAGTACAAAGATGTTGTCTAAAATTAAAGCGATACATATAATCTTGCATCAATTCTCCCTTGATTAATTGATTTTGCAATGAATATGTGAAAGAATTTTGGGATCTAAATCACGTTCAAGAGCTTCATTTTCTGAAGCCAAATGATAATATGCTTGCTGAGCAGCTGATAGCTTCTTCAAGAGTTTGAAGCAAAATGGCTTTGAGTGGGAATCTAAAAAGGGCTAAAAGAACTGAGTTGGAGTTGATAAGAGGAGTTGTAGATGCTGATATTTAATGTTTTCAAGATGGATTCTTTCCAAAGTGTCATTTCTTGGCTATTTTGTTTGAGGATGTTAACTTTTCTATTTTCCGCTGAGATTCTTGTTTAGTAGTTGAAATATTCATCTTTACTAGTAAGAAGGTATATAAGTTAGGAAGAAAAATAGAAAACAAGATGAAAAAAACTAAAAAGTAGAAAAATATATAATCAATAAAAGAGATGTCGTAAAAATTGATAAATGGAAGTAAAATAGTACTCCCTCCGTCCCATTTTATGTGGCACCCTTTCCTTTTTAGTCCGTCCCAAAAGAATGTCACCTTACCATAATTAGAAATAATTTAACTTTAGAATACCCCTTTTACCCTTAATGAAATGATTTTCAACCACACAAATATCTAAGAATTATTTTAGACCACAAGTTTCAAAAAGTCTTCCTTTTTTCTTAAATACTGTGCCAAGTCAAATGGTGCCACATAAAATGGGACGGAGGGAGTATTAAAAAAATAAAAATTATGTGGCAAAAAATGATTGTTTCATGACATACACTGCTTCTGTTAAAACTGGTGTTGGTCACAAAAGGTGGTATTTCTACCATTTCGGACAATTACTGGGGTTCACATGACCCCCGCAAAAAAAAAGAATATGAATTATCCCAAAATAAAAGATGTAATTAGTCAACCTAAAAAAGTACATGTAGACCTATTAATTACAAACAAGTACAACTACTAGAAATCAAACCAAGGAGGAAGACGAATTGAACTCATACATGGAATTTTTACCTTGAAGAATCCTAGAGAGGTTCAACTTTTCTAAAGCACTCCAAATCTTGATGTTACGATGGAAGTTTCCAATATCACGAGTTCCTCTCATGCCTACATCAAGTTATAATATAATTATGATTTATGGCATTACCCAGTGTGCAGAAAATGTAGTGTATCTATATAATGTGCATAGACTATGATTAGAATGTGCATAGACTTGAACTAATCATTTGTTTCTTTCTGCCACAGGTTAAGAGCATCAATGGAAGGTTACCTTGATGCTTTTGATCCAAAGAAGTCAGTCACACCGGCTGGAATTTTCAGTACTCGAGTTGAGGTGAGGGATTTGCAGATTGGGCTAGGCTTAGAGTGTTCTCTCCTTCGGCAGATGCATAGTAACATTAGGAAGATTTTTTTTTTATTATTGCCTAATAGCTGATGTCAACTAATATGTTTATGCTAGGAAAGTTGTCCTTTTGATTGCCTTCCTAACTTCTTAATGTGAACCATATGTATTTTACCCTTGCAGTTTCAGAAGCACTGGAACTTAAATTTGTTGATCCTTGTGGTACAACTGCTAATATGAGCATAAAATTGGCGTAGTTCCTTACAAAGCTTAATCATAACAATAATAAAATAATCCCTTTTATTAACTGTTGTCGAACATACATTTCACACTTTAGCTCAGTGAAAGCAAGTATGCCAAGTCAGGCATAGTGACCATATTTCTCAGTTGTCTTTGCCCACGTACTATTTCTAATTTCTGAAAATATGCCCTTTTCTCACTGGTGATATATGTAGGAACTTGAATTCGAATGTGTACCAGCAACCCTCATGGATCAAGTAACTAATTTTCTAAATGTAAGAGCTCACTTTCACTATTTTGTTGTATTTCGTGGTTTTGTTGCTCACTTCCCTTTATTTCCAGGAGACTAGGGAGGATCTCAGATGCTCAATGGCCAAAGATGCAGCAGCTATCAAGAATGAGAGCTTGCTTGTTGACAATGATGGAAAGGGCAAAGAGACATCTGGAAATCTTACTGGAGGGCAAACAATAGTTCTGCCAGTGCAAGATATATCACTAGATTTCCAGAGGAAGATTACTGTTTCCAAACATGAAATGCAAAGTTTTTCTTCTACCGTCTTGTTGGAGAATGAAGGACCATTAAATTCACTACTAGGTAACTGAATAAAATACTGATTTCGTATTGATTTGCATCACAATTTGGTATGAGAAGGTGAATTACACAGAGGAAGCATTATATAAACTGACCGTGCAAATAATTCATTAGACCAATAAGTTCATTGCCAGAATAATTGCTTGTGACTTGCATCATGTACGTAATGTGCTTGCCTGGAATTTCCCCCCAATCCCCATCCATTCTCTCGAGGAAAAGCATTTTTATCTCCTCACTAGTTTCTGTTTATGTAAAAAAATTGATGAGCGTGGTGTCTGGGCCAGCTTTCACGTACCTCGACTAATTCCACAGGATACCTCTCACCTCCCACCAACAGCAGGTACCAGATAACTCTGTTCAGGGAAGAATCACCTCGTATCTTTTGTTTCTGCTGGGACTTGAACTTGAGACCTCATGATTCTCAACCTTTTCATTGACCACTAGGCCACACCTTTATGTAAAATTTATGTGCTCCTATTGATGTCACAGAAAGGCTGCCTTAATGCCAATTTTATCTCTTGTAGCTGCTTGTCACTAACAAATAAAGTTCAAACTCCATTGCTAGTCTTTGAATAAATATATAGATGCAAGTTCACCTTAAATTGGATGTGATGCTATCGACTTCAGGAGTGACGTGCTGCAGTAATAGGTTAAGTAACTATATGAACTTGTATGATATAGTAGTCATGTGGTGAAAGTTATGAGAAGGGTATTTCCATCGCTTTCCATAATTTGTATCTCATGTATTTTCAAGATTTTTATTTCATTGATTGTCCTACTTGGTGCTTCTCTGTCAATGCAGACATAGAGAAGGAAGATCAGCTTCTTGAGAGAGTGCTGCACTCGAAAACTGTAGCTTTTGAGAAGTCGAATGCAAGTCAGCAGGATATTATCCTCGTAGCATCACTAATTGATCGGATACCTAATCTTGCAGGATTGGCACGTACTTGTGAGGTGTGCAATCACGCTGTTGTTTCTATGCCTTGTGGATTTGGGTGTTAGTATGTGCATGTTTTTTAGTTTCAGAAGGTTCATTGTTCTTTCCGATTGACTTGTAACAGGTATTTAGAGCATCTGCACTTGCCATTGCAGACAAAAACGTAATGAAAGACAAGCAATTCCAATTGATCAGGTTTTGATAGTATTACTTTCATCTTTTGCTTTGTTTAAATTGTATGTGCTTGGGCTTTGCTTTAATTTTTCACGTTGCAGATGCAAATAAATCTGAAGCAAGCCAGGTTGCAGGGAAATTGATAAATTTCCTATCTCATTCGTGTTATGACATAACATATTTAAATAGAAATAAAAAGTCCTATTTTTGGGTGGATTTAAAATGAATTAGAATTAAGAAATAGGATTTTAGGGATGAGCAATAAATTAAACAAACAAACCATGGATAAATATAATGAGGATCTGATGACATCCTTAAATAGAATAAAGATGATGTGGTTTGAAAGAATAACTGAATTGCCTGATATAATGAACTAGCCCACAAATTCTTTTGAAGTCTCTTAATATTTCATTTCTTTGTGCAAAATTTAATGGAATGTGCCTGTGCACTTTGACTTATAGATTAACACTATGGTCAAGGTGATTTTAGTGAAAGGAGCTGCATATTTACACCAAAGGTGATTTTAGTGACTTAAAGGAGGTTGAAATTTCACAACTTGCAAATCCTCGATGTAAAATTTTGTTTTTGTGAATAGGAATTTTAGATCAGCATTACGAATGAATGGGAAAGTACCTTGATAGAGAAAGAATGTTTTTTCTAAGTTGGAGAGGAAATGCTTGGTGTTATATAGATTATCTTGATTATGGCCCCCTTTGTAGTTGACTGGAATTATTTGTTGCATGTGTAGTGTAACTGCAGAGAAATGGGTCCCCATTATTGAAGTCCCAGTTATTAGTATGAAAGTTTTCTTGGAGAGGAAGAAGCACGAAGGTTTCTCCATCTTAGGTCTGGAGCAAACAGCAAACAGTATTTCTCTTGACCAATACGAGTTCCCTAAGAGGACGGTGAGTTTCATACGGTCAACATGGTGTTTCTTCTTTCCTTCAGTGAAAATTATTATATAATTATCTACACCAGTTTGATTGTAGATCTTCACTCTTGTTTCAAATGAATGGCCACGTGCCATGTGCGTAAATAGCAAGACTTCCGAATTAGCGGATCCTTCTGTTTTCTGTTAATTTTAACTGCTTCTACCAAATATCAATATTTTCTAATGTTTATAATTTGTTTACCATGTGGTAAGAAACATGTGTATATCACTAGGTTGACAATGATACCAATCTTTAATAAAGGCACAACTCTACTTTTTGAAAATTCTCTTTCACGAAATGATACCAAAGTTTATGTTTTTTGTTACTGTTGTTTATTCATGATTCGAAAAATAAATTGATATATTGATGTTATTTATGATTTCTTTAAGACATTACCTTTGTAATAGCCTGGTGATTGGTTGAATATTTGTAGGTCTTAGTCCTTGGCCGAGAAAAGGAGGGTATACCAGTGGACATCATTCACATCTTGGATGCTTGCATAGAAATCCCACAGTTGGGAATAGTTCGATCACTCAATGTTCATGTCAGTGGTGCCATTGCACTTTGGGAATACACTAGGCAGCAAAGATCCAGTAGCTGCTGAATTACACAATAAAAACTCCCTTTGGAGTGCACGATAGCTAATTGTTTCTATCATCCTCATATTTACTGTATAATTACAGATCACATATGTTATATAGAAAATACACGTACATGTACCCCTCTGTATGTGGTGCTATTGTTCTTGAGGGGCTCCAATTTGTGTTATAGAAGATCTCTGCAAGTAATCTGAAGTTGAGGGAACAATCCATCATCCTTATGTTTCTTATTGAGTATGAGTAGATTTTTCCCTCATTGTGTTGTGTTTATTTCTCCAGCAGGTTGTATACAATTTACTACTAAAAGTTTTGATAATTCAATGAAATTTGCAAGTAATTGCTTCTTGTTTTGAAGTATAGTTAAGGCTGATGATTCGAATTTTCTTCCTTTTTTCCCTGTACACTGTACAGCCACTATGAAACAAGAGCTGGTCTCTTGTTAGGCCTTTAATTTTGTTACCTCTTACTGGAGATAACTGTCAACTCTATTAAGAGATTACTCAAACTACCTGATTTCTCAGGTTCAAATTTATGTTACCTATGGTCTTTGGGGTCAAGTTTGCGAGTGACTGGAGCAAAGTCCACTTCAGGCAAATGTGACTACCTATACTCCAACTATAGGCACAAGGGCATAGCGAGCAGCCCGAGCACAAAAGAGGAATTGCATGCGTCTCCATGAAGAATGAAGTCTAGGGTTAGAAAGAAGAGTGGTGTGAGAACATTGTGTGAAAAAAAAAAAAAAAGGAATGCAACTGAAATTTGCAAGACAAAAAGCCAAAAGGTTTAGACAAGCAAAAAAAGAAAGATATGAAAGTTGGAAGAAATAAAGTCACTTCAATCAGTGGTCTCGGGTTTGAATACCGCCTACAGAGTCTCTTTGATTGAGTGCAACCCCCTTATCCCATGTGTGCATGATGCCAGAAAATAAAGATTAAAGTAGAAAAAATCCAAATCATAACCATTCAAAGCATGAAGAAGGGATGCAAAACCAAATGGACAGGGGAGTGGTTTGGAAATGAAAAAAGCATGCATGCAAAACAAGAGTCTTTTAAAAGTGACTACTTTACCTCTCCTTCAAATGTCTAATACACCAGATCTCTAGTAATGGCAACCATTTTAACCTTCGTTGCGCTCTCTTTTATGACTACATGGGTGCCCTTATTGGCAAATGCAAAAGTCTTCATAGTTCTAATGAAAGATGACCCTTTTGTATCTACAAAATCAAAGTAAAAACACTTGCTTCTTCCTTAACCTGATTTAGTTAGCCATTAAGCATGCACTCAGATTTATTATTGCTATTGTGCCAATCTTTTTTGCAGGAATTTTGAAGATATTGATATCTACAAAGAAAGGATGAGAAGACAACATGACATGCTTCTAGGATCTCTTCTAGAAAAAAGTGTTTATACCAAAGTTCACAGCTATACTCATTTGATCAATGGATTTGCCATTCATTTGACATCTGATGAGGTAGGTATTTGACTTCATCGATACTGATGTCTAAAGATTTTCGTATTTTTGTTCTGTTGACTATCTAAATGGTCAATGAATTGTAAGTATTATACTGCTGCAGGCCCTTGATATTCTGCGGAATGTAGAAGGTGTTAGAGCCATTTATGAAGATGTAAAGATGAAGAAGCTGACAACGCATACACCTGACTTTTTAGGACTTCCTGCTGGTGTCTGGCCTAAGTTAGGTGGCCCTACAACTTCAGGGGCAGGCGTTGTGATTGGTATGATTGACACTGGAATCAATCCGTTCCATCCTAGCTTTTTGGCTCAAGCATCAAATGGTGCTGGCCGCGGTACAATTGTGAAAAGTGGCAAATTCAAAGGGAAGTGTGTGACTGGAGATAGATTCCCGGAAACAGCCTGCAATAGCAAGATAGTTGGAGCACAATATTTTGCAAGAGCTGCAACTGCTGCTGGCGAATTCAATGCCTCTCGTGACTATGCTTCCCCTTTTGATGCTGATGGACATGGAAGGCAAGTGACTTAATATTTAGTATGAAAAACATACTTAGCAGTATTGTTTAGTACCACTAACCACTGAAACTGAATTATGATTGAACTTTTTGACCATTATTGTTTTGTTTCATTTGATATTTTTGTACGATAATACATGTTCATAATCTACGAAAGAGGTTTTGACATAGCAGCCATACAGCATCAACTGCAGCAGGAAATCATCAGGTTCCTGTCATTGTCAACCATTTCAACTATGGTTATGCAAGTGGTATGGCTCCAGGAGCAGGGTAATATGCATATTATTTCTCTCTTTTTATCAAGAATTCTACATGTGAAGTTTGATCTTGATAAAGAAAAACTGTGCTGCATCTTCTAACAGGATTGCTGTGTATAAGGCCATGTATTCTTTCGGAGGTTTCATGTCAGATGTTGTGGCGGCAGTCGATCAGGTTGAAAATTATAGTAGATAACATATTTATGCATCTTTCCCCTTTTTAAAGCTTTTTACTTGTTAAAGTAGCTAATACTCCAAGGTTATCTTGGCAACATTTTTATCATTTAGGCAGTAGAAGATGGAGTGGATATACTTAGCCTTTCTGTAGGGCCAGCAAGTGTCCCTACTGGCCCTTCTGCTTTCCTCAATGTTCTGGAAATGCAGCTTTTATTTGCAACAAGAGCTGGTGTGTTGGTTGTTCAAGCTGCTGGAAATGGTGGTCCTTCTTCAACTTCCATTCTTTCCTTCAGTCCCTGGATCACTAGTGTTGCTGCCTCCACTACGGATCGTAGTTATAATAATTCAATTGTTCTAGGCAATGGACAAAGCTTCTCTGGCAGTGGACTTTCGCGTTAAGTCCCTTACCCCTTTCTTGCTGTTAAATTTCAGTTATTTTCTTTAGAGTGAAGGGTCAAAACACACCAAAAGTGTCCAGGTATTTCAATTTTGACACCTGAACCATCAGGTGTGCGAGTCGAGCTTCCTACCATAACTATCACCAGCTATTTATCAAAACACATCTCAACTATCGCTTGTTCCTTTTTTCTACCTAAGCAATGGTGATATTTCAGGTAAGAAAAGGGAACAATTGATAGTTGATGTGTGTTTTTGACCATTAACTCATTACTTTATTAATAAATAACAATTGATGTCTGCATTATCTATATTACAGTGACTGTTTCTCTTTTTTTCGTCGCTGAAAATGTGGCCTTCACATCTTACTTTGCAGCCCCAACCCTTTCAGAAGTGCGTTTCCCACTTGCTGCTGCATCTGATGTTTGTAAAGGGAACACTTCTTCTGCTCTATTGACAGTTGAGAGCTGCCAGGAGACAGAACCATTCATTCGAACATTAGTGCAGGGGAAGATAGTAATATGCACATATACATTTGATTTTGAATCAGAGGCGGCAAGCATAGCCACTGTTGCTGATACAATACAAAAAGTCGGGGCAGCTGGTTTTGTACTGACAATGGACCCTGATATTAGTTCTGAAAAAATTAAGGGAGCTACAATGACTTTGTCAGTACCTGGTCTAATCTTGAACAGCATGGAAGCCTCTACGGTATTAATCTCACATCCATAACCACCAGGATCACCATGAATGGTTCTCTTTATGGATGAAAAATAGAAAATATGATGTCACAAAACTGGTTTCATCTGAAACCGTAAATAGTAAATACTGTACATTTCTTGGTTCAATCTTCAAGAACTCCACGACTTCGGGAAGTTCAACTTAATCTATAGATATTCAAAGCAATCGTTTGCAAGGGCCTAGAATATATCTTGATAAGGCTGTCAATTGTCTACTAATCCTGATATTCCTTGTTGTCTGGTGCAGGCTTTGCGCGAATACTATAACTCGAACACATTAAGAAGTAGAAGTGGAAGGGCTATTAGTTTCAGGGCTACAGCAAAAATTTTAGATGGGAGACAAGCCAGCTATAACAGTCAGGATCCAGTTGTGGCATCGTATTCATCTAGAGGTCCTGATGTGAACAATGCACTCTTAGACACTGCTGATGTCCTTAAACCGAACATCATGGCTCCAGGATCCTCGATATGGGCATCTTGGAGCCCTAATAGTGAAGGAGATCAATACATCAAAGGTATGATTATACAAATTCAGCTTATTTTACACACTTGGACAAGGCTACTCATGAATTATCCAACATCAACCTTGTATTTTGGTATCTGAGGGTATGGAGGTTAGGGATTAGGGTAGAAAGTTGGTAGGTAGTTGAGTTTTGTCTCATTTTTCGGCGGGATTATGTTTGGTGGGAGTCTGGAAGCATTGTGTATGTCGTAGTATTAGCCTTATACATGTAGTTTCTTGCTTTTGATAGCTGTTACCATCTGTTGTCTTTTGTGTTTCAGTTACCACATTATTTTGTTATTGTTACTATTCTTTTTCTGGATGCCATGTACTGCTTTCCGTATTAATTGACCTGTTTTATCCACTGTTGTATCTTCTTTTTCATTACTACTTTGATTTGTTGCACTTGAGCCGAGGGTCTTTCGGAAACAACCTTTCTACCTCCACGAGGTAGGGTAAGGTCTGCGTACACTCTACCCTCCTCAGACCCCACTAGTGGGATTACATTGGGTATGTTGTTGTTTGTTGTTATTATTTCTTATTTCAAGAATTGTAATTTGAAAACACATCCTTTTTCCAGGACAGAATTTTGCACTTTTATCTGGAACAAGCATGGCTACTCCACACATTGCTGGAATTGCTGCTCTAATAAAACAGAAGCACCCTGGGTG
This sequence comes from Solanum verrucosum, assembly GCF_900185275.1. Lineage (NCBI taxonomy): Eukaryota > Viridiplantae > Streptophyta > Magnoliopsida > Solanales > Solanaceae > Solanum > Solanum verrucosum. Next base: position 6,327,353 of record NW_026020129.1, read on the forward strand.
GAGTCCTGCAGCCATTACGTCTGCGATGATGACAACTGCAGATGTAACGAATGGCTACTCTAGTACCCCTATTTTAGCCCAACAAACCAACCAGCTAACTCCTGCTACTCCTTTTGATTTTGGAGCTGGGCTTGTCAATCCATCTCGAGCCATTGACCCTGGACTTATTTTTAAGGCAACTTTTAAACACTATGTGCTGTTTTTATGTTCAGTTCCAGGAGTCGATGAAATGTCTGTAAGACGAGCAGTTGGAGTTGGATGCCCGAGTAAGAAAAAAGCATGGTGCTCGGATTTAAACACGCCAAGTGTGACAATTTCAAATTTGGTAGGCTCAAGAAATGTGATTAGGAGGGTGACTAATGTTGCTGGTGTAGATGAAACGTACCAAGTGATCGTGCAAGAGCCTCTGGGCGTGAGTGTTTCTGTAAGGCCACAAGTGTTTAACATCATTGCAAAGGCATCAAAACATATTACCTTTGTCCTCAATGCAACTCAAACAACCAATACTTACTCATTTGGTGAAATCGTGTTCCAAGGTAACCAAAACCATACTGTTCGAGTGCCTTTGGCTGTGTTTGTAAGCAGCACTTTACATTCATGATTCTCTTGTATATATCTTCATAAAATAAAGTTTTGAATTCTAGCATACACTGTAATCAGACTGTAATCAGACTGTAATGCAGTTTACCTAAATAAGAGAAAATCATTCAGGTAACCTTCTTCTAAGCTCCAATAAATAGGGGAAAGTAAAAGAAGTAAAATGAAGTTGATCAAAGGAGACATGAAAGTAAGATTTGATAGCAATTATCACTCTTCAGTTTGTTAATCGATGAACCTTCGAATGCCTTGATTCTTGGACTCAGGTGTGATCGTTTGTTCATCGATGACTCTTCCATAGTGTAGCAAAAACTTTGGAGAATAGTCCAGGCTTTCTTTGAACCTGAGAGAAAGAAAGTGAGTGTTTTCTTATAAAACAGTGATTTCTCAAAAAGCCAGAGTTGTATATTACTCCCTCCGTTTCAATTTGTTTGTCTTACTTTCTTTTTTATTCCGTTCTCTTTCCATTTTTCATAACTCTTTCATTCTAACTTTCCACGTAACATGTTTAAGACCACAAGATTAAAGGACATTTTAGTACATTCTACATATCTTTAGTTTAAGTCCATAAGATTCAAAAGTCTTCTTTACTTTCTTAAACATCGTGTCAAGTCAAAACCAGACAAACATATTGAAACAGAGGGAGTATAACTAACTTTACTGTAAGTGACTTACCTGAAAACTTTTCACCATGGCTTTTATTTTATTGGTTTTAGAAGCCATATTTTTCTTCTTCTTGGATTTCTTATTCTGAGTCATGAATGACCTGAGGAACCTTGGCATTACAAATTTCCAGTTCCCCATACAAGCTGGTACACTTACATATTTTGGCTTGTTTTTCACTGCAACAATCTGGAAAAAAAAATACTTTTGAGGACAGTAAGAACCATTGCTCATACATAAATGTGTTAAAGATAGTTACAATTACGTTTATCATACAACACGATAAAATTCTTTATGCTGTCAATGTAAATAAGTTAAATCCTTTAGCGAATGCATATGTTAGTAAGATAAGAAGTTTAGAACCTGAGAATTCTGTCTTTGGACTTGCTGTGGAACTAATGGTGTTGATGGCTTTGATTGATGATTCGAAGCTCGTAGATTTCTTGAGTATTCAAGAAGTTGAGCTTTTCTATTGTATCCTCCACCATTTGCAACATGTCTAACATGAAGATGTTGATGTTGATAGTGATGAAATTTGTTGTTTGTTGAATTGCTTCTCCTTCTTCTTGGACCCTCTACAAGAACAGCTACATATACAGTCCTTTCTCTCAAATATGTTACCTAAACAATCCACAAAGAAAGAATTAAGCATCATTTTCTCAACAAAAAAACTAAGGATGATCATATCACTAACCATTCTTGGCATTTTCTTTTTTATTGATTTCGTTTGCCAGAACCAAGGGGTCTTTCTGTAGACACCTCCACGAATACTTGTTTATCCTCACAGCTGCTCTTTCCACACCTCCGGATATCGAGGGGAGTGAAAGAAGTATAAGTGAAAAATTTGGTGTAAAAGGTAGAAAAACGAAATAGGAAAATGTTGGTTGATTTGTTTATAGAAAGTGGAATGCAGGCCTAAAGAAGAAAGATAATTAAGTCTTAATTCATTGTTAATATCGTAACCGAATAATATTAAAATAATTAAGGAAAGGTCCTTCCAAATATGAAATGTAAATTATGATTAAGATATATAATTTTAAAAAGTAAACAATGAATTCTACTTTGAAAAGGATGTACCACTATTTTGTTATTGCTTTATGTTTACTTTTCTTTCTCCATTTGTCTTTATCATTTGGTTGATGATAAAGTAGAAAATGTTGTGTTTATATGGTTACTTAATAGGGACATTTTATTCATTAAACTTGATGAATCACATAGGAGCATCACTCTCAAATGAGCTCTGAAATACTCAATTCAAATTTAATGAGTTTCGATATGGATTCCGGTATAACATAATAGTAACAAAATGGAATATTTCTAGTTAAAATTTTGTCCAATAATAATTAAAAGCTAATCGTAGGTAACAATCTACAATGAACATGGACAGGTAACTTGAGAAGGTGGATAATTAATCTATTGTAACTGATAAATAAAATTTTAATTTAGTTTACCAGGACTATACATGCTTAGACAAAAAGATAATTAATGCAATATTTAGAAAGCACAACTTTTTTTGCAATTAGTGTCCTTAGTATGTTATCTTGAAGAGGTATTTCAAATTTCTCATAAATTCACAAAAAGACCAAGAAATTAAAAAAAAAAAATCTCAAAGTCAAGTGTTTCCGACGTTTTTGGTAATCAACTATTTCACAAGTTTGTTCATATCATCATACGTAGAAGATATACATTACTAATAGCCCTCGAATCACGGATAAGATTTAGGTGAGAAGAGTAAAGAGATAACAAAGTTATACTCACTAATATTTTTATTAATAAAATCTCTATTTCATCATATTTCATTTGTGATCCCAATCAATTTCCATCACTTTAAAATTTGTTAGAAATTTATTACAAACAGATCTCATTTGCAGCAAAACACAAATAGGGATACTTTGGTCATCCATTAGACCCCACTATACCAGCCTATGGTTGGTAAAAAATCTTCTATAAAGTGCTAAGAATAGAATGAAAATTCACTTGGGATACCTTTGATTGTTACATGTTAATCTTCCTCATTCAACCTTTTGGAAAATCTCCCTTTATAGAGAATTTATATC